>NC_062216.1:56720519-57935073 GCF_902686445.1 Sciurus carolinensis | reverse complement strand
CAGACCCAATGGTACTTGAAGTAGCAGTGGGACATACGAATGCTATCTGGAGCCTTAGGCAGGCCCCCATAGGTGACTCGCAGAAGAGGCCATTGGATTTTGGAGCAATGCCCTGCCATCTTCTTCACACAACTACTCTCCTTTGAGAAACAGCTCTTGGCCTGCTACTGGGCCTTAGTTGAAACTGAACTCTTGACTATAGCCACCAGATTACTATGTGACCTGAGCTACCTATCAGGAACTGGGTGTTATCTAACCCACCATGCTATAAAGTTGGATGTGTGCAGCAGCACTCTGTCATCATGTAGAAATGGTACATACGTGATTATGCATAGGCAGGACCTGAAGGCACAAGTAGTTTGCATGAAGAATTGACCCAATTGCCCTACTTCCTACTCCTGCTGCACTACCTTCTATCCCTCAGCATGAACCTATGGTTTAATTGGGTGTACCTTATGATCAATTAACAGAGTAAGAGAAGACTAGGCCTGGTTCATGGATGGTTCTGCACAATACGCAGGTACCACACAGAATTGAACAGCTGCCCTCTTCTGGGACAACTCTGAAGGACAGTGGTGAAGGGAAATCCTCACAATGGGCAGAACTCTGGGCAGTGCATCTGGTTGTGCATTTTGAGTGGAAGGAAAAATGGCCAGATGTATGACTGTATACTGACTCATGGGTCATAATCAATGGTTTGGCTAGCTGGTCAGGAAACTGGAAAAAACATAATTAGAAAATTGGTGATAAGGATATTTGGGGAAGAGGTATGTGGATAGAACTCTCTGAATGGGCAAAGGGTGTGAAGATATTTGTGTCTCATGTAAATGCCCACCAAAAGGTGAACTCAGCAGAGGAGAATTTTAATAATCAGGTAGATAGGATGACCCAATCTGTGGATAGCAGTCAAACTCTTTCTCTAGACACCCTTGTCATTGCCCAATGGGCTCATAAACAAAATGGTCATGGTGGCAGGGCTTTCAGTTATGCACAGGCTCAGTAGTATGGACTTTCACTCACCAAGATTGATTTGGCTACAGCCACAGTCGAGTACCAAATTTGCCAGCAGAAGAGACCTACACTAAGCCCCTGATATGGCATCATTCCCTGGTGAGATCAGCCAGCAACCTAATTACAGGTTAATTATATTGGACCACTTCCATCATGGAAGGGGCAGGGGTTTTTCCTTACTCAAATGGGCACTTATTCTGGGTATGGATTTGCCTTCCTGCACATAGTGTTTCAGCCAAAACCACCATCTGTGGATTTATAGAATGCCTTATCCATTGTCATGGTATTCCATGCAGCATCGCTTTGGACCAAGAAACTCACTTCACAGCCAAAGAAGTGAGGCAATGGACTCATGCTCATGGGATTCACTGATCTTATCATGTTCCCCACCATACTGAAGCAGCTGGTTTGATAGAATGATGGAATGAACTCTTGAAGATGCAGTTACAGCCCCAGCTAGGTGGCAATACCTTGCAGGCTTGGGGCAAGGTTCTTCAGAAGGCTAACTATACTCTGATACTTTCTCTCCTATTGCTAGAATTCATGGGTTCAGGAATCAAGGAGCAGAGATAGGAATGGTACCACTCACCATTACCCCTAATAACCCACCAACAAAGTTTCCACTTCCTGTTCCTGCAACCTTATGCTCTGCAGGCCTAGAAATCTTAGCTCCAGAAGGAGGAATGGGCTTCTGCTGGGAGATACAACAATGATTTCATTAAACTGGAAGTTAAGACTTCCCCCAGGCCACGTTGGGCTCCTCATGCCTCTGAGTCAACAGGCTATGAAGGGAGTTATGGTATTGGTTGAGGGGATTGACCCAGATTACTAAGGGGACATTGGACTGTTACTCCACAATGGAGGTAGGGAAGCATACTCGTGGAGTTCAGAAGATCCCTTGGGGCATCTCTTGATATTACCCTATCCTGTTATTAAGGTCAACAAACCAATCCAGGCAAGACAACAAATGTCTCAGACCCTTCAGAAATAAAGGTGTGGGGTAACACCTCCAAGTAAAGAGCCAAGACCTGCTGAGGTGCTTGCTGAAGGTAGAGGGAATACAGAATGGGTAATAGAAGAAGATAGTCATAAATACCAACTATGGCCCCATGACCAGTTACAGAAATGAAAACTGTAATTGCCATGAATATTTCTTACCTATTCCATTAAGAATATGTTTGGACATACTTACACATGCATTAAAAGGAAAAGTTTATTACTCTCTTGTTATTTGTCCTGTAATTGACTTAACATCAGTACTGTTTTTGTTTTTCTTTGATTCTGGGGAATGAATTAGTGTGTTTTCAGTTGTAGGAAGGATAGTTATGTTAGGTGGAATTATCACCTTGTTATTGTGTTTATTTGAAGATTAAGTATGATATAAAGAGTCATATTTGGATATCAAGTTGACAAGAGGTGGTCTTGTAATGGTTATTTGAATTGTCAACTTGATTGGATTAAGAGATGCCAATGATTAAGAGGCTTCTGGGTGTGTCCATGAGGATGTGTCTAGGAATGATTGGAATGTGGGATAGCCAACTGAAATGGAGACCTTCCCTAAGTTTTGGCAGCACTATACAATACGATGGTGGCTTGGATGAAATAAAAGTTGGAAGAACAAGAAATCAGATGCAGATGCAAGCTCAACTCTTCTTGAAAGGATTCTTGATTGCTGCTTTGATCATCTGAGGATATCAGAATCTGTTATTCATACTTCCAAAGTTGACTCTGCCAGTAATTCTCCAAGGAGTTTCCAGAAGACTTGTTCTCTTAGACTAGGGTAGCACTGTTGATTCTTCTTGTTCTGGGACTCCCACCTCCTGGACTGCACAACTACTGGTTCCTCCAGCTCTCCAGCCTGCAGACAGTCATTGTGAACTATTCAGGTTCTGGTCATGTACATCCATCTGATAAATCTTCCTGTTGATTCTGTTCCTCTAGAGAACCCTGACTATATAGCAGCCAATCAAAATCAAGAGGTGGGATTTTTTAAAATTTATTTTTATTGTAAACAAATGGGATACATGTTGTTTCTGTTTGTACATGGAGTAACAGCATACCATTTGCATATTCATACATTTACATAGAGTAATGATGTTTGATTCATTCTGTTATTTTTTTTCCTCCCCCCAACCCCTCCCACCTCTCTTTCCCCTCTACACAGTCCCTCCTTCCTCCATTCTTGCTCCACTTCCACCCCCCATTATGTGTCATCATCCGCTTATCAGTGAGATCATTTGTCTTTTGGAATATTGAGATTGGCTTATCTCACTTAACATGATATTCTCCAATTTCATCCATTTACATGCAAATGCCATAATTTTATTAATCTTTATAGCTGAGTAATATTCCATTGTATATATATATATATATATACACCACAGTTTCTTTATCCATTCATCAATTGAAGGGCATCTAGGTTGGTTCCACAGTCTGGCTATTGTGAATTGAGCAGCTATGAACATTGATGTGGCTGTATCTCTGTAGTATGCTGATTTTAAGTCCTTTGGGTATAGGCCGAGGAGTGGGATAGCTGGGTCAAATGGTAGGTCCATTTCAAGTTTTCTAAGGAATCTCCACACTGTTATCCAGAGTGGCTGCACTAATTTGCAGCCCCACCAGTAATGTATCCTCTCCAACACCTATTGTTGCTTGTATTCTTGATAATCGCCATTCTAATTGGGGTGAGATGGAATCTTAGGGTAGTTTTGATTTGCATTTCTCTTATTACTAAAGATGGTGAACATTTTTTCATATGTTTGTTGATTGCTTGTAGATCTTCTTCAGTGAAGTGTCTGTTCATATCCTTAGCCCATTTGTCGATTGGGTTATTTGTATTCTTCTGTAGAGTTTTTTGAGTTCTTTATATATTCTGGAAATTAGTGGTCTATCTGAAGTATGATTGGCAAAGATTTTCTTCCACTCTGTAGGCTCTCTCTTTGCATTGCTGATAGTTTCCTTTGCTGAGAGAAAGCTTTTTAGTTTGAATCTATCCCAGTTATTGATTCTTGCTTTTATTTCTTGTGCTTTGGGAGTTCTGTTAAGGAAGTCTGATCCTAAGCCAACAAGGTGAAGATTTGGACCTACTTTTTCTTCCATAAGATGCAGGGTCTCTGGTCTGATTTCAAGGTCCTTGATCCATTGTGAGTTGAGTTTTGTGCAGGGTGAGAGAGAGGGGTTTAGTTTCATTCTGTTGCATATGGATTTCCAGTTTTCCCAGCACCATTTGTTGAAGAGGCTATCTTTTCTCCCTTGCATATTGTTGGCACCTTTGTCTAGTATGAGAAAATTGTATTTATTTGGGTTTGTGTCCGTGTCCTCTATTCTGTACCATTGATCTACCTGTCTATTTTGGTGCCAATACCATGCTGTTTTTGTTACTATTGCTTTGTAGTATAGTTGAAGTTCTGGTAATGCCATACCCCCTGTTTCATTCTTCCTGCTAAGGATTGCTTTAGCTGTTCTGGGTTTCTTATTCTTCCAGATGAATTTCATGATTGCTTGCTCTATTTCTGTAAGGTATGTCATTGGGATTTTAATTGGAATTGCATTGACTCTGTATAGCACTTTTGGTAGTACGACAATAATATTTGACAATATTAATTTTGCCTATCCAAGAACATGGGAGATCTTTCCATCTTCTAAGATCTTCCTTAATTTCTTTCTTCAATGTTTTGTAGCTTTCATTGTAGAGATGTTTTACCTCTTTCGTTAGATTGATTCCCAAGTGTTTTATTTTTTTTTGAGGCTATTGCAAATGGGGTTGTTTTCCTCATTTCCCTTTCAGCTGTTTTGTCACTTGCATATAAAAATGCTGTAGATTTATGCGTGTTGATTTTATAGCCTGCTATTTTGATTAATTCATTGATAAGATCTAGAGGTTTTCTGGAGGAGGTTTTTGGATCCTCTAAATATAGAATCATGTCATCTGCAAATAGTGACAGCTTAAGTTCCTCTTTTCCTATCCGTGTCCCTTTAATTTCTTTAGTCTGCCTAATTGTTCTGGTAGAGTTTCGAGGACAATGTTGAATAGAAGTGGTGAAAGAGGACATCCTGTCTTGTTCCCATTTTTAAAGGGAATGGTTTCAGTTTTTCTCCATTAAGAATGATGTTGGTCATGGGCTTAGCATAAATAGCCTTTACAATGTTCAGGTATGTTCCTACTATCCCTATTTTTTGTAGTGTTTTGAGCATGAAGGGGTGTTGTATTTCGACAAATGCTTTTCCTGCGTCAATTGAAATAACCATATGATTCTTATCCCTTAAATCTATTGACATGATGGATTATGTTTATTGATTTACGAATATTGAACCATCCTTGCATTCCAGGGATGAACCCCACTTGATCGTGGTGCACAATTTTCTTAATATGTTTTTGGATACGGTTTGCCAATATTTTGTTAAGGATCTTTGCATCTATATTCATCAAGGATATTGGTCTAAAATTTTCTTTCCTTGATGTGTCTTTTCCTGGTTTGGGTATGAGGGTAATATTAGCTTCATAGAATGAGTTTGGTACGGTACTCTCCTTTTCTATTTCCTGGAATACTTTGAGAAGTATTGGAATGAGTTCTTCTTTGAAGGTCTTGTAGAACTCAGCTGAGAATCTGTCTGGTCCTTGGCTTTTCTTGGATGGTAGATTTTTAATGGCTTCCTCTATTTCATTGCTTGATATTGATCTGTTTAAATCGTGTATGTCCTCCTGGTTCAGTTTGGGAGGAGCGTATGTCCCTAGAAATTTGTCAATGTCTTCGGTAGTTTCTATTTTGTTGGAATACAGATTTTCAAAGTAGCTTCTCATTATGTTCTGTATCTCAGTGGTGTCTGTCATGATATTTCCTTTTGCATCATGTATTTTAGTAATTTGAGTCTTCTCTCTCCCTCTCTTTGTTAGTGTGGCTAAGGGTTTGTCTATTTTGTTTACTTCTTCAAAGAACCAGCTTTTTGTTCTGTCAATTTTTTTAATTGTTTCTTTTGTTGCAATTTCATTGATTTCAGCTCTGATTTTAATTATTTCCTGTCTTCTACTACTTTTGCTGTTCTTCTGTTCTTCTTTTTCTAGGTCTTTGAGCTGTAATATTAGGTCATTTAGTTGTTGACTTTTAATTCTTTTCTGGAATGCACTCCATGCAATGAATTTCCCTCTTAGTACCAATTTCATAGTGTCCCAGAGATTTTGGTATGTTGTATCGTCATTCTCATTGACCTCTAAGAATTTTTTAATCTCCTCCCTGATGTTTTTTGTTATCCATGTTTCATTCAATAGCATATTATTTAGTCTCCAGGTGTTGGAATAATTTCTCTTTTTTATTTTGTCATTGATTTCTACTCTCAGTCCATTATGATGTGATAGAACACAAGGCAGTATCTCTATTTTTTTGCATTTCCTAAGGGCTGCTTTGTGGCATAACATATGGTCTATTTTCGAGAAGGTTCCATGTGCTGCTGAGAAGAAAGTGAAATTGCTCGTTGATGGATGGAATATTCTATATATGTCTATTAAGTCTAGGTTATTGATTATGTTATTGAGTTCTATGGTTTCTTTGGTTGGATTTTGTTTGGAAGATCTATCTAGTGGTGACAGCGGTGTGTTAAAGTCACCCAGAATTATTGTGTTGTGGTCTATGTGATTCCTGAAATTGAGAAGGATTTGTTTGATGTACAGGGATGCACCATTGTTTGGGGCATAAATATTTACTATCGTTATGTCTTCCTGATTTATGGTTCCCTTAAGCAGTATGAAATGTCCTTCTTTATCCCTTCTGTCTAACTTTGGCTTGAAGTTCACTTTATCTGATATTAGGATGGAAACCCCCGCTTTTTTACTGAGTCCATGTGGGTGGTAGGTTTTTTCCCATCCTTTCACCTTTACTCTGTGGATGTATTTTTCTATGATATGAGTCTCTCGCAGGCAGCATATTGTTGGGTCTTTCTTTTTAATCCATTCTGCCAGTCAATGTCTTTTGATTGATGAGTTTAGGCCATTAATGTTCAGGGTTATTATTGAGATATGATTTGTATTCCCAGTCCTTTGACTTATTTTTGGTTTTTAAGTTGGCTTGTTTTCTCCTTTGAGTGGTTTTTCTCTAAGGTAGTTCCTCCCTTTGCTGACCTACATTGTTGTTTTTCATTTCCTCCTCATGGAATATTTTGTTGAGAACATTCTGTAGTGCAGGCTTTCTATTTGTAAATTCTTTTAACTTTTGTTTATCATGGAAGGATTTTATTTCATCTTCAAATCTGAAGGTTAGTTTTACTGGGTATAGGATTCTTGGTTGGCAACCATGTTCTTTCACAGCTTGAAATATGTTGGTCTAGGCCCTTCTAGCTTTTAGAATCTGGGTTGAGAAGTCGGCTGCTATCCGTATTGGTCTCTCCCTATATATGTAATCTGATGCTTTTCTCTTGCGGCCTTCAAAATCCTATCTTTATTTTGAATGTTAGGCATTTTCATTATAATATGCCTTGGTGTGGATCTGTTGTGATTCTGTGCATTTGGTGTTCTGTAAGCCTCTCGTATTTGATTTTCCATTTCATTCTTCAGGTTTGGGAAATTTTCTGATATTATTTCATTGAATAGGTAGTTCATTCCTTTGGTTTGTATCTCTGTGCCTTCCTCAATCCCAATAATTCTTAAATTTGGTCTTTTCATGATGTCCCATATTTCTTGGAGATTCTGTTCATGATTTCTTACCATCTTCTCTGTTTGGGCAACTTTATTTTCAAGATTAAATATTTTGTCTTCATTGTCTGAGGTTCTGTCTTCCAAGTGGTCTAGTCTTTTGGTGATGCTTTCCATTGAGTTTTTTGTTTTATTGTCTCCTTCATTTCAAGGATTTCCATTTGGTTTTTTTGAGAATCTCTATCTATTTGTTGAAAGGATTTTTTGCTTCCTGCAGGTGCTCTTTCAGCTTATTGGTATTATCATTCATTGCCTGCATTTGCTCTCTTATCTCATCCTTTGCTTCGCGAATCATCTTAATCATGTATAATCTGAAGTCCTTTTCTGACATTTCTTCTAACATACTGTCATTGGATTCTATTAATATAGAATCTAGATTTGTTTGGATCATTTTCTTCCCTTGTTTTTTCATGTCGTTCGTCTATCTTCCCCTCTAGCAGTGCAGAATTGGGTATTGTAGATTTCCCCCTATAGGCTTATAGTGGCCCTATAGGTTTCCAAAACCCTTTCTTTAAGGGGAGATCAATATTAGCAGTGCCCAAATCAGACACTATGCAATCCTAGACCAAATAGCCCCTATGGGGACAATAACAAAATTGTCATAAGAAACAAAATGAGTTCAAATACTATCTTCGGTAAAACAAACAAGTTTTCAATAAGGTCTGCAGTTTCTAATGGAGGACAAAGAGGATGCAGAGAGATGTAGAATGTGACTGTTAATGGGATAAGAAAAGAATATAGAGAAGTTCTAGAAAATAGAAAGGGTGAGAGTGTACTCAAAAGAAATCGGATGTTAGCATGCAAGAAAGGGAGAAAGAGACTCTGAGGGAACAGGTAAACAAAAGGAAAAGAGAACAAGAAAAGTAAAGAAATAAAAACTTAAATTTTTTAAAAAGGAGAAAAAAGAAAATCTACTGTATAACAGTCATATACTAATGAAACCTCCCAGTGTTCAGTAGCCTGATGCATGAGAGGTACCTGACAATGAGCTTCAAGACTCCAGCAGGTATTGCAGGATGGGATTTGCCCCACCCAAAGATTGGAGCTACGGCTTCCAGGATTATCCAAGATGGCCGCTCTGGCTTCGAAATGTGTTGACAGATGGGGAGCTGCAGCTCAGGGGTGGATGTGGTCAGCTGGAAGTCCTGGAGACAGGATGCAGTTGGTCCGGCAGGGGTCCTGGAGGTCCGGTGTATTTGGTGTGGTTGTGGGATCCTGGAGGCCGGGTGCAATCAGTCAGTCTGGGGTCCCAATGATAGGGCGCAGTCAGTTGGTCTGGGGGTCCTGACAGCAGGGAGCAGTTAGTTGATGTGAGAGCCCCAGAGGCAGGGAGTGATCGGTTGGGCTGAGGTATCCTGGAGATGGGGCTCAGTCAGTTCGGCCAGGGGTCCTACGGGGCCTGGCTGTTGTCTCAAAATGGCGGCAGCCAAGTGTAATCAAACCTGCAGGTACTGTAACAGTGAACTTCCAGGCGACAGCAGGCAGCTGGTTCTCCACTGGTGGTCGGCGATCAGTTTGCTGACTGCTGTCGGATGATCGGGAGGTGAACCTCATGCGTTGAGTGATAGATAGGTGTAAGGCAGGCGATGGACAGGCGAGAGGCAGGCAAATGGCGGATGATAGATGCCTGACAGTGAGCAATCTGCACTCAAAAAAGGCCGGGATATTTTATAGCTTGGTCAGGACTGCATCAAAGGGAAATTTCTCCTGTCACAGAGAGAGTTTTCATGACTGAGGGGGAGTTGTGGAAAGAAGGACTTGCTTGCAGTGAGAACATGGGAGATGAGCTGCAATCCTCTGTCACATGGACTGCTCACTCATTTTAGCTACAGTGGTGTATGTTGAGGTTTTCAGATCAAACAATCTTGCCTTTTAAAATTTCTTTTTAGTCAACAACAAACTTTGTTCATACTTGTTAGGCATGGAGGAGAATGGTAATTGAAGATTAATCTGTCTACCTATTGAGAGGTCAGTGTGTGCTCTCATTAACTACCTGCTCATTTTTGACAAAACAAAACAGAACAGATATGCCTTGGGAATGCTCCTAGATGTGCTCCTTCCTGCAGTCTCCTGGGAGTGGTAGTTGGGACTGCAGTGAGGGAGGAGGGGGAAGACAGATGTGGCTTCCATTGTAGCTTATGTATAACTTCACACTATGCCCTCAACTTCTTCCTTCTTAAAATGTTCTTCACACTTAAAACATACCTCACCACTTGGTGCTTTCGTATCTCTTAAGTTCCAGACTCATTCGGTAACAAATTCATTTTTGCCTGCAAATATCTAATGGGTGGCTAAAAGCAGAATTGAAGACTTGATATCTCTACCTCAGTTTTCATCCATCTCCCCTTCTTTGAGTTACTTCAGATTCCAGGAACAAAATCTGATCCAATCAACATCTTGCAATTAGTCAAAACTGCTCAATTCTCTAGGTAACAGTGACTTTCTTATCCAGGAAAAGTCCAGGCCTAACTAATCCTGAGAAAACAAGCAGGCCATACCGATCAAGGTCACCTGCTTTGGCAGCTGTGAAGAGTCTTCAGCTATGCAAACCCCAAACACTTGTCCTCATTCCCCTTTCTATTGTCAGTTCATCAAAGACTGGGCTAAGGACCTGAGTCCCCTTGCCTTCATAGTGTAGCTACACTGATTGAAGATGCTTTCATGGGTCACCATCATTACATTTTCTGTTTGGATTTTAGGGTAAGTCGCCAGACTTGATTGTTTGGATTGCCAGAGTCAGGTCTCCGACAAAAATTCTATCCCACCATTTTCCTCCCATTCTCTTTTCTGCCCTCTTGCCTTCTCATCTCCCTTTCACGAGACAAAATAAAAGTACAAAAAGGAAGAAAAAAAGAAGGAATAAAAGGAGGGAGCAAGGGAGGACTGACAGAAGAGTAGAAAGAAGGAAGATGGCAGAGATAGGGAGAAAGAGAGACTGAATGTAGGGAACATTCCTTAAGCTTATCTGACAGCAGTCACTGACACCATGGTCTAAGTCAGCCAGACAGTCTGAACAGAGAAACTGAGGTAATGGTAAAGACTCGCCATGGAATGAAGGTCTTTGCAGTTGCTGAGGCTGAGTTTGAGCTGAGGGGAGGCCTCATTCTGTCATGCATCACAGAAAGCTGTGATGTGAGCTTGCCCGCACTGCCTTGCCTCATGCTGTGTGCAGGAGCTTGCCATTCCCCCAGTCCTTTGTCTCAGACCTATTGCTGAGCAGAATTGCTTAGGCATGCTTGGTTTGTTTACACTACCTGGACCCTTGACGTGTAGTTCACCTATAGGTTGACTCTGTTATACTTTAACAAGCATGTTAACCTGATTGGATAATGTGCCTATATATGTCCTGTGCAACCCTAAATAAAATTAGATCCATGCCTTCAGAGCTCGATCTCCGATGCCTGAGTAAGCGCACTGGGTAAGGCTAGGTAGGGTAGGCATTGTTCGTCCTCACCCTCAGCAAACCCGTCTCTGAACATCTACAACTGAACACATAAGAGGACCCAGTCAGACTATATATAAATAAAGAACTTAGACCCACAACCTGAAGCAAACTGCTCAGAAAACTCACACACCTTTGTAGGAAGCCAAATTACTATTTCTAATAATAATCCAGCAAGCTAAACAGTAACTTACCAAATAATAAGCCCCAAATTCCAGGACTGGATTAATAACTCACTTCCCTATTTTTTGTTCTCACCTCCAACTTAGAACCCACTGGAGAAAGTCAAATGTGCTCCCCTCAGCAACCACATTGGACTCTTGACTCCCAGTTAGCCTACCTGCAGCTTCCCCACGCCAACAGCCTCCAGTCAGGGCTTCCCTGAAGCTTCCCTGTTCTCCAGTGTCTTTCCTCTCTGCCTTCCAGTCTCTGTCAAAATTAAGTAATGGCAGCTGACTCCTTTGCTATAGCAAGCTCTGAATAACCATTCTTTTGCTTGTTCTCATTTGGTTTTCTTTATTTTATTTCATAGTAGAAATGGGGGGGAGAAGGGGAGAGAAAAAAAATCCTAATACTAATTGTTACCTTTTCATGTTTTTATTTTCTAAATATCCAAGTAAATTATAATTTTGTAAGAATACAGATTATATTTCATGTATCTTTGCATCCCTCAATACTCTTAGCTAAAAACCTTTTATATAGAAAATGATGAATAATTTTTCATTAATTATTAAATGAAACAAACACCATAGTAATTTGCAGATCAAAAGAAGCTTACATATGAATTTGATATAACATCCATTTTGAATGGGGGAGCTGAATTACACAAATGTGCAATTCAGAATACGTGACTAGAAAATGCTACCCCAAAGCTAAAGGCAATTAAGAAGCAGCAGATTCAGGAAAGCTCTCAGCCCTCCTTTTATTTACCTAAGATTCTTGCCCACCTTCTATCAGGCAGAAAAAAGGCTAATCACTGAAGATAGACCATTGTCACTAGGATAAAACCGGAAGAATCTATATTCACAAATTTTACTAACTAGCCTTTGTCAGCCAGTTTTATTTGCCTTCCTCTATATTGGTGACTTTTGTGACCCCAAATCCTTTCCCTTTGTCTTGTCATTTCTCTAAAAATTTACTATTCTTTGTTGAAGATATTACATAAGCTGGAATTCAAAACCTCTTCTTTGACAACTACATGCTAATCAAATTTTATTTTTATAGTTAATTATTCTTTTGTAATGAGGGTCACTAAGAACTTATGGGATTTATTCTTCCCCAACAGAGATACTCCACAACTTTAGAAGTGTACTGACTTTCATTCCTACTACATTATTCTTTCTCAAAATTAAAACAAGCTCTAAAGATTTGTATAAATTGTATTAAAGCATGCATGTATGTCTCTATCATATATATATCAAGGAATTCTTCCACATATTTAGAAAAAATTACATTCCAGTTTATGCAGTAAGCTTATAGGCTGTATGATTTATTTAATATGGGGTATGAATTGGAGAACATGTGAATAAACTCTCCCTTTCACCCTAAGCTCTTCTGAAATCAAAATGATGATAGTAATATAATAGTGCATACAGTTTAAAAGTATGAAGGGAATAAAATCCTAAGAGTACTGGAAATAATACAAAAAGTGGTTATTGTTAGATTGGGTATTTTGACCCATTTCTAGCAGACAGAAATCAATAAGACCAGCATAGAGAATTGTTGAGATTTTGTAGATTTTGTTATCTCAGTGAACTTTTGCTTATGAAAATTATGTTTATTTATCATATTAGAAATTTAAATTGAGAAGCTGTAAGCATGATTTATTCATCTTAAAATAATAAATATATTCAATTAACAAACTGAAGTTTTATGGAAATTAAATCTATTTGCAAAAATGCTTAGTGACTGTTTTAAATTTTTGCATTAAAAAATATTTGGCTTAATAGCGGGCAGCTGAATTATCATATTTGTTTCTGCATTTGATTTGTTTGAATTGAATTGTGCTTTCGTGACTGTATATGAATACAACCTACATTACCCAGACATGTAATTGAAAAGTCAGGATTAAATTTTTAGAGCATTATAGATAGTCTTTAATACTACAACAAAACACAAAACTGGTCATTTCTTAAAGTTTAGGTACAATGTGGAATCTAAAGTATACCAATGAACTTTTCATACTGTATCACATTAAAATCTATTGACCTATTCTTGCAATACACTCTTTTGCTCACAAATGATTTCATAACATGGAAGTTGTTCATTAAGAAAATATTGACTCAAGAAGTTTTGAATATCTTCCATTCATTGGCACATTTAATTATACAATATCAAATATCTTATTTATAAATATAACTGTTGCTCTGATCGGATAAATCTTTTAGTATCTGAAGTCATCAAGCTGTGGTCATGAACACTACTTTTCCAAAATCCTAATTTCCACTCGAAACTCAACTTTTATAATCAGTAATCAATTGATTTTCTCGAAATGGTAGATTCGCTTTGTTTATTTTTAAGAAAATTTCTGCAAAAGACACATGCAATCATGTTTTTCAAACTAGTGTAGAAAGGTAACAGGTGGTACAGGGTAGTTTTTAGAGCACTCACTTTTCTGTATGATAGCGAAATGCTAAGAAGTGCTTCCTACAGGAAACAGAAAAAGAAACAGGAGTTTAGAAATATTATCTATTGCTGTACATATATGTAAATTTAAATAGTAAAAGTAAAACCTACTTTTAAAAATAGACATAACAAAGAAAACAGTATGTAAAAGTTCTCATGTGTCACTGCAGAGTTATGTGGCCTAAAGCTGGTGCATTTGCAAATGGAATTCTAGAGTGTCACTCGAGTTGCTGTGATCATCAACTGTGGAGTGAAGGCAGAAGTCACAGAAATAAGTTGGGACTAGTAATTGGAGAAGGAGCAAGAAACTTGCACTATTGATTCCTTTCCAAACTGCTTGCTTTAAAATGAAAAGTTCATGTTTTTCCAATATGTGTGACAAGGCATTGGGTTTTATAAAATGATGTTATGTAATTTAAAATCATATTACACAAGCATTAAAATATCATAATAGGGTATAGTAAACGGACAATTGTAAAAGTCAAGGATGAGCTGCAATATAACTCAATTGTAGAACATATGCTTAACATGCACAAGGCTCTGGGTTCAATGCCCAGCACTGCCCCAAAAATAATCAAAAGAAACAAAGCCAAGGACAGAAGCCCTTTTTGTGTCTTTCTGACACTATCGAGATTCCTTACAAAGCTTTCTTGCAACCAGATTGCAAATGAACAAGAACAAGCAAACCAAATACCTTGGGTGCGAAATCAGGTAGTGGAGAAAAGTACTCCTTTCTATAACTCAGTATGAAATATATTGATGAAATAAGATGGACTGATGGAAGTTGGATGGATTAGTGGTAGAATTAGATAAAATAATAGAATAAAAGATCAATCGTCAAATCTAGATAGCGAGTATATTGGTGTTCGCCCTATCATTCCTTCAAGTTCTCTGCATATTTAAAATTTATCCTAATAAAATGTTGGGAATTTTTTTAAATTACTCAAAAACAAAAATCAAACCAAAAACATAAAATGCTTTCTTTTCCTTGCTTTTGACGAATTCTTCATTCATTTCAGCCTGTCCCTATAGTGTTGGAACAGGAGTATTTCCAGTTCTGAGCAGGGACCTGGAAGGAAGGAAAATCATCCCCTTATAGTTATAGACTGACCTTTTTTCCCAGTAGTAACTGTGTTACAGGTGCTTTTTCAACATTTTTATTTTGGAAACTCACCTTGAAGTTTCTCACTATTTGTCTCCAAGATTGATTCCTGGTCTAAACATTACATAAAGTTCTTTGGCCTTGGGGAATAAATGTTTAATTTTTTTAAATAAAATTTCAACATACCTGTTTGATCTTTGTTCTTTTACTTTTATTTTGATGAGAAACTTTAAAATTCAAGACCTGTTTATAAGATGATTACTGAGAGGCCTCTCAGGATCTCAGATTGGGCAGTGTTAGGGGTATGGAATTAATAAGAAAGAGAAGTTGGTGTCATTAATAAAAAAAAATAGATAATTCAGAACTTTTAAAAGAATTCATATAGATTCACCTTTTGACATCCCCTCTGGTTGCAATTTCCTGATTTTTCACTATTAATGCTGAGGGACTTTGGGCTCTCAGTAAGAATAAGTAAAACTCCCCAATGTGCTATGTCTAATAGTTCAAAAATGCAAAGTAAGGAGAAAGGAAATGAATGTAATGATTTCCAAGAATCTTTCATATTTTAGGTTAGAACATTCAGTGATTCTTTCTTAGTATTATACCTGGTAAGAACTTTCTTTACATATCTTTTCTTCAGTCTTACCAACTCTGACAACCATTGCACAAAATGAGAATAGACATGAAACTGTTTTACTAAGGCTTGCATTCTTTCTAACCACCACGTCCAGCAGTTGTAGAAACCCTGCAAAAATACATTTACCACTGTTCGTATTCAGAGAATGAGGAGTTGGGATATTTATTGTTGTTACTTTTTTCTTTTTCCTCAACAGATATAAAGTTAGAAAGCATCTCAATAGCTCTCCAACATTGCCCTTAGCTAAGAGTCTCTACTTAGAAGAGGAAATATGGATTTTTTTTCCTGTAAGGCAAAAATAAAAATGTAGGAAATGTAAGGACAAATAAAGCAGATAGAATGTGCCAGTTGGCAGGTTAGGTTTGCTTAGGCAGTATTGAAGGAGCAGGTTCATGTTTCAAGTGATATGAGAGACACTTTGCAGCCACTTCACTTTACTCCAGATAGTGTGGTGTTAAGGCAGAGTGACTTAGTGTCAGTACTGAAGATTCTTGGAAGATAGTATCTTTCCATTACTTAAAATGCCTCACCAGTCTGGGTATATCTCAATTAACCTCCATTGTAAAACAAAAAAGTGAATATACAAATAAATTAAAATAATTCACTATTATGTTTTTATGAGGTGATCCCAAAAGTTCATGTGTGAGACAATGCAAAACATTTCAGAGGTGAAATGATCAGATTATTAGAGGTGTAACCTAATTGGTGGATTAATCCATTGAATTAACTTGGCAGTAACTGTAGGCAGGAAGGGTGTGGCTGGAGGTGATGTGTCTTTGGGGATTGTATTTTGTTTTAGGTGAGCAGAACTCTGTTTCCTGATTTCCATATCCTGAGCTGCTTTCCTCTGCCACACCCTTCACCATGATGTTCCCACTCATCTTGGGCCCAGAGGTATGGAATTGGCCAACCCTGGACTGAACCTCTGAAATAGTGAGCATCAAATAAATTTTTCCTCCTCTGATTTTTCTTGTCCAATATTTTGGTCTAGTAATGTGAAAGTTGACTAAAATATTCACTGAATTGCATCTCCAGGGCATTAAGGAAAAAAAATTGCAATATGATGTTTTCATTTTACAAAAAGAGGAGAGGATAGAGGAGAGTAGGAAGAGTATATAAATATGGTGTTTAAGGGTGTTTAAGGGTGTTGAGTATAAGAGAGGTTTAAAGGTGTTGAGTATACCAACTCACCTTACAAACCTTAGTCTCTCCTTAACCCTGGGGAGTCTGTTCCAAGACCTCCAGTGGATGCCTGGAACCATGCATTATCCCAAACCCAATCATTTCACGCCTTTTCTATCTTAACTAAGCACTTGTCATACATGGTGGCCATAACACTTACAGCTCATGGTACAACAGCAATACCAGTATGAGTTTCTTCCTTCTCCACAATTTCATGAATAGAAGATTTGCTCTTACCATAGTCCTTAGCAACCTCAGCATGCATTTGCTTTCCTTCCCTTCTTAGAAGAACTGTAATCTTTTCACTTAAAGGAGGCACTTTATAGCTTCCCTTTGGTGTACCATATTGTCAACATTACCACTATGTGCTTTCTAGCTACTATTAAATAAGTGTTGCCAGACCACAAGCACTGTAATGCCATGAAAATCAATCTGAAAACAAAGATGAACCCATTAGTGACCAATGGACAAGGTGGATATGCTGGACAAAGAAATGACTCAGATCCCAGGCAGGATGAACTTGGACTACATGAGATTGATCATGCTACTCAGAATGACACACAATTTGAAACTTATTATTTGTTTCCAGAAATTACCATTTAATATTTTCAGTTCACAGTTGATCTCAGGTAACTAAAACCATGAATTAAAACTGTTGATAAGGAGATTTACTGTATTTTTGTTTATATTATAGAACTAGTTTATCTCATGGAATAATCATCTAAATCCACCTATGATCTCCTGTAAAAGATGTAAAAGACAAGACTGAGTTGATTGTGTATTAAAAGAGACCAAGTATGGGCTCAGCTAGATATGACTGTAGTCAACTTGTCCCACAGGAAACCTAGTAAGTTTTTCTTGCATAATTTCATAGCAACCTATAAATAGACAAAACCATTCAAGTGGTATTTAGAGCTTTTCAACTGAACCCTGGCTCCATGAATATCCTTGATTTTTTATACTAGCTTAATATAAACCATCTATTGTAAACTGTACATTACAGTTGGGATGAAGTTAATTTTGTCTTAACCCATAAATATTCCTTCTTTCTGACTCAAATAACAGGGATCCAACTGCTCTTATAGCCACCCAGGACTTTTTCTGTTAGTATGTCACCCAGTATATTGCCCTCTGTGAAATCCTAGCTCTTTCTGCCTTCCTCTGGTTTCACAGCACATTGGGCCAGTTCTCATATGTTAGGACTGGGTTGTTGCAGAACCAAGCACTACTAGCTTTAGGGGAGGAAGCATAAGTTCTTGTTGGTTGAAATTTAAAATTTTGGAAAAAAAATTGAATTTGATCTTTAATGGAGTCAGGCAGTGAGAAAGGATTAGAATGAGAAAGATAGTGATGGAGTGGTTTAGAATTTGTAGACACAGCAGAATGTGGTGGCTTTTGACTCTAAGCCCAGTGACTAGCGGGGCTGAGACAGGAGAATCACAAGTTCAAGGCCAGTCTCAGAAATTTAGTGAGACCTTGAGGAACATAGTGAGACCCTGTCTCAAAATTAAAAAGTCAAAGGGTTTGAGGATGTAGTTCAGTGGTAAAGTGCCCTGGGTTCAAAATAACATAAACAAGTGGGATTTGTAGATATAGTTAGAGGAAGATTTTGAGTTAAGGAATTCAAGATTCTTGAGATCTAAACTGCCTATCAATACTTTCTTTTCAAGAGTTGATGGGTCCTTTTGGACAATCTTATAATGAATAGAAGTTAACTGCATCTTAGTTTTCTGGATAACCATCTCCTGGAGTAGATGTTGTGCTAGTGAAGACAGTGATACAGTAAAGTCATGTTAATGTTGACCAGAGGTTGGCAGACCTTTCCTGAAGGATCAGACAGAAAATATTTTAAGTTTTGAAGGTCACATAAATACTTGGTCTCATATTCTTTGTATTTTTGTTTTTACTTTTGTTGACAACACTTTAATATTTAAAAAAATTATCTGCTCACAAGTCATATAAAATCACGTCACAAGCTGGATTTGGCTTGCCAATCTATGATGCAGGCAGTTACTTGTGTGTGGTAGATTCACACATGAGAGATATTCTAGTTAAGAACATAAGGGAAGACCCCAAACTAGGGATACTTAGTCTCAAAATAAGAAAGAAATATTGTACTTATTGGGGTTTAGAACATCATGCCACAAAAATATCACACCTTGACATTCGGAGTATTTTTAAAGCTAATAGAAAATGAGAAAACTGCAGAAGTAGAGCGCTCTCTTTGATATTCTCCTACGACCCTTTCTGCTAAAGCAGATCACAGAAACTGAAATTCCCCATGCCTCTCACTTTCTCCCCTGAGGGGGACCTTATAACCCAGTTAACTTTCCCATGAAGCAGATTCTCATTAGGTCCTCCTTCCTCCCTACTCCCAGAGGGAAGGAATGTCCCTATTTTTCTGAAGACCGAGACACAGAAAAGAATCTGAATGAACAGACCTTACTAAATTCCCCCCAATTTATTCATATCAGATCCCTTTCTGACCAATCATCTTTTTTCCCATCTATCCACTTATTCATTATACTTACTATAAAATATACACAGATTTTCCTCTGTCCTCTGGTCTCAATTTTCCTTTGAAGATTTCCTTGTCTCATGTAATTTATTAAGCAGATCTGTATGCTTTCCTCCTGTTAATCTTTCTTTATTTTATTTTTGGTTCTTGTAAATCCTCTGTCCATTTTATTTCCAGCCAGGAACCCTGAGTGGGTTGAGGAAATCTTCCTTCCCTGCATACTGAGGTCCGAGGATACCCACTGAAATTCTTGGATTATTTGGTGATGATAGAAACAATTAAGAGGCAGGAATAAATAGTCTTAGTAATAATAAGTAGAGATTAACTAATTAACAGGAAAAAATTAAAATATCCTGTCTTGTAACCCAAATGTTGAAGATCATAAATCTTACACACACACACACACACAAACACACACACACACCAAAAAATTATGAGCTACAGGGTGTGAGTCTCTTTGAGGAAAACATGTTTCTCTGTTAAAATGTCCAGATTCACCTTCCCTGCTTCCTTTTTCACTCCAAACTTAGATTAAAATGACTTGAGAAATAATACTGCAGTACTGAATATTTCATAGACCTGTGAAAGGTAAATCATATCTAAGTTTCTGGATGTACTTTTTTCAGTCATTTCAGCTAATTTTAAAAACGTCTTGGAGGTATATGTGGAGGTTAGGAAACAGGAAGATTGAGGGTGCCTTTTTTCCAACAGAGACAAAACTTTTTTATATATAAAGGTAGTGAAATCAGCCAAGGCCTGAACACAACCAGACACAAATTCCTTAAATAACAAAGCGCTTAAGTTGTCTTTCAGGAATAGCCTCCAGAATCTACTCAAGGATAGTTTGTAACTAACTTTGCAAAAATGGACATATGCAGAAAAATTCAGCTTATCCAATCAATGACCTTTTGACATCACAAGCTCAAAATCTTCTAGGCAGAACATGGTAACCTCCCCTCAAAGAAACATGACTTATGAAGGGGCAGTATGACGATTTGTACCTACATGATAGAATATTTCTCACTATCCAATCAGCAAGCAACTTCTGGGAGGGAGGTTTGAGCTTAGAGCTCCTGGTTTTCTTGCCAGTTGGCCACAAAACAAAGCCTTTTCTCTTTGCAAAAAACGTGGTGCCATAGTACTGACTTCTGTGTGCATTGGGCAGGGAGCTCTTGCACAATAATTATAGGATTAAAAGGCAAAAAAATCTGCCGTAACTTAAATGCAGTCTCACAGAACGCCTAGAATGATTGTTTGTATACAATACATGATCAGTGACCATTTGTTGAATTAAAATATAAAATCAAGAATAAGCAATGAACAACAACAATATAATGGTATTCTGCATCAGGAATTATTGTTTCCTGATTTGTTGTCAAGCCAGCATATATTCTCCGCCTGTTTCTGTGTTCTCTCATAGCCCTTCCCACCTGGCCATTGCATTGCTTGCTATGTAGTGCCTCTCTAGGTTTAAAAAGAGTACCCATGTATCTCCTTATTTCAGGAGTTGTTACACCAGTGTCAACCTACAATAACAACTCTGTTTTAAAGGAAATAGGAAAATGGTTTATTCTGAGCCAAATATGAGTGACCTTGACCTGGGAAAATAGACTCAAATTACCCTGAATGCTGTGTTCCCTCATTACATTCAACAAATACATTGGTGGGGATATTAGGTAGGTGGGCTGCAAAATAGTGAAATCTTGGCTGTGGGTTTAAAATGTTATAGCATTCTTACCTTTAGGGTTGGTGAAGGCTAGTGGTCTGTTAAACTTAACAATACATTCTGAGAGGTTTCCATAGTAGTGACAGAATGTTAGGTCAGATACAAAGTCTAAAATTCAATGTCTATTTTTCTAAAGGAGTTAAGATAATTTGGGTTGTGGACATGCAACATTCCATCTCTCCACAATCAGGATGTTGTACTCAAAAGGGGTCAGTTTTTAGGATCTTCAACACAGATGTAGCTTCCTCATAGAATTTCATATTCTCAATAGGTTTGAACATTAAAAAAAAGACTGATGTAATAAGGCAAAATGGGAATTTGATGGTTTTACTGATAATTTTTTTTAAAGCTGTCCTGCTTTAGCTATATAATTTCAAGATGATCCAGGTAATACAATTCCAAAAGAGCAAATTGCTTTAAATTATGCCATCTATTTCAAGCTGAGTTAAACTTCATTCCATGGTAGCTGGTTACTATATGGAAGTAAATACTTACTTTAATTTTCTTGCCATGTCTTTATGATATAGAAGAGATAGTTTAATCAACCTATAGAATAACGTCATTGAAAAAAGATCTGGGAAAATTTTATCCTCTCTTTAGGAAAGTGATTAAAGTGTTGTTCCTGTTAGTGTTTCACAACTACCTTTCTTTTTATGTATTTTTTTCTTTTTTGTACCAGGAAATGAACCCAGGGGCACTTAACCACCGAGCCACATCCCAGCCCCTTTTTGTATTTTATTTAGAGGAGACAGTGTTTTACTGAGTTGCTTAGGGCCTCATTAAGTTGCTGAGGCTAGCTTTCAACTCCTTCTCCCAAGCCACTGGGATTATACTTGTGCACCACCACACCCCTCTTATAACCACTTGAAAACCATTCCTTCCTTGCCTGGGAATCTGACCAGAGCACTTGAATCTTTAATCTTAGATATTTTCTCTTCCATATCAGGTAATAATCTACTCAACTCTTTCTGGGCCAGGCGTGATGTTCCTATGATTCAGGGATGCCCTGTTCTAGCAACACTCTGACATAGCTACTGAGAAAGACACTGGCTTTAGGATATGATTATACTATATCCAGAGAATGTCAATCAATCTATTTCTCTACAAGGTTGACAAACTGGGAGGAAGCTCACTTTTCTATAGCCTACATAGCATTTCCCATTCATGATATTAGGCAATAATTTATTATCTTTTTGTTATTATCTTTTACTATAAGCATCCCCTTCAAATGATAACTATGAGTATAATTGACCTCACAAATCAAGGAAATGAAATTGTAATTAATATGCAGATAGATCACAGCATACCCTATCATCATGCAAAACTATTTGTAAACTAATTTCTCAGTTGGTTATGTGGAACTCAACTTCATTAAGAGGTCTGGATTGTGAGAGCTTTTAATGTTTGTTTGAGTAAGAAACAAAGTGTGAGTAAAGTTTAAAATGATACTTACACAAGTTCCTTTAGATCATGCATTCTTAAAAGGAGTAATATGACCCCAAACAGACAAAAATTGATTACTGTGGAGTAAAAAAAAAGATTACATACATACTATATGATCACATACATCGTACATATTTGTATATATTACATATACTGAGTATCTCCATAGTATTAAAATTTTATAAAGGATACAATTAGGAAAAAATGTCTTTGAAAATCACTCTTTGGGGAAAATTTTTAAAAATGCAAAGAAGTTTAAGAAACACTGGTTCATGTATAAGGCAAAAGAAACGTGATAAAGAGAAAGGGTACTCAACATCAAAAGATACACATTAAAATTGAGAGATGATGAGCCTGGTGACAGAGTGAAAAAGACAAGAATTACCTAAAGAGTGAAAATACAGAACTAATTTCCAGTTTAGAGGCATAAGTAGTGTAGGCTACCAAGTTAAAACAATAGCTCTAAAACTTAAGGTTGGAGATTGTACCTGCTATCAGAAGGAGTAGAAGATAATAGGGTTCACTCAATAAATTAAGTTTATTCTAAATTAATTGAATAACATGAGACTGCACTTTTAAATAGTGTCAACTCTTAGTAATCAGTTCACTAAAATCTCCTCCAATTTTGTGACAGTAAGTTGTTCATTTCAATTCTAAATTCCAATGCTGGACTTTAGAGAACAGAAGAGAGTGTGTTTCAGTCAGAGGCTCATGGATGTGCAACTTGTGCAATCACAAAGGGCTCCATGCTCAGAACAGCCCTGTTCTTGGTTTGAGATCCTGCAATCACTATCTTGAAATTCTTCTGCATTTTCATTTTGCACTAGGTCCTGCAAGTTATGTAGCTGGTTCTGAGTAGAGTATTATAATAATGGTGATTGCAGCTGAACAGATACACCAAGTGTTTGGAGGAAATTTTTCCTTTTCCCAATTTCATAATAGAAAACTGCCTGAACTGAAGGTAGCAACAGGTAAATATCTCATTTGGGTGCTCTGGCAGCAATATTTCACTAAATATTTGCAGAAGTGAGATCTATAATGCCTTTAAACACCAAAATACATCACTTGTAGAAAAGTAATGCTAACACCAACCTGAGTCTCAAACTTTGACTTGATTAATACCCCTCTATGACTCGAGGTTCAACCACCTTTATGATCACCATGAAGAGTTGCTGGACAGAAATTAAAAGAAGTTAAATCCAATATGACATATGCTTAATTGGCCTAATTGTATGATTTGATACAAAATGTCCCCCAAAGTCTCATGGTACAGAGAACCTTTTAGGCAATGACTGGATCATGAGGTCTCTGATATCAGCAGTAGATTAATCCATTCAATGGATTAGTTCATTGATGGCTGAAGGGACCATTGGGAGTTGAGATCTACTGGAAATAGTCATTGGGGTGAGCTGCTCCTCACTCTCTCTCTCTCTCTGCTTCCTGACTGTCACACTGGAGCCAAGCACCTTTCTTCCCACCGTGCCTGTCTGCCCTGATGTGTCTATCTTAGAGCAAGCTATGAACTGGATTCTATTAAACAATGAGTGAAAATAAATCTTCCCTCCTCTAAGTTGTTCTTGTCATGTGTTTTGGTCACAGCAGTGTAAAACTGACTAACATACCTAATTTTTGACATCTTAAATCCCACAAGGCTCTATTTTTATTAATACAGACCAAAGTAAATAAATTCCATGAAAGTGAGGCTATTCCAACAACTACTCCTATCGACCGATAAAGATTAAGAGATGGATAATTATGACAGATTTGCTCTAGCAAATGTGAGAGGTACAAAGAAAAATTTCTAGGCGAACTAAGAAGTTCATGCTCATAATGTTTTGAAAACTGCTTGCAAAATCAAGCTGCAGCAGCTGTTGTACTACAAGATGATTTTATTTCAGAAGCTGATGAACTTTAGTTGCTGGACGTATGACTGTGGCGATGGCAAAGACAAATGCTCACAGAAAATGTTCTCTTCCCTATCCTGTAAATGCTTCCTTTCCTAAGAACTCTCAGGATTAGAAACAACATCCCCTTTCATGGCATCAGCCCTATTCAAAGATGTCAGCAGGGAATCAGGGAAGAGGCACTCAGCAAGAATAGCTGCCTTTCTCCCTCAGGGAGGCCTCACCTCTTTGCAGGTGATGAGAAGAAGGTGTGATTCTCACATTTAATGAAATCCATGAAATTTGAGGCTTTCAGTTAACAACTTGGCAGGCTATTTCCCTGCTGCTGGCTGGCTGGTTAGGTCAAAAGGACTTACAGTCCTCCTCCGAGTGGAAGTAGCATGAGTGAATGGTTCAGTTCCAACCACCCCAGCAGGGAAAAAGCAGGCAGAAAGAACCCACTCAAAGTGCAAGAGACGTATGACAGCTGGCTCCTGTCATTCTCAGCCTGTGCCCTCTAATCAGGTAGCTGTTCAATTATGTCCAATGAACCCTAGCTGAGCAATTAAAAAAAGCAAAAGCTTCCTGAGAATGGGAAGGCTGGAAAAAATTGATAAATTTACCTTTGTGACTCAAGGCATAGGGTAAGCTTTTTAAATGTTACCCTGGAGCCATGACTTAGCTGAGCTTTAAAGAGAGTTCACCCTTTTCCCAGGTAATGGGGTGAAATTAACACACACAGGACAGTAGGAAATTCTCAATCATCACACCTTTCTCTCTCCTTCTGATCTCCCCTTCTAGATAACAAGGGAATCTTTCTGGTAGTGATAAAGGTATCATTGCAATTGCTCAGATTGACTGTTCTTCCAATAATACGACTTCTATCTCCTTTTGCCTTCAGATATCTGGGTCGCTTTGATTCCAGAAGTGATACAATGAAGCATCATTTCCTTGGACATTAGCTCTCTCTCTCTCTTAGTCTGCATTCCCTTCTATGTCCTGTCGGAACCTCATACACTTCAAATGACCCTCAGACTTTCCAAAAAGAAGATCGAAAGCAAGTAGTGCAAACAGGATACTGAGGCACAGAAGGGAACCTTGAGTTTGTCATTCTGTCACTGAGAAAATGACCGTGCACTGAAGTAGTGACAGATCATTGAAAAGGTTTTACCTGAGTGGAGTTGTTAACTGGTACATTTGTATTTGCACAAAGGGATGCTGTTGTATCAAAACCCTAAGAATATTAGCAAATGTAGACCTAAGAGATTCCACATCTAAATCTACATTCTTAGGGGAGAACTGAAGATATGTGTAACTATATTACTTCTGGGAAATTTACCAGTGCCATGTGCAAAATTAAAAACAATGACAAAAAAAAAATGAATGAGACATTAGTGTTAATAATATTATTTGTAAAATGGATCTGTGGGAGGATTACTTGAGTTCATGAGTTCAAGACCAGCCCTGCCCTGCGCATTCACTAAAAAAGAGTATTGATTAAATAAATAGAGGGCCAGGATAGGCTACCCCAAAATAGGCCTTTTAGTAAGGATTATTCTGAATTTATCATCTTGAAACACTGAAGCACAAAAGAGACTTTGAAAACAGAGTAAAACTTACCCTTTCATAAGGGAAATTTACATTTGTAAAGGAACTTTCCATTTTTGAGGGTGTCTCCCTCTTCACACCCAGAAGAAAAGAATGATGTTAAATCACCACAGACTCTGGAGAGTAATGTCAGCAAGATGGCAAAAGAGAGCTCTACAATGCTTATTCCCTGGATTCTTCTTTGTGGGCAAAAGCTCTAGTGGACCCAGGATCTAGAACTACTCCAGAGTTCAGCTCCACCCTTGTAGACCATGATTCCAGGCCAGCCCTCAAGGACCCAGTCTACTGGACCACTGTGCTTATAGGGCTCAGCTGGCCCCTGAAGGCCCAGGACTTAACACAACATCATGAACTCAAACCATGGGCTCATTCCACTTCCAGGTCAGCTTCCATAATATCAAACTTCAGAACAATGAACAGATACCAAACCCATCTCAGTACCAGGCCAGACCTCATAGATGTAGACTTCAGGTTGAGCCCACAAGGACAGAGGATACCCAACCTAAGGATCCAGGGGTAGCCCACTCCCAACAGAGCCAGTCAATTAACCCACTCCAGTAAACTCCAGCACTAGGTCAGGATGCATGCAGGATCTAGGTCCACTGAAGCAGAATCAAACTGTAAGCCTAACCATAGAAATCCAAGCACCAAGCCATTACCTGTGCAACCAAATGGCATTTCCACCCATCTGTTCATACCAGCCCTTGAAAACCTGCCAGAGGACTCTTACAGTAAACCCAACCATGAAGCCCACCTGACAGCCTGTTCAGATTATCTGGATGAGCTGACGTGTAAAGGACTTTTCCTACAGAAAGTCATCTGTAAAGCCTGGAATAAGTGCCTATTTCTTCAAATGAACAAAACTCAAAACAAGTCTGAAAAGATCATAAATGATCAGAAAAACATGACAGCACAAAAGTAATAAATAAAACACTGATAACAGTCACAAAAGAAATGGAGATCTACAAACTACTTGAAAAAGACTTCAAAATAGTTGTTTTAGAAGAGATCAGTGAGTTATAAGAGAAAACAGAATACAAAATGATGACAGGAAAACAATATGCAAACAAAATGAGAAAATCAACAAAGAAATAGAAACCATAACAAAAGAACCAAACAGAAATTCTGATGCTAAAGAGCACAGTGATTGAACTGAGAGATTTATTTCATAGAGAACTTTGACAGCAGATTCAATCAATAGAAGAAAAACTAAGTAAACTCAAAGATGAATCTTTTGAAATTACTCATTAAGAGAGAAAATTTAAAAGGATGGAATAAAATGCCTATGGAACTTATGGAACACCATCAAATGAAACACTAAGTGTGTTATGGGAGTTCAAGAACAGGCAGAGAAAAAGAAAGCATAGAAAATTTATTTGAAAAAGTAAAAAGAAAACTACCCATTCATATCCAGAAAGCCCAATACAAGACCTGCCTTAAAAAAAAAAAAATGCTAAAAGGAGTTCTTTAAGTTGAAATGAAAGAAGACATGCAACATGAAAACAGATGGAAGTGTTAAGAATTTAATCAAATTAATAATATTCATCTGCTTTTTTATGATATCAATAATAGCAATCTGCTGTTGCAATAATAATATTGCTCATGTTATATTATTATAATATTCTTAATATTATCACAGAGCAACATCAAGCCTTTCCCTGTCAATAGTTACTTTAAATGTAAATTGATTAAATTTCCAATGAAAAGACATAGCTGAATATATTTAAACAAACAAGATCCAACTGTATGCTGCCCACAAGAGATTCACTTTAGTTCTAAGGACACATGCACACTGTAAGTGAAGGGATATAAAAAGATATTCCAGGTAAATGATAACCAAAGGGATCAAAGGTAGCTATATTTATATTAGACATAATAGACTTTTAATCAAAAATTGTCACCAAAGATGCAAAGGTCATTACATAATATGAGGATAAATTCATTAAGAAGATATGGCAATTGTAATTATAGATGCACCCAGCATAGGCACATTTAAATTTATAAAGCAAATGATAAAAGAACTAGACAGCAATACAGTAATAGTAATAAACTTTATACCCCTTTCAACAATGGTTAGATCATCTAAACATAAAATCCATTGGGACCCAATGGACTTAAACAACACTCTAGAACAAATGAACATCACACAACATACACACACAGAGCAGACACACACAAACAATATTGTACCTAGTAATAGAAGAATATGCATTCTTTCCAAGGACACAGAAAACATTCTTTAGGATAGAGTCTATGTTAGGTTCCAAAACAAGCCAATAAATTTAAGAAGATTGAACTGATACCATGTACTTTTTCCAATCATCATAGTGTGAAACTAGACATCAATAACAAGAAGAAATTTAGAAGATTAAAAACATGAAGACACTAAAAATTGCAATCCTGAACAACCAATGGGAAAGAAGAAAGAAGTTAATGAGAAATTTTTAAAAATCTTCTTTAGACACATGAAAATGGAAACACAGCATACTAAAACATATGGAATACAGAAAAAACAGTTTTATGAATGAATTTACAGTGATAAACAACTACATTAAGAAAAAAGAAAGATTTCAAATAATCTAATTTTAAAACCTCAAGGAACTGGTAAAACAAAATCAAACTAAACATAAAGATAACAGAAGGAAGGAAATAATAAAGATCAGAGTCCCAGGGAATAAAATTGAATGAAATTTTATTATGTGCACGTATGAACATGACATAATGAATCCCACTGTAATGTATAATAACAATGCACCGATAAAAAAATAAAATAAATCAGAGCAGAACTAAATTAAATAGAAAAATGACAAACATCAGTTAAACTAAGAATTGTTTTTGAATTAGATAAAAAGAGAAGACTCAAGTAAATCAGAAATGAAAGAAGAGATATTATAACTGATACTATGAAAATGTAGGAGATCATAAAAGTCTACTAAAAAAGAAAAAAAAATACGGAATAGTTGGGGAGATATAGATATACAACCTACCAACACTGAATCATGAAGAAGTATAAAATTTAAATAGACCAATAACTACTAAAAGCATTGAATTACTAATCAAGATTTTTTCAGTGAATAAAATCTCAAGAATTGAGTTTCAGGAGTGAATTCTACAAAACAATTAATGAAAACTTATGCTATTCCTTTTCAAACTTTACAAATATTTGAAGAGCAACAAATTCTACAAACATTTTATAAGCTCAAATCTACCCTGATATTGCTATCAGACAAATATTCTATGAGAAAAGAAAATTATAAGCCAATATGCTAATGTACATAGATGGAAAAAACCCTGACAAAATACTTACAAGTCAAATTTGATAAAATAAAATAAAATGATTGTACACTATGATCAAGTGGAATGCAAGGATGGTTCAACATGTGAAAATCAATAAATGTGGTATATTACATTAATGGAATAAAAGATAAATGACATATGATCATCTCAATAGATACAAAAAGTATTTGACAAAAGTCAGCATTCTTTCATGAGTACATTATCAATAAAATAGGTATAAATGGAATGCTTTTCAACACAATTTAGTCAAATATGACAAATAGGTAAAAGATCTGTCAGACTTTGGTATCATGGGATCATCTTACTCAGCAGTGAAAAGCTGAAAGGTTTTTCTACAAGATAAGGGTGCTCACTTTTGCCACTTTATATTAAATATAGCACTAGAAGTCCTAAATATAATAATTAGAAAAGAAAAAATAAGTCACCCAAATTGGAAAAGATAAAGTAAAATTGCCTCTGTATGCAGATAACATTATCTTATAATAAAAAAGTACAAAGGTACCATAAATGAACTATTAGAACTAATAAATAAATTCAGCAGTTTCAGCACACAAAACAAAAATCCCGAAATCAGTAGAATTTTTATGCACTAAGAATTAATTTTCTAAAAAAAGAAATCAAAAAGCAATTCATTTACAATAACATCCAAAGAATACAATATTTGGAATAAATTCAACCATGTGGAAAGATTTGTACAATGAAAACTATGAAACACTGATGAAGGAAAGACAAGATATCTTTCCATGTATATGCACCTTTTTCAATTTCCTTCTAATTTTAGGTTAGAAGAATTAATATTGTCAAAATGTTCTATAGATTCAATATAATCCCTATCAACATTCCAATGCTATTTCTCACAGAAACAGAAAAGAATCCTATCATTTGTATAGAACCATAAAGACTCCAAATAACAGAAACAATCTTGAGCAAAGAGAACAAAGCTACGGGCATCACACTATCTGATTTCAAAATGTGCCACAGAACTATAGTAAACAAAACAGCATGATATTGATATAAAAGCAAACATATAGACTAATGGAAAAAACATATAGACTAATGAGAAAGATCATATTTAAATACACTCTTATGATCAATTGATATTTGACAAAGATGCAAAGAACATAGAATAGGGAAAGACATACATTTCAATAAAATGTGTGGGAAAAACAGGTCATCCAGTTACAGAACTCAAACTGAACCCTTTTCTCACACTAATTTTTTTAAATCAACTCAAAATGAATTAAAGACTTAAACATAAGTCCTGAAGTCATAAAACTTCTCAAAGAAAAGATAGGTAGAGTTTCTTTTTCTTGGCCTGGGAAAGGATATTTTGGATATGATCCCCAAAACAACAGGCACTCAAACCAAAAATTAACAAGTGGGATTACATCAAACTAAAAAGTTGTTGCACAGGAAGGGAAACAACAGAGTGAGGAGACAACTTATCTAATGGGAGAAAATACTTGCACACCTGCAACTGGTAAATGGTTAATACTCAAAATATATATGGAATACAAGCATCTCAATTGCAAGTCAACAAATAGCTTGATTAAAAAGTGTGCAAAGGACTCAACAGTCACTGCTCAAAGGAAAATATACAAATGACAAATAAAAAATTGCTTAACCTCTTCAAGCATAAAGGAAAGGCAAATTGAAACCATATCAATTAGAATGCCTAATGTCAAAAAGCAAAAAGAAGATGATGAGGATGCAGACAAAAAGAAATCCTACTGGTGGGAATGCCAATTAGTAAAACCATCATGGACAACAATATCATGTTTCCTCAAAAAATTAAAAATAGAAATTACACGTAATCCAACAATCCCACTTCTGGGTCTGCCTCCCAAGAAATAAAATCAATACATTGAGCAGACATCTGCACTGGCATTTTCATTGCAAAACTATTCACAATATTCTGAAAATGGAAGAAACTTAAATGTCCATTAGCTGATGAATGGATTAAAAAAATTGCTACATATACACAATGGAATGCTATTCAGTCTTAAAAGGGGGGTGGGGGGAAAACCTCTCATTTGCAAGAGCATGCCCCACCATGGGAGACCTTAGAAGAACCTGGAGGACCTTATGCTAAGTGAAATAAGTCAGGCAGAGAAAGACAAAGACCAATTTCACTAATACTTAGAATTTTTAAAAAACTGAACTCATAGAAATAGAGACTATAATGGTGGTTACCAGGACCAGGTGGAGGTTGGTGAATGGAAATGGGCAGATATTGATCAAAGGGTGCAAAGTTTCAGTTAGAATTCTATTGTATAGTGTCTTAATTATAGTTAATAATAATGTATTATATATCTGAAAATTACTAAAATGGTAGATCTTAAATCTTCTCATCAAACAAAAATAGTATTTGAGGTGATGAATATATCCATTAACTTGATTTAATCATTTTACAACCTATATTTATATCAAAATATCATGTCGCTCAACATAATTATTTGTCAGTTATACTATAATAAAGTTGAGAGAAGAAAAGTGTCAACTTTTAGTTCCCATAATTGTTTGAGATTGTTAATATCTGGAAGCAGATGAATTTTATGACCTATTTCTCTTATCTCAGGAATATACAGTGAGTATTTTATAAATATGTGCACTTAAGCTTTTTATATACGTATACACCACAATAAAAAAAAAAATGAGTGAACTAAGAAGTATGTAGAAGTCAAAAACAAAATAGGCACTTAAAACATTCTCCAGAAAAGTAAATAAATCACTAGAATTTGCTTCCAATGGAGGAGGCACCAATTTAAATCTATGGAACAAAACTTTCCCTTCTTTTCTGTGTTTTTCTTGGTCACCTCCCATAACCATGCCCCAAATCCTTCTTTCTATGTTTAATCTTAAGATGTGTTTAACTCTGGTTAAGTCATTTTAATTCACCCATTCCTCTGGGTATCTCCCATGAACATATAAGGTGTACCTATTAATAAGCTTCTGTTTGTTTTCTCTGGTCAATTAGTCTTTTTTATCACAGGGGTCCTCAGAACTAAAAACTGGAAAAAGGGAAAATTGTGTTTTCCTTCCCTACAAAATCATGATATAGATGATGACTAAAGAAATCTTTAAAAAGGATTACCTATGGGGGCTGGGGAGATAGCTCAGTTGGTATAGTGCTTGCCTTACAAGTCCAAGGCCCTGGGTTTAATCCCCAGCACTGAAAAAAAAAAAAAAAAAAAGGATTACGTAGATGTGCACTTCTTTATATTGGGCAGAGTGTGCTAAATTTTATTTCCTATAACATATATACAATGCCCACCCCTACACACTACCTTTGACGATAGGATAATGGATAAGAGAAGAGAGGTCATACATCTCTTGGACCACCCTTTCAGCTATGTTAGCTATGAGCATCTTAGTGACCCCATAAAGCCTCTTGCATTAAGATTTCTCAGGAACACCTACATCTAAGATCCTGTTCTTTACTGACTGACATAAGACAATCATGAAATAGCTTGAAGAAAATGTGAACCAGGCACCTTACTATGTATCTCAGATTCTCATCTATACAACCAGGGGATTTGAGGGGTGTGTGGCCCTCTCATTACAGAGTACAGGTAGGTATATCCTGTTAGATACTACTTACCTGGTCAGCCACAACCAGCTCTGGCACTGTAAGGAAGACAGGGCAACCCTAATGAACAAGTATCACGAAACCTAGAGACCATTCCCCAGCAGGAGTATATAAAGTATTTTTGTGATATTTGGATGATTATGAGTAAAGTTAAACGTGTCATCAACTATTTCTCATTGATAACAGCGCCAAAGTTAGTCTCTTTTTAAGCTCACGGAAGGGCATGAAGCCAAATAAAAGAGAAAATTATGTGTACTGTGTATATGGTAGGCATATACTTGCCCATGCACATATTTTTGAGAATTACCTTGTTTTTAATCCATATATACATCCCTCTACCTTTCTTTCACAAATTAAATCATTCCCTTGAATTCAGTGCTTAGATTATTCTCCCTGCCCCAGGAAATATGATGCTTAATTAAGTTCCTGGCTCTGAATACTGCTGTAGACATACTATCAAACTATCTTTTCAATTGGGATTTAATTAAAGGAAGAGATATGGTGACATTAAACAAGAAATTATTATGTGATTGTAGATTGTGCCTGCATGCATTTCATAATCTTAAAAGTATGACATCATTTTTTTTGAATGCAGATGAATGGATTTCTGTTGAAGATGGTATCCTGTAGTTGATCCCCAGCATGTATTTTTGCAACCCATCCCTAATCTGGGATTCTTGTCTCACTAGCTCATAGTTGCCACAATCTCTTCCACAGAGTACAGTCTTTAAGTGAAGATAAAATAGCAAGGTGCCAGGAAGTTAGTCTTATTCAAATAATTTTCTGACGATGCCTGACTTTGTGCCATTGAACTCAACCTTGCCCAGTGTGATTGCTTAAAAATGGGCAGGGTCTGTTTTACATTAACACTTATTTTCCTAAGACAGATAGAGGTCAATATTGTTATTGCAAAATTCCTTGAAAGAAGTTTCTGTGATGCTTAATGGGTGTTTTGTATCATCTTTACTTGGCCAATAAGCTGGGCGTTAGCCAAAATGACTCTAATTCCTCTCATAACAACCAGGCACGGTCAATGATATATACTTATTCTTTGCATTGATCCTTGCCCCACAACACCAACTTAGAGATTCATACTCAACTTCATGTATCAAGGGAACTGAAAAATTCTGCGGTTATCCTGTTAATTTTCTATATAAGGCAGAGTTTATTCAATTACTAATTAATAGCCTGTAGAACTAATATTGTGGAGGTACATTAAAAATATGCTATAAAAATATCCAACAGAATGTTGTAGAGCTGAGTCCCAAATGTTTTGATTCTGAACACAGTGCTTAAGGTGCAAATTTCATATGATAAACATTTTAAACAACATATGTAGCAGGATACTCATATTATGATAACAGATCCCTGTGTCTAATTATGTAGTCATTTGTCGATATGTGATCCCTGAAGGAAACAAAGAAATGACTCATATGTGATCTTAGATAACTTAATTTTTTTCTGTTCAGTGCACATTTTTTTTCATTTTAAATACATTTATAAGGCATATTATGCAAATTCATAGTAGCACTTTGAACCGCTAACATAGTCTCCTTGTAGAGAAATATAGATAATCTTACAAATCACTTGTATAGCCTCTAAGACGTATTTTAAAACCAAGTCTTGTCAGAATTGTGGAATGAAGAAATGCCATCATTTTCAATGGAAAGTCCTTCACACTATATTTAAAAGATCAGGAAATTTGCAGTCAGAAGACTATGAGTATCAGCTATCACTTACTTCTGAGCTGCATGAATTTGAACAAGTTACATATAGTCTCCTTGAGTTTCAACTTCTTCACAAATAAGAGATTGTTATTGTCTGCCTGAGAGGATTATTAGAAAGAAATGAGGTAAATAAAGGAAAATGCATTGTGAATGCCCAAGGTCTATATAAATGGCATTGTGTCTAGGAAACTAGCTACCTGGGGATTCTTATTATGCTTCCTAAACAAGAACAAATGCCTAGATAGTTCCACATCTATGAAATGCTTCTTTCCTATCTTCTATAATCTCAATTTCCTTGTATTCTTTTCAGCAACTGGTGAACAAGAAAAATAAGTCAACGAAACAGTGTAAATCCAGTTACAATGAATAAAGAAGTGCCATAACAAGGCAGTATAGTCTCTGAAAAAGATCATCTTGAGCAAACGTAAAGGAAGGACATGGTGATGAAATTCAAGGCTGCAGGAATTCTTGCTGGAGGGTATTTCAGAGTCATCTAACCCCACACTCTCAAATCACACCCCACAGATGATCTCTACTCCACATATAGTGCACAGAGACGGAGAGAAATACCCCTGGGATGTTCCATCAGACCACACTGCCTTTGAGTATACAAGATCATGAGAAGATGCTCTAACTCTGATGTGACCAAAGCTCTCAGTTGTAAAACTTATTGATTGGATCAACATAGAGAACAAAAATAAAGAACAGGATTTGTGAGGCATTCACTGAACACTTTTCCTCTGAAATTTGAAGGACTTAATGTATTCATCAACATGCCCACGGTAAATTTTAGTGGTATGGTTTCCATGTATGAGATTTCATTTCCAGAGTTGAGGGATGCCTTTTACTTGGACCTTGGACACTGCTCAGAATTAACTTCCAAATGACTGTTTCCAACTTTCTCCAACTACTTCAACTTTCTTAGTAGATTCCAGGTGGTAGGATAGAGTAACAGATATACAGATTGCAATGAGTTTTGTCTGTGAGAAAATGCTGATGGCTTTTTTACTGTCAATTTTCTCCAAAGATTCATTTTCTTTAATTGCTTCTTTTGTACCTATCTTCTCAAAAGGAAGAAGGAAGTATTCTTTTTTGTTTGTTTATATCTTTTTCTGTTTTTTCCTAAAGTCATCAAGCTTATGTATTTATACAGCTAAAAGAAAATGACCCTCCAAATATTAAAATAAACTTTGATTCTCATTTCTCTATCCTTTTACCCATTTGTGAAGTAGATATTCTGGAAATGTACTGTACTGTTCCTCTCATCTTAGAGACTTGGTAGAAACTTCTTATACCTAATTTAAGGCTCTGTAACTGTTTTTTATTTTGTTTGAATCAAGAAATTTTTTATTCTCTAAATACTTATAACATTTGATCAAAACAAACTTTATAACAATGCTATACAGTGATTTACTTATTCACAAGCTCGTGTTGATATTATTATTCCTTATCCACCACAATAGTCACTCTCTGGTCACTCAGTGTCTGGGCAGATCTACATCTTGAACTTCTGTTGCCTGTGTCCCTGAGAGTACAGCTTAATTGAACGATAATAAATAAGAGAATAATATCTAAATTAACAGTCTATAAATAAATCGTGTATTAAGTTTGTCATTTGAAATAAGCCCATAGTTCATATCAAAATTTCATAGCCAGCCAGGTATGGTGGCCCATGCCTGTAATCCCAGTGCTCAGAGAGGCTGAAGCAGGAGGATTGGGAGTTCAAAGCCAGCCTCAGCAAAAGTGAGGCACTAAGCAACTCAGTGAGATCCTGTCTCTAAACAAAATAGAAAATAGGACTGGGTATGTGACTCAATGGTCGAATGCCCCTGAGTTCAATCCCTGGTACAAAAAAAAAAAAAAAAAAAGAAAGAAAAAGAAAAAGAAAATTTCATAGCCAGTCATAGAAATAAATTTGTTGTTGTTGTTGTTTTATTTTTTTAAAGCCCTGCCTTTGAGAAACTTATAAATTAAAAATATAACTATCCTATGACCATCAATTCCTGTTTTGGTTACACATCCAAAAAAAATGAAATTGATGTCTTGAAGAGATATGTGTACACCTGTGTTTGTTGCAGCACTATTCACTAAAACCAAGGTATAGAATCAACCCAAGTGTCCGTCAACAGATGAATGGATAAAGAATATGTATACAGAATGGTATGCTATTTTGACTTTAAAAAGAAGGAAATCCTATCATTTATCACAATATTGATGAACCTGAAAAGCATCATATTAGGTGAAATAGGCACAGGAAATAAAATACAGCATAATCTCGATGATATATGTGTGGAATCTAAAAATGTTGAATCTGGAAATAGAGAGTAGAGTGGTAGTTACCAGGGACTCATGGAGGATAGGAGATGGGGAGATATGGTTAAAAGATATAAAATTTAAGTTTGATAGGAGGGAAAAATTGTCTTATCTTTGAGAAACTCAAAAAATAATTGAATGAAAGGCAGATGTCAATGAAGATAAGCAAATGCATGACTAATATAAAAAATATTTTTATATTTTTGTTTAATATTGTTAATAGTGGAATATAATGGTCAAACACTATTGCAATTGTCAAGAATTACTTTTTCATTTGTTTCAAAACTCTAAAATTCATTCTCTGAATCATTAAGTTATAAAAGTACCCTTAATTGTAATGGAAGTGTACATCTTAAATGTCAATCAAAAGAGGATTATCACTGGAAGAATATTGGTTAATCAAGTTTATAGCATTTGATATAAAATCATTTAAAGCTGTGCTAAGCCTTATGTGAGTCTTTATGTGTATCTATACTCAATCTGTAGCTACATATGTGCACCAACATATATGCAAATATGCCAGTGAAATGTTACCATATGGTATGTTTTGCATACATGTCAATGCAAAAAATCTGTCTTTTCAAGGTGTGTAGCCTATGATTTGATTAAGAACTCCAGCTGCTTTCCACAAAGTTGTATAATCTCTGTGACACTTCAGTTCATTCCCAATCTGCTTTTGGGGTGTTTCCAACAACCCTTCAGTTGCTGTGATTATTTCCCAATTGTCATCTTGTACTGTACTTCTTGAGAAGGAAAATAGTTCATTGTCTTTCCTCCATGACTGTCATGCAACAATCCTTTATTTTTCATATAATTTTCAATTTTAATGTGATAAGCACCCAAATCATGTATCCTTTAATCATTAAAATTATACAATCACTTGGCTTGATATAACAATTCAGAAGTCTCTCTTAACCCAATTTTCCTGTAGTTCAGAAATTTAATGACCATAGTGTAGTCTTACAGTTGTTGATATAAATATGTGTCCTGAACCTCTAAAATTCTATGGATTAACACTTTGAATATTAAATTTCCATAGAAACCTGTCATTCTCTGTTCTTCAGTACCTGACAAATAATGACATAAGGAAACACTGCTATTATACAGGTAGAATTAATATTTCTTTTTATCATGCAGTAAAGACTTCAAGTCTTTCTTTTTATAGCTTCTCATGTATTTTCAAAACTTCTAAAGATGAGTAAAATTACTCAGGGTGTTTTGATTTCCATTTGAACGAGGTCCAGGAGGTAATTGGTAAAAGAGAGAAAGGCTGACATCATTTGCTTTGGTATATTATTATCTTGATGCATGGCTCTAATGAATGCTATTCAAGAAGGCCAGATGCATCAGCCCAGGAATGAGCCTGAAGAGGGGCACTGTTATCATTGATATTCATGGATAATGTCGATGCGATCATTATGAGGAATAAGGATATCTGCCAAGTGTGTGGTGAAATCACAAAATGCCATCTACTACAATGGAAAATGTCTTAACAAAGAAAAAATTTAGGACGTGTTCTCTGGAAAAGAACAGAGTCTCATTCAAGGGCAGAACTAATAATAAATAGTCAATATGGACAAAACAAATACATTGTTTAAAGACTGCCAGACATATTTGGAGATAATGATGTGCCCTTGGATTATAAAATAACAATGCCCACTTATAATAGGTCTCTTTCCCTTCTTATGAAAGTAGAAGTCAGATCCACAAAAGCTCAAAATATATAATTCAATAAAGTTTTACAGATATGAGAAGGAATTGGCATTTTAATTCAAGAAGACTATTCTGATTAAGATTATGATGTGTGGGAGGCTAGAATCTCTAATGTAAAGATGAAAATATTTTCATGTTTTATTTTTATATCATTTTGTATTAAAAAGGACACAGTTTTCCTAGAGCATTGTTAGCCTTTAAAATGTTAATGTATATTAAAAAAGTAAATTTTGGTGATACTCCTTCCCTTTACTACCTATGGGATGTTTGGAGTCATTAAGATTTGAATTTGGCATTGCTTTGTCTTCACTATCCCATGTTTACTTGGCAATTTTCTAATTTTCTCTATCCCCCAGGAAAACTGTTAGGTCTCATGTTGAGTTCATTAGCATTGCCCAGTAAATTAAAATGTAGGAGACAGCTTGAAAGGAACAAGAGAGCACTATTTATTAATGAAGCAACTTACCTGAACATTTTTTTTTTTCTAATCAGACTAGGGAAAACAAAGCTATGTTCAGCAAAGTGCAAATGCAGGAAAGAAAAGGGAAGGAGTCATTGATTTTGTAAATGAGGAATGAGCTGGTGTTCAGCCTATGTAGGAGGGCGACTGCATTTGTGCAGGAGTCCTTGGTATATTTGGTAGACAGCAGTGTGACAATGCTCAGCCCATGAGAATGTGTTATGCAATCTTTTTAAATGAGAATTACTGAAAAATGTTAGGAAAATTGAATTTTGAGAAAACAAGTTTCTGAATGATGATGAAGAGCAAGAGTGAGGGTTTGCATGCTCACCTGTGCCTAAGTCTGTCCTCATTTCTTACCGTAATACTGTCAGTCATCTAACCAGTGTCTGACACTCCTGTTTCCAGGCTGCAGGTTCAGATCCATCCAAGCTCTAACTCCCTCAGAGTGATTATCCTAAAAGAAAATTCTGAGTTTTAAGGAGAATCCTTAAAACCCTTCATAAGTTCTCATCACCAAAAGTGTAAAGATCAAAATCGTCTGTCCAGCAAAGAAGTCCCTATCAGACCTGGTACCAAATGACCTTTATGTTTTGTTTCCTACTGCTCTTCACCTTGGGCACATTTGCGCATTAGCTCTACCAAACATCTTTAGTTCTCTGAACTCACCTCACTTCATCATATATCAGGTCACTGCACATGCCAGCTCATCTCTGTAATGACCAACACAATCCCCCTCATTGCTTTTACAACTGGTGAACAATTACTTTTCCTTTAAGACCCAGCTCCAGTACTGTCAGTTCTCTTTATGGTAGTGTGCATAAATAAAGTGAAGCAGTTCTCATTTTCACAGTAATGTATGACCATAAAAATTACCACACAAGCTAAAATCAAGCATAATAATTTTAATCATTGATAGGAAAAATGATAATAATTCCATAACTTTTAACATTTTTGTCAAAACACTATTAAAAACTTTGTTAGTATCAGTTAGAAATATATAGGGAAATTAAAGGTCATGAAGCAAACATGTATTTAATTTAAAAAAAAATTAAAGACATTGAGAATGAATGTTTTAAATGCATCCACTAATTTGAACAGTGCTTGCCTTCTTATACTATGGCTTACAATACAGAGTGATCATCTTATCTATGACTTAGCATTATGGTTTAAAGCTTGTGACCCTCACATGATTCATATGTTGACATTCCATCCTCCACAGTGAAGATATTAGGAGGTGGGGCCCTTTGGTAAGTGATTAGTGAATGGGATTAGTTCCCTTATAAAAGATGCCCCAGAAGTCTTACTTGCTTTCCTCCCTGTGTGAGGACAGAGAGAGAAGCTGCCATCCATGAATAAGCAAACATTGCTGGACATTGAACCTGCTAGCACCTTGACCTCAGACTCCAAGCCTCTGGAACTGAGAAATATTTGCTTATAAGTCACCCAGCTTATAGTGATTTGTTATGGAAACTGGAATGGACTAAGACACTTGGAAAATTCTTTCATCAGCTTCCGACATTTTACTTTGCATTTTTACATGCCAGGACTATCTGCAAGATTTTCTTTAATGGGTAGTTTTTTTGTTTGGGTTTTTATTTTTTTAAATTTTGCCAGTATCTCTTCCAGGGCATCTCCATCCTTTTTGTTCAAGCTTTTTTCTCATCTTCATGGGGTCCTCTGGTGACATACCTTGAGCCTCTGTTATGGCAGCAGCAATGTCAACAGTTCCACAGTTGGTTATTTCTTCTCTAATTCTACTTAAGTTCAATTTGAATTTCACTTCCAGTGTCATCACTTTCCACTTCTTTGTTGTGATTTCATCTTTGTTAGCCTATTCCCTCATATAATTATTCACACATAAATATCATATGGATTATTCCCCAGGAGACAAGGAGGCAACACAACTGCACACTTTGTTGTCTGAGACTGTGAAAACCTGAAGTAGCAAGGGGCACTGTGCATAAGAATGAGTGAAAATGTTCAAGACACTTCCAAAAGGTAAAACCAGAAGTAACATTTCAAATTTAAGAGGTAGGTTTTGATGTGATCACAACAGAGGCATTTTCAATAGATGGCACAGGAAGAAGCCTAATTTCAATAGGTTGAGGTAAAAATGAAACTGAGAGAATACTGGCAGTAGTTGTAATTTCTCTTGTAAAAATTGTGGTGGTAAAGAAAGGAAGCAGGATAAAACTGTTTTTTTGATTACAAGGTAATAATGAAGTATAAATTAACTGCTTGCTAATTTACTGGATTACAGGAAAGAGGACAAAGAAGTCAGAATAGTTCAGGGTGATTCTCACCTTCCTGGTTTTAGCAATACTCTGGGTAAGGGATTTCCAAAACTAAGTTTCTAGAACCTCAAGACCTAGTAGTAGAGTGTCTGGCACATAGTGACACTCATAATTTTTTACCTTTTTAAAAAAATGATCTGACTTTCCCTAATACTGATCCCTGTCCTACCACCTCTACAAATTGATTACCATTAAAATAGTCAGCATGAACTAAAATCATTTTCTTAAGAAGTGATCTATTTCTTCCTTAAATATGAATGATAAAAAAAAATGTTCAGGAGTAAATAAAATGCCTTGAATGTACTTGAGCCTTGGAGCTCACTTGGTTTTCACATTTATGAGTTGGTTGTTCAGCCATCTGGATTTTCCACATGGATCCATTTGAAAAGGAAACTCCGATGGTGTATATTGCTAAATGAACTTGTTCAAGGGCCAAGCAACAGATTTCCTTTTCCTTGTCTATCTTGACAGCTTACTTCTTTGCATTTCATCTGTGCACATATTTGGGGAGAAATGCATCTTTCAGTGTGATTCGTGACAGCCATATTATTTAAGATTCGAAGTGTTTTGCCTCCTGAGAACTGAAGTCACATTTGTTAATTTTGATTTATAGCTAATGTTTGGTACTCCACTCATGAGTTTCATTTAACACACTTAATGAGCATCGATTCTCACAGTACCCCATATGTGGTTGGGAAATGTTATTTACAGCTTCTTGATGAGGGAAATGTCACAACAAGAGCTTCAATCTCAGCAGGCAGCTGAATAAACCATACTGGGATGAGTTGGGATACAGAAACTTCATATATGCAATTTTAATGGATCATGTGCTCAATCCTGAATTGTGCTATAGGCAGTATGTATGTATTCATCCACATTGGATTAGTGTAATTATAAAGTCTCAAAAACCCAAATGTCATAAAAAATCACAATGTTATGCCAAAGTTTTATACATCAAGAAATTAAAAAGGACATTTAAATTTAAGACTTAGGTCATGGGTGATCATGACAATGGTATTTTCAATACATTGCATAGGAAGAAGCCTAATTTCCTTAGGTTGAATTAAGAATGAAAGTCAAACAGTGTGGGTAATAGCTTTAATTTCTCTTGGAAGAATTGTAGTGGTAAAGGAAAAAAGAAGGGTAAGAATTTGATTATAAGATCAGGAATGATAGGGAGGTAGGTTTTAATACTCTTTTTGTAATGGTGAATATTTAAATCCATCTTTGCCTTTCAGGCAAAGGAGTCAGTGAAGAGGGAAAGTTTGAATAACTAGGAGAGAAGGAGGTTGAATAGTACTGAAGAAATGGGAAAATATTAACTCATGTGAAAGGAAAACTCTACTTAACTAAATCGTCAAAGCAGAACTTTGGCTACTTCGCTTACACATCACTAAGAAAAGAGTAACTTCACACAAGAATATTTACTATAAAGCTAATGAAGATTACCTTCTGGAACATTCATTTAGGCCCTGAAAGGGGTCCTTACAATATGTTCACAAAATTTCAAAAACATGGTATTTTATGAGCAACTGGTAAAGACCACTGTCTATTTCTTTCCAGCCTTGCCTTCATCATATCCTCACCTTTGTGTGGCCATAGTCACTTAGGGATCTATCTAGGTGAACTTTATATATTTGGTTTAGATTTAGTGATATATACATACACACACACACACACACACACACATACAAACACTCATTAAAGCTTGTTATTCTGTTGTGTGTGTGTCTGTAGATAGATAGATAGATAGATAGATAGATAGATAGATAGATAGATCGATCTTAGTCACTCCTGTCTGTAGATAAATGACTGACCATCATTTCTTTGTAGAAATGTTCTAGGAATACCTCTCCCATCCAGTCGTCTATGTACTTGAACTATGGTATAAAGATGTAGGATCCCAGGTTGTACAGAATACAAAATAACCTGTGTGTTTGGTACCATCGTATGTGGGTTATGGAGGGGATATCAATGTGAAATTCACAAAACCAATGTGAAATGCATGGAATAAGGTAAATTCTCCAATAATAGAATATACACAGATCACTAGGGGAAACAAAAATCAAAAAAGACCTCCAAATTTGACATTCTAAAAAATTTCTGAAAACATAAAGCATATGACTTTATCAATGAGTTGTAAAGCTGAATGATCCTTTTAAAACTATGAATAATTAAAACAGCAAATGTATTTAGTCTTTAACAATTCAACTATATGTTTCCAAAGAAAATGGTAATTAAAAATAATTACAAAAGGGACTTTCACAGAGAATGTAACCAAGTCATGTAGTATAGAATGTGATTTACAGGCGTCAGTTAATTAATCAAAATTATTCTATTTTTTTCTGAACTTTCTGAAGATCATGCTATTTATCACACCTTAAGTGTATCTTATTTTAATAACTTCATATTTTTCTTAATTTGTATTAATAATTTTTTAGGTTTTATCTCAAACAGGGCTCCCCAGAATGTATGTTTCAGCTCCCCCAGAATCTGGATCTGTGGGGGCATGAAAGCTGAGCTTCTGGTGGGAGTCAAGTGTCTCTAAAATTTGAGAACAGAAGAGATGAGAGACAGGGAACCTGGAAGTTCTTTACAGAAAATGGAAACATGATCTGAAATTTCCATACTCCAACATTAAGAAGAGTGTGTGGCAGTGGAGGAAGGGGAGGTTAATACTATGGAGCCTTGCAATGTCCCAGATACTGGCAGACACTCCATGTGTGCTAATTCATTTCGTCCTCCCCATAACAGTATGTGACCCTTATTTAGCACTTCCCACTTAACACATTGCAGGTACTATTTCAAGCATTTTACATATATTAACTCATTGAATCCTCACAACAACCCTATGAGTACTCCGATTATCCTCTATTTTACTGATGGTGAAATCAGGCAGGAATCTATTTACTGACAGAGATATGACTCATACAGGGCTGTGTGTTTTTGGAGTTGCAGACTTAACCCCTTTGGTATACTTTCGTCATATTAACTTTAGTACTTTAGTTTTCTTGCTTCTGGTTTAACAATAAAGACATATAATGATCCTATCATGTAAATAACTTGCTCAGTGTTTTATAGTTTTTGATGGAGCTGAGATTTTGGAACTCTTCTGAATGCTTTCAAAACCCTTATGTTTTTCTGCTGCATTAATCTGCCACCCATAAAGGCTCGTTACTGTGTTGTGCTTTCATTGGAAAATCTTCACATATAGGGACTGCAAGAAGTAGCCATGAGTTAGTTTATGGAAATTCGGGAATAGCTCTCTTCTTGCTGAGTGAGTACCTAATCCTCAGACTGCAGGTAGGGAAGGAAGATGTGAAGAAAATTATGAAGCTCTTGGTCTGTGACTAGTTGGGGAGGGAGGTTCCTGGAAGGTCATAGAAGTTTGACCAGAGTAGAACTCTCAGAAGACATGATAGAGACACAAATACTGTCTCTCAAGAGAGAGGAGTCTATATGGATTATAGCTAATGCATGTGTGGCTTAGGAAATGTTAAGTGACCCTCTATTTAACTATCTGTAAGAAAATACTGAAAAAAGAAATTCTTCCCACCTATATTCTCAAAGTTTTACTGTTGCCATTGTTACAAAATAATTTCATAAGTTTTATCTCAAATGGACCCCCAGGATGTATATTTTAGATTCCACAGAACTTGGATCTTTTGTGGCATGGAGATGAACTTCTGGTAGGAGTCAGAGTGTCCAAAATCTGTCTAGTTATAGAGATGTCTTTCTCTTATGCTTGCAATCAAAAACAACTTAGTAAACAAGTAAATGTATATGACGTAAAATGGCAAAGTCACCTCTAGTTCCCTAAGATTGCATCACATAAGACAGTTAGCACTGGTTAGAGCAAATGGGAAAAAGGGTTTTAAAGTTCTACAGTAGCTGAGCATGATGGTGCACGTCTATAATTTCAGTGGTTCAGGAGGTTAAGGCAGAAGGATCGAGCATTCAAAGCCAGCCTCAGCAAAAGCAAGGCATTAAGCAACTCAGTGAGACTCTGTCTGAATATAATACAAAAACAGGGCTGGGGATGTGGCTCAGTGGTCAAGTACCCATGAGTTTAATCCCCGGTACCACCATCCCCCTACAAAAAAAGCAAAAAACTCAATGGTATGCCTGTTATCTATAGATTTTCTTTCTGTGGTTTCAATTATGCATAGTCGACTGCAAACTGAAAATATTAAATGGGAAATTCCAGAAATAAACAATTCCTAAGTTTTAAATTGTATATCATTCTGATTAACATGATAAAATCTTGCATTGTTTCATTCTGTTCTGGCTGGGACATGAATCATTCCTTTGCCCATTATCTCTGCACTATATATGTGACCCACCCATTAGTCCCTTAGGAAGCTCTCAGTTATCAGGCCCAGTGCTTGTTATAATGTATGACATTGTTTGTGTTCAAATGACATTTAATTTATTTAATAACGGAGTCAATGCAAAACAATTGGGGTGTTGTAAATTCAAATATGCTAAAAAGAGAAACCATAAAGTGTTTCTCTTAAGTGAAAAGGTGAAAGTACAGTAAGAGATTTAGAGAGAGAGCAAGAGATCACTTTCACATAACTTTTATTACAGTATACTGTTTTAACTATTGCATTTTATGATATTGTTGTGAATTTCTTACTGTGCTTAATTTATAAATTAAACTTCTTCACACATATGTATGTCCAGGAAAGAAGCAATAGTATATGCAGAGTTTGGTCCTGTTTTCAGTTTTATGTATCAACTGGATGTGTTGGAATATTTTCCCTGTGGATAAGAGGGTACAACTGTTTATATCCATGGTGAATATACATTACAAACAAACACAAAGCACATTTGTTCCTGTGGCTATACTTACTTGGTGTAAGTTTACTAGATTGTAAATCACCTAAGAGTTGTATTCCAGTTCAGAGAACAGACATTTATCAATGCAAGCTCAGAACAAGCACAGGTACCCAGGACACAACATAAGAAGAAAAATAAACCAAAGTGAGACTAATTATCAAGAAGAATATAAAGTGGAAAGCAGAACATCATGATGGAAGTTGGAATAGAAGGTTTTCTTAATGCATATTAATAGATAGAATAATGAAGTCCATTGTGGCATATTTGTAAATGCATACAACATGCTTTGATCATATCCACTTTTTTCCTTCCCTTACTCGACTCTTCCCCATCCCTCCCTTTTCTCTAATATCTCTCATAGTTTTTTTTTTTTAATTGGAGAACTATGGAAGATGATTTTCACTGGGTGGATTGGGTATAGGTCTTTGAGAATATGCTGAAAATTCTGGACAACATATTATGGGAAACTATCAAAACTTGAAAGAGATCAATGGTTAGGTGAAGCTTAATGTTTTAGGAAGTTTGATTATGTGTCAATATGCAGAACTATTTGGAAAGGGTAGGAGGACCAGAGGAGAGATTAAATGTATGGAAATACTATAAGATATTATTAAAATTTCCAGCATAGGGTGATAAGAGGCAGAAGGGAGGTGGTAAGTGGAAGTCCTGTCTATAAAGCAGGGATGATACTCAACTGAATATGTCATCTAACTTTTGTGTGACGATGTGTGAGTACACTTACCGTATAGACACTGTGTAGGCAGGATGTGGGTAGCAGAGCAATGCTCTCCAAATATGCTGCAAAAGAAAGGAGGAGAGAGATGTAGAAGGAGGGATGAAGGAAGGAAGATGAGGGAGAAAGCAGGGAAGAATAAGGTTATTCCTGAAACTTAACTAAGTAAATGTCAATGTTTATGAAGAGGACCACCCCTATATAGAAGCAAACCAACAGGCTATGACTATCTATAAATGTGTAACCTGTGTGTTTTAAGACACTCAACTCTCCCAAACACTCTCCATCTCCTTTTCTCTGCATTCAAGTTCACCAAATTCCTAATTATTTGATTTCATATATATGTATATATTATATACTTAAAATATATTTTCATATATATTTTTGTATTTATATGTGTATGTTTCTGTATATCTATAGTTTCATGTATTTTGTGAGTGTGTGTATATACATACATGCACATGTGTATATATTACATATCAGAAAAAGTACTGACTAGAACTAAGAATGCTATGGGCTCTAGAAAGTAATGCCCCTAATATAAATAAATCTTTGGCATTCTTGTTTACACATATGTTCTTTGTAAATTTGATGAGCAGAATGTGTCTCATCGGATCCAATTAACTCTGGGGCTTGGACAAGTTAGAAGTTTTGAGATGAGCTCTGCACTGTGCCCAATTAACCAAGGTAATACTTCTTGTTAGGCACTGTCTTGGTGCTAGTTATGCTAGCTATGCAGTCTCCTTGTCAGATACACACTTCATGGCATTGTTTCCTTCAAATCACTATTCTGTACAGAAAGAAGGCCATCCTTGTGATAAGATGTAATTTCTCTATTTCACCATTGAAAACTCAGTACAGGAGTTCATATTTCAAATACATTAATTGATATAATTTGATCACTTTAGAGGTTATGGAAATATTATCCTGATATATGCTCACATTCAGTTGTGATATGAGATTTATAAATAGATAAAAATTTTTAAAGTAAAAAAGTTCAAGAAAATATCTAAAAATGCCCTCTGGCTTGCTCTGTGAAAGGTGCTGTGAAAAAGGAAAATAAATACTGTGAAAAGCAGTGTATGATAATAAAGATGTACTTGAATGACCTACAGGTTTCGAAATTGCAGTAATCACCCTTATCTGTGGGGGATACATTCCAAGATCTCAGTAAATGCAGGCATTATCCATGCATTCCTACCATAAAATTTAATTTATAAGCCAAGTACAGTAAGAGATTAGCAATAATAAATAATTATTAAATAGAATGATTGTAAGAATATTTTGTAATAAATGTTAGGTGAATGTGGTTTCTTGGTTTCAAAATATTATCCCTTCACTTTTTCATTAAAAGGAAGCATTTTACAGTTTCTCTTTGGTGTGTGAGAAGTGCCAGCCAGCATCATTACTCTTATGGTTTGAGGCCATCATTAAGGAAATAAGGGCTGCCTGAACACAAGCACTGTGATACAGCAATAGGTGATCTGATAACAGAGGCAGTGACTAACAAGCAGGATGCATACAGAGCACTTATATGACGGACAAAGGGTGGACTCATATCTTGGGCCTGGACAGAACAGAAGAGCATGAGACTTCATCATGTTACTCAGAGTGGTGAACAATTTAAAATTTATGAATGGTTTGCTTCTGATATTTTCCACATAATACTTCTGGACCTTGGTTAATCAAGTATAACCAAAACTGGAAAGTGAATCCGCGGACAGGAGAAAGTACTGATAAAGAAGTACAAATGACCACACTATGGACCTTGGCCCAGTGTGCAACAGACCACTCGTCTCTGAACCTCTCATGAGAAACAGTTCTTTTTCCATTTCTTCTTTTTCCTTTCTGCTCCTTCCTTTCTTTCCCTTTCCTTATTTCTTACTTTCTATTAGAATCTGCAAAACGTTGCTTTATCATTTCTACATCTTGATTACATTTTAAAACAAGAATCAGGAATCCCATATGACCTGTGAATATAAAGAAGAGAGGATAGAAATGAAGGGGTACGAGTGTGTGTACATATTTGTGAGATTAAAAAGAAAACAGAACAATGTATCTTAGGAAAATAGGCAATATCTCAAAAACCTAAACCCAGATGTAATCAGATTTCAATTCAATCTAGCATATATTCAGATACTTTGCATCTAATAACAGCAGAAATGGGAGCACATTACATCAAAATGACATATAGAGGGTGCTCACCCAGCCTGCAGACAGAGGTTCCTAGTGCTTGGGATGGTGTTATTTAATGCATTTATGACTATTGCTTAAGCATGTTCAGAATTTTATAACAGTGATATGAATAGTTACTGTATCTCAACACAGCCACATCTGCATACAAGGCATATGGAAAATGAATTCCCCCTGCACACTTTACCCCAAATTACCAGTGTTAATGGATATACAGGATTTTTATAGGAAAAACAAATGATGGAAATGAGTGCAAATGTGCAATTGTCAGGAAAGAAGCTTGGTTCTCAGATTTATTAGCAAGGAATATTTCAAATAAGCTTTATATCAATTGCAAGTTGATAGCCTCCTTCTGAACTAGGCTTTTAACACAGCATCATTTTCCCCACGCATCAAAGCGGTACAGTCATCCTCTTTGATGCAATAGGGTTTTGTGGGCCCCTTCAAAGGGCAGAAAGAGGAAATTCATACTCTACAATGTATCTAACAAAGCTAGAGAGGGATTCAAATTGAGGATGAATTCCAGAAAAAGTGAGGTGATTACACACTTAATGGCAGAATGCTCAGATATTTTTCTGAAGTATATTATAAATGCAAATATACTTGCCTATGTGAATGACTATGGGGGTGCTGTACCTACAAACTCCTTGGAATGTATGGAATGTTTGCCTTTCTCAGTTTTTCTTAGTTTCTGAATTTAGAAGGTTCCCTGTTTTGTTATAAGTCTTTTTTTTTATGGCAGCAATTTTCATGTTTTTATAGCATTTTTATGACCCATTGAAAGGCCTCTTGGTGCAATGTCTGGCAATGTTTCACCTCAGATGCTGTCACAAAATAATTCACAACCATAGAGAGCAAAGCTTCATCAAAGAATCCAACCTACACTTGCCCAGATCTAATAGATGCCCTCCAAGTCATGTGTCCCAAATTACCCCACTGCTAACTTGGTTCTACTCAGCTTCCAAGATAAATGATAGCTAAGCCTTATAGAAACAAGGAGAACATGTTTCATCAGTGGGTGAGTCCACAGCTTTAAGTCTGTACCTTGGGAAACCCACATGAGAACCAAACTGCTGTGTTCAGTCCCTAACTTCCATTCTGACCCCAATACATCTAATTTGTCTTCTTACTTAGGTTTCAGTGGAAAATTAAGTTCACTACTGAGACCAGAACATTGCAGTAGATCACTTGACTGGAGAACTGATATTTCTTTCCACCCAGCTCCTGTTAATTTCCCAATACCTCAGATATTTTTCTGAGACCTGTGATCTTAGATGCGAAGTGGGGGCCTCTACCTGAACTTGTTCTCCCCAAATATCTGAGGCCCATCCTTAAGACTGATTAGACACTCCTGAAGCTATCTACATTCTTCCTTGAGTCAGTCTTGATTTCCTTCTGTAGCCCCTCAGTCTTACCTCACTCTAACAACACCTGCGTAGGTAGGTTTTAGATTAATCTACCTGACCTTCGACTGCAGATTTGGAATACTAAAATCTTACTTATGGAACAGCCAGGTAATCTCAATTTTAGCACACAAACCCCAGAACATACAAATGCCAGCACAGGAACTGAAAGGAAAAGATAGAAATCTGTTTCAAGACAATAAAGGAGTTATAAGGAACAAAGTAAAAGACAACCCAAACAAGTGAGGAGCTGGAATAGGGGAAATCATTCTGCTGTCTTCATCTCATCTCATAACCTAGAAAGGCCTGAAAATTTTTCATAGATGTCAATTGCATTAGTTCATTTTCTACTGCTATAACAAAATAACTGATGCTGGATGCTGGATAAGAAAAAGAAGTTTACTAAAAGTTCAAAGATGTGTAGGCTGAAACTTCAAGATTCAATGGTTCCACTACCAAAAGTGCTATACAGATTCAGTGCAATTCCAATTAAAATCCCAATGATGTACCTTACAGAAATAGAGCAAGAAATTATGAAATTCATCTGGAAGAATAAAAAACCCAGAATAGCTAAAGCAATCCTTGGCAGAAAGAGTGAAGCAGGGGGTATCGCAATACCAGATCTTCAACTCTACTACAAAGCAATAGTAACAAAAACGGCATGGTATTGGTACCAAAATAGAAAGGTGGATCAATGGTACAGAATAGAGGACACGGACACAAACCCAAATAAATACAATTTTCTCATACTAGACAAAGGGGCCAAAAATGTGCAATGGAGAAAAGATAGCCTCTTCAACAAATGGTGCTGGAATAATTGGAAATCCATATGCAACAGAATGAAACTAAACCCATATCTCTCACCATGCATGAAACTAAACTCAAAATGGATTAAGGACCTCAGAATCAGACCAGACCTTGCATCTTATAGAAGAAAAAGTAGGTCCAGAGCTTCAACATGTCGGCTTAGGACCAGACTTCCTCAACAGGACTCCCATAGCACAAGAAATAAAAGCAAGAATTAATAATTGGGATAGATTCAAACTAAAAAGTTTTCTCTCAGCAAAGGAAACTATCAGCAATGTGAAGAAAGAGCTTACAGAGTGGGAGAAAATCTTGGCCAATCATACTTCAGATAGAGCACTAATCTCCAGAATCTATAAAGAACTCAAAAAACTCTACACCAAGAATGCAAATAATCCAATCGACAAATGGGCTAAGGAAATGAATAGACACTTCACAGAAGAAGATCTACAAGCAATCAACAAACATATGGAAAAATGTTCAACATCTCTAGCAATAAGAGAAATGCAAATCAAAACCACCCTAAGATTCCATCTCACCCCAATTAGAATGGCGATTATCAAGAATACAAGCAACAACAGGTGTTGGCGAGGATGTGGGGAGAAAGGTACACTCATACATTGCTGGTGGGGTTGCAAATTAGTGCAGCCACTCTGGAAAGCAGTATGGAGACTCCTTAGAAAACTTGGAATGGAACCACCATTTGACCCAGCTATCCCACTCCTTGGCCTATACCCAAAGGACTTAAAATCAGCATACTACAGAGATACAGCCACATCAATGTTCATAGCTGCTCAGTTCACAATAGCCAGATTGTGGAACCAAACTAGATGTCCTTCAATTGATGAATGGATAAAGAAAATGTGGTATATATATACAATGGAATATTACTCAGCCATAAAGAATGATAAAATTATGGCATTTGCAGGCAAATGGATGAAACTGGAGAATATCATGCTAAGTGAGATAAGCCAATCTCAAAAAAACCAAAGGACGAATGATATCGCTAATAAGTGGATGATGACACATAATGGGGGGTGGGAGGGGTTAGTGTTGGGGTTGGAGTTGGGTTTAGGGAGGGGAGCAGGAATGGAGGAAGGAATGACTGTATAGAGGGAGGGGAGGGGTGGGAGGGGTGGGGGAGAAGGGAAAAAAATGGCAGAATGAATCAAACAACATTACCCTATGTAAATTTATGATTACACAAATGGTATGCCTTTACGTCATGTACAGGCAGAGAAACAACATGTATCCCATTTGTTTACAATAAAAAAAAAAAAAAAAGATTCGATGGTTCCATCAGTTTGTTCTTTGGTGAGGCCTTCCAAGTAGAAAAGCAGAAAAGGAAATAGCTGCTTGCAGAGCATTTCAAGTATATGTATGGCCTCACTTTATAACAACCCTCTCTCATGAAAACCAACCAGGATCCCAGAAAAACTCATGGATCCCTTCTGAAGGAAACACTCCCAATGAACTAATAATCATTTTGCGCCTAATCCCACCTTTAAATTTTTATTTTTCTGGTACTGGGATTGAACCCAGGGGCACTGTACCACCAAGCTACATCTCCAGCCCATTTATTTTATTTTGAGTCAAGATCTCTCCCAAAATTCCCAAGTCTGTTCTTAGCTTTGCGATCCTCCTGCCTCAGCCTCCAGAGACACTGGATCCAGCTTCAGCTTCACCTTTTAAAGAGAGGTTTTAACACCTCAGCACTGGGTACCAAGCTCCCAGCACATGAACCTACAGGAGACAAACTATATCCAAACCATAGTTATAATAGGTTATGATGATGGTAAAAATGCAGTACAAATAAAGATGAGAATGATTGATGGATTATATCTTATTTGTCTTCTTAAATGAATGAATATTTTCCTGATGGAATTTTCATCCAGTTTTTCCAAAGGCTATGGTCATCTTTTATGTCACTTAGTTGTCTGTTTGATTGTTTGTAACTGACATCTTGAATGAGGCAGATAACATGTGTTGAGATTTACCAAAACCATTACACTGGTAATTCAATGGCTAACAAAATCAAAATTCAAATGCAGTTAAATACCTAGACTGAAGGATAAAATTAAACTAGTAAGATGGGTAGTGAATATCCATAAATTGTTGATGGAATTTTAAATTGGTGGCACATATTTTCTGGAAACTTAGCAATACAATGTATCTGAAGCAAAAGTATGCATAATCTTTGAACCAAACATTTTATTTCTAATAAATAGTCAGGCACTCCATTTAGTTTTTATACTTATAAATTCTCATTGACTTTTCCAGAGTAAAAATGGAAAATTGAACAAATATCAATTCTATACAATACATACACACATACAATATATGCCAAATATTAGCCATTTATAAATCATATTATAAAAAACTATGTCATTACAAGTGCAATACTAAAAAAAAAAAAGAAAATTTAAGTCCTTTGGAGAACAATCTCTAAAGTTATATTTTTCATATTCAGCTCAGAGATCATTAGGAGCACAACAGTTCTCAGAGAGCTGAAGTTTAATATCCATCTTGCAGTCAAGATTCGTGGAACTCCAAGACCATCCTCAGAGTTTCTGCTTATTCCTGAGGGCTCAGACATTCCTGACCCAGTCCCTACATTTATGAGTGATATCCTTTAAAGACTCTATCACCTCAGGTAAGATTTTCCATTCTTTCATCAGTTTCCATTTAAAAATTCACTCACACAAAGTAATTTATGAGTTCTGAATTTTGCATGGATTTACTGAAGATGAGGAAGGTTAATGGGAGGAGTTACAGGCAGTGGACTTGAATTTCTACCACCTGTCTTGGCTTCCTCTTTCACTCCTCCACTTCTTCCCCTGCCACCTCCTGTCTCCTGTGATGTCCTCTTCTGTCTCGGTGCCTGGATGCCCTTTGAGATCCAGACCTTGCCTAGAAATCAACTTCTACCTCAAGGACCAACAAATACCTTATATGTTTGTTGACTGTCATAGAGATAATTCATTACCATAAATTAAATGTATCTGCATAGGTAAATGGCAGAATGCAAATATACCAAAACTTTAATAGCAGTGGTGTGTTTTTAAATGCTTTTAATTTATTTTTAGATGTGGATTTGGAAATTTTAACTATTACCCATTTTCATATAATCTACCCAGAAAATTTGTTTCATGATTCTAAAAGTTTATATTCTACTTAGTATCAACAATTGTACATAGCAGTGGTGTGTTTTTAAATGCTTTTAATTTTATTACTTTTGGGATTGAACTCAGTGGCACTCAACCACTGAGCCACATACCCAGCCCTATTTTGTATTTTATTTAGAGAGAGGGTCTCACTGAGTTGCATAGTGCCTCACTTTTACTGAGGCTGGCTTTGAACTCATGATCCTCCTGCCTCAGCCTCCCAAATGACTAGGATTACAGACATGCACCACTGCACCCAGCCTTAATGTTGCTATTTAATTGGTAATTGCAGTAACTTTCCAAAGTTTTTACAAGGAAAAAGAAGTTTAAAAAATTAAATTGTTTTTCTCATTGTATATAGCTAATTCTCCAACATTAAGTGACTAGATAATAGTTTGAAGGATTATTTGGAAGTAATGGTATAGGAGGGATCTTCTCACTATGGAGTGTCATGACTCAAGCATTAAGATAAAATGACATAATGAAAGTAAGAGTACTTTGAAAAATGCAGATCTCCATAAAATATGCTATCATTTTGATGGTTTACAGTACAGTGATATGTACAATTGTTGACACTAAGTAGAATATAAACTTTTAGAATCATGAAACAAATTTTCTGGGTAGATTATATGAAAAATGGGTGATAGTTAAAATTTCCAAATCCACATCTAAAAAGACTTCCTATCATTTCTCCATTTCTCTTTCCCCCGTAAAAGTAGAACTAATTGAAGTTTCAGTTCTTCTTATCATCAAAAATCTAGTAACTCAAATAAGCAATTATTGTCACTGATGTTTGCTTTATACCTTCAAAAATGGGCAGTGACTACCTACTCTGTCATGTCCCCTGGAATTTCTAATCTAATCCTTTAACTGTGCATATCAGTCAATAAAAAGCAAACTGACTCATGAAAAAAAAAATAAGAAAAATACAGTTCATGGAAGAGAGATTGGTGAATATTTGTGATTAAAGACCTAGCACTTTTTCAATTGGTCCTGAAAACAGCAAAATCAAATGCACTTTTATTTCTTGATCATTGGCCTAAACATATTTAGCTTTTAAATTATGACAATAATAGCTTTAGGATTCATTTTGACATAATTTTAAAAGCATGGAATATAATTTTGTTTTGTTTTGTTTTGTTTTTGCAGTTGTCAGAAAAAATTTTAAGTAGAGGTTAAAGTAGAGGAAAAATGAAAGAAAAAATGATTAAAAATACAAGGTCCCTGTCACCATATTCTAGGAGTGTCATGCATGAATATAAAAAATACTTTCAGCTCCATGAAACCTTAGCATTAAGATTATTGCACATTTTATTGGCCCTTCCTAGGCTCTGAAACTAGAAATTCATCTGCCTCTAACCTTTCCACCCAAGTCGACTTCATACATAAGTAAAGAGTAAGTTGAAATTACAGGGAGCTGTAAAGAAATGGAAGTTCTCTGCTTTCTTCTTTCAAAACCAATATTAAAATATATGAGGTGCAATTGTCAAACTAAAAAATTGCCAGATGATTCATAAGGACTGAGTGGCCGGCAGGCTAGCCTGAATGCTCCTCCCATTACCAATTTCTAACGGGTCCTTGGGAAGGCAGATAATTATTTCCCATCTAAGTCAGGCAGCTGTGAAGGTGGGGGCTGGTGGGTAAAGGAAAGGAAAAATGACCAGATGCTGAACACTGAAGATAATGCCACTCAATACAGCATGCTCAGACGTTAAATTTTTTAGTAAACAGCTTGTAAATGAAATCCCAAAGGACTCAATTTCCCCTCCTCCAGTTCTTATCTCTCTCCCCTTCCCCCATCTTATCATCTCCCCAGAGAGGAACAGGCATACCTGCCAGGCATCCTTTTAACTTGTCAGTGATTTAACTCTAGCTGAGGCATCCAGATATTACAGCTAAATGGATTTACACATTTGAGGGTGAATATCTGCTTCTGTTCACTGAGCCATGGCATTGATGCCTAATTTGTTGCTTCCATGTCACAACGGCATTGATTATTGTAACCAGTCTGCACAGCAGGTTGGAGTTCAGGGCGAGCATGTGGTCTTATTCCACCTGATCTGGTCAGCAGGGACTGCTTCTCCCGGAGAGGTCCTGACCAGCGTCTTCCCTACACAACAGGGATATGGCATGAGGTGAACTTGAAAAGAGAGCAAAGGGGATATGAACTCTGCTCCCATTCTGTCATTGCTGATTACCTTATATTGGCCCCAGTTCATAGATTTCATTCATAAATCAAAGATTTATTGAAATTGTTCATAAATGTCTAGCAAATGTTCACTGATTCATAAAAACATGAAAATGGAACTGAACATATTCGTGTGTGTGTGTGTGTGTGTGTGTGTGTGAGTGTATACACATAAGTCTACATTTGTCTCTCAGGGAGAAGAGAAAAGGAGCTATTCTGCTGGAATATTTTGGAATTGAAATATTGGAACTTCTTGTTTTAGAAAGACCAAATAAATGTAATGGGAAAGACGGTGTTAAGGTGCGTGGTGGTAGATACCTAGTAGTGACCCAAGGACAATGGAATAAGAAGGATTACTGGTAGCAATAGTCCTTTAACTCCTGAGCAGTATATTAAGAAAATTACTTCAAGGGAAAATAAAGTGGATGTCTTGTTACAAAGGCTTTCATTGAATATCAGAATGATTTGAGAAGAACATGGTGTGCTATTAATTAAACCATTCTGTGACCAAGTCCTTAAGGAAAGACATAACAACTGCTATCTAAATAGAATGAACAAGAATCATTAAACGACACATATGTAATGCCAGGAGTGATTTAAACAAACAGATAAACAAAAGAAATCCATGCCCCATTGTTTGTGGTCAAATAAGTATTCCTACTTCTGAGAGGTCAGTCCTTTTCCATTCCAGCATGAATCACCATAAGATAAAAACAGAACTGGAGGTGTCCCATGGAATGACACCAGCAAAGCCCAAAGTCAACTTCAGAATCTGGTCGCAGTTACAGATCCAACAACAGGGAGTAGGAGTGCTATGGTTTGAATAAGTGTCCCTGAAGGTTCAGTGTGTTAAAGGCTTGGTCCCCAGGAAGGTGCCATTGGAAGTTGGTGAAAATTTTAAGAGGCAGGGCCTCTGAGAGGTATTTTGGGTGAGTAGTTTTGTGCCCTGGAAGCCTGGGAGCCCAGCCCTCCTCTTTCTCTCTGCTCCCTAGAGATGAGGGGAATACATCTGCTCCACTACACACTGCCAACATGATGTGCTGCCTCCCCATAGGGCCAAAGCAATGGGAACAACTCATCATGGACTGGAGCCTCCCAAACTTTGAGCCAAAATAAACCTCTTCTCTTTATAAGTTAATTGTTTCGCACATAAGGTGAAGTGGTGGAGAGCTGAGTGACACACGGAATTAGCATGAATGGAAGCCACAGGGTAGAGACGGCTCAGAAGAGATGGTCAGTGACAAGAGTAACCTGTGCCAACTCTTGCTGCAAAGGAGAGGTTCTCAACCCCGGCCACTCACTAGAATCTCCCAGGGAGCTCTAACCTTGCCCTAGAGATCAAGATTCAACTGGTCTGGCATGAAGCCCTGGTGTCTGAGCTAAGAATCCTCAGGAATTCTAATGAGCAGCCAGCCAGACTTGAGAGCAACTGACCTAAAGTAAAGGAGGGATTGGATAGAGCAGTTCAAGCAGTTAAGCCAACTGGCATGGGAGCCAAAGGCTAGGGCTGTGTTGACACCCTCATACACACGCACACACACACACACACACAGAGGAAGAACACCTCCTCATTGCAGTAGCTTGAGAGATGCAACACACACGCAAACATTCACACAGGTACGCACAATTCGTTTCTAACCAACATTTTAGCTAAAGTCAACTCACACCTTGTCCTGTAGACAGAAACAAATCTTAAGGTACAGATCCATTTTCTTCATGAAAATAACATTAACACAATTTTAGAAAATTGATCAAGAAATGGCCTCTTTCTTTCCAATAAAGCTAAAATTCTTTCATGGTCAATAAGGATTTTAAGAGAATTTGTGAAGGCAAGTGGGAGTCTATGAGTAGGGGAAAAAAGACATTCAGGCACAGGGCACAGAACTTAGGCAAAGATTCAAATGACTAAAGGAAATATTGAATACTGCATTTTGAATTTCCTCTCCTTTTAAAAGACCTTCTCTTCCAGATCGATTCTTTTTACTATTTATTTAGACCTTGTGTGTTTGTGTGTGTGTGTGTGTGTGTGTGTGTGTGTGTGCGTGTGTGTTTTCTTTTTTTCTTTTGACATTAGGAAGCAGGGCTTTATTCTGCAACACAGAGGAAACATGCTTTCCCACTTACCCCTGACATAAATTGTTACAACTCAAGTATTGGCCAGTAATGCCCCTTGAGGACCCCATGCATAGTTCTAAAGACAAACCAGAACCCGGAAATTCTGAGCTTTCTTCCCATAAACACACCCATATCATTATTTACAGAATTCACTTTTATACTGCTATCAAAAATTAGACTAAAAATTTATCACTAAACTAACTTTATTATATTTTTTCCCTCTTATATCTCTTTGCCAAATATCTTCACTGTCCCAACGACTTCTACTTCTTACTTTGTGTATTTCTTACGAAGATTCCTTACCTATAAGGTGAGAACACTGAAAACAAGTATGTGATGGAAACCTCTGCAGGATCAAACTGATACTTTGTGTTCTTTAAGTTATTTTTTATTAAGAATAAAAATGATTGAGCATCTCTTGAACACACAGGATCACCCTGAGTATCATCAAATCCTCTCTCTTTTTTTTTTTTTTTGTCATCTGACCCTGGAAGGTGTTCAAAATAAGGTGTAAAACAAGATTGAGAACCCATTAAGATTCAAGCTGAGTTTGAACAATGCTATAATAAAGGAAAACAGGCCATGTCTAGGATGGAAGTTTGTTTTGTTAGTATTACCATCCTGTGTCCACATGAGGTTTACATAAGAATTAGTGTTACCACTTCAAATGTAAAGAAACTCAAGAGGCTAGGTGCAGAGGTGCACATCTATACGTAATCCCATAGACTCAGGAGGCTGAGCCAGGAGGATAAGTTGAGGCTGGCCTGAGCGACTTATGAGACCCTGTCTCAAAACAACAACAACAAAAAAAAAAAATTAAAAGGGCTGGGAATGTAGCTCACGGGTAAAGCACCCCTGAGTTCAGTTTCCCATACCAGGAAGAAAAAAAAAAAAAAAAAAGAAACAAACAAACAAACAAAAGAGATGAAAGTAAGAGCTACTCTCCTAAAGCTTCACAGTGGATCAAGAATGAAATACTAATCTATTAGCTTTCATGTGGAAGTCAGTGTTAGGTTTATATGACTATTAGATAGCAAGAAACTCCAATGAGACAGACATCCAGAATTGAGATTTATCTCCCAATTTCCTGTTTATTACCTGTGTAATTCAACCATGACATTCAACTTCAGCATCTTAATCTGTAACAAGGAGATAGTCCCTATTTTGTAGGATTATTGAGAGATTTTGGTGAGATGGGTGTGAAAAGTGCTGAGTACAATAGTCCCTAAGACATGGAAGTTATTGTTAATCTTCATAAATATATTTTTTTTATTATTGAAAGGATCCAACTTGTGTCCAAATTGGTCCTGAGCCAAAACTAATCCAGCATCTTTAAAGAGGGACAAGACAACAAGCTTTGTGAAAGTAGTCACTGTAGTTTGTTCTGAAAGATTGAATCTATTATAACATGCTGCAGTGGGCAATTCTTTCAGATCCTTTTTATCCTTAACTGGAAGTTAGAATACAGGAAATGAAGATTGTTTTGTTTTTGTTTTGTTTTATTTTGTTTTGTTTTTTTTCCTTTTGGGTTACTATTTCTATCTCCAATAAATAGGGTTCTTGTACTAAAGGGCAGAATCTGAGAGGTTGGGGCTAGGAAGGTTCTTACATATCTTCTAGTACAAGTGCCTTTTTTTTAATAGACAAAAACTCTGAACCTGTGACAAAAATAAATATACCCCAAATCCTACTGCTATTGCATGGCAGAAAAAGGATTAGAACACAGATTCCATATTTTCCATCACTCTTTCCACAAAATCATTCTTTCCTTTAATAACTTTGTTATTATATTGCCTCCTATGCTTGGTGCTTCAAAGTTAAATTATTTAAGTTTCACAGATTTATGTTATAGTCTTACCCCTCAAAACTTTATATGACTGATCTAGTCCATGCAGACTTAGAGCCCCTTTGTGGGGAATCAGGTTATCACCATTAAATGCTCCCAGATGACAGGGTCAAACCAGTCTCACTAGAAGGGTGACTTCCTGTAAGTAAGGAGAGACTGTAAGAAGTCCTGGCATAAAACTTCCAGGTGACTTTAAATCACAATTCCAATGAAATCACATCCAATGTGTTTCCATACAACAAGGCATTGGAGAATAACTGAACTAAATATACATAAAGTTTTCAGTTTATGTACGCATATTCACCATCCAACACCAAGGATATAAGAGATGATCCTTGAAATTTACTGTGAAAATGGGAAGTGGAAGATATGGGAGCAAAATTGAAATAGAATGAATATAAGTAGAAAATTAAGATAAACTTAATACTTCTTCATATTAATTGACAACTTACAAATTAGTGTTCCAAATTCTGTATCATTTGTTTCTCATATTCTGTGAGTTAGGTAGAACTATTTTCATCAGAGAGGTTGAACAATTTGCCCAAAGTTACACAGCTCCAAACAAAGAATCCAGGACCTTGAAGAGTGGGGCAACTCCCAGGATGTGTTCTCCCCCACATAAAAATACCATACCACCTCCAAATTTTTGAGTACTTAGTTATCTGGGCTCAAAAATGAACAACGAGAACTGGGTATATAGCTCAATGGGTGAGCACTTACCTAGCATGTGTGAGACCCTGGGTTTGATCCCCAGGACCACAAAAAACAAAGAAATAAAAATTTGTAAAAGCAAATAAAGAAAACTGACATGTGAAGGACTTTGAGGTTTTGAGAAATGATTTCCTGTTGCACTTTTAACATAAACTGTGTAGACAGAGTGCAAAGAGGAAACGGCAACTGGAAAAAAAAATCTTAAAATGTCAACTGGGTTAGGAGGGCAGCCAGGAAAAGTCATCTCAATTTTAGTATGTTCTTGATATATAGATTTGAACACAATCTGAGAAGACTAACCTAATATCTTTCTGACCCTTAGTTGACCCAAACCCAATCCAAACTTGGAAAAGAAGGAAAACTGAAGTTGAAGGTTTGAGACCATCAATCTTATAGCATATCTTAGATGGACAACACTGGTAATCTATCTAAAAAAAAAAAAAAAAGAAAAGAAGATAAATGACCAAAAGTGATGGGAAACAACAGGAGAAAATACTTCTGATACACACAAAAAGTGGGCGTGAGTTAATATGATCCTTTACTTTGGCAAAATGTTTCCATACATGGATTGCTTGTGTGTGTGCGCACACACACACACACACATGCATGCACACACACACAAATGTCTTTTTCCCCTTGTCTTCCTTCTCCTTCTCCTTCTCTTCTTCCTCCTTTCCTCTTCCAAGTTGTGTTGTGCTAAAATTTACCTAGAAAAATTGAGTAGGGACCAAATAGAATATTGAAGGAATATCTAATATAAAAAAAACTAAAAGTACAAAATGTAACTGGATATAGTTAGGATCTTCCAGAGAAAGAGAACCAATAGAAAGCTTGTTGGTGAAAGGGAACCAAGATGTTGATGTGAAGAATTGACTCATACAATTGTGGAGGCTGGAAAATTCCAAGATTCACAGTGTGAATCATCAAGCTGGGGACCCAAGAGAGCCAATGGTTCAATTCCAACTTGTGTCTGATGGTCTGAGAACAAAGATCATTAATAATAAAATTCCAGTTTAAAGACTGGAAAATCCAAGACCCAGAAAGGATAGTTTTTCACTTGGGAGCCCAAAGGCAGGAGAAAAACTGATGTTCCAGTTTGAAGGTCATCTTGCAGGAAGAATTTTTTTGACTCAAAGAGGGATCAGACTTCTGTACTATATAGACCTTCAACTGACTGGATGAGGTCCACCTCTCTTAGAGAGTGGAATCTGTTTTACTCACTGTGACAATAGTAAGGTCATTTCATCCAAAACACCCTCATTGAAACAGCAGAATAATGTTGGACAGAATAATTGGGCATCCTGTGGCCCAATCAGGTTGATACATAAAACCAATTGCCTCAGGTACTAAAAGTAAAGAGACATTGTAATAACAAGTATATATGAATGAGTCAAATGAATGAGGCTTTTCAAGGTTCTTTCTTTTGGGGAAAAAAATGCTCATTAAAATAATATGATGAAAATCTTAGTGCTTTTTAGGCAAGTGTCTTTGCAAAATACAAGGACACCTAAGAAGACAAATTCAAAACTAGGGTTAGGTAACATGAGAAATCCAGTGGGTATATCATTCATTTGTCCTGAATCACAATAGAGAAGAAACTCTGGATAAACTCCTCACCCCTATTTAGGCACTGGGCATGTATATGCATGGGAAGGGTTTTATTGCCATAGAGATATGTGTATTTCAAATCCACTCTTGTTTTTTCTTGAAGTCTGTCTTATTGGCAGATGAGCAAAACATAAAGTGAAAGCAGGCTTTCTCTACCTTTAGGATAACATTGTTAATCTACATCCTCTTGGAGAAAGTACTGAATTCTAAAATGCAGGTAGAAAATGTGATTTTGTGAAATGCATTGTCTGTAATTAACAAATTTTCAGGGACACTGTGCAAGTCAAAAATCAAAACAAACAAATCTAAAGCTTTAGAAGTGGTTAGCTGTGATTTCTAAAAGCTTATTTTACAAATTCTACAAATCTGCTGAGAGCTTCTCCCGTGCTTTCTATTTTGTGGCATCAGGCTCTGAATGTTCCTCACTGGCAAATACCTGTGAATATAATCATATAGAGTACAAAACACCTTCAGATCCATTGCCTCGTTCCGTTTTTACAAAATGCCTCTGATATTGATAGAAAGGGTTTTACCTCTGATATACAGAAGGAAAACTGAGGCATGATTCAGAAGAATGACTTTCCTGATGTCACAGAAAAATTGAGTCACAGACCTGGGAAGAGATCTAATTTTGCAACACAATGTCCTAAATCTCCATTGTTTTCTCACGATTTCTCTGTGGATCATTCAAAGGTGTGGGAATTTCTTTCATTATTTTATAAGGGAGATGTTACATATTTTTCTCTTTTTCATTTCCCATAGATGAAACAACTCAATTATGTTAGTGCAGGAGGAACTGCCATTTTGTAGCTCTCTGGCATTTTCCTTTCTCCCCATGCCTCAGATGAAAGCCTGATACATTTGCTTGGCTCTTCTCTTCTATTGCTTAAGCGATGAAGAAAACATTACCCTAATCATGCTCGATGTGTGCTATCTCCAGGCACAGCTGTTGTATGGTCCCTTCCAAGCTCAGCCATTAAGGAGTCTTACCAATGGTGAAACCCAATGAAAGCTGCAGTGCCAGATACTTGCCCTCTAATAACACCCATTTTTTGCTTTGCTAGCTAATGCCAGGAAAGACAGCCTGTCAGCCAAGGTTTCATAGTCTATAACTCTTCCTTTATTGTCATTTTCCCTCCTCCCCTCAAGAGGTAGCTTGTGAGCCAAATTTCAAATGTAACCCGTAGAGGAAGAGATTAAGTATGACTTGGAGTCAGCTGCCTTATCAAATGGGCCCATAGAGTTTGAGGAGAAACAAGCCTCAAAAAGACAGATATGCTTTGGCAACTGGTCCACCAGTGAAAATGCCTGTAGGAAAAGCAATTGGAATCAGAGAATAAAGATGGCAGAATGTTCTGGATCCCTTGGAATACAACTATTTAATGTTGTCTCCTCTTGCTTACTAAAGTAATTAGGACTGATTGTTACCAGGCTTTGAGGATCACACTACTGACGTGCTATCAATAGTATTGGAAGTTTTTGGAAGTGGGAAATGGATGATAAGAATGCCTGATATCTATTAAAAATTAGAATTACAAAGTATATTCACTTTAGTTAGTTCCTTTGAAGACATAAAGGCAAAATATGGATTTTCAACCAAAGACCTTTGTTCAAGCTCCTGCTCTGTTCTTTGCTAGTCATGTTAGCTAGAACAAATTATTAAAGCTCTCTAAAATCAAGTTTCCCTGTCTATAAATTGGGTGTAATCCTGCCTACCTCCTCAAGTCATTGTTTGTATTTAATCTATATATGACTTAAATATTATAAATATAAATCATATAACCCACAGTGTTATGATTTAGATGTGGTGTCCCCAAAAGCTCACATGTAAGACAATGCAAGAAGGTCTGGAGGATAAATGGTTGGGTTATAGCCTTAACCTAATCAGTGAATTGATCCCTGATGAGATTAACGGAGGAGGCAGGTTGGGTGTGACTGGAGGAGGTGGTTCATTGGGGGCATGGCTATGAGTTATAAACTTTGTATCTGGAGAGTGGAGACCTCTCTGTCTGCTTCCTGATCACCATGTGAGCTGCTTCCCTGTTCCACATTCTTCTGCCATGATGTTCTGCCTCACCTTGAGCCCTGAGGAATGGAGCTGGCCTTCTATGGACTAAAACCTCTGAAACCATGAACTCTTAAATAAACTTTTCCTCCTTTAGAATTGTTCTTGTCAAGTCTTTTAGTCACAGCAGCCAAAAAGCTGACTAAAATACAGAGAATGCACAGCATTGGTAATTAAATGGTGGCAATTGTTGCTAATCACAACATGCCATATAGTTTAGAATAATTATCATCATTTAGGTTATAAGAAAACTGAGGCTCAGATTTAATTGACTTGCCCAAGATCACAGAGAAGAAAGAAGAGCTTAGACCAGATGCAAACACATCACTCCAAGAAATAAAAATTAGTTCTGTCCTAGAAACACAGAGACTGGACTAATAACCAAAAATTATGAGAAGCCTCCAGGCACCTCACCTAGACATTTTTCTATGAATCTAAGACCAAATTTTAGTCTTTGATTGAATGTGCTTACCATTGAAGAGGTACATTAGACAGTAAGTATGTAATTGGTATCGAGTAATGGCAAGAAAAGGAAAATATGGGGATAGGGAAGTGGAGGTAGGAGGGTCATAGGAATCAAATACACCCTGAATTTACTTAAATTGCCTTATATAAGATAAACAAATATATCTGATAGAATGGGAAAAGCAGTCTAAAGAAAGACAAGATACATCTGTTAGTGGATGGGGATAAAGGCATGATATGAAGCTCATCCATTCAATCAGCAGGAGGAAGAATGTGAGTTAGAAAGGAAAGGGTTAGAAATATGTAAATAACTATTTGTATCTGTGCTTTACGCTTAGGTAGCTTATGAACAACATTGTTCCCATCCATTGGCAAGCTGAGAGGACAGGTCTTTTTGAGCAAAAAGACTCAAGTTTTCTGAAGGGTTAGATTCTTTCAGCACAAAACAATGTCACCAGGAGGTCACGGCAGGATCCAGTGGGCCCCAAAGAAACCACCTCTTGAATTCTACTGTCCTGTATTGTTTACCAGTACTGTGCAATCAAGTTGCAGCCTTATCCCCTCTATCCAAGGATAATGAAAGACCTTCCTATGTGCCAGGCACTGTTCTAAGTACTTCACATACTCACTGCCATCCTAGAGGCTAAGACTAATGTTATCCACATAATTGAATGATAAAAGCAAAATCCAGTGAAGGTAGCAATTTACCTAACATCATATAACTAGAAAATGATGGAGTTGACATTTGACTCATGCGGTCTAGCTCCAGTGCACATTCTTATATTTAAGACAATATATTCCATGCCAATTATTTTCCAATTATCTGTGGTCAAAACATGTTTTGTTTTGTATTAATTTATAATATGTTGTGAGCAAATACTTCTGTAAAATACAATAAAAGTCAGTAATAGAAAATGAAATTAAAAAGATATCCAGAATACAACTTCAATTTTTAAATTGTTATTAGGTTCAAGATGCATAAAATTGGTCTGTAAATTATTATAAAAGTTTCTAAATGCTTTCTCAGTGCTTACTCTCACTTTCTTTAGGTACTATGGTCCTCGAGTGGTCCCCAGCTTAGTGGGTCTGGGCACATTTTATGTCGAAGAAATCAGCAAATTTGGTTGCTCTCTAACAAGGTCAACTCTGATATCATGACCATGATGAGTCCCTGGGCCTGTGTTCTCTAATCAACTGGGTTATCTAGTATCTTTACCCAGGTGGAGTTTAACAGATGGAGGAACTAGAGAACTAAAATCAGGTTTTATTCCATGCCACACTGAAAGGAACTGAATGTTCTAGCACAGTAACTTATAAAACCAATTTTGTAAAACTTCTGTAAGAACTCCCAATTTTCTTTCCCCAATTGGTCTTTATCTTAATATGAGTTTATGGTGTTCTTCCTATTTTTCACATAACTCAAAATGCTTGGCTCATTGCCTGCAAAATAGTAGGCACTCGATAAAAGTTTGTGATTGAAAATTCACAGGTATTTCAACAAATTCATTTTGTATTAAAACTCCAGGTATGAATGACACCATGTGAGAACTATACCAACCTGAACTGAAAACATGCTCCTTAGTCAGAGGTTAGGATGAAGGGATAAAACGTTACAGGGGAAGAAGTTAAAAATACACCACTAAGGTATATTGATTGTTTAAGTTAAAAGCACTTAAAAAAAATAGAGGGTGCAAAAAGATCCTTCTGACCTTCCTGTTGTTTCTTAAAAGCAGAAGATGAAAATTCCCATGTGAAAGATGCAATGTTCTTATTGTCAAGGATGAGAAAATTGAGGCCAAAGGAGCTCTGTACCAACCTTGATCAACTAACTTTTATCCTCCTAGTCACTTCTCCATCAATTAACTACCGTAACCCAAGTCCCTGTGCTTTCTCACTTTTTGATAATTTACTACTCTCTATCCAACCCAGTAAACAAGCAACTGTTTCTTTGTGTCTTCATTTCTTTATGACGGTTCCCTTGCCATGTAAAAGTTATATTGAATTAATTTCCATATTCTTCTCCTGTTAATCTAGTTATATAATTTCATTCTCACATCTAGCCATGACCCTAAGAAAACAGAGGTGGAGTTTTGCCTACAATACATAGAAAACTATCTAAAGTGATGGCTTGTTCAAATGAAGGAGGGGAGATTCAGAAAGAAAGAGTTAAGCTCAAAAGTGTTTACCACTTTGCTTTATTAAAAAATTCAAATATTTTAATATCTATGCTGTAAACTTAATGTTCTTGTTATTATAACTTGGAGGCTTTAAGTAGTGCATGATTGCTCACACAATAAAGACTGTCTTCATAATAAAGTTTTGTATAAATGTCTTTAAATCAAGAGTGCCAAGTTTCATATTATTCCTAAAAAGTACAGTGAGTCATTATTTTCCTAACAATTCATAAATATAAGTCTTGCATAATGAGAGCATGCAGTTTGTCACATACAGAGATCAATAAATCAATCTTAGCACCTATTAAATGCTGAGAAATTCACTGGTTACTACTGGGTTGGGACAGGAAGGCAGTCAAAAAGGAATATAAAACTGAGCTCTGCTCACGTAACATAGAGTTTAGTGGGAACACGTGAAACAATGAGGTGACAGTGCACCCTGCCTTTGTATAGCCTTTGTATAGTGACCTGCTGGGTTGAAGAGACCTTTGAATCTATGAAACACTATAATCTACACCCTGCCACACACACCATATTCATCCAGGAAATTCACCTTCTTTTGGAACTAGGCTTTGTATTTTATGTGTCAGTCATAACATTCCCACCTGTTCCTCACAACCGTTATCTTTCACCACTTGGAACAAATTTCCTATTATTGACTATATAGATATTTCTTTATTTAAACCAGATTGAATTGTCCTGTTCCTGATGATGATGTCCCTAAAGAAGAGAAGGGACAAAGAAAGCATGTTGTACTGGGATATTTAAACATAACAAGAAAGTTACATAAATGTTTTATTTCACAGATTTTAATGTGTCAACTTCAAAAAAGAAAGGAGAGGGCTTATTCCTAAAGAACCAGTAGGAGGTGAACTATTGAAGGTAGTCTAGGCTAAGTTACAATAATTAAATACTAGTAAGTATATGCAAAAGCAGCTAATTTCTCCCTTTCCCAAAGACAAGTGTGAAATTCTCAGCCAAGCAGTAACTCAGGGATCCAGGCTTTTTCTAATTTTTGGCACCTTTATGCCTTAGGGCAGACTTTCTAAGAGTCCAAGAAAAATTTAAGACCTAAGATCTAAGGCATTCATGAACATAAGGAATTAACTTCTCTCTTATGCATCTAGAATACATCTAACTAGGTATCATCCTGTGAAAAACAGAAGATGTAACACAAATAATGTTCTTTAGGCCTTAACTTGCTTGCAGAACCTAACCTGTGAAAGGCTGCTTTCAGATCTCCTTGAAGTTCTTCACCAAGGCCCCCACATGCTTCCTCCAAGAAAAAACAATGTCAAGAACTGTCTGTGACATGTGATGGCCCAGCCTGGAAGTGATGTGACACTCTTTTATCAATTCTATTAAACAGGAAGCCCCTGCTTATTTGGCAAGAAAACCAGAAATTGTACTCTTGTGTGCCCAAGGCAAGGAAATGGGTTTTTTGAACATCTAACCAGTCTGCAATAGTAACTACATCTAAGTAGATTTGTAAGACCACATCTTACACACCTATTTCTTCATAGGGCTTCATTTGTCTTAAGTTATGTAATGACTTGAACAGAGTAAGTGCTATAAGAGTTTTCTATTTTTATTATTTTCTTATTAATATTATTTCACCATCATCATTGTTATTATGACCATTACCCAAAACAAAGAGTAGACAATTAGAGATATTCTTCAAAAGGTTTTGAGAAGATAAAGAAGTTCCTGTGGGTACCACTTAGTTATCTTCAATTAGTTCATGGTCCTTCAATTAATTTATTGTTCATTATCTATGTTAGATAAATATAGTTCACTAGTTTATCTAATTCTCAGCTAAGAACACAGAAAAGGCCAGTCTCTAGGAGAGAGGGTCTCTATTTCACAAGGGAAGTTTCAATGTCAGAGAGAAACTTTGAGTAGCTATGACAACAGAGGGCCTACTCCAGAGTCCCAGCAGTAACTATCAACAGCTAGGTACCAGGCAAGGTGAGAAGAGCCGTCCTGACCAGGTACAGGGTGCAGGTTTTTGATTGGGCTCTGGCAGAACAGCACAGGAGGGAGAAAAACCTCACATGCAAACTACAGTAAGTGATGTGCTATAGGACAATTTTCCTGCATCGTAGTTTGTCCAGTGCTTTTTCTCCTTTCCAGGATCTTTGATAAAATTTTTTGTTTAGTTTTTCTCAGTCAATGAAATTTCATGATACTACTAAAATGTCTAATTCCCCAAGGGAACCTTTCCTGCAAGCTTTAGTGCACACTGGTTAACTCCCCAAACCCTCAATCTCAAATGTCAGCCATGTGATACTAACTACTGACCAGGGAACTCCCAGGGCATCACAGAATGGTCTTGTACCACTTACTGTCCTCAACATCCCCTACCCCTTCTCCAAGACACAGACCAAATCCACCTCCACTTGCTGACTTCTCAAGGTCAAAAGAGGCTGGAAAGAATAGAAAACAGAAAGATCACCCACCTTATTGAATTTATCTTGTGTGTGTGTGTGTGTGTGTGTGTGTGTATTTTTTTTTTTCCTGTAAGAAATCCAATTACTCTGTAATCAAGGGTTAAGTTAACACTGAAGTTTTTCCCACTTGACAGGAGAATGAAATGACTATGAAGAAATGGCTAATAATCCACCTTCCATGGAGAAAAGGCAAGGGGTACAATTTTGGAAAACAGTCATACTTCTGGGCACTTGTAGGTGTGTGTCTGGAAGATATATGTCATGGTGGTCCATTTCCTATAGCAGTAGCAATTTTCTCCATGCCCTGTTCTTTTCCCTAATCTCTATACTTTTACCTCTCCTTCTGGTCCTAAGGGACAGCCTCCTCCACCCTTGACCCCCATTCCTCCTTTCTCCAATACACCTGAGCTTCCAAGTGCATTAGAAAGCTTGCAGGAGCTAGATATGTTGGTCAGTTCATTTCTATGTATCTTTTACTGAAGGGAATCATTAAAAGCTTAATAAACGTTTTGAGATGATAGTAGGTTCTCCCAGAAATGCTACCTGGAAGAAGAATAAACAATCATATCCAAATTTAGATTTATCACAGTCTGAAAGGTGACCTCGAAGGACAATTCTAGGCTCTGGAGTGCATATGAAATTCAAAAAGAATTACATATGTATCTTCACAAGAAATCTACTTTAATTTCCAAAAATCAAAGTTATAGGTTTTTAAGTAATATATTTGTTAAAGTCTCAAAATATATACAGAAGAGCTTATTTTGGTCTCCCTGTGCATAATTTGTCCCAAACATCTTACTAGTCCTCTTTGCTAGTTACTAGGAATAGCTGGGCATCTTAACTACAACAAGAACCTAAGGACACAGTTATGGGTGGATGGACGGACACATAGCCTTCCTGGCATATGCTGAAAGCCAAATCTTTTCTTCCACATTAACAAATGTCACAAAAACCTTTTACTTGTTCCTGACCAGACGCAGTATTTGTGCTAAGCATTTCAGAATAGGTAAAGATGAATATGTCTCAACCCAAACAAGCTCCTATTCTACCTAAAAGAAATGAGACAAATATAAAAGTATAACCATGCACAATAAGATATGACAACTTTCCTGTTAAGCATCAAAACAAAATGTTAAGAGACTTCAGGGAGTGATCAATACATTTTGACGAATCAAAATAAGAAATGATATTAGATGGATTTTGAAAGAAAATTTGAAATACAGCAGAATTTGGCTGCAGAGTGAAAGAACTAGAAGTGGGGAACAGTCAACAAAGGAACCAGCAACAAAGAAGCCAAACACCTAGAGAAAGGATTTGCTTCATGCCATATGGTTTTTGTGACAAAAGAATCAAGTCATCTTGCTCAATTCACTGGAAACTGTAGTTTTTCCTCAACTTTATTCAGATTATAATTTTCATTTACTCAGTGTAAGTAAAAGTGTGTCAGGCATAAGTAAAATTGTCAGGTATTGTGAGTGTGTGCCTGTGTGCGTGCATGTGTGTGTGTGTGTGTGTCTGTGTGTGCGCGCGCGCCTGTGTATACCTGTGTTTTTAATGTCTTTTATGGTTTTCATCTAAGATGGAGCCTGTCTAGGAATCATGGGTTCTAGAACATGTAATGGCCTTTTTGACCCTCTGCCCATCCTCACCATCTCTATCTTGATATTTTCCTGCCTATATCACTGTTTTCATTTTTGCCTTTTACTTTTCTGACACTTTGGGGATTAGCAAATCTTCAGTTTGCACCCAAATTTCACTACAGTTATTCCTTTGAATTGTGACTTTTAGTCCTATGTCCTCAATTCACTATGATCCTAACCTAGGAAACCTGCAATAAAATTATTACAGGGCGTGCTGGCGATATAACCCATCACGTAGAGTGCTTGCCTCTCAAGCTGGAGACACAGGTTCGAGTCCCCGGCACTGTTGGATTGTGGAAATGCAAAATTATTACAGGGCATGGCTTAACTTTAAATACAAATAAATATGATAAAATCAGCCTTCGGAATCTGTACACTGGGGACTACAGGTTTTTTTCTTGATTTAAATTAGAAAACAAATTCTTAGATGAAACAAAGTGTTTGATTGTATAAGTAGATGTGACTTTCACATATAACCACAACGTCTTGAGCTGATCCTCTTATGTTCAAGATATGGAATGAAGGTAAACTAAAAATATTCCCTTTTGCATTAGAAGTATAAACAGAACTATAGTTTGTAATTATTTCCCAGTTTATTACCAGTTCTCTGATCTCTGGAAATATAAATATGGATGTATTATGAATCCATTCCTAATAAATTATGGTAGGGTTCTAAATCCATGCCAAGCCTGCCCTCTATCACAGCTGTGTTTTTCAGCACGACTAAATGAAAGGAAATCAATGTCTGATTCATTCCTATGTGGTTTCGTTTGCAACCTGAACTTAAATATTAATTAATCATGATGATAATGGTATGTTATAATTATTGAAAGATCTAGAAAACAAAACAACCAACCACTTGAAAAAATTATATTTCTCCCCCAACTGCTCTTTCCCTCCAGCAATGCAGCCAACCGCCACACCATCTGTTACCGTCCCTCTTTCTTCATTGCTTCATCCCCTTGTCCTTTTTCCAGGTTTCTCTACCTTCATTCTTTGCCAGACATTTAATGTGAGGCCCTCACAAAGAAAACAAGTTGAAGTGAGAGGAAGATAAATCCCACAATTTCATAAAGGTAGTTGTTTTCTGCACTTAGCTAAAAAAATTAATTTTCTCTGTGCACCCACATCAGGGCTGTCTGCTACAGCAGATAAGCTCCTTGGGAGCAAGGACCATGTTTTTCTTAATTAGGTACAGGCTTTTTTAAAGCTTTTCATCCCAGACCAAAGTCTCAAGGTCCCTATAGGTGCTCAATAAATATTAAACACTGGCGATCATTGTCTAATGGCATTTATTAAGCATCCCCTTGCACATAATGTTGTTCAAAAGAAAAGTTCAACAGACCGAGTTCTGCCTGCTAGGAGTTTGTGCTAAAAAAAAAAAAATGCACAGCATTGATGCAGCATTGCATTAAAGTGATAAAACTAATGAAATACTTTATATCCTGTGAAATACACAAAGAATTTACATGATACTCCAAAGTATTCATTCACTCTTTATTTTGATTGACTTTCATTCAGATCAGATGTCATTGATTGAATACAGAATGTCCAGTCATACAACAATGTTGGAGAAATATACAGCTTATTACTTACAAGAGACCTCATGATTTCTTCATAGTTACAGAAGTTCCTAATTTTATAAATAAGCAAACTGCTTGCATAAATGTCCCCCAAGAGTCATATGAATGAAAGTTTAAGTGAGGATAAGTTTTGAGTGGTCTTAGGTAAACGTTAAACAGATTTCTAAATGTTGTCTTTATTAAATTTAGATATATTGTAAAAATACAAATTATAGTTCCCATTATCTGTAAGTGGAGAATGTCAATCAGATACCCACTATCTTGTCCCTGCCCACTATCTGCAGTGCACTTTTAAGTTACAACTATCAAATAAAGTAACTGCTGATAGTTTTCTTTCAAAGACAAAAGTCAAATTCATCAGGCCCACTGCATAGCGTTAGTTCTTAGTGCGACTTTGACACTTTCTAAATGGAAAAAATATTTACATGTGACCATACTTTAAATCATTAAATAACCAAAAGATCAATAAGTAACAATGATTCATGTCCAAAAAAGAGCATGTTATTTGTGTAATATAATTTTACAGATGCACACAAACACACATACACACACACACATACACGCACACACATACACACACACACACGTGTATGCACATTTGTATATACACATATAATAAATGAGGTGCTTTACTCAAATACTCCCTGTAGGCGTTAGAGTGTTGATGGATTACAAGAAATTGCCAAAGGCATTCATTCATTCATTCACTCACTCACTGATGAAAGATGTTAGAGGCTACTTAAACTATGCATATATAGGATGTTAACATGTACAAAGGGAGAAGCAGTGGAAATGGTTATAACTTTCTGTATTATTCTAATGGTAGAACTGACAGTATTGGATGATAAGAGAGCAACGGAGAAGCTCAAGTCTTTGGGAATGATGCCAAGATTTTCAGCCCAAAAAACTAGAAGAATCAATTGCCATTTACTGAAATGAGAAAGACAGAGAAGGCAGGCTTTGGTGGAAAGCATCAGCTTCTCCATATGGGATGCAATCAATTTGCCCTGCCTATTGTACAACAGAAAGAAGATCTTGATAGACAGATAGATACATATGAGTCTGGATTTCAGGGAAGAGAGATAAGAAATATGAACCTGGCTTCCAGAAGCATACATATGATATTTAAGCCATAAAGCTGATGAAACCACCAGAGGAGCAAGTATTAGTGAAGAATGAGTTCCATATAAATACCACATATGGTTAAAGTAACAAATCACTTAGATTGCCTGAACCTTGGTTTCCTCAAATGAAAAAGATACAAGTCAAGATGCTTTGTATAAATTCTAACATATTACACTTCAATCTATCTTTTTAAGGACAGATAACTTACTATCAAGATAATTTGCATATAAGATTATTTCAGTATGATGGTATTATCTATGTTTGGGGAGCAGGAATCACAGAATAACAAGTCTTTTAAAATACTAAGCAATTTTGATTTAGGCATAAAATAAGCTTTCAGTCTGACACAAGGAGAGAGAACCATAAAATTTCAGACTGAACACTCAAATTACAAAAGGTCCTCATTACATCTGGGAGAATGAATGGAAAAATTAAAGCCAACCTATCACCCTGAATTATTAAGGTGTCTCTGTGGAATTTTGTCTTTTATTTGAATCATGCAGTTCCTCTGTAGAGTCACTTTAATTAAAAACTATTTCATTTAAGTAACTGGAGAGAGATTCTGGGAATGTAGACAAAAAATTAAAATCCTTCAATTAGACATGTGTTTCTATGGGCAAATGCATGTATATCTAGCATTCTCCATTCACATATGTGGATTTATATTTTGGGACACAACAGTAGCTCATTTGTGAGATGTTCAAATAAAATATTTGACTGCTGGTATTTTGGACACTTGACTTTTTTGAGTTATTATGGGGAAAATTATTTTCTAGAAAAATTTTAGTTTAGTTTCCCTGCTGGAAATCATTTTATCTTATTCCTTTTTGCTTTGTTTTCTGAAACCAAGATCAGAACAACTTTTAAAGGAAAAGGTGTGAAGTTTTGTTAGCAACAGCTTCATGCAGTGTGAGCACACTAACAGTGATTATCAAGACAGCACGCTCAAGAACTAGATCTGTTTCCATTTCCCAGGCTAAAAGCAAACACAATTTTCTCTCAAACTAATATTGCTTTGGTAGGAACAGACTAAAGACTACAATAAAATCAATAATATCATTTGAGAAGGAATAGAGAGTATGCTAGAATGAACACAGTATTTGAAGAGAAAATATGGGCAAAAATTCTGAGTCGGTCTTTTACACATTAGGTAGCTGAGCAAGTTATATAATCTTTGGGCGCATTGGTATCCCCATTTGAATGTGAGAAAGTTATTGGTAAGTTAAAATAAGGCAATATATGCAAGTATTCCCTACAAAATAAGCAGTCAATAAATTATTTCCTTAATTAATAACACATTTCATTCATTTTTAAAAATATTTTTTAGTTGTAGACAGACACAATACCTTTATTTTAATTAATTTATTTTTATGTGATGCTGAGGATTGAATCCAGTGCCTCACATGAGCTAGGCAAGCGCTCTACCACTGAGCTACAACACCAGCACTCACTCAAATTTTAAAGATCAAGAAATCATAAAACCTATATAAAAATTGATGGTGAATCATTAAAAGGGATAGATTGTGGCAAATTACTGTTTGTACTTTACAAACAGTAAAGTAGGAATACAGGGAAAGGTGGAAAGTATCATCCATTTACCTAATTATCATCTTATTGTAATATTTGCATTAACGGTAGCAAGTACTTGAGTATTACATTTGGATTTCTAAATTTAGCTTACAATGAAAGTTTTATATCCAGAGGAAGAGAGCAACAGATCTTACTAGTGTTTATTAAAGACATAACATTGAACTTGACAACCATAAGTAAGCAAATTTATGTGTCCTCATCCCTGAGACACATGCAAAATGATCAGCTGTTATACACCAGGCAACGAGATTAACAGCTATACAGAGATCACCAAATATAATGGAAGACATGATAGAATTTTCAGAATCAGGGACAATAATAACTCATGAAAATTTATTACTCAACTGCTGAATATCTACCTATTAAATGCTTTCCAACTGACTTCCAATGGAGTCTGTTTAAATGCTACAGATATTTAAATCAATCGAGGCAAAAAAAAAAAAAAATATTTAACACTAAGTCTTGTAGTATCCTGTCAGGATTAACAGTTGCTATATAGATATAAGTGTGTGTGTGTTTGTAGAAAATCAGGTATGATTAAAAACTAAGTTCTGAATATAAAGATCCTAAAACTGAGGCTGGCTTAACCACAGAGCACATCTTGGCTTTTACTGAGTGTCACTTCTACTTTTTCCTTTTCCTTAAGAACCTTTAAGCATATTAACTTCACTGGCCTGAAATCTACTCAAGATCCCTCCCTATGGGGCAAAAACCTCACTTCATCATGCCTCTCTTTCTATTAGCTCTTCCCAGAAAACCTTCTTTTCCACTCCATCTGCCATCTCTAATTTCCCAAACTCAGGCAAGGATTGGCAGCTCTCGTACCAGTTGTGTTGCCAGTTATGGTACACTAACTGTGCCAACTATCTTGCAAGATGGCCCCAGACGTTCTGCCTCTTGGTTCTTCCCTACTTGTATAGTCCCCTCTCTCATCCTACAGGTTTGGTCTTTGTGAACAATACAATATGGCAAAAGTGATGGAATGTCACTCTGAGATTGTGAAAGGCACCATGTGAAGCTTCCACTTTGTTTTCTCTTTCATCATGTGCTCTTGAAGAACCCATTATGTGAGCAGTTTTATGGGAAGGTTCATGTGGTGAGGAATGCAGGTCTTTTGCCCACAACCATGTGGCTATGTGAAGGTGAAGCAGTTTTGTCATTGATCCCATTATTTAGATAATGTAAAGAATTTATCTCAGAAGATGGAAAGACTTTGAATCATCCAGCTTACTTTTACTTCCACTTTCTTTATGTTTTCATGACAACAGTTTCCAATAACTGCATAGCATTCAACCAAAGTTTTCTAAAAGTAGAATATAAAAATCCAAGCCCTGTGGGTGTTTATGTACATGAACAACAGATGAAGGTCATATAATGCTTTCCAAAACATACCAAACTGAAATCATGCTCCTATTCTACCATGTTGAACAGGAGGTACAGGGGAAGTACCAGAACTGCTCACATGGATGATGCTTGGTAAATTTGCTAAAATCTATTTCTAGCTGTGATTTTATTAGCTCCAAGTCATATAATACCTAGGGAAAATTTCTGGTGGGCAGTTTCCTAATTTGAAAAGAAGCTGTCAGAATAATATGAATATCTACAACTTGGAATAAAAAAGTCCCAGTAGCATTTGCTATTGAAAATAGCTGTGTATTTATAGGAATCTTAATGGCATGGAGTTTTAAGCCAAAAAGAAATTCTGTTCCTCTAAACCATTAGGATCCCTTGAGAACTTCTATCTGGATCTTACCACTCCTGGCAAAATATTTTTTGCCTCCATTTTCTCAGAATCAATTTTTTCCCAAGGATTTTTCATTTGTATCACAAACTCTTTCAATAATTCACAGTGGAAACAGAAGGACTCCTATGCCTTCACCAGTGGGTAATTCCTATTAGGTTAGGCTAGAGATGTTTGATTTCATCAACTGTACTAAATCACTTGGATTTTGAGTATCTAGATGACAAAAGCTTTACTTGAATTCAGTGGGTTATTAGTGGGTTCCTGAATCCCCTGAAAGACTTGGGCATTCTCTCAGGTATTTTTTATTCCATCCACCATTCCCCAGTAGAAACACCATTATAGAAAGGCTTGAAAATCTTCACACAAACAATTCCTCTTTCTTTAGGAAATCTCCCGTATTGGGCACACATTTCAAATACCACAAGGTTTATGAAAGTCTAATCAAAGGTGCCTAGTCACAATGACTCAATTTTCAAGTTATTTCTCCCTCAGAAAATTACATTGATAAAGGCAAGATAAACCAAAAGAATAGAGCTGAACAGTGATTTCTAAAAGATATAAATATATTCTCCTGAAAGAACCCCAAAAGAACAGAGGAATTTACGTATGCAAATAAACAAAAAGTTCTCCAGAGTAAGGTGACTCTTGGCCACAATGTAGAAGAATGTAGTGGAATACAATTTGAAAAATAGGCTGAGAGCTCCTGTATTAATCCGCTACTGTTGTGACAACAGGCACACCCAAAATATTGGTGACTTTCAACAGCGAACTTTGAATGCTGTTGAATGCTGGCTACTGAAGCTTCACTTAGGAGAGGGGTTGGATTCAGGTTCTCCCCAAACATTTTCTTGTTCCAGGACCTAAAGCTAAAGAAGCACTCAGCTCTGGGGAATCTTGTTTTCATGGTCAAAACCTGAAGCACAAGGGAAACAGAAGCAGGGAGTACCTACAAAACTCTGCTTGAAAGTGGGCCACATTGCATTTGTCAGAGCAAGTCACGTGGTCAATCTCCAAGTTAGTGAAGTAGGAGGTAAATTCCATCCAGATACAGGAGAACAGTATAAGTATTTAATAACAAAATCCACCAGGGTCCTCTATTTTAGTCACAGTAGAATAGAAGAAATGGAACAAGGGGTAGGGAAGAGGAAGTTCTGGCAACTGAAATAAACCAAGTTATATTTCATGTGTGTGTGATTATGTCAAAATGAATCCCAACATTCTGTACAACTATAATGTTCTATAAAAGCTTTAAAATTCCTGTCAACAATTGAGTGAAGAAAAAAGAAAATATTTTGATTGACTGATCAATATTCTTAACCATTTTTCTGCTTGTCTATTTTTAAGTGCCTAATGATCATTTTCTATCTTAAAGGGTCAAACACATTTTAGTTCAGGTTGCAAATTCCTTTGTCAAAATCTTTGTTTTTTATCTCCTTATTTTTGTTCCTAATTATTTTTATCCTTTATTTCATGAGCTCCATATGCCAATGTGCCCACTCATAATTCTTTCAAAGATGCAATGAATTCATAACTTTGTGCTTCTTGGACTTCTGAGGGAACAGGTGTTTTGTTTGTTTGCTTTCTTTTGCTTTGTTTTTGTTTTATCATAAGAGTCATTTCGACCAGCTGACAGGACTAGTATTAGGTGGGATTAATCCAATCAGTAGATTTAGCAAAAGGTTCTGTGGTCACATCCTTGTTAGGTCTTGGCGCAGAGGTCACCTTGATCTCAATCTCACTAGGTCTTTCTCACAAAAAGTGGTTCTTGATTTTATCTTTGGTTGGCAAGGAGACATAGATACATCATTGAACCCTGCAATTGCCGACATTTATGGATTATCTTCTTTTTCCTTTCGTTCCTGATCTCAAACAGAGTTTGAAATCTTTTATTTGTTTGTCCTCAGGCTCTTATCTTTTCCTTATAAAATCTTCTCAAATATAACCAGTAACAATCAGCTCAGCTACCAACATTATCTCTTTCTAATGCATCAACCAAAGGCATGAGTTTATCAGATATTGTGAGTACCTTTAAGATATTGCAAGGGGCAGTTTAATCTACTGTTGTGCCCTTGTGATAGCATGACTTGTCTTTTTCTAGACTTCTGTAACTGTTTCCTTGCCATCCTGTACTCCATTCTAAAGGCAATAGCACATATTTAGTTTAGGTTTTGGTTTTGTTCTGTTTTGTTTTAAATGGTGCAAAATTCTATACTAGTTACTTTGCTGCAGTAACGAATAGTTCCCAGGTCTCATTGCCTTATGACAACAAGCATTTACATCATGCTTACACATCTGTGGTAGTTGTGTTCTAGGCTACAGGTTAAGATCTGTTATGTAGGCTTCTTTTCCCAATGCAGACTAAGTGGTCACCACCTGGAGCATACTCTTCTCATTCTTGAGTGCAGGAGTAAATAAGGATAAGTAACTGGCACAAGTACATTTAAAATACAACTTTTCCTAAGTGTAGCATATCTTTGTAATGACCAAGGTAAGATAAGTGACCAAGCCCAGCATTATTATTCAGGTAAGACTAATCCTCCCACAGATGGGGAGAGAACAGAAAGGAGTACGTACTAAATAATAATGCAATTTGCCATATCAAGGCAGTAATTAATAACTACTGTTGAAAAATTGTGTCCTGTGCACTTTCATATCAGCAGGCACCAGTATTTGCCTTCAGGATACAACTACAAATTAAGTTTACGTCTCACAAAGTAATTAGGAACTCTAACCCAGGAGGCCCTCAAAGCAGGTGCTAGTGCTATAGAAGTAGGGCAGTGTCCTACATAAATTGTTTCAGTCAAAAGGCACAGGAAATTCCTTTACCCACAAGACTAGGGCCAAGCATACCACAAAACAGGATTCTTTAATTGAACAAGTTCAAGGAGGATCATTACTTATTAAGACAGGAGATTTGTTTTATTTGGCACAAAAATCGTGTTTAAACTTTTTTTTTTTTAATTTGAAATTATGTAGGCATGATTTACTCTCCAGTTCTCCATCATCACCAACAGTGTTTTCTATACTAAAACCATATCAGCTTCAGACCTTTGTTTCATGTACTTGGCCTCCAAAGGCCAGGCAGTTTCTCAAGTCCTTCGAGGACAGCCAGCCTGGCCACAAGCCTCCTTCCTCCACCCTCTGCTGTGTCAGGGGTCAAAGGCACATAATTGAAGACCTAGTTGCCTGTCAGGGAAACTAAAATTTCCCCCAAAGCTTAGGAAATGCTTTTTAGCTACAAAATCCATGAAAGAGCAAAATTTCACTTACAAGAAGATTGAGAAAATTTGTGGAAATGAGGTTTAGAAACTGATACACACTGACTAGTCACCAAGGAAACTGAATGAACACAAGAAACATAAGATAAGCATAATTTTAATTCTTATATGTGAGATAACATAATAGGAAGACAACTGAGAGAAAGAAAAGGAAGGGGGATGATGAGAAAGAAAAAGAAAGAAAGGATGGAAATGTTATAAAACAGCAATAATCAAAGTTATTGAAAATTAAATTTTGGATATTATGGTTACTAAAATGAAATAAATAGAAGGAATAAAGAACAGAATATTTATGGATTATACACATTTAAATATGGAGATTTAAATTAGCATAGGAAAAGATGAGGGCAAATTTTTCTTTCAGATTGCCAATATATGAGCAAAATGGAGAAAAATTCTGAGATTAAATAAAAGCATAAACAATATGAGATATTTTATGACATTTAATAATCAACTAAACAGCAATGATGTTTGCAGTATCTGCCAAATTCTGCGGAAAAGGTCCCAAGTGATCATAACTTATACCAGGTCCGTCAGAATAGATGCTGCCTTTTTATACCATCTGAAGATTAATATGGCTTTAATGGAGACCCCAGAGTAGGAAACAGAAAGATCCAAGAGGGATACATTCAAACCACTTAGGAAATAAAATTTTAATTTAGTTTATTAGTAAGGAATAAGCTGGCTTCAGAATTCTAAACTACAATACGCTTGCTAGAATACAATAAATCAATGTTTTCCAAGTTCTAAGGAATAATAATAGTAATGGTGATTATTTCTACTTCTTAAAATTACTTCAGTCTTTCCTCTCCTGCTTGCTAGTCACCTAGACTCTTTCCTACCAATGTAAATCCTATTGTACTCCCACTTCACCTTACTCTCAACTTGTCTGCCTGAAGCATCAGAGAAAATAAAGAATTACTTATGGAAATATGAGAACTGGATTATAGATGATCCTAGAATTTTCACAAGGAAACCCTCAGTGCTGCCAAGTACTGAATTTTCTCTCTCTAGTGCTTCAAGGAGACACAGCTGGACTTTTTGTTTGGCTTCTGATTTTGTTGTTGCTCCTGATGCCTGTCGCATACTGCTCTGTAGGCTGGAAGTCACATCCTAGTCCCATTACTGCCCATGCCAAGTTCTTGGAATTTCGAAGAATTCTAAGTGGAGCCATAGTTGAAGGACCTTAAGTTTAAAGGGCAGAGAGGAATCCCATGTTTCTTTGAGATCAGAAATTTAGGCACATTTTCCCCTTTACATACATAATGTCAAGTCAGTTGGAGCTGATTAATTAACCTGTGTTAAAGTAAATTTAAAAGTCACCCTGAGGTGCATATGCCTGCAATCCCAGCAATTCAGGAGACAGAGGCAAAATGATTGCAAATTTGAGGCCAACCTTAGCAACTTAGTGAGATCCAGTCTCAAAAATAAAAAATGAAGGAATGAGGGTTCCACCCACAATAACACACACACACACACACACACACACACACACACACACAATCATACCATTAAATGAACTTGTTCCCATCATAAATGCCAGTCAAAAAGTTTTCTTCTTGCGCTTCATGTTTTTTACAATTTTGCTTTCACAACAGAAGATAAGAGTAACTTGTGATTTAGTAGAAGGAATTTCCTCTGCCAATGATATTCTTAATTTACCAGTTGTGTACCTTAAAAGTTGTGCTTTTTCAGAATTTCAGTCTTCTTTATATATAAAATGGGAACAAATCCTGCTAACCAGCACAATTGTTAGAAGACTGATAATACACAAAAAGTGCCTGGCACTTAGTAAATTATCTCTATATTTTTTTATCTGTATTATTATTTTACTCTCAAAGGACTCTAGATTTTCCATACAATTACCATAGTTTAGCAAAGGGTTTTTACAGAGGGGAGGAGGCTTCCTGTTTTGGCATCCCGGTCAACAGAGAAATTCTTGAACTGAGTGACAAGCCAATTTGTTGCCTGGATGAATTATATTCAAATAACTTCATCACAACTCTCCAGAGAATAGTTTATAAGGTTGCAAGCACATCAAGGTCCTGCCCTGTGTAATAGAAGCTGATTGGGTTTGAACCATGACATCCTGAAGCCAAAACCAGGGATCTTATGAGCTGATGGGAGTTCTGCCCTATTTTGACCTCTGTTTCCTCAGACTTCTGACAATCTAGGTAGAAGGGGAAGTTTCTGGGAGCTAATGCTTTTGGGGTTTCTGTTATGGGGCACAACTTAAAAACAGACCGATCACCACTGAGAAGTCCAAATTTGAGAGTCTTTATTAAGCTGGCCAGCTGACTGTCTCACACAATGCCCCCAAAAAAATGGCTATTGGGAGAACAGCCCCGACCACAGGGTTGTAGGGGATTTTATACCAAAAATCACATCAATCATAAGTGTCTGTTGCTATGATTTAAAATTACAAACTAACATCATGAGATCATCGACAGAGGAGGAAGTGGGTCAAACTGACCCTTACCTAGGTACAAACTAAAGAATGGTTGCTACAAACTAACATCCACACAATTACCGTTTACATGGTACATTGATTACTACATAGGAGTTGCCATTGTATATTATTAAACATGTCACGCTAAGTAACTGATGATGCGTACAGAGGCAGGGTGTTCCCATGGGAGAAGCTTATCTCCTACATAACATGGAGTCTCAGAGCAAAATGGAGTCTGTTTAGTCATTTCTCTTAGAGTCTGGCCTATAACATTCTCATGGAGTTAGATTTGTCAGCCATCACATTTCAATCAAGTTCAAGAAAAGGTGAAATTTCTTATGCAACCAGTTTTTCTCCTTACCAGGAATTATCATGCATACCTGCTCCCTGGAGATAGCTTAAATATATAGAAATGGATGAGACCACACTATTTGTTAGGGTTTGTGAAGTGTCCCCCAAAAGGTCATACGTGAGACAATGCAAGAAGGTTTGGAGGAGAAATTATTGGATTACAAGAACCTTAACACAATCAGTGAATTAGTCACCTGAGGGGATTAATTGAGTGGTAACTGAAGGCAGGTAAGGTATGACTGTAGAAAGTGTGGGATCTAGATTTGTATCTGACAAGTGGAGTGTCTCTCTCTGTTTCCTGATCATCATGTGAGCTACTTCCCTCCACTACACTTTCCCACCATGGTTTTCTGCCTCACCTCCAGCCTTGAGGAATGGAGCCAGCTGTCCGTGAACTGAGACCTCAGAAACCCTGAGCCCCTAAATAAACTTTTTCTCCTCTAAAATGGTTTTGGTTGGGTCTTTTAGTCACAACAGCAAAAAGGCTGACTAAAACACCATTCCTTCTGTGCGGTTTCTGCTAACTCTGATTTCACCATTAAAACTTGAACAATTACTCATCAAAGTAGTTGCTAATTGTGTTGGTAAATAAATGTTAATTAATAAAATACCACGAGAAAAAAAGAAGTGTTGCCTAAATTGTGTTTCATAAACACTGTCTACTTTGCTCCTTCATGGTATTGGAGAGGGGGATTGCCTCTGTTTTCAATTTGGGGGAAAAATATAGTTTGCTCATTTCTCTGCACCCTATGGTGCTCCCTCCACATGGAGCCCCTCTCCTTGGACTTGACTCCCTAGTGTGCCTTCTTGCTCTAGGTTATACTGAGTAGGGATGGGTGGCTTCCAGAGTACAATCTGCCTAACAGAATTTGTCTCATGTGGCCTTCAGTTTTGAAAGGATTATTCTCCTAATCATATCTGTTTTCTGTAAGCTCTTTAATCAGTTCTTAATCCTCCCTCCTTCCTTTGCTGGAGGTAATTAAATCATATGTGGGAGTGGACAGTCTCTCCACAATATCTGCAGGATGGTACTCTTGGGAAACCTGGACTCCTGTGGTGGAGAACATCAGAGAGCCCTATGAAAAGTTGAAGACTGGTTTGTGAACCCCAAGAGCATAGAGCCATCATTATTTCTTTGAAGAAGATGAAATTTCTCAGTCAGGGAAGAGGGTCCTTTCTGAAAAAGCATTTAAGTCTATAACAACAGAAGCCCAAGAAGGCCTCCTGTCTAGTCTGCAAATCTCTGAACTCATGCTTTCTGATCTAAGGGTTGCTGATGTTGCAGCAAGATTGCTGTCAGAGGCCTCACCATAATCGAGAGGTTTTAAGGACACCAGCCATGCCCAAAAGCTATGCAGGGTTTTGGTTCGTCTGTAAATCTTTCCATTGATCTCCTCACTCACCCCTTCTCATTCTTCAGATTTCTCATGTAACATAATTCATCCAGCAATTAATCATGTGTTTCCTGATAACATATCTTATGTCATTGGCTTGAAGTATTTGTTATTGACAAGTGTCAGTCAACATTTTAATCTGTCATTTCTCAGTAACAAAGTCATACATTTATTTCATTTCTTCCTTGCACTATTTTATGAGTTACATGTAATTTATCATGACCTCTATAGGTGGAACATTTCCCAAAGAGAAAATCCCTTGAGTTACAATTTAGCAATGATGAGACATCAATTGGATTTCTCTGCTCATTCATGTATGGTTGAATTTTTGCTAAGCAGTTTTATTATTTCAGAAAGTACCTACCATATCCTAGGCGACAAGAAAGTTTAAGAAAAGACTTATTTACTGGACTTAACTCTCAAGTTCAACAGCACCAATCAGTAGAATTTTAGGTGGTTACAGAAATGTTCTGTGATCTGCCCTGTTCATAAGAACCTGTAGCTATTGAGCCTTTGATATGTGGTAAGTGTGACCGAGGAACAAAATGTCTAATTTTATTTAATCTTAATGCATTTAAATTTAAATAGATCTGGTGTTAGGTTGGGCCCTAACAGTTATCATTCATCCTTTCCTTCCCCTAAAAAAGTAAGAGTAGGAAAATGCAACTTAATTTGCAAATAAAAATGAAGTCTGCATCAGCAATGTGAAGAGAGAGCCTACAGAGTGGGAGAAAATCTTTGCGACTCATACTTCAGATAGAGCATTAATTTCCAGAATATATAAAGAACTCAAAAAACTCTACACCAAGAATGCAAATAATCCAATCGACAAATGGGCTAAGGAAATGAACACAACTTCACACAAGAAGATATACAAGCAATCAACAAACATATGGAAAAATGTTCAACATCTCTAGTAATAAGAGAAACACAAATCAAAACTACCCTAAGATTCCATCTCACCCCAATTAGAATGGCGATTATCAAGAATACAAGCAATAATAGGTGTTGGTGAGGATGTGGGGAAAAAGGTACACTCATACATTGCTGGTGGGGCTGCAAATTAGTGCAGTCACTCTGGAAAGCAGTGTGGAGATTCCTCAGAAAGCTTGTAATGGAACCACCATTTGACCCAGCTAACCCACTCCTTGGCCTATACCCAAAGGACTTAAAATCAGCATACTACAGAGATACAGCCACATCAATGTTCATAGCTGCTCAACTCATAATAGCCAGATTGTGGAACCAACCTAGATGTCCTTCAATTGATGAATGAATTAAGAAACTGTGGTATATACATACAATGGAATATCACTCCGCCATAAAGAATGATAAAATTATGGCATTTGCAGGCAAATGGATGAAATTGGAGAATATCATGCTACGTGAGATATGCCAATCTCAAAAAACCAAAGGATGAATGATCTCACTGATAAGCGGATGATGACACATAATAGGGGATGGGAGGAGTTAGTGTTAGGGTTAGGATTAGGTTTAGGGTTAGGGTTAGGGAGGGTGGCAAGAATGGAGGAAGGAAGGACTGTATAGAGGGAAAAGAGGGGTGGGAGGGGTGGGGGGAAGGGAAAAAATAACAGAATGAATCAAACAACATTACCCTATGTAAATTTATGATTACACAGATGATATGCCTTTACTCCATGTACAAACAGAGAAACAACATGTATCCCATTTGTTTACAATAAAAAAAAATGAAGTCTGTATTTTTCTACTGATTATTCATAATATGAATAGAAAACCAAGTCATAAAGAGAAAAGGGTCCTACCAAATTCTGGTGTTTTAGAGCTTGCTAGAAAAGAAGAACCCTAACTCAAAACAGCAAATGAACTAGCCCAGAAACCGCACAGGCTGAGAAAGATTTCAAGATGAAAGACATAGATTGAGTTGTTCAGTGGTGTGGAGTGTCCATCTAGAAAATAATTTAACCTTTGATAGTTCACTCTAGGGAAACATGGATCTTACTTTGCAAAAAAAAAATGTGCTGTCTTCTAATGGATCTCCGTGTAGAACTAGATAAACTAGCAGGTGGCTTTTAACTAGATTGCAGACAAATGGATATGATTACAGAAAACCAAGAAGATTAGGGACTAACCATGACATCCCTAAGGAATCCCCACAGACACCTTTGGAAATATATGACTATCTGAAACAGTTCTACTTCATATTACCACTTACTTGTATTCCTCTTAGGATATGTCACACAGGATACCTATGTTAAAAAATACGGGACAAGACGGTCTGGAGAATTTTTCAGCTCTTGTTGTTGACACACTAATGCAAAACAGACACTCCAGTGGATTTCCTGCTTACAGGCTGGGGACAGCTAAATGCTAAAGTTCGTCACAGCACTGAGAGAAATTCCTGTTAGCAGTAGTTGAAGCTGAGCAAATTACTCTCCAGCTTGGCTGCTCCCCTTCCTTCACCTCTGTGTCTTTTTTGGATTTTACTCACCGAGTGCCTGATGAATCAGAACCTTGCACTGTGCACCGAATGATCACAAAGATGAAGGCATTCACGGTGGTGATGACTTACACGGTAACACTCTGAGATTCAGGTTTGCAATCAGTACCTGGAAACTGTCCATATTACTGAACGTGAAAAACAAAAGTCAAACACAGAATGAATTAGGTAGTACAAAAGCCTACAGTTGTTTCCTGCATTAGCATGTAATGTCGAAGCTTCCCTGAGCACATCAAGAGAAGCACTTTGGGGAAACTCTGCTCTGGCTTCAGTTCTCAAAAGGCAGGCAGACTATTCTGTGCTGAAGCATCTAAATGCATTGTAATATAATTAGAGCTGTTCAGACTTCTAGGGAACAGCCTGTCAATTCTTCCTGGATTTCATTTTTAATTTGCCTCGGGAGCATAGGAGCCACTTCAGAGCCTATGTAAATAGAGACAGTCTTGCACAGGTAGGAATGTAAATATCCCTTCAAGGCAAAGTGATGCTGCTAAAACAAGCTGCTGGAGATATTTGCCAACTGGTTTAGACTACACACTTGAGGAAGTTTGTTCTTTGGGGAGATCATTTTGAACCTTGTAATTGTTTAATAATTCCTCCCCATCTCTAAATGTTTTCCAGTTTTTTTATTTTTAAATTTCTGCAAGTTTGGATTTTCTGAAAGCAATTTCATCCCAATATGTATTTGCATGTGTGTGTGCATGTATAAAAAATATATATGAAATATTTTTTCTCTAAAAGACCATTTAGAGCCACCCCAAATATCTACCAAGAGTGAAATAGATATATAAAATGTAGTATATTGGCATGATGGAATATTATACAGCAATGAAAAGAAATAATGACCATGCACAAGATGAGGAATATCACTGACATAATGTTGACAAAAAAAATCATAAATAATACTTTTGTATTATACTTGTGTATAAACAGGCAATTTTCAATGCTAAAATCAGAATAGTAGCAAAAAAAGAAGTGTGCACAGGAGCTATTTAAAGTTCTGGAGTGCTGGAAATATTTCCTTAATCTTTATATGGGTGTTTCCAATATAAAAAATAAATTAAACTATATACTCATGATTCATGCACTAAACTGTTTGGTTTACATTCAATAAAATGTACTAAAATTAAGCAAACTTGCTTTATGCTTTCATGTTTTATTAAAGAAGAAATAAAAACAGCTCATTTTACATTCTCATGGTTTTAGTAAAGGTCAAATAATATAAACCAAGCTTGTTTTACATAATATATTATTCAAGCTTTATTAAAATCAAACATAAAAAGAAATAATTAACATAGTTTAATTTTTTTTACAAATTACAAACATTTATCCAAGTAACCAGAATCTGAATTTAAAGGTACAACAGACAAATATTTGCCTTTAATAGACTAAGACCATCGTATCGAAAAATCCTTCTCTTGTCTAAACGTGATTACATTGATAACATCATCAGTGAATAGCACAGAACACTCATTTCATAATATTTATTGGTTCACAATTTTTGACTTGGGTAATTTAGTCTTATGTCCATATAAAAGGGTTTTCAAAAATCAGGAAGGAGCAATAAAGTAAATAAAATAATATTTAATTAAATCTTGGTAATTTAATGGGTGCCAATGACTAATTTCATAATATAGGTTGAGTATTCCTTATTTGAAATGCTTGTGACCTGAAGTGTTTCAGGTATCAGACATTTTTGGATTTTTGAATATTTGCATATAAATAAGGGGATATCTTGGAAAAGTGACCCAAGTTTAAACACAAAACTTATTTATATTTCACATACAGTTTAAACATGTAACCTAAAGGTAATTTAATAGAATATTTTTAGTACGAGTGTGTTTTTACTGTGACCCATTGGACAAGTCAGGTATAGACTTTTCTACAACTGACATTGTGTCTTTGCTCAAAAACTTGCAGACTTTTGAGCATTTCTGATTTTCAGATTAGGGTTGTGCAGCCTGTATATTAAACTAATTATTTTGGTTGTTTTCTTAACTATTTAAAGAGAGAAATTAACCTTTATGTGGACTCGGTGGACATTTAGATTGACCAGTCTGTCTTCTGAGGGTAACAGTGAATTTCACTTATCTTCATTCCTTGGAGCCCCGTGTCCTGCAACACACTTCACTGGCTCTACCATTTATTAGATATGTAATTTAGTACGTAGCCCTTTTGATGGTGGGAGAGAGGATTGCTGGGAAATCACATAGTCCTTGAATGTTTTGTATTCATGATGCAAATGAGACCTTCTATTCTGGTTAATGTTTAAAAGGCATTCTGTTAGCTTCTATCTTTCTAACTTTTCATTTCTGTTAATTAATCCATTTAATAATTTTATTACTACCACAGTAATAATACAAATAATTATATATCATATGTTTCTTGCAAAGCTTTAGGAGAAAAATACACATGATAAATATCAACTAAAATGTTAAGAAGGATTTCACCAGTAGCCTATAGATGGGTTATGTGGAGATGGAGGAACAGCACACGTTCCAGAGTCAGGCTGCCCAAACTCAAAAACTAAGCCTGTAATAAGGACTTAGACTCTTCACTTTTGCCTATAAATGTCTGGTGGGTTCCTGAAAGCAGAATAAAACGACTTGGTATCTGGGCCTCCATTTTATGTCTATCTCCTTTATTCTGAACTACCTTGGAATCCCCACATGATAGCAACTTTCTAATCTGGGACAAGTCCCCACATGATCAATCCTGAGATGATGATGGACAGACTGCATTTGATCAAGATCACCTGCTTTGTCTACCATGAAAACAAATCTCCAATCCTTGCCCTTGTTTTTGTTTCTTTTTTTTTTTATTTTATTGTAAACAAATGGGATACATGTTGTTTCTCTGTTTGTACATGGCGTAAAGGCATACCATTTGTGTAATCATAAATTTACATAGGGTGATGCTGTTTGATTCATTTTGTTATTTTTTCCCTTCCCCCCACCCCTCCCACCCCTCCCCTCCCTCTATACAGTCCTTCCTTCCTCCATTCTTGCCCCCCTCCCTAACCCTATCTCTAACCCTAACACTAACCCCTCCCACCCCCATTATGTGTCATCATCCACTTATTAGCGATATCATTTGTCCTTTGTTTTTTTGAGATTGGCTTATCTCGCTTAGCATGATATTCTCCAGTTTAATCCATTTGCCTGCAAATGCCATAATTTTATCATTCTTTACATATTCCATTGTATATATATATACTACACTTTCTTTATCCTTTCAACAATTGAAGGACATCTAGGTTGGTTCCACAATCTGGCTATTGTGAACTGAGCAGCTATGAACGTTGATGTGGCTGTATCTCTGTAGTATGCTGATTTTAAGTCCTTTGGGTATAGGCCAAGGAGTGGGATAGCTGGGTCAAATGGTGGTTCCATTCCAAGTTTTCCAAGGAGTCTCCACACTGCTTTCCAGAGTGGCTGCACTAATTTGCAGCCCCACCAGCAATGTATGAGTGTACCTTTCTCCCCACATCCTCGCCAACACCTGTTGTTGCTTGTATTCTTGATAATCGCCATTCTAATTGGGGTCAGATGGAATCTTAGGGTGGTTTTGATTTGCATTTCTCTTATTACTAGAGATGTTGAACATTTTTCCATATGTTTGTTGATTGCTTGTAGATCTTCTTCTGTGAAGTGTCTATTCATTTCCTTAGCCCATTTGTCGATTGGATTATTTGCATTCTTGGTGTAGAATTTTTTGAGTTCTTTATAGATTCTGGACATTAGTGCTCTATCTGAAGTATGATTGGCAAAGATTTTCTCCCACTCTGTAGGCTCTTTCTTCGCATTGCTGATAGTTTCCTTTGCCGAGAGAAAGCTTTTTAGTTTGAATCTATCCCAGTTATTGATTCTTGCTTTTATTTCTTGTGCTATGGGAGTCCTGTTGAGGAAGTCTGGTCCTAAGCCGACATGTTGAAACTCTGGACCTACTTTTTCTTTTATAAGATGCAAGGTCTCTGGTCTGATTCTGAGGTCCTTAATCCATTTTGTGTTTAGTTTCGTGCATGGTGAGAGATATGGGTTTAGTTTCATTCTGTTGCATATGGATTTCCAATTCTCCCAGCACCGTTTGTTGAAGAGGCTATCTTTTCTCCATTGCATATTTTTGGCCCCTTTGTCTAGTATGAGAAAATTGTATTTATTTGGGTTTGTGTCCATGTCCTCTATTCTGTACCATTGATCCACCTTTCTATTTTGGTACCAATACCATGTCGTTTTTGTTACTATTGCTTTGTAGTAGAGTTGAAGATCTGGTATTGCGATACCCCCTGCTTCACTCTTTCTACTGAGGATTGCTTTAGCTATTCTGGATTTTTTATTCTTCCAGATGAATTTCATAATTTCTTGCTCTATTTCTGTAAGGTACATCATTGGGATTTTAATTGGAATTGCACTGAATCTGTATAGCACTTTTGGTAGTATGGCCATTTTGACAATATTAATTCTTCCTATCCAAGAACATGGGAGATCTTTCCATCTTCTGAGGTTTTCTTTAATTTCTTTCTTGAGTGTACTGTAGTTCTCACTGTAGAGGTCTTTCACCTCTTTTGTGAGATTGATTCCCAAGTATTTATTTTTTTCGATGCTATTGTGAATGGGGTAGTTTTCCAAATTTCTCTTTCTGAAGATTCATCACTTATGTACAACAATGCATTGGATTTATGAGCATTGATCTTGTAACCTGCTACTTTACTGAATTCACTTATGAGTTCTAAAAGTTTCCTGGTGGAATATATAATCATGTCGTCAGCAAACAGGGATAGTTTGAGTTCTTCTTTTCCAATTCGTATCCCTTTAATTTCTTTGGTTTGTCTAATTGCTCTGGCTAGAGTCTCAAGGACGATATTGAATAGAAGTGGTGAAAGAGGGCATCCCTGCCTTGTTCCAGTTTTTAGGGGGAATGCTTTCAGTTTTTCACCATTTAGAATGAATTAGCCATGGGCTTAGCATAGATTGCCTTTACAATGTTAAGGAATGTTCCCACTATCCCTATTTTTTCTAGTGTTTTGAGCATGAAGGGGTGCTGTATTTTATCAAATGCTTTTTCTGCATCTATCGAAATAATCATGTGATTCTTGACTTTAAGTCTATTGATATGGTGAATGACATTTATTGATTTCCTGATGTTGAACCAACCTTGCATCCCTGGGATGAAACCCACTTAATCATGGTGCACTATCTTTTTATTATGTTTTTGTATGCGATTTGCTAAAATTTTGTTGAGAATTTTTGCGTCAATGTTCATTAAGGATATTGGTCTGAAATTTTCTTTCCTCGATGTGTCTCTGTCTGGTTTAGATATCAGGGTGATATTGGCTTCATAGAACGAGTTTGGGAGGGTTCCCTCCTCTTCTATTTTATGTAATACTTTGAGAAGTATTGGAATGAGCTCTTCTTTAAAGGTTTTGTAGAACTCGGCTGAAAACCCATCTGGTCCTGGACTTTTTTTATTGGTAGGCTTTTGATGACTTCATCTATTCCATTACTTAAAATTGGTCTATTTAAATTGTGTATGTCCTCCTCGTTCGGTTTAGGCAATTCATATGTCTCTAGAAACCTGTTGATGTCTTCGAAATTTTCTATTTTGTTGGAGTATAGATTTTCAAAATAGCTTGTAATTATGTTTTGTATTTCAATCGTGTCTGTTGTGATATTTCCTTGTTCATTCCGAATTTTAGTAATTTGGGTTTTCTCTCGTCTTCTCTTTGTTAGTGTGGCTAAAGGTTTATCAATTTTGTTTATTTTTTCAAAGAACCAACTATTTATTTTGTCAATTTTTTGTATCGTTTCTTTTGTTTCAATTTCGTTGATTTCAGCTCTGAGTTTAACTATTTCCTGTCTTGTACTACTTTTGGTGTTGGTCTGTTCTTCTTTTTCTAGGGCTTTGAGCTGTAGTGTTAGGTTGTTTATTTGTTGAGTTTTACTTCTTTTATTAAATGAGCTCCATGAAATAAATTTTCCTCTAAGTACTGTTTTCATAGTGTCCCAGAGATTTTGATATGATGTTTCTTTGTTCTCATTTACCTCTAAGAATTTTTTAATTTCCTTCCTAATATCTTCTGATATCCATTCATCATATAATAGCATATTGTTTAATCTCCAGGTGTTGGAGTAGTTTCTGTTTTTAACTCTTTCATTTATTTCTAACTTCAATCCATTATGATCTGATAGAATACAAGGTAGTGTCTCTATCTTCTTGTATTTGCTGACATTAGCTTTGTGGCATAATATATGGTCTATTTTAGAGAAGGATCCATGTGCTGCTGAGAAGAAAGTGTATTCGCTCTTGGTTGGATGGTATATTCTATAAATGTCTGTTATGTCTAAATTATTGATTGTGTTATTGAGATCTATGGTTTCTTTGTTCAATTTTTGTTTGGAAGATCTGTCCAGTGGTGAGAGAGGCGTGTTAAAATCACCTAGTATTATTGTGTTATGGTCTATTTGGTTTCTAAAATTGCGAAGGATTTGTTTGACATACATGGATGAGCCACTGTTTGGGGCATAGATGTTTATGATTGTTATATCTTGCTGATTTATGCTTCCCTTAAGCAGTATGAAATGTCCTTCTTTATCCCTTCTGACTAACATTGGCTTGAAGTCCACATTATCTGAAATGAGGATGGATACTCCAGCTTTTTTGCTGAGTCCATGTGCATGGTATGTTTTTCCCCATCCTTTCACCTTTAGTCTATGGATATCTCTTTCTATGAGGTGAGTCTCTTGCAGGCAACATATTGTTGGATCTTTCTTTTTAATCCAATCTGCCAGTCTAGGTCATTTGATTGATGAATTCAGGCCATTAACATTCAGGGTTATTATTGAGATATGATCTGTATTCCTGGTCATTTGGTTCATATTTAAAATTTTATTTATTTATTTATTTATTTATTTATTTATTTATTTTTTGACACAACTTGGTTCCTCCTTTATTTGACAGTTCCTTTAGGATAATTCCTCCCTTTGCTGATTTGCTTCTTTGTGTTTTATCTCTTCCTCATGGAATATTTTGCTGAGAATGTTCTGTAATGCTGGCTTTCTTTTTGTAAATTCTTTTAGCTTTTGTTTATCATGGAATGATTTTATTTCATCATCAAATTTGAAGGTAAGTTTTGCTGGGTATAAGATTCTTGGTTGGCATTCATTTTCTTTCAGAGCTTGAAAAATGTTGTTCCAGGCACTTGTAGCTTTTAGGGTCTGGATTGAAAAATCTGCTGATATCCGTATTGGTTTCCCCCTGAATGTAATTTGGTTCTTTTCTCTCACAGCCTTTAAAATTCTGTCTTTATTTTGTATGTTCGGTATTTTCATTTTAATGTGCCTTGGTGTGGGTCTGTTGTAATTTTGTGTATTTGGCGTCCTATAAGCCTCTTGAACTTCATTTTCCATTTCATTCTTCAGATTTGGGAAATTTTCTGATATTATTTCATTGAATAGATTGTTCATTCCTTTGGTTTGTTTCTCTAAGCCTTCCTCAATCCCAACAATTCTCAAATTTGGCCTTTTCATGATATCCCATAGTTCTTGGAGATTCTATTCATGATTTCTTACCATCTTCTCTGTTTGTTCAACTTTGTTTTCAAGGTTAAATATTTTCTCTTCAATGTCTGAGGTTCTGTTTTCCCGGTGTTCTATCCTATTGGTTGTGCTTTCTATGGAGTTCTTAATTTGGTTTATTGTTTCCTTCATTTCAAGGATTTCTGTTTGGTTATTTTTCAATATCTCTAACTCTTTATTGAAATGATCTTTTGCTTCCTGTATTTGCTCTTTTAACTGTCGATTGGTGCTATCATTCAATGCCTGCATTTGCTCTTTCATCTCATCATTCAATGCCTGCATTTGCTCTTTCATCTCATCGTTCAATGCCTGCATTTGCTCTCTCATCTCATTGTTTGCTTCTCTGATCATTTTAATTACGTACATTCTGAACTCCCTTTCTGTCATTTTTTCTGCCATGCTGTCGTTGGATTTTATTGATGTAACATCTAGATTTGTTTGGGGCATTTTCTTCCCTTGTTTTCTCATATTGCTCAGGAATCAGTGGGTCCTTAAGATATTGCAGATTTCCTCTATTGACTTATAATGTCCCTGAAGATTGCTAGTATATCCCCTCTTATCCTTCAGTAGCCTGCAGTCTTGGAGGAAGTTGATAATGCGGTACTCCACAAGGAAGCTGCCTCTCTAGGGATGGTGACCCTCAGGTGGGGTATATTCCCTGCTAGTGGGCAGAGGTGCCTCCACTTGTTGACCAATGGTCATCCAAAAGGGAACTAGGCTGCAGGCTGAGGCAAGGCCTGTTTGTGCCTGTGTCTCTGGTTTTACCGTCCTTGTGGGAAAACCTCACCCGGCAGGGAAGACTCACCTGGTGGGGAGGTCTCGCTGGTCAGTTCCCCTCCTAGAGGTTCCCCTCAATCTACATCTACCGCCTGGGCTGGGCTGTCTTCCTCTGCAACGTTCCCAGAGGCCCGGACCTACCTCCTGGGCCTGGGAGCCTCACCCTTCGCAGGCGAGTCTCCTTAGGCTGCCTCTCCTCAGAGAATCTGCCCGCAGTCCTGGAAACTTCGCTCCGCCCCTAGGCGTGTCTCGGTGCGGCTGTTCCAGCAAGAAGCCAGTCCTGGGACCCTGCTCTGCACCTAATCGCCTGGCTATGTGGCTCCTCCTCTGAGCCGCCACCTGGAGCCCCGTACAATAGCTCCGAGACCCAGAGACCCGCCACACACCTCTTCCTGTGGACAGTCGCCCAGTGTTCCGAAGCAGTCACTAGGAGTCCAAGCAACTCACTTTGCGTCTCCTCCTCCCACCAACCACCCATAGCCCTAGGCAGTCACTCCAAGTCCAAGTGACCCACCCTGTTCCTCCTCCTCCTCCTCGGGGTAGCCCCCCAGGTGTTTAGGAGTGGTCGCTCAGAGACCAAGGGACCCACCGCGCTCCTCCTCCAGGCAGACCACCGGTGTTCAGGAGTGGTCGCTTTGAGTTCAAACAACTTACCACTTGCCTCCTCCTCAGGCAGCCGCCTGTAGCTCTGATGCAGTCACTCCTAGACCAAGCGACCCTCCGTGCTTCTCCTCTTCCTCCGGGCAACCACCCGGTGTTCAGGAGCGGTCGCTCTGAGTCCAAACAGCTCGCCACGCAGCTCCTCCTCTGGCAACTGCCTGTAGCTCTGATGCAGTCACTCCTAGACCAAGCGACCCGCTGCGCTCCTCCTCTTCCTCCGGGCAAACCCCCAGGTGTTCAGAAGCAATCACTCTGAGTCTAAACAGCTCACCACGCAGCTCCTCCTCAGGCAGCCGCCCGGAGCCCCAGTGGTTGCTCCAAGTCCAAGTGCTGTGCTGAGCCACCTCCTCTACAATGATCCCAGTTGTTCCTGTTTACCACTCCTGTGGGGGGAGGGGCGTCTCGCCGAGCAACTCTACTTCACAAATTTCCCTGCATTCCGGGGCTACTGCCCCATCCGGGACGCCTCCCCAATGGGAGAGACTCCCCCGGCGGCTTTGAGTTGGTCCCAAGTCTCTCACTATCTCCTCTTTTGAATCCTGCGTCCTGGAGCAACATGAAATGCAGTCGCCCTCTAGTCCGCCATCTTGAAAACCCTCCTGTTTCTATAAAATCTCAAAGTCAATGTAAACCCCTCAAAGACAGGGTTAAGAACATGGAGTCCCCTTGTCCCCAGGTATAACTACAGTAATTAAATTTCCTTTCATACTCTGTACCATTACCCTTTCCTCTTATTTTTTGGGGGAGAGGGGCTGGACCTCATTTGCTGGTTCCCCAGATTTGGATCCCTGGCCTAGTACTTTGATAACAAAATTGCTGAAGCAAAAAGATCAATGTTTTCTGTGAGCTGAACCCTTTTCAAGATTCCCTGAAGATATTTTGTATCATTTGATGGGTTCAGTTGTTTGGGATAGTAATTATTTTAAAATAAGGTTGTCAATCCAAACAATGCACTAAAGCAAAAGCAAAATAATGCCAACAAATAAAAACCTGTGTTTCATGAAAATTGTAAATGAAGCCAACTTCAAATATTCTTTCCTTAAGTGAGTCTAAATTATATTTTTCTTATATTCTTCCACTTAAGTTCTTGATTGAGTAATTTGTTAGTCAGTTTTTTGTTTCAGTGACCAAAATACCTGAAATGAACAACTTAAAGGAGGAAAGATTTCTTTTGGCTCACAGTTGCAGAGGTTTCACTCACAGCTGCACATATCTCCCTCTCAGGGGCTGCCTACTGGGATTCTGACCCAAACACACATTGCCTTGTTGCCTAGGCCTTACTTTGCAATCTGGGTGGAAGCTTTCGTGACACAGTAACTATTACATCTACTACATTCTTTGTGCCTGCAAAACTAGTTCCACTACCACATGGACTACTCTAATGTCAACCACCAGCAGGTACAGAAGTCAGGCTGCTTGGACCACGGTTTCAGGAGTCTCTGAATGTCTAGCAGCTGAGCATATTAAAAGAAATCATGGGGAAAAACAACTTCCTAAGCACCCCTGTGCAAGCAGACCTCCCCACTCCCAACCCCTGCAAGCAAAGTCTTTCAAATCACTCTTCATTTTTACACCCTTGAGCCTGGGGTATCATCTTACTGAATCCTGAGGTGTCCTCAAGGCATCTTTTCTATTGCCATTGTTTAGAGTACCTGGTTTCCCTTTAATGGTTCTATTATCTTCAAAAACCACATCTTCCTTGGTCCCAAATTTACACACATTTTTCTAGCCAAACTGCAAGTTCATCAAATATTTCTCCTCTGTTATCTGCATGTGGTTATCACAAAAAACCTGGCTAAAAGCTACCAGCAATATCCATGTCACTGTCTGAATATTGTGCTGCCTTGAAATTTCCTCTGCCAGATTTATTAGTTCACCGCCTTTAAATTTGGTTTCACACAAAGTCTGTTATGGTTGAGATGTGAGGTATCCCCCAAAAGCTCACAGGTGAGACAATACAAGAAGGTTCAGATTTTAAATGATTGGGTTGTGAGAGTCTTAACCCAATCAGTGGATTAATCCCCCTGATAGGGATTAATTGAGTGGTAACTGAACTTGTAGGGTATAGTTGGAGGAAGTAGGAATTAGGGTATAGTTTTGTATATATTTGTATCTGTTAGGTGGAGTCTCTCTGTCTCTGTTTCCTAATCACCATGTAAGCTGCTTCCCTCTGCCACACTCTTCCACCATAATGTTCTGCCTCAGTCTCAAGCCCCAAGAAATGGAACCTGCTGTCTATGGATTGAGACCCCTGAAACTGTGAGCCCTCAAATAAACCTTTCCTCCTCTACAGTTGTGCTGGTTCAGTCATTTCGTCACATTAGTGAAAAAGCTCACTAAATCAAAGTCTTAGGGCATGGACAAAATGTAGATAAATTCTTTGCCAGAATGTAATGTGAATGGCCTCTTGTCCAGTTCCCAGTATATTGACCTCATTCCCATCTAAATCTTCACGGTCTTTACTGTCTGCATTACCGTTGGCATTCTGATTCTTCCAAGATCACACCAGAATCATGCCTGTAAGCTCTCTTCACAACCTTCTAAGATTTCACTATCCTCCATCTCCAAGTCTTTCCAACCTCCTCTCATAAACCAATTCCAAAGGATGTTTAATCGCATAACCAGGTATAGTTACAGCAACTTCTAGGTACTGATTTTGTGTTAGTTTTTTTTTTTTTTTTTTTTTTTTTTTTCACAGTGACAAAAGTATTCAACAAGAATAACTTAAAGGAGGAAAGATTTATTTGGGGCTCATGGAGTCAGAGGTCTCCATTCATGGTTGGCCAAAACCTACTCTGTACTTGAGGTAAGGCAGAACATCATAGTGGAAGGTGTAGTAAAGGAAATTGCTGAACTCATGGCAGCCAAGAAGGACAGGGAGAGGGAAAGAGAAAAGAAGAGTGAGGAAAGAATTAGGGGATGAGGTAAACTCCTCCAAGGTATTCCCTCAGTGATTCACTTCCTCCAATTAGGTATCAGCTCTTACAGATTCCACCACCTCCCCACAGTCCATTCAGTCAGGATGAATTCAGTCTTTGAGGTTAGCACCTTCATGATTCAAATCACTTTCCAAAATCTCTATCTCTGAACATTGCTGCATAGGGGACCAAGTCTTCAACAAATAAGTCTGTGGGAGACCTTAATATGCAAACTGTACGTGTCAGTATGCTTATGGTCATTTATAGGAGAAACCAACTCTATTTAAGAGAAAGAAAATAATTTTCCAGGAGAATCTAAATGGTACAGAGAAACTTCCCAAACCTAAGTATGGGCTTGGAATATCAAAAAAGACAACTTTAGAGTCTTACAAAGTAAAAAGCCTAATTACAGGTTTTTTCTTAAGTACATCCTGATCAGGACACCTCCATTGGCTCTATGGAACACTTTTACTAAAGGCAGTTACTACTGATGCCAGTGCAGGACACCTCTACCATCATTAAGGTTTACATCACTTCTTAAGATTTGAAATTGTGGATGCTAGTATCTCATCTACATAAAATGGTCAAATCTTTGCTGCTGAAGAGAAAAAAAAGAAAGCACTTTGCTGCTTAGGTATTCATGCTGGGAAGCCGTCACTGCCTGCAACCAACTAAATAAATGGGGCAGCATCCCCAACTAGGGAAGAAGAGCAAATGTTAAATAGAAAATTACTTCTGTTTAATAGTATAATGAGCCTTTGTTATAACTCCTTGTTTCATTTTTTTCCTCTGCTAATGTTCTCCAAGCCACTTGACAGTAGAAACAACTTGTTTTAGCTGCCAGTACTTAGCACAAAGTTTGAGTTTGAACACATAGAAGTCCAAGGAATGTTTGCTGAGTAAATAAATAAATGAAAAGTATTATTAGTAAATCAGTTCAAATCAGAACCAACACATGCATAATTTTGTAATGTCTTAAATATACTTGAATCTAAACTAAATCAGCATTTTATTTGGTTTCAAAAATCAATAAGAAAAAGATTGACATTTCAACAGAAATGATCAAAGGACATAAATATAAGTTCATAAAATAAGAAATTATGTTGTGTGCATGTATGAATATGTGACAATGTATCCCACAACTAATTATGCTCTCAGAAAAATTTACACAAATACAAATAATCAATACACATATGAAAATGTGTTAACCATGGTAGTTGCTATTAAAATGAAAAAATAAGACAAATATGAAACACTGTTTAAATTCCTGGAATTTAGAGAAAATCTGGACACACAATGCTTATATAATATCCATTACATTTATTTAATATTCACTTTTTTGATTGAGTGAATGATAAAATTCCATTCTCAACCACAAAATTGGCAAAAATTACATAAATTATAATAGTTAATATTTCATGTATGTAGTAGGAAGAAAAATAAGTACAACTCTTTAAAATAGTTTATTTTAAAACTCCAAGAAATTTTTTATTCATCTAGTTTACCTGCGAAATTAATGTTTAAAAATAAGCAAAGATAAGTATATAAAGTTCCACTTACAAGGGTATACATGTTTTTCATGATAGTTTAACAAGAAAAATAAATTATGTGTTAAAAATATTGAGATGATAAAATTGATTAAATATACCCATATCATAAAATACTATAAAACAGTAAAAATTCATTATCAGCAGGTATTTGCACAATATAATAACAGAGTAATGTTTAAAATAAAGTGTCCAGCAGAAAACAAATCTGAACATACAATTCTATGCTTACAGAAACATACTAAAATTATTAGAAAAAATATATCAAATGTTAAGTAATAGAAATTTATCAATAAGGAGATTTAAGTTGCCTAATATTTTACTTTATTATTTTCTATGTTATTTGTATTTTCAACAACATGTACATATTAAAAATTAACAACACTACATCTTTTTTACCATTCTCCATTCTATTCTCTGAGGTATATGTCAAATAAATGGACTATAATTTTTTTCATTCACATTTTTTTCATCCAACCTTTGCTACTAAAAAAAATAATATATTCTTCTCTTCTGTCCTTTGAAAATAAGAATGTAAGAAGTTATATTCTAACATGTTAAGACACAAAAAAATAGACATGTCTGTCTCTATACAATTCTGCTCCTGTTCACCAGTTTCCATATCTGAGCTATACGTTGAATCATCAATTGACTTCTCCAATGACAACTGCCTGTCCCCTTTAATCTCCGTATATCACCAGTTTCTGAACCACTCTGCCTAACATACTCTGTTCATTTCTAATACACCTCTGTAATGCTGATCAGATGGCACCTACCTCTGCTCAGAGTGAACATATATAACTCCAGATTCCACCTCCACATTGCTTCCTCTCACTATAATGGTCCATGAAGAGGGGTGAAGATGACTTCAGATTTGAAATGGCTCTGAAAAGTCACATTTCTTCATCATTAAATTTGAACCTGAATAAAGATAATGCCTCTTCTGTAAGCATTCAGTAATTTTCTATAGCAACGCACTCTGTGAGCATTTTAAGAGATAGGTAAGAACCTGGACTTTCAATTCAGATTGCCTAGGCTTATATCTCAGCTCTGCCACTTGCTATTTGAATAATGTCTTTTGCAATTAACTTAATCATCCAATGTCTTCGTTTTCCCATTCATAATATGGATATAATTAGTGATCACTACTTCATAGGGTTGTTATAAGGATAAAAGGTATTATTATAGTAAAGTACTTAGAACAGTGTATGGGATATAGTGAATACCACATAAGTTGTAGCTCCTTTACAGATAATATTACATAGCCAGACTCTTTTAGTACAACTCTATAGCTTTAAATAATTATCTTTTGAGTAACTGAGGAGTAGAAAAGCTCTAGATCATATCAAGTATCAGAAAAGGACAGAAAAGGAATGTGCCCTCCCAAAGGAGTAGCCATGATTCTTTAAATAATGTGTGTTGTACATAGCTTTCCAAAAGAATAAAGAGAACAATCAAGGCAATCTAAAACAACTATGATAAAACAAGTGTTCTCTTTACTCTCACTCCTCCAAGAAAGGCAGAGATGTGGGGGCCCATGGGGGAGCCATAACTTAAAGGTAGTGAAAGTACTATCTGGTGAAACGGTAAATCACTTCCATTTTTCTTTCAGTTCAAGTACTACTTCTTTAAGCCAAGGAACTATTACTGAGACTAATTCGTTCTTCCCCTAATGTTTCATTTTTTTCACTGCTTGTTCTGTAATCTATGAACAATATACTTTTCAATTTCTGGCTTTCATTAAATTTGTTATCCTTTCATTCAGTTTATTTTGCTTAGAACCTGCCAGAACATCACTTATTTCAGTGGCAATTTGAATAGATGCCAAATAGTTTCCTGTGCAGATAACACCTGATAATATTAAATCAATAGCAAAAATTCTTCTCTTTATTTCAGTCTATTGACAGTATTAGTCGTGGTCTATTGGATAAAAATAAATATAATAAAGACTCTGATCTCTAAAAACTAAAACTTCTGGTATTTCTGGTATTATTTTTGTATACTGTGTCAGCTTGTATATTTTTTACATAAGAAGAAAAATGCTCTACAATAGGGGAGAGTTTCCTTGAGTCTGTAAATCTGGGTCCCCCAGATACCAATATTTTTAGGAACTGAGATTTAGTTGTATTAGGTTCCAAACATTCAAAAAGCAAGTTGGAGAAAATGCTATTTAACTCAGACTTTCCTTATTTTTCCTCTTTAAATTAATTAAACCAGTCAAGAAATTAGGATAAATCCTCACGTTCAGTTACAGTCATTCAGTTGTTTCAAAAAGTCTTTTAATTTTGTATGAGTATTTCCCAAAGATGGTCTCTCATACTTAGCTACTTCTTCCAGTGTGAGAGGGAGACTCATTCTTCTCTCTTAGCATCTGCACTGCCTTAGGGACTTGCCAGACCACTGAAATTCATTCCAGGCCTTCTGAAGTTGGGCCTAAAGAAGCTGTATAGCCTCTGCCCAGGGCTCCTAGAGCCCTCTCTCTGAGACTCCTAAGCTTTTATGTAAGAAGTCTAACCCTCAGCTGCCATGCCTAGGAAAACACGGGAAAAGCACAGCAGCTACATGGAGAGAAAGAGAGACAGACAGAAAGGGAGAGGGAGAAGAGATGGAGTCATTCAACCTGAGGCTCCAGAAATGGATCAGCAACACCTATGCTGCACAAATTTTTTCAGACTAGGTAAAATACATAAATAAATAAATAAATGCTCGTGTTTTTTTTAAACCAGAGTTTGGGGGCTGCTTATTATAAAACTAAAGATATGCAGAGCATAGTTAATTCACGTACAATCTACTCCTTTGGCCAAGAAATATAGTACAGTTGAGGCATGTCATGACCCTTAGAGCCGGTGACCTGAAGAAGAGAGTCATCTTGAAACCATAAAGTAAAGGGGACAGTCCAGTTTAAAGTACCCATTTATAAGGAAATTTTTCATTTAAAGCAGACTTAAAGATAATAAGGGCTCCACATGAAATGTGGATTGCCTTTTCCCAGCTTCACGCAAGATGTGTATTTCAAGAAAGAAATTAGAGATATTAGAGATAATTTACCAGTAGTTGGCAATGTGGCTCCTTCTGATGCTGACCTGGAAGGTGCTGATGAAGGTTGATGTCAGCATTCTTGACTTCTTATTGAGTTAGAGAATGAACTTTTTTCTTTTTAAATAAGATTTTCTTTATATTTTATTTCATTTTTTTACAATAAAAATGTATTCTAGACCTAAGATTAATAATGTATTTCAAATTCTAATACTTTCAGATAATCTTTACTAGATAGTAAGGAGTTTTGTTTCTCTCTACACACTTTTTAAAAACTATCATATTGGCTTTTGCTTTGAATATATGTTTTTGAACACTATTCACAGTCCTTGGCAAGGTAATAAAAACTCCAGCAGCTTGTAGTACATACTTGCCAACAAATGACTTTAAAATGTTATTTTTTTTTTTTAAGTTTCCTGTGATTTTGGGATTAAATCAACACCTCTTTTCTCCCTATTTAGAAAATAGATATTTAAGAATAAGAGGGGGAAATGCCACTTATTGGAAAGAAAAAGCAGTTTTAGTACTATCTAAATGTACTATATCATAAATGAACTATAGATACACATATACATACACAGAGGAAAAGTTTTCCCACATCATTTTTTTAACATTTTCAGTAGTGAGTTTAATTGTAACATTTACATTTCTTTCAATGTATACATGCTAAAAGAAAAACTTTCAACACATTAAATTTAACAATTTTAATTATATTTGTGGGCCAAGGGTATAAGTGGTAGAGCATTTGCCTAACAAGCATGAGGCCCTGACATGAGCCCAGGGTACCATCCCAATCACCACAATTAAAAAAAAAAAAAATTACATTAAATTTACCCATTAGAGCAAAGTAGGATTCAAGAATTTGGCAGCCCTCAGAATCAGAAGACATTCAGAGTCTCAAATCCATAAACTAGGCAGGCAGCATTTACAGAAAGAAAATGGAAGAAAAATGCAGAAATAATGTGATTGGTTACAGCTCAGCATTGGTCTGTTTGAACATGGTCTGATCCATTGTCAGCCTGTGACTAAAGCTCAACTGCTATGATTGGAGGACATTCAGCTGTTGGTTACAAGACACCCTGTCAAGTTGGGCCTCCAGTGTGTTTAAGTTGCAGTTTGTTTTGTAGGTACAGTGGCAGTCTCAGGCCAAATTTAATTTAATCCATATGTTTTGTAATTTCTATAGTTAACTTTGATTTCTTTTGTAATTGGAAAAAAATAACACTCTTTTTTTTTCTATCCATTTTCCATGGCATACGAAAGATAAGGCACAGTATTTGTATAATGATTTTCTGTTTACAGAGCACTTTCACATAATTTCATGCAATCTTCACAGCAATCCCATGAGATAAAGTATTATCCTTATTTGAGGTTTTTTAAGTTGGCATACAAACTATACATTTATGGCATAAAATATGATGTTTTGATATATGTATGCATTGGGGAAGGACTAAATCGAGCTAATTGACATGTCCATTACTTCACAACTATCTCTGGACTTATTTTACTGGTAGTCACTCCATCACACTGACATAAATTTTAACTTGGCATTCCATTTTACAAATAAAATAACCAAGACTCAGAAATGTCCTCCATTAAGTCCCATGGTTCAACAATGGTAGATTGCAAGACCTAATGCAGATCGAACTCCGAAAGTACTGATGTAACAACTGCACTGTCTCAATGTCTCCAGCTCTTTCTATACTCCCCAAAGGTACATTTCCTTTATACTTCCAGGACGTCTTTTGCCATCAGTTTTTTTGATGCCATGTAGTTTGAATGTTCTATTCTAGTAGCACTGCTGTCCTTCCATCTTTACCTGCATTCCAGCCCACTGGTTGGCCATAGTCAACTCCAGGTCTCAGCATGATACAATGCACTGTCTCTGCTGCTGAAAGAAGTTACTCAAACTTCTAGAATTAGAGTTTTACTACATGTCAGATGAGAATTATGCATATACTCCCATTATTTTTATGAAAGCTTTGTGGGCACTTTGCCAGAAAAATGCTAAATAATTGAGTAATACCTTGTTAATTCTATATTAAAGGCGCTATGGGAAAAAAAAAAAGAACTTTAAGTATATATTATCTGATATTTTATTTAAGAGCAGTAAGACACTTAAGACAACTAAGGAGAAATAGCTACTTCAAATTCATGCTGTTTTGAATAAAACTATATCAATTTAATAAGAGATCATTGCACAAAGAAATATTAGTATTACATTGTTGCATGCATTATGGAGAGGTGTATGAAATTATGATGGCACTGGCCAAACTTTCATCTTTTTGTTAAAGATTTGGTGGTACTTGTCACCATTATTTCATATGTTTTCAGTTTTATTTTTTTCCTTCCCTTTTCAGGGTAGGCCTCCCTTAACAATGCTTCTCCATTTTCTCTACCAGTTGTTAGTTCTACGTCCCTTAAACAAGTCCAAACCATGTACGGACCAAACACACAGGACCTAAAGACAAATCACAGACAGGACTCACAATTGCCTTGCAAAGCTCACTACAGTGACCCCTTCCATTGATGGTGTGCTCTGGAGCTCTGAAACCCTTGCTTCTGTATTTCCTGTTTTCAATTTGCTATCTCAAATCAGTCCATGCCTGGATTTTGACTCTTCTTGGATTCATCTAGGGCATCTCCCCACTCTCTTCTTGCCCTGTGTGGCCACCTGCAGTCTTGAGAAGGCGAACATTTTTGCTAAAGCTTCCTGAAATTACTTTTCACCCCTTGCACTCTGCCCCTATGAGATCAGCTCCTCTCCTTCCATGTCTCATTCTCCCCAGGGAATCCTGAGACATTTGTGACTTAAGTGGGTACCATGGAACCAATGGAGGTGCCTGTGCTACTGCCTCAAATTTCTACAAGTTCTCCCATGGAAGAAGGGGAGGAAAAGATTGGTGACCCTTAAGAATTTATCATGTTTCTCTAATAACTAAGGTTTGCATGATCTTTACTGTTTATAACACCCTTTACATGCATAGTATGAATAGCCTGGTGATGTCAGAAGTGTAATATCTGTTTTACAGAGAAAAAAAAATTGAAATTGAACCTAAAATGCCTTTCCTAAAGCTCATAGATATTAGAATATAGAATCAAAATAATGGGCTTGAAGATTGTATTTCCAACTGTCACTATTCCAAGCTTTTGTACTTAGGGTTTAGAAGATTGGGCTAAGGATGAGAGAGAGTCCCAATGACAGACTTTCTTAATCTAGACTTCATGTGAGGGCAGGGAAGGGGAAGACTGAAGGTAAAATCAGAGCCAAGCCAATGGGTCTGTTACTAAGTATAATAGCCATTTCAGAAGGAAGGAATCAGACAGTAGATCAGAAACAAAGGGGAAGGGGAGCAGAGTTCATCAACTTGACCACATGGGAAGAGCCAAATAGAAGGGAGGATAGAAAGAGACTAAGGTGGACATGGAGTACATAGAAAATTCCCAAGTGTAGTTTGGGTGACTGCTGGTAGGCCTCATTCCATGCGCAGTGTTGGGGTAATCTCTTGGGGTAGACACCCATCCAGGACCATGAAAACACTAAGATGTAGATGGCGTCCCTACCTTCAGGTTGTTTCCATGTTTGAAGGTCCTCTGATCCTTCATTCTTTGTCATTCACATTTATGGTGTTCTGTCTTACTTTCTTTTCTCTTTACCACTTGAAGGTTTCTGGAGACAAATAATCAAAGATTTATCAGAGTTTGAAAAGAAAGGCAATGACAATTCAGAATCTAGAACTTTGCTTACAGGTACTGTTCAACATTTTGGAGTACTAGCTGACAGAGTGCCCCTGGGGCCTTGATACCAACAAATCCATGACAAAAATGATCTGCTGAAGCTTATACTTTCTTCTTCTCTCCTCTTATGTTTACCTCTAAACTAATTTACCTGTAAAACAGTAGAACCTCTAACTCTCTATCATAAGAATGCATAAGTAGATAATATCATGAAATGCCACAATTTTCTTTTTCTTTCCTAATGTTTTCCTACTACTTTGGTGCTGATGGCAGCATAGTACCAAAGGTCAGTTGTTAATAGCTCAGAGAAAATGTGATGGACTCTCACAGTTTGTGTGAGCCTTAGCTTCTATTTGACTGACTTTAGGTATTTGCCTCAGTCCAAAGGGTTATAGGCAGCTATTGATTTTGGTTGGCCACAAGGACAAGACAACAAGACTAAATCCTATAGACTAGATTCATATAAAGGTCCCTCTGATTCACCTTCTGAGGAAGATCTGGGAGCTACAAGTAACACTCTAATGGGAAAAAGCCCTGGAAAATCTAAACACAAATAAGCCTTCCCCAGATAAAGATGAGTGAACCAAACATATCTGTAAAACTCCACATATTCAGATGCATATTTCATTTGCCATGAATCCAACTGCCATGGAATTATTTTTCCTCCCTTTTAATTCACTGTGGTCACTGAGTTGGGTGCTTTAGATCACAATCATGCATATATAAGTGTCCAGTTTACTGTCACTGATGTATCTCCCTTTAACCTTCTACTAGTAAAATTTCTCAAATTTACTACAGGGATTTACTTTATCTCACCTTTTGTTTTCTTACTTCCCCCCTCTATTCAGGCTAGTTAGAACTGCCAACTGCTTTGCCCATTCCCAGGGGAAAATCCTGCAAAACTAATGACCTTGGTAGGGGATCCATTCATTGCAGGAAAATGTCAAACAAGGTACTTAGGAAGTGGAATTGGCTAGAGAATGTGGCTGTACATTATTATGTAGAGGGGAGGGGGAAGGTAGGTCTGTCAATTCCATGCATTTAAATGTCATTTTTGTCTGTTTCATGGAGCTTTATGTCAGATTGAATATAACAGATTCTTCTACTATGAGTTAATGCAGCTACTTCTGCTACTAAATATTTTTTTTTCTTGTTTCCAGAGGCAGTGTGAAAATCTGGGCAGTCTGATGAGAAATCAAACTATGTTTTTATGCCTTTCACAAATGTACATGCAGACACACACACACACACACACACACACACACACACATAAACACACACACAAAACATAGTCTCATGTCACTCACTGTAGATTCATATGAGAACTGAAGTGTGAGTCCTGCACCCACAGGCTACCCCGTTAAATCTTCATCCAGACCAATGTGCTTTCTCCCACTAGGTCACCTCACACAGAATTAGTCTCTACTTTCTGTCTTCTCCTCTTCGTCCTTGCTCTCATTCTCTACAGAAAATCTCCAACAATAATTATACTGTCTTTTTTTACGTATAAAGACAATGAGAAGAGCTGGTGTTTTTTATGGATTGAATTTTGTTCCCTAAAAAGTATGCTTTGAGCCCTAACCCCATGTCTCTGTATTTGGAGTTTAGGCCTTTCAGATGATTAAGGTTAGCCGTGGTTGGTGGCACAAACCTGTAATCCCAGAGCCTCAGGAAGCTGAGACAGGAGGATTGAGAGTTCAAAGCCAGCCTCAGCAAAAGCAAGGCACTGAGCAACTCAGTGAGACCCTGTCTTTAAATAGGACTGGGGATGTAGACCAGTGGTAGAGTGCCCCTGAGTTCCTCTCCCCAGTAAAACAGATGGTTAAGGTTAAATGAGGTCATCAGGGTGGGGTCCTAAACTGATAAGACTTGTGTAGGAGAAGAGGAAGACACTAGAAACCCCACCCCTCCCTCACTCATATGTAAAGGAAGTCCCTGTGAGGACCCAGTGGGAAGATAAAAAGAGAGTTCTTATCAGAAATGGACCCTTCTGGCACCTGGATATTAGACTTCAAGTCTCCAGAACTGTGAGGAAATGAAATCCTGCTGATTAAGTGGCCCAGGCTGAGGTATTATGGCATCCCAAGTAGACTAGTACCATATTCAATAAATTGGTATTCTAAATTGTCTTCTTTCTTCCCGGGGATGAATTTATTTTACATAAACTGTCTATACTCTCTCACCATGCTCTCTTAAAAGTGTTTTCAAATTTTATAGTTTTATTTTCAAAACTAAACTTAAAGAAAAATTGCAAAAATTAGATACAGCATCTCCACAAACTCTTCACACAGCTTCTCCTAATCAAACATCAAACAGAATCATATGAAAACTCTTAAAACCAGAAGATTAACATTGACATCATACTATTAAATAAACTATAGAGTTTTTTTAGTGTCATGAGTTTACAATTAATGTGCACTTTATAGTTCTGGTTCCAATAACACAAGACCCTATATTGTGTTTAAATCTTCAGTATCCTTTTTGTCTAATTCGGGTCAGTTCTCAACCTTATTCATCTCTCATGTGTTTGACACATATGAAGAACACTAGTCTGCTAATTTGTACAATATGTTTCTATTTGGGTTTGTCTAATATTTCACCATGATTAGATTGAGGTTTTACATTCCTGGCAAGAATCCCACAAGAAACAATGTTGTGACATTTTCAGTGCATCTTAATAGGGAGCACACAATATGATATGTCTTATTTTTGGTGATATTATTTGTGATGGCTTCATTAACATGGTGCCTACCAGGTTTCTTCCCTTCTTAATAGCCATTTTGCCTTGTAATTAGTAACAATCTTATGGGAAGAATCTTTGTGATTATGCAGATGTCCTTTGTTCCCATCAATTTTTGTCCACTAATTTTAGCATCTGTCAGTGGATCTTGTCTGAAAACCCTTATTACTGAAATGTTTGGTGATCACTTCCCATTTCCTTCACCACTTCTACATTGGAATGCTAATTGGAATTCTACAAGGAGGAGCTTTCCCTTCTCTCCAGTTAATTTATTTATTCAATTATTTATGTAAGTATGGCCTCATGGATATTTAATTCTTTGTGTTATAATCTATTAGTCTCATTATTTATTTACTTAATTACTTTGCTCAAACTGTCATAACTTTGGCCATTAAGGGCTTCTTCAGTTGGTTCCTGAGTTCTGCCTCTATTACATGTTAAGCATTTCATTACTTCCTGTTATCATTGGATATTCCAGTATTGCCATGTATTTTCACCTGCTCCAATCCTGTAATAAATCATTTCTCCAAAGAATTCTACTTCCTTTTTTTGAATAATGGTATTTAGAAACCAAGATCTGGGCACTAGATGAGTTCATGCTTCTAGGTCTTCTCTTTAACAGAGATAGGAAAATGTACATAGAGGCAGCCTTGTTCTTTTCTTTACCTGTAGCCCCTTCATATAACAACAGTTTGAAAACTGGTGTTTTAGTCCACTGCTCTAAATGTACCATGAACTGGGTGACTTATCAACAACAGAAGTTAGTTTCCCATGGTTCAGAAGACTGTGAGGTGCCAGGCCAGGGTGATGACTGATTTGGTGTCTGGTGAAGGCAAATTTTCTGTTTCATGGCTGGCCCCTTCTCACTGTGTCCTCACATAGTAAAAGAGACAAGGGAGATAGCTCTTGGGAGCTTTTCATAAGGGTATTAATCCCTTTTATGAGGTCTCTGCCCTCATGTCTTAATCGATTTTTGAAAGATATGACTTTTTTATTATTTTGTTTTAATTTAATTTTATTGTAAACAAATGGGATACATGTTGTTTCTCTGTACATGGAGTAAGGCATGCCATTTGTGTGATCATACATTTACATAGGGTAATGGTGTTTGATTCATTCTGTTATTTTTTCCTTCCCCACCCACCCCTCCCATCCCTCTTTTCCCACTATACAGTCCCTCCTTCCTCCATTCTTGCCCCCTTCCCACCCCCATTATGTGTCAACATCCACTTATCAGTGAGATCATTAGTTCTTTGGTTTTTTGAGATTGGCTTATCTCACTTAGCATGATATTCTCCAATTTCCTCCATGTGCCTGCAAATGCCATCATTTTATTATTCTTTATGGCTAAATAATATTCCATTGTGTATATATATATATATATATATGTATATATATATATATATATACACATATATATATACCACAGTTTCTTTATCAATTCATCAGTTGAAGGACATCTAGATTGATTCCACAATCTGGCTATTGTGAATTGAGCAGCCATGAACATTGATGCACCTGCATCTTTGTAGTATGCTGATTTTAAGTCCTTTGGGTATAGGCTGAGGAGTGGGATAGCTGGGTCAAATGGTGGTTCCATTCCAAGTTTTCTAAGGAATCTCCACACTGCTTTCCAGAGTGGCTGCACTAATTTGCAGCCCCAACAGCTATGTATGACTGTATATTTTTCCCCACACCTCGCCAACACCTATTGTTGTTTGTATTCTTGATAATCGCCATTCTAATTGGGGTCAGATGGAATCTTAGGGTAGTTTTGATTTGCATTTCTCTTATTACTAGAGATATTGGACATTTTTTCATATATCTGTTGATTGTTTGTACATCTTCTTCTGTGAAGTGTCTATTCATTTCCTTAGCCCATTTGTTGATTGGGTTATTTGTATTCTTGGTGTAGAGTTTTTTGAGTTCTTTATATATTCTAGAAATTAGCACTCTATCTGAAGTATGAGTGGCAAAGATATTCTCCCACTCTGTAGGTTCTCTCTTCACATTGCTGATAGTTTCCTTTGCTGAGAGAAAGCTTTTTAGTTTGAATCTATCCCAGTTATTGATTCTTGCTTTTATTTCTTGTGCTATGGGAGTTCTGTTAAGGAAGTCCGATCCTAGGGCGACATGTTGAAGATTTGGACCTACTTTTTCTTCTATTAGATGAAGAGTTTCTGGTCTGATTTCAAGGTCCTTGATCCATTGTGAGTTGAGTTTTGTTCAGGGTTAGAGATAGGGATTTAGTTTCATTCTGCTGCATTTGGATTTCCAGTTTTTCCAGCACCATTTGTGGAAGAGGCTATCTTTTCTCCATTGCATATTTTTGGAACCTTTGTCTAGTATGAGAAAATTGTATTTATTTGGGTTTGTGTCCGTGTCCTTTATTCTGTATCATTGATCTACCTGTCTATTTTGGTACCAATACCATTCCGTTTTTGTTACTATTGCTTTGTAGTACAGTTGAAGTTCTGGTATTGTGATACCCCATTTCACTCTTCCTACTCAGGATTGCTTTAGCTATTCCAGGTTTCTTATTCTTCCAGATAAATTTCATAATTTCTTGCTCTATTTCTGTAAGGTACATCATTGGGATTTTAATTGGAATTGCATTGAATCTGTATAGCCCATTTGGTAGTATGGCCATTTTGACAATATTAATTCTGCCTGTCCAAGAACATGGAAGATCTTTCCATCTTCTAAGATTTTTTTTAATTTCTTTCTTTAGTGTTCTGTAGTTCTTATTGTAGAGGCCTTTCACCTCTTTTGTTAGATTAATTCCCAAGTATTTTATTTTTTTCGAAGCTATTGTGAATGGGGTAGTTTTCCTAACTTCGCTTTCTGAAGATTCATCACTTATGTATAAAAATGCATTAGAAATTATGTGCCTTGATCTTATAACTTGCTACTTTACTGAATTCACTTATGAGTTCTAAAAGTTTTCTGCTGGAATTTCCTGGTTCCTCTAAATATATAATCATGTCATCAGCAAAGAGGGATAGTTTGAGTTCTTCTTTTCCTATTTGTATCTCTTTAATTTTTTTGGTCTGTCTAATTGCTCTGGCTAGAGTTTCAAGGACAATGTTGAATAGAAGTGGTGAAAGAGGGCATCACTGCCTTGTTCCTGTTTTTAGGGGGAATGCTTTCAGTTTTTCACCATTTAGAATGATATTGGCCAGGGTTTAGCATAGATGGCTTTTACAATGTTAAGGAATGTTCCCACTATCCCTATTTTTTCTAGTGTTTTGAGCATGAAGGAATGTTGTACTTTATCAAATGCTTTTTTCTGAATACATTGAAATGATCATGTGATTCTTGACTTTAACTCTGTTGATATTGTGAATTACATTTGTTGATTTCTGGATTGAACCAACCTTGCATCCCTGGGATAGAACCCACTTGATCGTGGTGCACTATCTTTTTAATATAATTTTGTATGTGATTTGCTAAAATTTTGTTGAGAATTTTTGCATCGATGTGCATTAAGGATATTGGTCTAAAATTTTCTTTCCTCGATGTGTCTCTATCTGCCTTAGGTATCAGGGTGATATTGGCTTCATAGAATGTGTTTGGGAGGGTTCCTTCCTCTTCTATTTCATGGAATACTTTGAGGAGTATTGGAATGAGCTCTTCTTTAAGTGTTTTGTAGAACTCGGCTGAGAACCCATCTGGTCCCGGATTTTTCTTTATTGGTAGGTTTTTGATGATTTCTTCTATTTCATTATTTGAAATTGATCTATTTAAGTTGTGTATGTCCTCCTTGTTCAGTTTAGGTAATTAGTATGTCTTTATAAACCTGTTGATGTCTTCAAGATATTCTGTTTTGTTGGAGTATAGATTTTCAAAATAGCTTCTAATTATGTTTTGTATTTCACTTGTGTTTGTATTGATATTTTCTTGTTCATTCTGAATTTTAGTAATTTGAGTTTTCTCTTTCCTTCTCTTTGTTGATGTGGCTAAGGGTTTATCAATTTTGTTCATTTTTTCAAAGAACCAACTATTTATTTTGTTAATTTTTTCTATTGTTTCTTTTGTTTCAATTTTATTGATTTCAGCCCTGATTTTAACTATTTCCTGTTCTACTACTTTTGGTGTTGTTCTCTTCTTCTTTTTCTAGGGTTTAGAACAGTAGTGTTAAGTCATTTATTTGTTGATTTTTTTTTCTTCTTTTATTGAATGCGCTCCATGAAATAAATTTTCCTCTCAGAACTGTTTTCAAAGTGTTCCATAGATTTTGATATGTTGTATCTTTGTTCTCCTTTACCTCTAAGAATTTTTAAATTTCCCTACTGATGTCTTCTGTTATCCGTTCGTCATACAATAGCATATTATTTAATTTCCAGGTGTTAGAGTAGTTTCTGGTTTTTCTCTGTCATTTATTTCTAATTTCAATCCATTATGATCTGATAGAATATAAGGTAGTATCTCTATCTTCTTGTATTTGCTAACGTTAGCTTTGTGGCATAGAATATGGTCTATTTTAGAGAAGGATACATGTGCTGCTGAGAAGAAAGTGTATTCACACTTTGTTGGATGGTATATTCTATATATGTCTGTTAAGTCTAAATTATTGATTGTGTTATTGAGATCTATGGTTTCTTTGTTCAATTTTTGTATGGAGGATCTGTTCAGTGGTGAGAGAGGTGTGTTAAAATCACCTAGTATTATTGTGTCATGGTCTATTTGGTTTCTGGAATTGAGAAGGATTTGTTTGACTTATATGGATGTGCCACTATTTGGGGCATAGATATTTATGATTGTTATGTCTTGCTGATTTATGCTTTCCTTAAGCAGTATGAAATGTCCTTCTTCATCCCTTCTAACTTTGGCTTGAAGTCCACATTATCTGAAATGAGGATGGATAGGCTGTGTACATGTGCATGGTATGTTTTTCCCATCCTTACACCTTTAGTCTGTGGGTATCTCTTTCTATGAGATGAGTCTCCTGCAGGCAGCATATGGTTCGATCTTTCTTTTTAATCCAATCTGCTAGTCTATGTCTTTTGATTGATGAGTTCAGGTCATTAACATTCAGGGTTATTATTGAGATATGATTTGTATTCCCAGTCATTTGACTCATTTTTGTCTTTTGACACAACTTGGTTTCTCCTTTATTTGGCTATTCCTTTAGGCTAGTTACTCCGGTTGCTAATTTGCATCATTGTTTTTCATCTCTTCCTCATGGAATATTTTGCTGAGAATGTTCTGTAATGCCAGCTTTCTTTTTGTAAATTCTTTTAGCTTTTGTTTATCATGGAAAGATTTTATTTTATCATCACATCTGAAAGTAAGTTTTACTGGGTATAAGATTCTTGGTTGGCATCTGTTTTCTTTCAGGGCTTGGTAAATGTTGTTCCAGGTCCTTCTAGCTTTAAGGATCTGGATTGAAAAATCTGCTGATATCCATATTGGTTTCCCCCTGAATGTAATTTGATTATTTTCTCTCACAGTCTTTAAAATTCTGTCTTTATTTTGTATGTTAGGTATTTTCATAATAATGTGCCTTGGTGTGGTTCTGTTGTAATTTTGAATATTTGGGGTCCTATAAGCCTCTTGTACTTGATATTCCATTTCATTCTTCAGATTTGGGAAATTTTCTGATATTATTTCATTGAATAAATTGTTCATTCCTTTGATTTTTTTCTCTGTGCCTTCCTCAATCCCAATAATTCTTGAATTTGGCCTTTTCATGAAGTCCCATAATTCCTGTAGATTCTGTTCGTGATTTCTTACTATTTCTCTGTTGGGTCAACTTTGTTTTCAAGATTAAATATTTTGTCTTCAATGTCTGATGTTCTGTCTTCCAAGTGATCTATCCTATTGGTTATGCTTTCTATGGAGTTTTTAATTTGGTTTATTGTTTCCTTCATTTCAAGGCTTTCTGTTTGGTTTTTTTCTTTCCGTATCTCTAACTCTTTTGAAATAATCTTTGCTTCCCGTATTTGCTCTTTTTTTTTTTTTTTATGGTGCTGGGGATCAAACCTAGGGCCCTGCACTTGTAAGGCAAGCACTTTACCTACTGAGTTATCTCCCCAGTCCCCTGTATTTGCTCTTTTAACTGTTGATTGGTGCGATCATTTAATGCCTGTATTTGTTCTTTCATCTCCTCCTTCAATGCCTGCATTTGTTCTTTCATCTCCTCGTTTGCTTCCGTGATCATTTTAATTATGTACATTCTGAACTCCCTTTCTGACATTTCTTCTGCTGAGCTGTCATTGGGTTTTATTGATATAGTATCTAGGTTTGTTTGGGACATTTTCTTACCTTTTTTTTCTCATATTGGTCAGATATCAGTGGGACTCTGAGATATTGCAGATTTCCTCTATTGGCTTATGGTGTCCCTGTAGATTTCCAGTATATCCCTTCCTAGCCTTCAGTAGCCTGAAGTCTTGGAGGAACTTGATAAAGCCATGCTACCAAAGAAATCTTCCACTGGGTCCGGGGCGGGGAGCTGGCTGTGTGCAGAAAGCCTCGCACTGGGCGGGCCTGCTCCAAGCAGCTGCCTGTGTACCAGGCCTACCATGGGAGGAAGCCTGGCTGTTCATGGAAGGGGTAGCCTGGCTGCTCGGGGAAGTCTCTCGCTGCCTGGCACTGCTCCAAGAAGCTGCCCACACTCCAGGACTGCCGCCCGGGCATCGCTTCGCCCAGTGGGAGAGACTCACCCGGTGGCTCTGAGTTGGTCCGGGTCTCTCAATACCTCCCCTTCTTGAATCCTGAGTTCTGGAGTGACAGGAGATGCAGTCACCCTCTAGTCTGCCATCTTGGAGTCCCTTTTATTATTATTTTAGGGATTGAACCAAGGGCACTTAACCCCTGAGCTATGTTTTATTTTTTTTATTTTGTGACAGGGTCTCACCAAGTTATTGAGGGTCTCACTTTAAATTGCCCAGGCTGGCCTGGAATTTGCAATCCTCCTGCCTCAGACTCATAAATTGCTGGGATTAAAGGTGTGCACCACTGTACCTGGTAAAATCCTACCTCTCAATACTATCACCTTGGAGATTAGGATTTCAACATTTGCATTTGAGGGGAACAAAAACATTCATACCTTAGCACCAGGCTCTCACTATTATGTGTTTACTTATTTTATCCATTCTAACACGTATATTGGAAATACATGTGTGTGTGTGTGTGTGTGTGTGTGTGTGTATACTTAAAGTTACAGAATTATTAACCAAACCTCTGTGAAAAACAAACTTGCTAATCTGAAGGCCATATCAATATACAGTCCCTTTTATTGTTGTCCTTATAGTATATGACCAAATTCAAGTAGACTTAGGTCAGTCTTTTTTTTTCCCCACTCTCTTCAATGTGACTAATTTATTCAATTTAATTAGTCAACACAGTCAATGTCACTTGTTACAGTTTTTCTTCCTTATGGGATTCTTCCAAGTTCCTAGTAATTTTTTTTTTTTTTTTTTTTTTTTTTTTTTTTTTTTTTTTTTTTTTTTTTGTGCCAGGGATTGAACCCACGGGATTCCCAGACCATTTTTTATCTTTTGTTTTGAGACAGGGTCTCACTAAGTTTCTTACAGCCTTAATAAGTTGCTAAGTCTGACTTTATGATCCTTCTGCCTCAGCCTCCCAAGTCACTGGGATTAAGGCTTGTGCCTAGTTTCTAGTGTATTTTAACTATTTATTTGTGGAGCACATAAAACTTTATTAGAGCTAAACACAAACTTTGTTTGTTTTTGTTTTTATTTTGTTTTGTTTTTACTTTGCAATGTTAGGGATCAAGCCTAGGGCCTACTAGGCTAGGCAAGCACACTCCTTCAGAGCTACACCCAAAGGTATATATAAACAAGTGTCACTCCCTGCTTATTCTTTCTACCCTGCTACCTTTCTCCCATTTTTTTTCCACCCATTCCTTCTAGGTAACCAATTCATTAGTTTCTGGTTTATACTTGTCTCCATTTCTTTGTATAGATGAGAAGATACTTTGATATTTTCTCAGATCACCTTCATTTTACATAAAAAGTAGTATACTTTAGATATTCTTTTGTGATTGATTTGCATGTATTTTATAAAAAAATAGGACACTTTCCCCAACCATATAACTGATAATAACTTATTAACATGGAGATTAATGACATGAACTTTGACTTCACAGGACCTGAATTTGAACCTCAATTCTACCAATATTTAGTTGTGTGGACTTGAGAAAACTAACATTTCTAAGTCTTAGGTTCATTATCTATAAAAACAGAGGTAGTGTTATTATCTGCATCATAAGTTTGCTTATGATTAAATGAACATTATATGCAAAACTCTTAACATAGTACTTGACATTTCGTTAAGTGCTCAAGAATTCTTGGAAGCATTAATAATATTAAGTGTGTTAGAACAGTAAGTAAGACTTTGTAATTAGCTGAATGACTATGGCTAGCATTTTTTTTGACCTGTCATGTTTTTTTCCCTTAAAATCATGACGACCACTCATAACTTTGATTGCCAGTGTTGTGGTTTGGATATGAGGAGTCTCCCAAAAACCCCTGAGTTAATGTGGGAATGTTCAGAGGTGAAATGATTAGATTATGAGAGTCGTAACCAAATTTGTAAATTAATTCTTTTGAGGATTAATAATTTGAGAGGACTACTCTGCCTGGTGGTAACATGCCCTTGGAGATTGTATTTTGTCCTCCTGGCTCTTCCCCTCTTTTTGTATCATGACCACTCTTTTGGGCAGGACTCCTCTGCCACACCCTTCCACCATGATATTCTATCTTATCTTGGACCCAGAGCAATGGAGTTGGCTAACCATAGACCAAACTTCTCAAAACTATGAGGCAAAATAAAATTTTTCTCCTCTAAGTTGTGGTCAGTTATTTTGATTACAGTATCAAAACCCTGATGAACACAGTCAGTAACTTTAAATGCACACAAATAATTTTTCTCCAAAGAATTACAAAAAAGACAAAACTGTCCTTTCCTTTAATTTGGAAAAAAACCCTCAACTCTGCACCCTGAAATTACTGTAAACCAAAATACTTAAAAGTTCATGTATTTGATTACTAATTTTAATCTCATTCATTTTTTCCTATGAGAGTCATACACTCTTTTTATGTGCCAAGTCATATGCTATTTGCAGCAACTAAATTTCTACAAAACTTTATCTTTGTGAGTAATATAAATTTTCGTATCAAAAAAAGTCGATGGCGAAAAATGTAGATTATGTTGTTAGGCAATTGAATTACTCCTGATATTTAAATACAAATTTGAAGTGGGGAAATCTTATACAATGTGAATTTCTTTGATACACCCTCTCCTGGTAAAGTTTAATTTGTACACATATGTACATATATGTACACATAATGTACACATATGAAATTACCTAAGTAAACCCCGCCATCATGTCCACCCATAAGAATGGAGTCCTAATCAGAATTAGATATATCCTACGCTTGTATAAGTTTATCAAAACAGATTTTACTGTTATTATAACTAAGAAGAACCAATAAAATAAAATTTAAAAATTTGTTAATATTTACTATGTACCTGACATGGCTAAGAAATAATGTTTGGTGGTGATGGTTAAAAAAAAAATAGATTACTGGTGGGATTGAAAATTGGTGCAGCCACTCTGGAAAGCAGTATGGAGATTTCTCAGAACACTTGGACTGAATCCACCATTTGACCCAACTATCCTACTCCTTGGTTTATACCCAAAGGAATTAAAATCAGCATACTATAGTGACACAGTCACATCAATGTTTATAGCAGCTTGATTCACAATAGCTAGATTGTGGAACCAACCTAGATGCCCTTCAACTGATGAATAGATAAAGAAACTGTGGTATATATACAAAGTGGAATATATTACTCAGCCATAAAGAAGAAAAAATTATGGCATTTGCAGGTAAATGGATGGAGTTGGAGAATATTATGCTAAATGAAATAAGTCAGTCCCTCAAAACCAAAGGACAGATATTTTCTCTTATAAGTGAATGCTGATACATAACAGGGAGAGAGGGGTAAGGCAAGAATGGAGGAACATTGGATTGTGAAGAGGGAAATGAGGGGAGGGGAAAAGGAGAGCAGAAGGAAAGATGATGGAATGAGACAAACAACATTACCCTATGTACATGTATGATTACATGAATGGTGTGACACTACATTGTGTACAACCAGAGAAATGAAAAGTTGTACTCCATTTGTGTATAATGAATCAAAATGCATTCTGCTATCATGTGTAACTAAATAGAACAAACAAAAAAACAAAAAATAAAAAATAAAACCTAAAAAAGAGAAATCTCTTCCTTCAAGGATCTCACAATGTAGTCAGCTCCCAGAAGTTGAATTGGTACAAACCATGTGAAAACTGAAATCCATGGGTTGGATTTTCTCAGATAGCCAAAACCTGGACCATTCACAAATAATAAGGGTCATTCAGAATGAATTCAACTCATTATACTCAACTGGAAAATTCTTTAATTCTTCATTCTACAAATACATTTTGAATGACTCTTAGATGGTAGACATTGTTATAAATGCAAGATACCGTACAGTGACAACCCTCATACAAAGAGAACTTACATTTAGAGGAACCAATTTGTCAGTCAAACAGAGCCACTCAGTTGGTGATATATACTACGGAGAGATAGTCATAGGATTAAAGAATGGAAAAAATTGATATTTTGTTAAGATTAGTGAAAACATCCTCAGAAGTCCAGAGTTGGAAATCTGCTTAGTACCTTGCAGAATGAGCAAGAAAGTCAGTCAGGTAGGGATAGATGAAACCAAAGAAAGGGTAAAAAGGTATGAGGTAAGCACGTGGTGAAGGTCAATTTCCTATCTGTGATGGTGTTGGATGATTCTGAGAAGATGAATGGCCAGATGGCTCAAAATTTAGAAGGGTCCCTTCTACCATTTTACTGAAAATGAGGGAAAAGGCAAGGAAATCAGGGAAAAAATTCAAGCAATAGGTAATGGATTCTACAATGAGATTAGAAAGAGTAAAGCATTGGCTATTTTCTTGAAGTATTTTGAATGTAGAACCTATAGAAAAAAATGTTATGGAGTGTTCCAAATAAATGAAGGATTAAGAACAAGTCCAAAGAGTTGTCTGAGTTTCCATAAGAATCAATGTTGGATTCTTCATTATCTATTCAGTGTCCAATATGGGAATCATGCTCTCATTCCTTACAAGGAAGCTGTATTCCATTTCCCAAAGGGATATAAGGAAAATGAGCTGAAATGCAAACACAGGGAATTGCACCATGTTTCCAATGGTGGCCTCCATCACCTGTGATGCTTTGGCATTACCTTACTTAGACAGAGAAGTTCTGTGGTTTTACTTGTTTGCACAGAATACCAGAACTGCAGGACCACCTAATAATCCTCAAGGATGGGGCAAAAGCTGCTCCAGTCCCAAGAAGTTCAGATTAAGCTTGAGTGACTGTCATTCTTATCCATGTCCTGACCCACATAAGCTGACCCACATGCTGTGCTCTCTCATGCTCAGAACTATGCTTTGTCCTATACCACTTTAGAGAATTTATTTTACAAAACAATATATCTTGAGATTTATTTGCAAGTTAGGAGGCACTTAGGAGATTTATTTGCAACTTGAAATTGCAGGGCCTTTGCCCAAAATGAGGTTGGGTTCACTGTCCTATAGTTAGAGCCTTCTTCTTCAGAAAACAGGAGATTCTGGTGTCCACATGATCTTCTCAGAGTTTAGAAAAAAATCAGATGTTCCTTTGCCAAAGATGAAGAAATACCAGACATAAAATCTTATTCCATCTTATTTCTAGATGTGAAGTTTTCCTTTATTCTTTCAATTTTTAAAGGCCATGGTAGATTTATTTTTTTGTTGGGATCTTGTGTATGTGTGTGTGTGTATGTTTTGGAGGGGTTCGTTTGTTTTCAGTTTGAAACATTGTGTTTTTCTTTTTGCTCCACAGTGTGTCAGATTACCTACATCTATCCAGTTTCACAGAAAAATATTAAGTCTGACTTGAGGAAATGAATTTATGTTGTCCTGGCCCCTACTGCATTGCCATATGCATTTTAAATGACCCGGAGGAATTATCTGTATTAATAAAAATGAATTATTAATTGTGTCTTATAATTTAATAGTTGAGGGCTGATTTCTTAAGTTTATTTTTAGAAAAAGGTCTCATTTAGAACTGTAATGGGCACGTTTAGATATACTAATCTCTTTTTCAAAGCCTGCTTTTGGAGGAAGCCATTCTAGTTGCAAATTTTGCTGCAGAAGCAAAGGCGGAGGCAATAGATTCAAAAGAGAATGGGCTCATGCATCTAATGAGACAAAAGCTGCTATCAGAAGCAGAGAGCAAGCCTGTACTTCATTCCCGGAACTCCAGCAACACAGTTGTTGTCAACCCAGTGAGCTTGTCGGGGTCTTGTGCTTATTTACACATGGGTTGTATTTGTTCATTAAAACCTGTGGGTAAGCATCACTTCCAACAAGGATTGGGGCAGATTTCACTAGTGTCCATGTCACTCCTTCTATTTCTCAGGTATGATTTAGCTATTTCAACACAGTTGAATCTAATGATGTTTCAAGAAAGAGTATAGAAAGAGCAGGGGAGTTAGGGTTAGGAAACATGAAACGATATGAGAAATGACAGGGCAAATCATCTTTCTGTGCCTGTTTGCTTATCTGAAAAATAAAATAAAATAAAATAAGGAGGTTGGAGCAGGTAGGTTTTAAAAGAACTTGCAAATTTGAAATGGAATCTTTTAAACATTATTGTCCTACAGGAGGCCATGAACATTTTAAGTGAAAATTCTTAGTGGGAAAAAAATAAAGGGAAATAATAATACCTGTATCTGTGGTCACTTTCTTCCTTTGGTATCAAATGGGGAAGATACTGTGGATTGTAAGATCTTGACCACATCTGACCTAGGACATGGTTGTAGGTTGCCAAGGATTCAGTTCCCCTACACTTAAATCAGGAGGATCATTACCTGAATCAGATTTACATTTGAATCAGGAGCAAATGCCTTTTAACTCTGGGCCTTAATGATTTCAAATAATCTTGAAATCCAAAAATTGTGAGCACAAAAGTGAGTATTTAGAATATTTCTTCAAGTCTTTCTCAGAAAAGAGGATGCAAACATGCTTTCTTCAAACACAACATTTAGGAATATAAATGCTGGACACAGGAACTCTTTAATCACAAGAGATTCCTTTATAGTATTAGTCCTGATACTCTCCGGGGCTTGCTATGATCTCGTGATCCTTTGGGATTCCCCAGTCTCCAACTGAACCTAGTTATCATTGGAATTTATCTATTAAGCTTAAGAATGGCAAAAGGCTAGAAAACTACAAGTTACTGAACAACTAACCACATAGTGGGCATTACTCTGGTTTTTCCACATAATTGCTATGTTCCAGGCACTGTAACGATGACAACAAATACATATTTGGTACTTCCTATGTCAATATAATAAATACAGTCATCCCTGAGTATCCTTGGGGAGTTGGTTCCAGGACCCTCACAGATAACGAAATCCATGAAATCTCAAATCCCTTAAATAAAATGATGTAGTATTTTCCTGTAACAAATGCACATCTTCCTATAAATTATCCCTGTATTACTTATAATAATTATAAGTATTACTTATAATTATCCCTGTATTACTTATAATAATTCCAGTAAATTATCCCTGTATTACTTATAATATCTAATATAATGTAAATGCAATGTGAATAATTAATTTACAGTATTGCTTAGGGAATAAAGATTTTTAAAAGTCTGTACATATTCAGTACAGATGCAGGTTTTTTGAATATTTTTGTACTGGGTTTGGGTTGAACTCATGGATACAGAATCCATAGATACAGAGGACAAGCCATTCTTTGTCTATAAAACTTATTTTAATCCTTACAGTAGTCTTATAAGAGAGGTACTATCATGATCACCATTTACAGATGAAGGACCTGAGACAAAATACTTTTGCCAAGGTCACACAACTAGTTAGTGTTTGAGCTAAGTTTTGAAACCAACAGTGTAGGCCTATGGTCTTTGCCATTTACAATGCAAAGGGCACAAGTGTTCATTTCCTTAATCCTTATAACATCTAATTTAGTAAGAATTATCACTCTATTTTTACTTTTTTATTAACTTATTTATTATCTCTATTTTTTACTTATTTATTAACAGTTTCTCTTGTTTTTCTTTCTTTATTTTTTAAGAGATAGGGGTCTCATTATGTTACCCAGACTGGCCTGAAACACCTTTAAATAATTCTCTGGCCTCAGCCTCCTGAGTAAACTATGAGGTGTTCACCGATGTATCTGACTCATTCTCAGTTTTTGTGTACGTTTGTTTGTTTGAGACAGGTTCTTACTATGTTGCTTAGGACTTCACTAAATTGCTGATACTGGCTTTGAACTTGCAATCCTCCTGCCTCAGTCTCCAGAGTCAGTGGGATTACAGGAATGCACCACTGTGCCAGGCTTCATTCTACTTTTAATAGGAAGCAAAGAGAAACAGAGAGGGTAAGTAACTTAAACATGGATAGTCAGTGACTCAGCCAGGTCTATGTAGTACCTGATTCTTCTTGTTTTTTACTACTATATAAAAAAAATTAGAAATGTGTTCAATTTTTGTTTTCTTATTTGGCTTGGTCCCTGAAACCTAGTGGCTACACTTTCAGGGTATGTGTTTTAAGAATTTCAAAAAAGATGGTAAATGAAAGTGATAAAATTCTGATCCCAAGAGACATGATCCAAAACAAACAAGTCTTAAGATCACCAGAACTTTTAAACTGACTCCAGGACTAAAAGCCAAACAGCCCTGGATATGAATCCAGCTTCATCACTGAGGAGTGTGAAATCCTCACTGAGTTACTTCCACTATCTAAATTCTAAAGATAGTCAATTATGGGATAAGTTAGCAATTCTGGAGCCCAGAAAATGGAAATCCAGGTATAAGAATTAGAGTGCAAGATGAGGATTTTATCTTAATTTCACATGAGAAGACTGGTATGTAAGCATACTTGAAAAGGAAAGAGGAGATTAGAAATAAGGAGGTATGATACTGAATTGAGTCACCTCAATTTTTCAATAGGACTCCCCAAAATTATCCCCTGCTTTGGGTATATTTAAACCTAGATATCCTAATAGGTGATACCTGACTCAAGCAATTGCTGCCTTAACATAGAGAAAAAAGAGAGAGTACAAAGAACCAGTTATCAATTTCTGTGATAGAAAGAGGAACATGTAAGATTGTCTTTTGAGTGGTGATTAGTAATCTTATCTTTATGGTTTGCATATTAGTTTGCTAAAATGGATAACTTCCTAGCTAAAAAACTAGAATCAGTGAAGAACTACCTCTATTTCTCTCCAAAAAGAGATTGGCATTTTCCTCATGATTCTTATGAGCACCCATCATACTGAGAACCACCACACAGTTGGCTGTACATGCACTGTCTCTCAGGGGCAGATTTCCATGTGCCCATAACCAGTCAGGGAAAGTCTAGACCAATCATAGAATAATGTACTACTTAATGGCCTGCTCATGTAATATGAGGATGAGCTATCATTTTTTTAAATTTATTTTTATTGTAAACAAATGGAATACATCTCATTTCTCTGTACATGGAGTAAAGGCATACCATTTGTGTAATCATACATTTACATAGGGTAATTGTGTTTGATTCATTCTGTTATTTTTTCCTTCCCCCCATCCCTCCCAACCCTTTTCCCTCTATACATTCCCTCCTTCCTCCATTCTTGCCCCCTCCCACCCCATTATGTGTCATCATCCGCCTATCAGTGAGATCATTCATCCTTTGGTTTTTTGAGATTGGCTTATCTTATTAGCATGATATTCTCCAATTTCATCCATTTGCCTGCAAATGCCATAATTTTCTTATTCTTTATTGCTGAATAATATTCCATTGTATATTGACTGAGTAATATTCCATTGTGTACATATATATATGTATGTATATATATGTGTATATATATATGTATATATGTGTGTATATATATATATATATATGTATATATGTGTGTGTTTCTTTATCCATTCATCAACTGAAGGGCATCTAGGTTGGTTCCACAATCGGGCTATTGTGAATTAGGCAGCTATGAACATTGATGTGGCTGTATCTCTGTAGAATGCTGATTTTAAGTCCTTTGGGTATAGGCCAAGGAGTGGGATACCTGGGTCAAATGGTGGTTCCATTCCAAGCTTTCTGAGGAATCTCCACACTGCTTTCCAGAGTGGCTACACTAATTTGCAACCCCACCAGCAATGTATGAGTGTACCTTTTTCCCCACATCCTTGCCAACACCTATTGTTGCTTGTATTCTTGATAATCGCCATTCTAATTGGGGTGAGATGGAATCTTAGGGTAGTTTTGCTTTGCATCTCTCTTATTACTAGAGATGTTGAACACTTTTTCATATATCTGTTGATTGCTTGTACATCTTCTGTGAAGTGTTTGTTCATTTCCTTAGCCCATTTGTTGATTGGGTTATTTGTATTCTTGGTGTAGAGTTTTTTGAGTTCTTTATATATTCTGGAAAATAGTGCTCTATCTGAAGTATGAGTTGCAAAGATTTTCTCCCACTCTGTAGGCTCTCTCTTCATATTGCTGATAGTTTCCTTTGCTAAGAGAAAGCTTTTTAGTTTGAATCTATCCCAGTTATTGATTCTTGTTTTTATTTCTTGTGCTATGGGAGTCCTGTTAAGCAAGCAATCATGAAATTCATCTGGAAGAATAAGAAACCTGGAATAGCTAAAGCAATCCTTAGCAGGAAGAATAAAGCAGAGGGTATCACAATACCAGAACTTCAACTATACTACAAAGCAATAGTGACAAAAGTGGCATGGTATTGGCACCAAAATAGACAGGTAGATCAATGGTACAGAATAGAGGACACGGACACAAACCCGAATAAATACAATTTTCTCATACTAGACAAAGGTGCCAAAAATATGCAATGGAGAAAAGATAACCTCTTCAACAAATGGTGCTGGGAAAACTGGAAATCCATATGCAACAGAATGAAACTAAACCCCTATCTCTCACCCTGCACAAAACTCAACTCAAAATGGGTCAAGGACCTTGGAATTGTCTTATAGAAGAAAAAGTATGTCCAAATCTTCAACATGTCAGCTTAGGATCAGAGCTATCATTTTTTAAGAATTAAGAGCTTGAACTATCTGAGAATTCTATTTAAATATTAGTGGAGGTTAGATCAGCATGAACAAAAAAGAAAAAGCTAAATTTTGTCATTATTATGACATTTGAAAATATATCTCAATGACCATCAGAAATAACAATTCCAGTTTAATAAATAAATCTGTATTCAAAAAAATAACTGATCTATTAAAGGCAAATATACCTTCAGAGTGTGGACTTGCCAGAAACTCAAGGGTACTAACTGGACCACTAATGTCAAGGCAGAAACAGACTAGTTTCCTCCTTTCCTGTTTCATTAACATGGGCAAGGTCTGAATATCAGGTGTGACATTTTCAAGCTACATCACAATAAGAAAAAACAGTTTGGCGCCTCTATTTCTACCCTTTTCTGAAGTTTTGGAGTTACTTCAAACATTTAGCAGGAAAGAGGTGAGTTGCCAGCCTCCTCGTGGCACTGAGGCACAGATGCACAGGGACCATCTCTCAACTTGCACAACATGACAATCTAAAGGCTCAGAAATAATGGAACTCAGACTGCTCCATCATGTTTTTTGAGAACAGAGACCAACTCGACGTGAGAGCAACTTGGATTAACATAATAAGAGTTACAGAGTAATTAAATTCTTCCACATCACATGTAAGTGTAATGTGTTAATAAAAAAGTAATCGCACCTCCATTGTTTCTGCCGGTTCAGCTTAATTACATGGCAGTTAGAACTCTCTCTCTCCTTATTCATACTCAGCAAGGACTCCCTTTACCATCTGCTGATATTTAATTAATGTACATTAAACGCCCTGCTCTATTATTAAATGTAATTTAACAACTTCCTCTGTACTCTAAATTCAGAGCAACATGAATGGAAGATGTAATGAAGGAAAGCAGAGTCTACTCCCCTTATTACAATATTATATACATATTTACCCACACATGACTCCATTTAATCCAATTTTGAGGAGATATTTCTCACCTCTTAAGCATGGAATGACTCGTAGAAGCTTTTAGAATTCAGTTTACTGAGAGCCAAGAAAGAACTTTCTTTGTTGGCAGAATTCTCTGATTTGAAAATAGCTCCCTGTTGACCTTTTGTCAAAAACCTGGGAGTTTCTAAGAATCGGTAGATAGTAAGAAGAAAGAGTGTGAGTTTCTCTTCATCAAATGCTTTCAGTAAATGCTTAAAATTGAACTGTTATCATGTGTAGATCCAGAGATGAAATAAAATGATTACAAGATAAAAAGAACATAATGGTCCTGGTTACAGCAATTCAAATGATGTCAAACTTTCTAGCTTAACATATGCATATTGCTTTACCAACCAGTAAGCATCAAACCTGCAAGTTTCTAATTTATAAGGGAGGAAACAGACTCAGGTAGGTTATGGAGTGCCCAGTATTATTCAGCTAGTTATGGAAAGTGCAAAAACCAAAATCTAAGTTAATGACCAAAAAGCAATAGAACAATGGGATTGGTTTTTTTCCCTGCCCCAAGTACAGGCAATAAAGAAGTAACATTTCATCTAAAGAGAAATTTAAAAACAATTATAAAACCAATTCAAATTTGATCTGCTTCTTATCACCATGCAGGAGCAATTTTCATGATAAAATACTTCTTGCTAAATGGTAGACTGTCCCTGTGTCCCTTGGTTCCCCTTAGTATGGCCCTGCTCAGCACTACTCACTTAACAATTCAATTATATTTTACAATACCATGCCATCTAATCTCATTTTCTAATATATATACTAGAAATATTTCCAGTAGGCCACCCTCATTGAGGTGAAAATCTGATTTTAGTATATCCGAGTTAACCCAAATAACGCAAATACTAAGCTCTGTTGTGAGGAATCCTGGCATGTTACAGCTCTCCAAAATTCTCTCTCTCTCTCTCTCTCTCTCTCTCTCTCTCTCTCTCTCTCTCTCTCACTCTCTCTCTCTCTCTCACTACAGGGGATTGATTGAACCAGGGGATGTTTTACCACTGAGCTACATCCTTGACCCTTTTTATTTTTTATTTTGAGACGGGGTCTCACTAAATTGCTGAGACCAACCTCCCAAGTAGCTGAAATTACAGGCATAAGCCAACACACCCAGTTCAAAGAATAACTTTTAAGAATGAAATTATAGAATGGCATTGCAGAATGAACTTAGAGGTGCTTAATTATAATTCCTCCACATTAAAATGAGGTAATGAAGACTTAGTGTGTTAAGTCCTTATTTTGTTCATTGGCTTCTTTCTTATACTTTTCCCTCGGAGGTAGTATATGGAAAGCAGGTGTGACATGAGGAACAATAATTTGTATGTAGTAATTAGAAAGGCTGTTTTTATTCTATCCTCAAATTAACTTTGTTTGCTTAGAAGAACAGTTGGTAAGCTGTGGAACTGAGACAGAATATGGGTGTTACAACCCCAGTGCCCTCTCTGTAACAGCGTGCCAGAATGCATATTTCTGGGTTATATATTTGTCATGATCCTCCCTTTGCCCAAAATATTCTAGTCAACTTTTCATTTCCACTTGCTGAAACTTCTTCAAACACACACACATATATATACACACACAGATTGTGTATCTCTTATCCAAAATGCTTGGGCCCAGAAGTGTTTTGAATTTTGCTATTTGAAAAATATTTGCATATACATAATGAGATTTCTTGGGGTAGGACAAAAGCCTAAATGCAAAATTAATTTTTTACTTTTACACACCATGCACACACAGCCTGAAGGTAATTATATACATTTTTAATGATTTTTGCATGAAATAAGTTTCATGGAGCAGAATTTTCCACTTGTATCATGTCAGTGCTCAGAGATTTGGATTTCAGACTTAAGATTTTACTGTTTTGGTTTAGGGATGCTCATCCTGTATGTGTGTATATATGTGCTTAATAAGTGCCAAGCACCCTGCTAACTTAGGATGATATAGTTCTAAGTATGATGTGTAATGAAGCAAGGAAATAAGATATTAAACTAGAAATCCCAATTTATGAGTAGGGAGTGTAGTGATGGGGCACGGAATGCAAGTGCTCTGTGAACACATAGCATGTAAGATCTAATTAGCTCTCCAGTCAGAGAATGTCTCCCCTTGAAAAGGAAATTGAAACTGAGTCCTAACAAATCAGCAGACATTATTAGAGTTCAGAAAAAGGGAAAACTTGTGTGAATGCCTGGAGCCAAAATTATATGGTTATGAGAATTAAAAAGAAAACAATTGCAGGCCGTTACTGGAATCCACAAGATGGGGGTGGCCTGCACAGGTTTGGTGACTGTGGGAATGAGAAGAGCCCTCAGGAGAAGCAACAGTGTGATGTGGTCTTTGTCATCAGGAGCAGGATGGAGGAATGGGGGGGGGGGGTGCATGGCTCCTGGGGGATAAAGATCCTCATAGTCTAGCTTGACATGCCTCATGACCCCTGTTTTCTGATATATGCAATGTACCTACCCTATAACATCTTAGATTAAACTCTGTTGCTTTATTTATTTATTTATTTATGATGCTCAGATTGAATCCAGAGTCTTGTGCATGCTAGGTAAGCCTCTACCAACTGAGCTATATCCCCAGCCCCCAAACTCCATTGCTTTTATGTTGAGTTTCCAAGATCATAAGACATTCGTCTTCCTTATAACCTCAGCCCCGTGACCTTCATGAGTTAATTTTTTATTAAGGTGGAATTATTTGATCAGAATCCTCATTCTATCAGGAATTACAGAAAAAGCTAATTGGGATTAAATTATTTGTATAAGGTCACAGGGCAAAACAACAATATTCATTATTTTTACCTCTGAGATTCTCTAAGGTTTAAGTAGGACCTACCTCTCCAGTCAATTGAGTATTGAAAACTCACTTTCATCCTCACAGACTAACTTTGCAGAACTCCTCCTTTCTCCCATTCCCAGCAAAATAAAAATTAATTTAGGATAAGTAACTTAAAAGCTATGAATACCTAAAAATCTCAGTTACCTTTTTAGAAATGCAAAAATGTTCTCCTTATCAGAGTAGCAGAAGCAATCTGTCAATCATAATTGACAAATGAGCCAGAAATTGTGGTACTTTGGACCAACCCTCCCTCTCTGCTATGTTGACAGCTCCATAGGAAATATTCAGGGAACTTTCTGTCCTTATAGTCAACTCATTCCCAGAAGTCATACAAATACATCAATCAAAGTTATCACTATCATTTCAGTGTTGGTTGTTATTGTTTCTAATTCAGTTATTTCTTAGGGGGAAAAAATTGAAGAAAACAAAAAGAAACACTCTGGGGAAGTATTAAACTGTAATTTCTGATAGCAGATAATTTCTCAGGGCTGGCCTTCCTGTGTTTGATTTTGCAAGTATGAAATAGAATGTACTCTTCCATCCTCAGAGACCCATCATGAGTTTTACCCTGCTGAATACACAGTGCCATGTGGTCAGAACAGACAGTAGGAGATGCTGGTGTGGTCCAGACCCATGATGTTCCTGCAGTGATGAGGCAATGGCATTGTGTTAGTCTAGGTATAGCTACTCCTTGTCATTTGTTTTTCTACTGCATGTATCTGACATCTGAAGAGTATCCCCTTCTAACTTTTTAGCATATTCTCTTGCTTTATTATTACTTCTTATCTCCTTAAATCATTTTTTTAAAGTAATCCACAGTAGGATATACATTTTACATTGTAAATCCTACACAATAGAATTTTGACATTTACATATATGTATATCTATAAAAGTATTTCATAAACTAGTACTTAATCAAATTGCTTTATATTTTGTTTCTTTTTTTTCCTCTTCTTGATATTTTCTCTCATTTACATTTGTTAATATAGTCTAATGGGTGACATTTCTCAGTTTGAGAAACACTGGTGCATGCCACATTAGCAAATATGTCTATTCCTAGACATAAAAATTCCATTTTGTAACAAAACTTTATCATCTTTTCAATCATGAAAATGAACCTAGGCATCATTGTGGACTGTTTCCTGATGAGTCTGGATGAATATACTTCTGCAGTCAAAAGATCAATATACTTTTCAGTCCAGGCAAGGGTATTGGACATGAAATAGAAAATAAAATGTTCATATAAAGTGCTGGTTAGTTCACATGTGGACTAGTGTATGTAATTCTGGTGAAACTGTTTCCAAAAAAAGTAATGAAACTGCAGAGATTCCAGGGAAGGTGAAGCTTGGGGTGAGGTCCCCTGAGAACAGGGCAAAGGAGAGAGGAGGCAGAGGCTTCCCAGAAAGGAACTGGGTTCCTCTCATCTGCCTCATGACATCATCCGACTTTGTCTCTGCATCCAGCTGTGAGTCTCAGTTTCTTTTTTCATTGGGTTTCCTTAGATTGGTAACAAAACATTTGATTTTGAGATCAGTGAGGGGTTTTTTTGTTTCGTTTTTTTCTTTGAACCTTCACAACATGAATACATCTATGTCTTCAAGTATGAAGCTCCAGGACATCGCTTCTCAATATTTTGGTCTGTGGAATGGTGTTATAGTGTTGTGATAGTGCTGTGTGAAACTGCCTAAGAGGTACATTTCATACTGTATTAATTAAATGCTTTTAGACACCTTGAAATGAAGGCAAAGGCAGATCCATTCTTCAGAAATACAATTTCCAAACCATTAGCAACTTTAGAAATGATACAATCTCCCCCCATTCTAACTCTCATTTATTTTGACTTGACCCAGTATACAGGACAAATTAGGTCAACAGTAAGATTCACATTTGATTTGGCTGATTCTTAAGGATCTCATAGCTATAACTCGAATGTGAGCAGTGAATTATTTAAGGGGAATATCATTTTAATTTAAGCTGTAGGTGGGTTAAGGGAACAAATCACTTTGTTCCCATACATTGTTTTCACTTTTGTGTCTCTTCCTATTTCCTAACTGCATTATTTACAACCAAATTCAAGCAAATGGAACACCCTGGGTGTGAGCAAGACCACCTGATCTGCTCTGTTTGCCCAGGCAGATAGAAGTAACTCAGAGAAAGATTATGTCTGAGATCTCTTTGTTGTATACCATCAACATAATAATTTTGAACCTGGGAAAATATTTGCATCAAGGTAATTGTCTGGAGAATTTATTAATTGTGCTGGTTAATGGGTAATTATCAGATCCCACCCACATGATCTCTCCTTCCTTTTTTCCCCAATAGTACATGTAATATAGCAACAAATTTTCCATTTAATATACTAATAGAATTGCCTTATCTTGTGTTTCTCTGGGAATTTGTTTAACCAAGACTTTACTGATATGAGCGGTTGTTTAAATTGAAAAATTGCAATGCCTTCCCCAACAACCTTGATATAAGTCTTATCTGTGTGTGAAAGTGACAAAAACATATCTTTTTGTTGAGACAGTGTTGGGATTAGCTAAGCTATATATAGGTGTTATTTTATATCTAGGACTGGAAATAAAGAAGTCTTTGTTCTTTCTTAGAGTTCACCTAGCTGTCCACACAAACCTGATGTATGTGACTCTGTCATATCCCTGGGGGATTGTATCAAAGAGGTCACTTCATTTGTGGAAGGAAAGGTGTGGATTTCTTACATTTTGGTTTAATAAAAGAGGAGATGATGGAATCTGGAAACTTCTCTGCAGGCCAATTACTAATTATTGATTGGATCAACAAAACATTTTTAAAGAATGTCTCTAATGTATTTTATTAATAGCCTCTGTTTTGTGGTGGCTACATTTAAGCATCAAGATAAAGAAAGGATGTAGTCAGATGAACTCATCCTGCTGAAATAAACAAAAATTTTAAGCATTGAACTTCTTATCAGAAATAAATAAAATACTTTGGGCCAAACACATGATACAGATGAATATTTGTTCCTAAGCATGAAGCAATTCCTTAAGTTTAAGGAAACGCCTGAGCATGCCACAACATATTAAACTTTCCCTCATTTTCTTATGATTTTCTTTATTATATGTAATAGCACAGATGGTAAATAGCCAAAGCGTGGAGAGAAAAATGAATGTGCGTGTGTGTGTGTGTGTGTGTGTGTGTGTGTGTGTGTGTGTGAATGCATTCGCAGATTTGTCTGTGTGTGGGGAGGTGTAGATTAAGAAGAGAGCCATAATATAGCTAGATGTTAAGGGTAAAAATGGTCAGATTGCTAGACCATAGGCTGTCTAGAGTTGCGTGAGAAATGATGCTCAGAGAATCACAGCTGCTTCACAGAAAGACACTTGTGATATATGCACCAGAAGCATTTCCAGGTAAATCATTTCACAGAAATCTATTCTATACGTGGGCTAGTAAGAGTAGATCACTATAATTTTTTAAAAAGAACCAGGAAAATATTATATGATATATTTTAGGGTCTTATACAGTCCTCTACTCTTGTAAAGATAACAATTTTTTTTTTAATTTCATCTCTCCAAGGAAGATGTAGGGTAAAGCACAGATAGTTGGTTGTTCACAGGCATAGACCCTGAGAGGCAGTACAAATTCATTATTGTGAGACAATTTGAGATATTTTAAATAGATATATATTTTTTAAATAAGTTAATATATGTATATATTAAGTACATATTAATATATGTATATATAACTATGTATATAAATATTAAATATATTAATATGTGCATATATTAATATATACAAATAAATGTTTAAAATATAAATAAATGTATAAATTAAATATATTAATATGTATATAGTAACTTATATTAATGTATATATATTAAAGATATCTCAAAGTGTGTATACACACACATAAATACACAAATACACATAAATAAATACACATAGATTTTTAAATACACTTAAAGATACAGATATCATTATTTATATATGTGTATATAAATATATAATCTGTATATATATATATATGCATATACATACATGTGCACAAAAATATACAATATTGTTTTGTGATGCTCCTTTTAACAGGTGAATGATCCCCAAGAGGGGATTGGCTCACTCGTATGTTTCCATGTTTGTGAATGAAGCTCATCTGTGTGAGGAGACTGCAGACACTGACCTCCACAGCATGAGAAACACCACGACTCTCTCTCCCTAATCACTCCCTCCCAGTTGCCCTCAACCCACAGGGCATTGGTAAAACATTCTCTGTGAGAGAATGAAATTTTTAAAAGTCAGGAAAGGAATGACAGTAGTAAAGACGCCTGGCCCCTGTAGGCGAAGCTAAGGAATTTCACACAAAACTCCTTGTGGTGGTGGAATAAAATGCTTCAGCGCTTCAGACCCTTGTCTTTGCTAGATTTCCTTCAATTTTTTGCCTGGTAGGATTCAATTCATAACCTGTCAGCATAACATTGTCTTTCAGTTATCTTGAGACATTTTTAAGCTCCTCAGAGGGGCTCAGTATTAAAGAAGAAAGTCTCGACTCAGATGGAGAGAATGAGGGCAAGTAAATTCCACACATTTCCCCAGGGCTCAGGACTCAGGCAAATGCAGATATGACACCCTCAACTCTGGAGAATCTCAGCATCCTAGCAACAGGGACAAAAAATTAAAGAGTGAAACTGTGATTAATCAACCATATGGATCAAACACATACTGTTTGTTTTTCTTGTATTGCATTTACTTCATGTAACAGCCTCTGCATTTTGCCCATTTTGTAAATGAGTAAACTGAGACTTAGAGATCTTTATTTTGTTAGGATTTGCTAGCTGTGAATAATGGCAGAGTCAGCATTTGGTTAATGGTCCAATTGATGCTGAACTTTTGCTACAGCTTCACTAAGACTCTCACGGATCAAGCTTGAGGAGAGCTGTGATATCTAAAATTATTTAGCAATAGCTTTTATCTAGTATTTTGTGCTGACTCAATGTAAGAAAGTCTGCTGAGTATTATAGGATATACAAAGTCACACAAACCAAAACAGCATTATGGAGGAAAAAGAAACATATATAAGCACATGGCAATTGTAATGAGTACCTAGTGGACGCACATGCACACAAATGGACAATGGAGAAACAGGAAAAAAAATAGGTTAATTAGCCTGACAAGGTGGCACACAACCGTAATCCCAGCAGCTTTAGAGGCTGAGGCAGGAGAATCGAAAATTTAAAGCCAGCCTAACAACTTATTGAGTCTCTGAGCAACTTAAGGAGAACCTGTCTCTAAATAAAAATATTAAAAACGAGTTGGGGATGTGACTCAGTGGTTAAGCACACCTGGGTTCAATCACCAAAAAAAAAAAAAAAAAAAAGGAAAAGAAAAGAAAGAGAGAGAGAAAATAAGTAGGTTAATTCTACTTTGGATGATCAAGAAAACTCATGAAAAAAGATAGAAACTTGTATAAGAAATAAGAACATTCCTACTAAAATAGGAGGGTGACGACAAGTTCTGAGCCAAATTATAAGGGCAAAGTCTGGGAGTTTCAGGATTACAGAGTATATGGGAGTCTCTAAATAAAATACAAAAAAGGTCTAGGGATGTGTCTCAGTGGTAAAGCTCCCTGGGTTCAATCCCTGGTATGAAAAAAGAAAAAGAGTAATGGGGGTTAAAATTCTGTCAGAACCCAAGTTAGGAAATTTACATTTCATTGGGCATACAAAGGAGGTATTTGAAGTTTTCTACCCATGGAAGTGTGACATTTTGCAAATTTTGAAGATTAATCTGGCCCTAACAAAAGAAGGTAGAATATAAAAGTCTGTAAGTCCTTGGGGGAGCACACAGAGTCTGATAAAATAAGAGCAAATATATCTAGAAAAACAGTTCTGTCTGAAAGTACTGAGAATAGAAAACAAAGTATGAGTGTCTTGCTAATGTGCATGACCCTAACAACTAATAAATAATGACCCCAGATAGCATGAATTTGATTAGCATCCCCATGTCTGAGAACTCATTTCCTGCAAGGAAAAGATGTTAGTTCATTTCCAGAGGAATGGATCGTATGCGTCTCCTCCAGAGAATGGGCAATAAGCATCATGTCCACCAACTCAACTTCGGATAAGTGTTAAGGGCAATGAGTTTAAGGCCACGCACTTCCTGACAAGTGTCTGGAGAGCTGTTAAGTGTGGAGCCTTATCTCTTCACTGCAAGCTAAGGTAAGCTTTGGGCTGACAATCTCTTATAAAAGTTGAGAATCTGGAAAAGACACATCCATGTGCTTAAGCCTACTCTCTCTCTCTGCACAGAAGCTGCCTAAATACACCTGGCAAAAAGACCACAATTCTCTCAAAAACTGTAGCTTTCATTTGCCACAGTTAATTATCAAACAAATTACACATTGCCTCCACATTATATAACTACAATTATTGAAGTTTGAAAATATTTAAAGCAGACAAACCCACCTCTACACATCGTCATTGTTACTTTTCCCAGTAAAACTCCCAAGGACTCAGAAGTGGTTTTACCACAATCCTAATGAGGTTTAATTCTCAGCAATATTGATATATAGACTCCTAAGTCTCTAGGAAGGATCCTAAAAACTTGGAATGTCTACTGTTTGTTGACTTTCTCTTCTGAGTTGTGATTTGCTGTGATTTTTTTTCCCATCTCTAACATTCATACTTACAACTGATTATTTCATTCAATTTTTATTTATTAATTGCAATGCTGGGGATTGAATCCAGGGCCTCTCCTATGCTAGGCAAGTACTCTCCACTACTGAGCTACATTCAGGCTATTTCCTATTTTAAGAAGGGGGCTTCTCCAAATTTTGTAAGCTGTCTCTCTGTGATTCTTTTATCTTGGGCTACTTAATTTCCTGGTGTATTCTTCAAGGTAAATTGTTGAAAATCCTAATATAAACTTAGATAATTAAATGAGTTAACTCACTAAATATGATTACTGATTTCAGTCACTTAAATATGAGGGGTTATATACCAATCATTAAATTGACCTCAGAGTGGATATTTTGCAGCTATTCATGTCATCAGTTGACAAAAGAGCCTGTTGTTTATTAAGGTCTATCCTTTCCAGCAAAAAAATCTATGTAATCTGCATGTCAGAGGGGGTTTCATCTTATAGCCGGGGCAGAAGACATACATCCATTTTATCTAAGAATGATTTCAAGGTATTAAAGAACAAGTTACAGAAGGTGCAGAACATATCTCCACTTTGAATTACTGAAAATTAGCACTGCTGTCTGATATCATTCCTCTGGTATTATGGTGAAAGTTTAATAGGAACAACAATAACTCAGTAACCAGAGATTATATTAAACTCTAGCAATTTATCTGGCATAATCTACATTCATAGAGTAGAATAAAGTGGAAAGTTCAATAACAGGTGTTAAATTAAATTTGACATGCAACCTAACTTGGCATGTAAACTAACTGAAAACCTAATCTAGGAGTTTGCTTTTATGACTAATAGCTGTGTATCAGCCAATCACAGTAGCTCAGCTTCAGTCAATCACAGGTGACCACTTAATTGGACCATGTTCAAATGAGGTAAATGTCAAGCTATAACCGATATAGGTATTTCTGTAGCTCACTTTTCATTTCATGTCCATCAGTGCTGCTCACCCATGCTTCTGGAGCAGAACTTTCTGAAGCTCTCCTGGCTCTATAAGCTTCCAGATTCACAGATTACTCTTTGCTCAATTAAAGTCTATTAAATTTAATTTGTCTAAAGCTTTTATTTTAATAGTTTGGTATCAGAACAGAGATCTGAAGTAGACTTCCAATGAACCCCAGAAGTGCTGAGTAACCAAAGGAACATGGCTCAGGTTGCCCCTGATCTCCCAAAGAAACCGATCATGAATGACTTTTCTGTTGGATTCTAACTCCACAAACTTCTATTGGAGCTCTTCAACTTTATTTGAGCAATTTTTAGACCCGATTAGGTCCAGGATTGTATCCAGTAATTATCTGGGTTGAGACCAGTTAATGTTCACAGGTATCTGACTGTATCATTAGAAACTGTACTGGTTTCAGCATGTAGGTAAGTTCAAGGGAAGACAGGGAATAGTGGGTTCATCCAAGGACACTGAAACTGGGACTCTTTGATCTTGGAACTCATGCACTGCTGAAAAATTGGGGAAATTTACCAAAAATAACTTAGAGTTACAAAGGCTACTAGGTGGAATATTTACACTAAATAAAATTGCTCATCTGTGGGCACCTTGTGAAAAAAACAATAAGAAAAAAGGAATCAGAAATGCCTCAAAAAACAATAGGATGCATTTTTGAATGGCTACAGAGGCTTCTAACAGGCTAAAAAGTTAAAGCAACTAATTAATGAAAGACAATATTTTACATTGACTCTTGCCTACATTCCTCTGTCTACTCTGAACTTACATTTTTGCTTAATACTTTCCCAACTTAAAGATGAAAAAAAAAATGTTGTGTATAAAAGATAATCCCTCTGATTGATGAAAGGTGGAGTTTGCTTCTCTAACCACCTACATGGCAGGGTCAAAATTTTCACTCAGAACAATTGCAAAAGGTCTTATCTTTAACCATTTCACCTTCACTGACCATCCTACTTATATGTCTTTGTCTCAGCAAATAATGGTAGTTAGTTAGCCTCAAGTCTAAGTTCTTTAATATACATTTTCTACCTTGCTTTACTTACCTTGCCTTACTTTCGTAAATGCAAATTTAGGAGAGAAAAATTTTAGGTGGTTATTAAAAGTGAAATGAATCTACTGACAGAGATGGGGTAAACAAAGCCTTAATGCAAACACTATCAAAGATTTGGTGGACCAAAGGGAGTCCTGAGTAGTCCCCCAACATTCCAGGGTCACAAACTATTCTTCTTTATTTACCAGAACTTAGAGAAAACTTAAATGCCAAAAGGAAGAATTTACAATGAGCAACCTAGCTAACAGTAAATTAAGGCAATACTCATGTCAATCAATAAAAGTGCAAGGATCCCTTGACTCATTCTCCTTTGCTTTTAACAGGTAAAATGGTCAGGGGTAAAGATATCATAATAGTAAAGGATTTTGGAGAAAGATAAATGGGCCTTTTTAGAATAACAAACGGTGGTTTGTGACAAGATTTGCCTGGGTGTGGTTGACATCTAGTCTTCTGTCCTGAAATAAATGTTAATATTCAGAGTATTGATGAAAATAGAGTTCCTTCTGTGGAATCTGTCTTTAAGTAGATGGCAGGGAATTTGTGAATCCTGGCTGGCTGGCCCTTTTTTCAAGAGCATCCAGCTAGAAGTAATCAAAATGACATATTTGAGAGTGGCATGTTTTGTAATCTTTCAAAGATATTAAATTTCATTTAATATCTCAAGCATAATTGTTAAGAATTAATAAATTAGGTGAATATAAATGGCCTAAAAGTTTATAGATGAACTTGTCATAGTTTCAGATTTTTTTACAGTAACTTGAAATCATAAAACTTATGTTCCAGGAAGTAATAGATATATTCTTAAAATGTATGAATCATTTCTAAGTAAAATACTAAAACATTAATCACTGAACTTAAGTTTAAAGTATATCTACTTTGACATCTTGTGTTTATATGGCATAAAGAATTTCAATATAATTGGTCTGTTAGTAAACATGAAAAATTATACTATGAGGAAACCATGTTTCTAGAAATTATGAAATGTAAATTTGTAAGATGATGTTATATTATAGACAACTCAGAATTGCTATATTTCCTGTGTTTTCACTAGGAATGAAATATACCGAGTTAAAATTATAATTAATATGTGATAATTAGAACTAGAAATAATAATGGAAAGAATTCCAAATGCAGGAATTAAGACATGTTTTTGGTAACTGAAGCTATGGAAGAAGTATTTTTTAAGGGGAAAAGAAAGTAATTTTTGTCCTAAAATAAAATGGTTGTTCCAAAATAGGAAAGAGGAAAAGTAAAAGACAAATAACTGAAGGGTTTCAAGAAGACTGTTGAAGGCTTATGGAAGAATAATCTTGTGAAAAGAATTTTGCATGTGATCTAGCTGGCTAAGATTAGAAGGGAATTATTTATGATTTTTTCTAACTATTGAACATTAATATCAAAAGTACACTGAGGCAAAACTAGAATTTGGTCCCTTGTGTAAATCAACAAGTTTTTCTTGGAGTATCAATCTTTTCTTAATAGGAAATAATAAAAGGTTTTTCTTTACCTTTTAGGCAATGGTCCTAGGAGACAAAGATTCTGTGTTTTACCAAGATAATTTCCTGTGCTTTTTGTTGTCTTTATTAGGTCTGTGATTACTGAATAAAACTGAATCCTCTATATTAAAGAGCTAAGATTTATTGTTTTCCCCCATGACTCTGAAACTTTCTACATTTGCCCTTGAAGTCTTTATTACTATTACTGGCACCAAGTCCATCTGCTTACCACTTGAAAGCCAATGATTGTGAGCCAAGAGTTGATGTGAAGGAAATCAAGGTATGGCACCTTAAGAAGATAGGGGGCAACTACCATCCCCCCAAAAGACCATCTTGGGAAACTCAGGGATTTAATAGGGAGGGAAAGTAGGTGCAGTGGGACAATGAGTGGGAAAGAAAAGTGTTGTGTGGGGTCTTTAATATTCAGGGCATGGGCCATTTTTTCTTTGGTTAGAACATTGCAATCAACTTCAACCTCCTGGGGCTAGTTCCTCTAATTCTTTAGACAAACACATTACTTTTCTGCAAGTTAAGTATCATCTTATACATTTTGATATAATCTTAAGGTCACCAGATACTCTTGGTTCTGTAAGTCTAAACAAAGATTATTTAGCCATTAACATCTTAATGCTTTAGGAAGGAATTTTCTTCAGAAAATAGAATGCCAGACGAATGAAGAGGAACTAATTTTTCAAAGGACAACTTGCAAGGAAATAGCTACTGTTTTACATTACTCTGATTATATGCATAACTATTATTTTACCTATGATAAATATGACCTATAATTATTTTTTATCAAGTGTTTTAAACCTTTGATATTTTTGACAATGTTCTAAAATCAAATTATAAATTATTTTTCTTGATCTTGAATTAATTGAGATTTCCTGAGACCTTTGGAAATTCTCAAAAAGATTTATGCTTCTCTCTATAAAAAGAGAGACGTTAATTAGTTGGTCTTATTTGATATATCAAGTTATATGGGAAACTTTGTCAAATAATAAGTGATATTAAATCTTTGAGTTATATTTGTATGGATGTGTCATTAATATTTATTCCAGAAATTATATGAATTTCCTAGAAATCTGATCATATTATTGACTGCATAAGAATTCTCAGAGTTTTAATAAGAAACTCATTGGTTTTATATAACTGCTAACCCAACATCGAGTAGAACAAAAATAAATTGAATACCAAGGAAATGCTTTAGCAGATTTCAATATGAGGTCTGCCAGTGCTGAAATTGTTAAGATATACAATCTGATTAAAATTCATAAGATAGGTCCAAGTCAAATTATATGTGATAACCCATTTAAAAATCAATATTTTACATCAGAATTAGAGAAATAAAAGAGGTATTTAAAAGAATGTACATTCAATATTAAGTATGGACTTGTGGAGGGCCTGTACATCTACCTAGTTCTTTCTGAGCCTCTAGAGTTTCCATTATTACCAGTTTTGCATTTCAGAAGTCATCATGGAATAGAAAAAAATGATGTAAATAATGAAGAAATATTGGTATTATGAGTGTTATAAAATAAGTAAAATATTTTATACCTAAATATTTGGGGTTTCTTTTTACATTCACAGCACCAAAAAAATAATAAAAATTTCGTATGGTGCATTTCTGATGCCTGATGCAACATTTGAGTGTGTACAGAGAGATTTGATTCCATTACCATAAGAGCAGCTTTTCATATGAGGGGGCTAATACTATAATAGTAAATAAAAGTTTATTCAAAAATATGTTTCTCTTATGAGGCATTCCTAGAGAAATATCCAGCAATCCAAGTACCCACTATTATAGGACAAATTATAAAGCAATTAAATAAGCATAACTACAACAGCATAACTACAGTTCCCATCATCCTCAACTTACTGGAGGGTTGAAATGACAAATGACATTTTAAAAAACTGAAATTGACAAAATTAATCAAATCAATTTATTGTCCTGGCTAAAGTTATTGTCATTGACCTTGATTGTATCAGCATGGGAAAATTCCCCCTCAGAATCCAAGATTTTGGTAATTGAGTCTATGAAATAAACTGACAGTAGTAGACAGATTAACAGGAGAAATGGTATATAAATGTGATGACATACACGGGGTCATCACATGAAGTTCAAGGGAGTATGAATACACCAAAACCCAGTGAGGATGGAAGCTCATATACTATCTTCGTGGAATACAGGGGAGGAGATGTATAAACAATGAGTGTATGGTTTTGGGAAAAGATATCTTCAGTGATAACACCAGTGACAAAGTTTGGGTGTGATTTCTACCTCCCGTCTCCTTTCCTATGATCCCAGTTAATCTTCCCTGGTTGATGAGATTCCTAGGAGATTTAAGAAAATCGACTTCTTTTGGAAAGATCTATTTTTAGGCAGATAAGGGGAGCTCAGACAAAGCCTCTACCTACATCCACTGTTCCCCATGTGCCCTGAGTTCAAAGAAATCAACATACTAAAGTGTTATGTTTTGGGATGGCATTTTCTGAATTCCCTAATGGCAATCATACCAACTCCTGATAGAAAACACAAGTTAACCTTTATGAAATAGTCACTGGAAGGCCTGTGCCCCTAAAAGTAGAATCTTGTGTATCTTGTATACTTTTAAACTCTGATATGATTACTTCAAGCCAATAATGCATTTTGTCAAAGCGTATATTTAAAAAGTAAAGGACGTTTTCCATGATTGAACAACTGAAGGCAATCAAACCTTCAGCATCTAGGACCTAGAGATGGAGTTTTCTGGATGCAATATCAGAGAAAGACTACCTTTGGTTCCCGTTGGAAGGGACCATTCCAGGTTCTCACCACTCACACTGTAGCAAAACATCAGGGCTTTACATCTCGGGTCCACATCCCAGAACTCAAATGAACCCTCCAGACCTTGAAGCTGTACACTCATTGAAGATCACATGGTAAAGCTGAACAAGGAACTTTCTCCCAGAAGCAGCATCCTATGCATGCACGGCTTTCCCAAGATCATGGATCAAGACTTCTCGGCTATTGTGAAAGCCTTATACATTTTTCTTTTCTTTTTTTTTTTTTTTTTTTTTTGTTCCTTCCATATTTTCTAATTCCTTTGCTTTTTCCTACAGAAACATTCATCAGAATATAATTTGTGTATGACTTTAGTTAAGGCCTATGAGGCCTATGTTATATCAAAACAAAAGAAACAAAACATTGTAATTATTGGATTTAGGAAGATAAACTTGTTTCCACTGTTGCAAGATTCCAGTGGGATTCCTGGAAGTTCACTCTTGGTAGTAGGGAGAGATACGAGTAGTATGAAATTTGAAACTAATCCATAAATTGGGGAAAGTCTTGGATTGTGTGGCTGACTAGACCTTGCATGTATTCAGACAGGTAAAATTCACCCTTCAAAAGTGGGATGATGTCATTCATGTTCAACAAAAACATTTAATGGAACATCATGCCGCTTTAGGTTTCTTTTCTGTTTGTTCTAGGGGTTTTTGTAAGATATTGAGCAAAACCGAATGTTACACCTATCTTTTCCCTGATTTTGTTATCACAAAAAGTTTAACTTAAAAGGTAGCTGATACAGCTGTTTATTAGACAATGTCACCAAATGTATTAAGGAAGTTATTAAGGATAAAGAAACACAGGATATATTTATGGAAGCAGCTAAGGGATTGGTTTGCAGATCTCCTAGATAATGAACAAGCTTGACTTTTCCAGGGTTTTTCTGATGTTTGTTTCTTGTGGTTGGTCTCCAGATTCCTACAAGTTGGGTTACCAGGCTATAACAAAATTGGACACATTTTTAAATTAGACCATCTTAAAGCAAATTGTCATGCTCCATTGCCATCACAACCTGAACACGGACTATGAACAGCCGGACTCAAAATACTATTGCACTGTCTATAGTGCCTGAACCTGGACTTTGATTGTTTGGATAATCTCATTTGTATAGTCTTCTTTTAAGAAGTGCACCTCAGTTTTTTTGCTATGGTTATCCTCCTGATACATATACTAATAGTACCCCTAAAGGACCATACTCTTCCCAAGTTTTAAAGGTTTGTAGCACTGCCATTCCTTGAGCATTGAATAATTCCATTTCAACTAAATCAGCAAGAACATAAAGAATTATTCAAATGCTATGTCATCCTGACTTGTAAATTCCACACTGAGATCAAATGAGTTTGTTATGATGATGACAGAGTGGCACTAATGCCCAATTTTTTGTTCAGCAACTTAAAATTGAGAAGCTAACCACAGTTGGAAGTAGTTAAATTCAATTAAATTTGGCCTCCACAGTTTGAGTCCTTATACAATGAACTGCAACCTAACTTAATACATGAAATAACTGAAAGTCTCATTTAGAAGTTAACTTTTGTTGCAAATAGCTGAGTCAATCATAGGCAACCAACTAATCAGACCATGTTCAAATGAGGAAAATGCCAAGTGTAATGATTCAAGATCATGGATCAAGACTTCTCGGCTATTGTGAAAGCCTTATACATTTTTCTTGTTGTTTCTGTACCTCTTTTCCATTTTCTGTCCATAAATGCTATCTGTCTATATTGTGGAACAAAGTTCCCTGAACATCTGCTAGTTTTGAAGACTGCACGATTTTTAAGTCATTCTTGCTTCCTTCAACTCTGTTAAATTTACTTTTTCTAATGTTCTTGTTTTAACACAGCCATACCCTTATATTCTTTAGCTGATACTTATACATGGTTACAAATAGTATCATTAATTGAAGTAAACAACAAAACAACTAATTAAAATATCAGCTTTAGAATAAACAATGTAATGATCAATAAGAGAACTGGCAAATATTTTAATTGGACTATTTAATGAGCTGCTAGTAATAAATTAGGAGGAATGAAGTTTTTTCTTTCTTTTTTTTAAAAAATATATTCTATAATGGATTCTGCAAAGCATACCATTTCCATGAACTTGACAAAATTATATAAATTAATGAGAATGTGTGCTCATCAATTACAAGAGTAGTATTTGGATGGGTATACAATCAGAAAATCAACCCCATTTTTATTTTGTTAAATTTTATGCAAATTATGTAATAAAGGAGTATTGTCAACACCTAATCAAAAAGTGGCTTTGAGTTTCTGAATTTCAGAGCAGAGGACCTGCTTTATGAAGCCAGGAAGTCAGTTCCTGGACTTGGACTTTCACATTATTGCCATTTCATCTTTGGTGTAGGCCAAACAAGGTCTTCCTGCATATTGTTCTTTTAATTGAGGTTTTGTGTTTTTGACAGTCATAATGAAATCTGAATAGAATAAAAATCCTTAATATTTTTTAATGTTGATATATATTATTTTTGTTACTTCCTAATCTTGTTAAACTTGTCTCTCTTTCTAGGGTGAGTCTTCTATTCATTGATATGGAAGTATGGTCTCCTGTTCATATCATCAATATGCTCTGAGCATAGTACTCTTATTAGAGTATCTGTAATCTGTTGAAAATGAGTTAGAGGAGAAGCATTGTCCTTAAGGACCAGAAGGAAATTTTACATTTAAATGATAGTTGGTGCATTTTTTTCTAATTATAAAATATTAAGTATTCCTTTGAAATATAATATTTTAACTATAATTATTCATATTCCTACTTTATAGGTAACTTGAGATTCTGACTCAATAGATCTGTGAGACTAAGATTTATGTGACTTTTAATAAATTCTTCAGGTGATTCTGAGGTACAACAATTTTGCAAGCTGGTTTTGAATTATATATGCTTTTCTGTTACCATATACAGAGAAATGTAGATATATACACATACATATACACATTTATATCTTACATTTTTAACAAAGTATCCTGCAAGTACACTCTCAATTTGTTAAAAACACTTTGAAAAATGTATAATATTCTGACAGTTTCTTATCATAGGAATAGATCATGAAGTTTTGAATAGTTCTCTATTTTTAATATATTTTTTCAATTTCACTACTACAAATTACATGGCACTAAACATTTCTATATAGAAGCATTTTTGACCTTCTGATAATTTTCTTCAAATAGATTCCTAGATGTGACATTACTGAATAAAAAAATAATCATTTTTAAAGTTTTTAAAGCATATGGCTAAATTATTTTCCAGAAAGTTTTAATAGTTTATACAAGCAGTTACATTACTCTTCTGACCCCACTCCACCACTTTTAAATGTTATAATTATTTTTATCATTGCTAATTTGACAGCTGAAAACTTACCTCCTGTATCTTTAATATGCATGTTTAAGTATAGAGAGGGAAACAATTTTTTTTCTGTTTATGGACTCTTGGTATTTTTTCCTTACTGTACTATCTGCTCTGACCCTTTCCAAAGGCAGGGTTAAAGGTCCTCCAATAACCACAGATTACGAAGAGATTTCTAAATCCCTCTAGCACATCTAACTCTTCCCCTTCCTCTCACCTCTCAAATTTAACTCATGAATGCGAATGGGTTTCCTATACCAATCTTACCACTGAGAAGTAGTCTCCAATTCAGAATATTTATTTTTAGGGTGAAAAATGATAGCAAGGAATCAGTTCTAATTGTCACTGTCTTTCCCTTCATCTTACTTTAACATAAGCTGAAGAGTAGCCAGGGCCCTAAGTTCTTTGGGTTACTGATGAGGCCCTGTCCCTTCTTCTACAACACCCAGTTTCCCTCCCACCATCTAGAGACAGATCATCATTTTAGTCCTTCCAACATTATCCACTTCTGTCACCATGAGAAACTCAAAACCACTCATTCCCTGCACTCTGACTCCCCAACATTCCTTAGTCTAAATCTTTTTTTTTTTTTTATTTCCTTAGTCTAAATCTATCTCCTAGCATTTCTTAGCTCTTGACACCTTTCCACTGAGCTTTCTGAAACTCAGTATCCCTCATTAGCCATGGCTCTTATTTTCAGGTCCTTCTCTGAACACTCTGATTTCATTTTGCTCCATGTGGTTCAGCAGGAAGAGCTCTGCCTCTCTCCCATAGCTCTTTGGTGTTTGCTTGTTCCCTTCTATGCCTGATAATCATGGACCTGGACATAGAGCTGTTCTGTCTGTTCTCTTCATGCTCCTCTGAGACCACAGTCCCTCCATCTGTAGTGAACCCTGCAGATGTGATGCTCACATTATCCCTCAGGCCTCTACCCCTGTTTGTCAAGACCACCTACAGACCTTGTTCATTTACTCTCATTCTGAAATTGTTCTGACTCACGCACTCACTAAATTCAACACTACTCATGATTATTTTTGGTGATTTTAATAGCTTTAATTTTGATCCTTCCAGGCCTTGACCTCTCAGACTCCTGACCTTCTCTCTTGCAGTGGCTTTGCTCTGCTCCTAAACTCAGTAATTCTTTCTTCTCTGAATTACCATGACTCTTGACTTTATCAACTGCTACATTCCTTCCCTAGCCTCTATTTCAAGAATGCCATTTTCTGATTTCCACCTTCTTCCTTTTCGGCTTAGTCCATGCAAACACCCTGACTGTAACCATTCTGACTCTATTGGTATCTACAAACCATTGAACCTATTAACTTTTCGAAGAAATATATACTCTTTAATTCATTAATTCCTTCCTCACTCAGCTTAAATTCCATCCTCTAATGTCATAATGCATATCTTCACCCCAGCTTGGATGTGCTGGCCCCCAGCACAGCTGCAGGGTTACATAATTCCCATTGGTATGTTTCACTGAAATGCAGTGGCATTTTCCCTATAGCATGATTTTGTCTGCAATTCCTGCCACCTTAAAGCTACACTGTCTAGTCTACCTCTCTTTTGTATACATTAGATCCCAAGTCTCCTAATCTTCCCAACAGTCAACTCTGTGTCTTGAAATAGGTTAAGTTTTCCTTCTCATCTGAATCACTTTCATCTTAACAAAAAGCATAATAAAATATCTGACTTTATTTTAATTTTTGTGGTGCTAGAGATTCAACCCATGGCTTTCTGCATGCTAAGCAAGGGCTCTACCACTGAGCTACATGTCCATCATCTAACATTAAAAAAAAAAAAAAAAAAATCTTTCTGAGCCAATACTTCCTTCTAGTCACAAATTTCTTGCCTCTTTTTTTAAAAAGTAAATTTCTATATTTGTGGTGGAGATGGAAGATAATGGAGAAGACAAGGTGCTTTCCAAGCTGTTCCATAGCAGGAGATCAAGAAGCTGATAAACAGCTTCTCAGTGAAGTGGGTAAAAAAAAGGGACTTTACTGGAATTTAATACTGAACTCTCAGAACATCTTGGGGACTTAGAAGTTTGGATACAATAAAATAAAAAAAGAAAAAAATTCATTGCCAAGGTCAGCTGCCACCAGAACAGATTCACTATAGGCAAATCTGAGGAGATTTAGAAAACTAGCCTTTAAGGTGGCACCATGGTATGTCTTGATACAGAGAAATCAGTACTGATTAGTAGGTGAGCTACAATATGTTAAAAAGCAGCAGAGATGCTGTGTGTCTCTCATTGTCTGTAGAGAGCTGAGGTAGACACCTCTCCCACCACCAACACCATGCTAAGGTGGCTGGTGTCTGTGGGACTAAACCCTGGCACCCAAGCCGGGCATGGTGGTGCATGCCTGTAATCCTAGAGGCTCAGGTGTCTGAGGTAGGAGGATCCCAAGTTCAAAGCCAGCCTAAGCAAAAGCCAGGTGCTAAGCAACTCAGTGCGACCCTGTCTCTAAATAAAATACACAAAAAAGCTGGGGAAGTGGCTCAGTGGTCGAGTGCGCCTGAGTTCAATCCCCAGTACCAAAACAATAAACAAAAAAACTGGCAGCCAGACCTGTGTAATTCAAGCTGGGCAGAAGTCCAGACTGGGTAGAGGCCTGCCATGCTATTACTCAGTTACCTAGAAAACCAAGAGAAATTCAGATGCGGAGAGTGTTTTACCCAGGGATTACAGGATGTTCAGACTGGTGAGATCCTGGGTGTCTCTCAACCTTTGAATCTGGCAGGTCACAGGAAGAGCTGGGGTAGGCAGGGAGTTCTCTAGGGTGGAAGAAAGTAAGTGTGAATTTTGGGATTGAGCCCAGGAGTCTGAGAAAAACGGAATTCTCAGTTGGCAGAGGGATGGAATGATTGACTCCATTGGAGCAGAACCCACGGAAGACTCCTGGGGTGTATATTCCAGTGTAGACCAGCAACTGCCAGGCTCTGGAGAGGCACCAATTTAAACTCTTCAGACTAATCACCATTTAAAGAAGCAAGGAGGGACTAACTAGACCTAAACCGCATTTCCAGGATCTCCACCTCTGGAAATTCCTCTCACAGAACACTACAGTGATCCAACCCTGAGAGTAGAACAAATAATACCCTCCAAACTGCCCCACCTCATACTGCCCAGAAGGGAAGCTGAGGATTTTTTAGCTCCAACTAACAATTTGACAAGCAACACAAAAAGAAGAAGGACTTGACAGCCTGTAGTTACTGCTCTTGTTCACGATACATTCCTCATGAAAAAAAATGGAAAAATACTTGGGAACAGACAACCAACATATATTATCATTGACAATATTTGACCACCACAATGAAAACAATTTTTCATCAAGAACTTTATTTTATTTTTATTGTGTGCTGAATGCTTCAGGATATTTGTACATATACATATTGTCTCACTTTTCTCATTTCTAGCATTTTTTGAGGGCTAGGGCTTTTGATTAGTATATATTGGTTTTATTTTATATTGTTGTTCACTTGTCTATTTCTCTTGATTCTCTTTCTCTCTTTTCTTTTGCTAACAGCAAAATTGTATTGCTCTCTTTTTCACTCTTCCTTTAACTGGTCTCCTTTCTCTTTTCCTCCTTCATAATCATCACATCCTTTCGAACTTACTGTTTTTACTCTTGGCAACTGCTTGCCATTTCTGCTTCTGGTGCCAATTAACATTGTAGATGTCATAATAGTTACTAAGTATTTTGTTTAATGCTGTAAATTGTTTGCATTGATCGTTGTTATTTTTTGTCTCTCCCTACACCATGAAGTACTAGAAATTTTCAGGGACGCTATAAATTCCTAGGATAGAAACTGTGCCACCTAAAATTCAAACTGATAAGTGCATAGACACACAAAAAAATGAAAAAGCAAAGGAACAAACCATACCAAACAAATCATAATACCTCAATAACAGTATCCATTGATACCACAGTGGAGGAAAAGTCACAGAAGGAATTTTAAAGGTTTATAGCTAAACTGATCTGAAAGGTAAAAATGATATAAGGAGTGAAATCAGAGAGAAAACACAGGAAATGAAAGATCACTACAATAAAGGGATAGAGATTCTGGGGAAAAAATCAAGCAGAAATCCTCAAAATGAAGAAATCAATAAAGCAAATTAAAAATTCAATGAAAAGCATCCACAGCAGTGTAGGCTACTTGTAAGATAGAGTTTGAGGCAACATAGACAAACTATATAATCTTGAAAATTAAGTTAACTGTGGGGAAAAGATGGTAAGAAACCATGAATAGAATTTTCAAGATATATGGACTAACATTAAAAGACCAAATTTAAGATCTATTGGGATAGATGAAGGCTCTGAATTACAAACTAAAGGAATATACAATATTATCAATGAAATGATATCAGAAAAATTTCCAAATCTTACAATGGTATGAAAATCAAGTACAGGAAGCATACAAGACTCCAAATACACAAAATTACAACAGACTCACACCAAGGCACATTTTTATGAAATTGCCTAATATTCAGAATAAGGATGGAATTTTAAAAGCTGCTAATGAAAACCAACAGGTCACATTTAGGAGGAAACAAATCTGGATTTCAGCTGATTTCTCAACCAAGACCCTCAAAGCTAGGAGGTCTTGGAATAATATGTACCACATTCTAAAAGAAAATGAATGCCAAACAAGATACTATATGCAGCAAAATTAAATTTTTGATTTGAAGATGAAATAAGAACCTTCCACAATAAGCAAAAAGTAAAAGAATTCACAAACAAGAAAGCCTATACTACAAAACATACTCAATAAAATAGTTCAAGAAGAAATGAAAAGTAACATCAGAAACCAGCAGAGGGAGGAACTAAACTAGAATAATAGTCAATCTATGGAGAAATTAATACAAATCAAAAATTAGAAATAAATCAAAATGACAGGGAATAAAATCTCTTCTCAATAATAACATCAAATGTAAATGGCCTAAACTTACCAATCAAAAGACATAGAGTGGCAGATTCAATTTAAAAACAGAACCCAACAATATGTTGTCTCCAAAAGATTCACATCATAGGCAAAAATATCAACAGACTGAGGGTGAAATAATGGGAAAAAACATATAATTTACATAGATCTCGTAAACAAGTAGGGGTTTCTTCTCTCATATCTGATAAAGTGGACTTCAATCCAAAGCTAATCAGAAGAGGTAAAAAAGGTAATCCCATATTGCTTTTGGAAATTTAGTACAAAATTAATTACAAAACAATAAATAACAGTTGTAAATATTTATGCCCCAAAGAATGGAGTATCTATGAACATCAAACAAACCCTCTCAATGTCAAGAATCAAATAGATCACAATACAAAAGTTCTGGGTGACTTTTAACAAGCCTCCCTCAACACTGGGTAGATCTTCCAGACAAAAAATACATAAAGAAGCTATAGAACTAAAAACGATAATTAATAATTTAGACTTAAAAGACATATTCATCAATGTCTGAATACACCTTCTTCCCAGCAGCACACAGATTATTCTCTAAAACAGATCATATCTTAGGCCCCAAAGCATCTCTAAACAAATAAAAATAAAATAGACCATATCTTAGGTCACAAAGCAATTCTCACCAACAATAAAAAAAATAGAAATAATCCAGTCCCAAAAATCTAATGATAAAATGTTCTTTCTGGAATGTGAATGCTGACACACAACAATGTGGAAGAGGGGAGAATAGAAGTTATTTGGATTAGACAAAGTAGAATGAAGGAAAGGGAGCAGGGATAGGAATAGGAAAGTCAGTGGAATGAATCTGACACAACTGTCCTATGTACATGTATAAATACACCACAGTGACTCTCCACATCATATACATCTGCAAGACTGGGATCCTAATAATAAGTATAATAGGATATACTCCATATTTTTATAAATATGTCAAGACAGACTCTGTCATGTATAACTAAACAGAAAAATTTTTTTTAATTTTCTCTATTTCCTCCAGAGTCCTCCAAATTTGTCTTAAACCAACTTTAATCAGGATTTCACTTCTACCATTTCATAAAAGTAGCAAAAAAAAAAAAAAATCCTGTAAGATGTGATAAAAAGATATCAATTTCCAGTAAAAAGGTAGCAGATTTAAGCCACATTTTAAACCATTTCTGATCTTGACTCTCATAACACTGAGGGTAGTAGACTACATCACCCCATAATAAGTCACTTTGGCATATTGATTATTTTTGAACTGGAAGGAATTGAGAAATAGACACAAAAGAAACTCCTTGCCTTCTCCATCTACCAGGAATGGAAGGAGGATTCTTAGTCACCAGAGACAATTCTAGATCTGTAACAGTCTGGAAACGGAAGAAACTCCACAGCAAACCATACTAACTAGCCCTTGTCTACCACTGATTTCCACATATGTTTGCCTTCCCATGATTTACTATCTCTAGAAGCTCCAAGTCCTCTTTCTTGTGACCCCTCTCTGAAGTTGTTCTTGCTGACACTCTACAAGTTCATGTTCTAGCCATACCTTTGAGTCACTCATCTCTGAGGGCTCCCATGTGTGTGATGCTCACATTCATAAACTTCTGCCTGATTTTCTCTTGTTTATCTTTCCTCAATCTAATTTGCAAGGTCCCATCAATAAACCTGCGATGGATAGAGGAAAAATCTTTTCCCTCTATTAAATACTCATTCCCTTAGTTTCTCTCCAGCTTTCACTGGCTCTTTTTCACTGGCTCCTCCTAATCTCCCCAACACATTCTCTTTGAATGACCCAGTGCTCAGGGTTTGGCTTGCTTCTCTCTTCTACCTAAACTTTGTATTAGATGATCTCGTTTGGTTTCTTGGCTTAATCCTCTTTACACATTATTAGACCCCAGAGTTATTTCTCCAACACAGACATTGTATCCAAATAGAGAATTGGGAATTATAACCCCTAACTGAACTTCCAATACTGAAAAGGTTTGTGACCCTTTATGGCTTACATTCTCATTTCTGCTGCCTGTCCTGCAGCTTCCTCTTTTCTAAACATGAAAGCAAATTTAAAAGTAAGGGAAGGATAAATATTAGAGAATAAAAACTTTTATGCTTTCATTTTTTAAAATAATTATTCCATGGTACACAATTAAATGTAAAATTAAAACCAGTACACTGAGAGTAAAATATGAGATAAGACTTGAAAATTGAGTAAAAGGTAAAAGTAAAAAAAAAAAAATTAAACTCCAATAAAATTAAAAGGTTAAGAGTTAAAAATAAGATGAAAGAGATGAGATTTAAAATAAGGGATAAAGAGCAAGAAGCCAATGAGATAAAAGGTTAAACACATAAAGAAGAGAAAATAAAAAATTAAGATAAAAGGCTAAAGCCCATGAGAGTAGAAGTTAAATATGTAAAAGAAAAATGGATTAAGCATTAAGAATGGAATAAGGAACTTAAAATATAAAGTTGAAAAATGTTAAACTGAAAAGGTAAAGAGTATTAGGAGAAAAATGTTTTTAAATAAAAATGAAGCTAAAAAGCTTTAATATTAGAGAAATAGGTAGTCTTAAGAACATGGAAAAGTCCTACAATAATTGGTCAGGAGCAAGAACTTGCTGTAACCTATTTCCTGGGCATTCTTACATACTGTGGTACTCTTTTCTGGAATGGAACCTACCCTTTAAACAAATAGTTGCCTTCATCCTGAGTCAGAAAGTCATTCAGTTGGTTTCCTGGTAGAAATTATCTCCTTTATGTAAAGTAACAGTAGAACTGAGCTCAGGCTTGACACAAGCTGCACATTAGTTAGCCTCTGGAATATTCTAGGGAGAAAATGAAGTAAATGAACTGGATACTCATCATATACATTTGTCTTTTGTGTTAATTTGGAAAACATTTTTCCATTGATTATTTCCCTTTCACCATTTTTACACAAAAGGTAAGGAAAGACTATTTGCACCTTCAAGAGGAAATAGGTGGGTTGGGTTGTAGCTCAGTGGAAGAGTGCTTGCCTAGCATGTTTGAGGCACTGGGTTCAAACCTCAGCACCACATAAAAATAAATGAATAAAATAAAGTTATATTAAAAAAACAAAAGAGGAAATAGGTTTCTTGAGCTTGGAGGCTTACAGAGCTGATAGGTGTGGAGTCAGATAGAACTACTGGATCTGGAATGTTCCTTAAGGTCCCTCATGCTCAGAGGTTGTGCTTTGGGGAAGTGATTAGATCACAGATTTCTGAACTCCTTCATTGTTTAATCCATTGATAATTGAATGGACTACATGGAGGTGGAAACTAGTTGAAGAAAGTAGGTCCCTGGAGGCATACCCTAGAAGGGTTTATCTTCTTCTGGACCCTGTGCCCCATCCCTCTCAGTTTCCTGGATACCAGGAGTTGAGCAACTTTCTTGTACCATGCCTTTGCACCAGGATGTTTCTGCAATGGAGTTGAACAACAATGAATTGAAACCTCTAAAGCTGTTAGTCCAAATAAATCTTTCCTCCTCCAAGTTGTTCTTTTGAGGTTTTTTGGTCACAGCAACAAAAATCTGACTAACACAATAGCACTGTAAGGAAAGAGTACTAAACGTGAGCCTTGGTTCTTAAGATGAGAGATAAAAACATGTGTTAATACTCCTAAAACAGTAGGCAGAACTCAGACTGAATAGGAGGAATATTTTCAGAATAGTTGCAATGAAATCCTTGTGCTCACCCTATGTTGGAGGTTTCCGGGAATTGCCCTAGCAAGAAAGAAGTCTCTGTAAGGCCCTCCATACTGTTTCAATATAATCCCTTTCCTATTTTCTGCTTGCCCTGCCATATGCAATCTATCCCACAGCCATTTGTGCAGCCACCTAGTGACCTTACCACTGCAGGTAAGAAATGAGAAATTTTGAGGGCGGCTGCACTCCCTGGATTTTCATGGCCTTGGCATAAAAATATTTAGTGCAGGTACTATCCAAGCAGTGAACTTGTAAGAGAGGTTTGCAGAGTGCTGTGAGCCACAAAATCACCTTTTCGCCTATAAGGAGTTGTCCCAACCTTAGAGGCCATGATAGTCTGTAAATACGAAGACCAGCAAAAGGAGAATTATTGCTTCCCATGCCATCATTAGAGTATTTTTCCCGTCTGCGATTTTTCAGACCTTGCAATTAAAAGAGAGTTTCTCTGGCTTCCTGCTGACCTATGAAGGGTGTGTTTTAGAACCAAGGATTAATATTGATTTGGGAACTTACTTCAGTTTGAAAGAAGCATCATTATTTATTGGAAAACCAGGATGTCTGACATTGCATGAGCTAGGGAAGGGGTTGGTGAAGACAATCATGTATTCTCCAGCCTTCACTTCCCCCAATTTTGAATTTCCCTCATATGCTGACCAATTCTCCTTACTATCAAGGTATTTAAAAAGAGAAGCAACTAGCCATGAAAGAGAAAAGTTAACAAAGGCCACAAAATCAAATAGCAAGACATTATAGGTAATAGAAGTCTCAAGGCATTGTTATCGAAAGTCAAGGATTTCTAAAGCTAACAAATAAGCCACAAATGTCATAGAAGAATCTCAAAAGTCTCCTTTAATTCCTGTGTAGCAGACTCATGTCCCTTCTGACCTTTCCTTCTGTTTTCATCTCTTTCTTTTTCCTGCCTTTTTAAACACAGCTTCCTTCTAGCATCTTCACTCCCAGGTGGAAGCAGTAAGATATGACTATACATTTATTCATTTGTGTTTCATTTAACAAGTATTATTTGTGCCTGCTATGTGCCAGGGACTCTCTTAAACACTGAGAGGGAAACAATGACAATATATGTTTATATTGAATATCTGATGTATACAGTAACCTAAGTGTTACAGGAAAGAAACCCAGAACTTTCTGAGAGAAATGCTGACCCAGGCTCGCTTGAGTAAGACAGTTTCAGCATCCCTCAGTAGGCTGCAGATCTTTCCAGATACCATCTTTCTTCCCGTTGTAGGAGGAAAAAGTGGCTAAATAATTCTTATTCATCTCTGTCAATTTTTTATTCACCTAAGTATTATCTCAGTTGGCAGGAAATTTGTAACTGGCATTCTTCCTAAATCCAATGCCATTGTATGAATGACTTCCATATTTAAGGAAGACAATATATAGAGATTACTATTTGAAACAGGCCAGAATTTACATAAAATAAAATACGTAGGCAAAAATTTTAAGTCCTTTACATTTTTTAATGAAACTCATCCTGATATTGAGCTCCACTATTGAGGCTTGGGATTCAGATTAGAAGGGATTAGACTGTGAGACTTTTACACCAGAAAATTGTCATGGATGTCTGAGTCTAGAGAAAGCAGTAGATGCTAACAAGAAACCCAAGGGAAACAGGAGGGACCAACACCTCAGCAAATAACACCCAAGAATTCAGAGACCCAACAAGACAAGAGGTAGCTCAAGAAATATCAAAGAAGACCATGTGTGGGGAGGAAGAGCAGAGGCCTTTCTCCCCACAGCTTCCCATTCATTCAGTTTCTGTTTTGGGAAGGGATGTGGAGAGAAACAATCCTGGTAGGAAATTTGAATTCTACGCTGCCTATCAGGAGATAGAGTTACTTTTCTTAAGAACAAGATTAGATCACGTAAAACACAAAGATTACACTTTTTTACACATGGGAATCGCTGTGCTTCAAATTATTCTGTGATGCATGATGCATTGATCTATCTGGTTGACTGGAATTCTTTTCAGGGGGAGGGATGCTAATATAATTTTGGTGTCTATTGATTTGAGAAGTGAATGCCAGAGAAGAAGCCAGACCAATGAGTACTGTCAACTTGAACATGAATCTAACCTTGTTGTTCCAAAGGTCCTCCAACCAGCGTCTTCTGGGTGAGAACCTGAGCTGGGTACTGGTGAATATGTAGAACAACTAAAAAAAAAAAAAAAAAAAATTAGAGGGTATGAGTGTTTTTCAGCATAACTGAGAATAAAGACTATTTGATCAAATACTTTCATATGCCAAATATAATTTTCTCTTCTACTACCAATTTCAACAAACCAAAAGTAGGAGTAAAGAACTAATCAAGTAAACAAATTAGTTCTTAATGAGTCTATCACCTTCTTTACACCTTGCTTTGAAGCAAAAGTAACTGACATATCTCCGAAGAATTAAAACGGGAATTATATTTCCTTAAAAGGCATATAATACTATTTGTTTTTCACTGGTGTAAATTGTGTGTGTGTGTGTGTGTGTGTGTGTGTGTGTGTGTGTGATGACATTGGAAACACAGTCTGGCTTAATCAGAAGACTTTTGCTGTACTTTCATGTTCTTTACCCATGCGTTACAAGGACAGGTTCTGGAGGTTTAATTAGAGGAGGGGATCAGCATGACATATTTGTGTCTTAGTTGGATGCAAAATCTCACCTAATTCCCAACATTGTTCGATAATAAATATTTAAGAGGAAGCCATGCAGAGATGGAAAGTATTCAACTCAGAGGAAGATGTAGCACACCAGGCCAATAGTTAAGCCAAATTACCACATTTTTCAATTGGAAGGAGCAGATTTGTAAATGAACTGACGGAAAAATTAAACCACCTCACAAAGAGTATTGAATCTGAAAAATATCCATCTGCAGCCTTAAATTATTTTCATCTAAATATGTATAATGTTTTATCATTGAGATGTATTTGCATTTAAACATGTATAAACATTTTATTTTAACATATCTCACATTTAAACATATATAAGTGAATATAATATTAAAGGAAATCAGTTCTAGGTAAAGGCAATCTGCCTTCAAAATATTGGCTTTTTTTTTTTTTTTTTTTTTTCTTTCTCCTCACACCCTTGTCCATGTAAAAGGCCCGTGATTTTATCACTGTCTCGTCTGGTCTACACTATCGGTCAGGCAGAATGAGCCAACCCTCCATCAGGGCTAGACATACTCTTGGTCAGGCTTCTTCTCTTGTTCAGAATCTTCTCAAATGTTGGTCTTATCTTTCTCCATCTTGCAACCATTGCTCATTCAAAAATGTAAAGATAAGGATACAGGAATGGTTAGCGTCTCCAGAGGCTTTAGTTATCATTCCTCAAAAGATAAACATGCAAATAAATTAATAACACTCAAAGAGAGCTCTTGAGAACCTATTTGCCAAATGATTTTTCTGCCATTTTTCTTTTTAAAGCACTAAAAGAGCTTCCATCATGAAGGCAGTCTGGCCTATAATCCTTGAGAAGCAGAAATCTTCTTGTGTCTTTTTGGTATATGGGATTTCTACCTGTTGAAATCCCTAAAGCAAGGAAATCCTATATCAATAGCAACTATAAGACACACCAAAGTTTTTCCATAATCAAATCTAGTCCTGTTCCTTCCAGTTTTCTTTCCTTCACCCCTTTACCCCTTTTCTCTACACATTTGTCCATGGTAGAAGACTAAGTCTGATCTCTCAGGGAGACTATTTTTCCTAATGATAAAAGAAAAAGACAGCAGCATCCTATCCCCTTCCCACCCTGGCCCCTTCTGTTTGTTCACATCCCATGAAGGACTCAACTGTCTAATGTGGGCTGGATATGAATAGACTAGAGGAAGATTTATGGGAGGTTGCCTCTTTCCACTTAAAATTCCTTAGCTACACACATATTCTGGCAGACTCTTGTGAAATAGAACAGCTTCAATTCATTTAAATTAGAATCTTTCTCCTTCCCTCCTATACAAAAAGAAAGAAAAGTCACTCAATTCCAGTGACATTTAGCTAATAGTGATCATGTCATTTGGTGAATACTTAAAGCTTTGCATGCTGCCGACACTATTCTTTTTGATTTTAAACACTGATTCATTGAGCAGCATGTGCATACGTTTTATATAAGTTGAAAATTTTGATACTTTTTGGAGCATCTAAATAACTGTAAAAGAAAGTTAACTAATAATAGTAGTAGTAACTAACATTTATTTAAAGAATGCTGTGTCAGACTCTTTTCTAAAATCTTTGCTTATTAATCACTTGATATACATATCAGTCCTGTGTGATCTGTCACACTATCCCCACTTTGCCCAGGAGGAAATTGAGAAAGGTTGAGTTACTTGCCTGAGGACCCATGAACTGCAAGTGGTAAAGCCCACATCTGAACCTTGGTAGCATGTGTCCAGAATCTGAACCCTTCATGAAATAAAGTCATGAAAACATCTCTGAGAGGAAACAGGAAATATATCTAGCAAGTGAGGCAATACACAATAAGAAATACACGATTGCCTCATATTTGATTACTAGAGAAGAGATGGCATGAGATAAACATCATACTGGGTATAAACATCTCCCTTCTAGACTAACTGGAGCATTGGGGTGAGGAGAGTTCTGGTGTTTAAGATGGGAACTCCAGAAATCAAGGATAAAGGAAAAAAGAGGGAATTAAAACACAATATCTCCCTATAGTAAAAATGAGCCTAAGACAAGATAAGCCCATGCAAGCTAGAGTCCAATGCATAGACAACCTAGGAGAGCAATAGGCAAGAAAGGTTGGGTACTTAAAAGAATCTAGAGAGAAAAAAAAGACTACCATGTCTGAGGATCTTCCAAATGTGCTAATAGTGATAGGAAAGCCTTCTTTCACAGGGAACTTGAAACCTGACTGGAGAGGTTGGGAAAGATGATGTGAAGAGCCAGTTTTGGCTGTATTCATGATCTGACTGCTACCAAGACAGTCTTGTATTCCCAGAATGTACTTCTTTACTGTCTATTCTCAACAGAAGCCAGAGTAATCCTATTCAAATAATCAGAACACGTGAGTCTCATCTTCAGCTCCTCCCGTGGGTTCCACACTGGTCCTCCTTCACTGTGCTCTAGTCATATTCATCTCCAGGATGGTCTGAAAATCTGTACATGAACTGCCTGCTGCAGGGCCTTTGCACCTTCTGTACCACTTACTGTGAATTCTGTTTCATGGAACATTAGCAACACTCTTTTCTCTCCTCTTTCTGGTCTCTGCTCCAATGTCCCCTTATTTTGAGGCTTCCCTCTCAAAACATTCTCCCTCTCTTCTGCCTCCAATATGTTGTCCATAACCATGTCACTACCTGGTATATTGTGTATTTATTCTCATTTGTTGTTCTCTACCCGTGTGAATACAGCTTTATAATGAGAGTCTTTGTGTTCTTCACTGCTCTGTGAAGCACTTAGAGTGACATCAAGCAGACAAAAAGCATTCAACAGTAATTGTTGAAGAAAAAATGCAATAGGAATTACTGAAACATTTGCATCATGGGTAATGGAACCAAAAGGTAGAAGACTTTTTTTTATTAGTTAAAGGTAGCAGACTGAGAGCCCTTAGGCTGAATTCAATCCTAAGTTATGTTTTCTTTTAGCTGCACAGCAAGTTTTCAACAATATAAACCAATATTTAAATATCAAGGGTGCTCACATAAAAATCTAGAATTCTGACTTCCTTTCAAAAACCTAACGATTTGGTGTCCCCTCGATGGATATTCCCATGTTTCAAGTATCGTCTGAACTTGAGTAACAGCTGCACTGTTAGGCGGAACCCGCTACCTCACCCACTGCTATCTCCCCATGTCAAGATTGAGCGTTAGTTGCTATGTGCCATTCTTACCACACTGCCATACAGATGTGAAGACAGAGAAATATTCCTTGCACCCACGTCTCTGCCACACCCATGTCTCTGTCAACTGCAGGAGAGTGAAAGACTAAGAGTATGTGACTCAAGAAAAGTGGGAGAGAGTAAACTTCTTTGCAGAAGCGAAGACTTTACTTGTGTCATATATGTTCTTCGTCTGGCCCTTGAAATCCCTTCCATTTGTCTCACCTGTGTTCTGCCCAGACTGAGCAAGACAAAATGGTAAGCTGGAGCTGACAGGCCTCTTGAGAATTAGACTTCATTGACCTTAGAATAAGGAATCTTGTCAGAATACTTGTGTTTGCTTCTTTGCTTTTATTTCTTATTTATTATTATAATTAGTTTTACTTCTAGTTTCCTAGAAAAGTTTTCTTGGAAAGAACTCAGTATCTCATTTAACTGCAGGGCATCTGTAATGCATAATTGATCCCTATGTGTCTTCTTTTATTTAAAGGTATTGAGAATTAAACCCAAGGACACTGAGCCACATCCCCAACCCTTTTTTTTTTTTTTTTTTCTGTATTGTTATTTAGAGACAGAGTCTCACTGAACTGCTTAGGGCCTTGCTAAATTGCTGAGACTGGCTTTGAACTCATGATCCTCCTGCCTCAGCCTCCTGAGCTACTAGGATTACAGGCATGCATCACCATGCCTGGCTCACTATGTGTCTTGAGAAATGCTAAATGTTTTGTATATATAGGCCTACATGATCTTCCCAACACATTTACACAATAATAATAATTATTATTACTCCATTTAATAGATCAGTATATTAAGGAACAGGGAGAAAAAATAACTTATTACAAGCATCAGAGCTATGGCAGAGCCAGAATTTAAAGACAGGCCTATCTAGCTCCAAACCCCATTCATAATCATCACTTTGAGTTGGCTTCACTCAATCACTGCAACATGACAGTAACATCACTGCGGTTTCACAACCTCAGCACTATTAACATTTGGACAGGAGACAGGGAGGTGAAGTGGTGATGTCCTATATGTGATAGAATATTGAACAGCACCCCTGGCCTCTACCCACTAGATGCAGAGGACCCTTCCTCCTATTGTAACAACCAAAAATGTCTCCAGACATAGCCAAGTGCGCCCTAGGGGGAAAAGTATCCCTTGAATGAGAAACACTGCACTAAGTGGAAAATAAGATTTATTAGTCCCCTCTTGGTCAACCTAGTTAGAAGACTCAGAGACCCAAAAGAACAGGTAGCAAAAACATTTGTTAAGACTCGGGTACAAAAAAAAGAATTTTAAGAAAAAATTTCAAGACAGCCCCCAAATAGAGGATATAGACAAGGATAGAACTGAGAGAGAGAAGCAGGAGTGATTGTCAATCCATTCTGATCATGAATTTCCTCCTCTTGAGCAATCATGATGTAATTTTAAGCAAAGGCACTCACAGTACTAATCTTGGTTGATTTCAGCATGAGCCACAGGCAAAGATAACTTGGAAAGTTAATAGAACAAAAATAAAATGCTAGAAATATTAAAATAGCCTAACAATGCACCAGGCATGTAATTGTTTTTTTTTTTAAGTATATATATTAATTGAGAAGCTTGTTGGTTTGCTTTTTAAATAGAATTAAAGAATGCATTTTAAAATTTCACTTTATGGAGTAAACATGTTTTCCTGACATCAAAACACTCATAAACAAAATTGCACAGAAATAAAATTACAATCATTCCTGCCTAGCTTCCCTCTAGTACTCTTTCTACTCTCACTAAGTGCCTCTGCCTGGAACAGTAATTGTACAGTGACCTTTGCTATTGGGAAAGTGCTCCATGTTTTTGTAGGGTTTGGTTCAGCAATATCTCAAGGTAATAAGTGTTATTTCAGTTTGGTTGAGAAATGGCGACTTCTGGATTTAGTATTAGTTGTGAGATTTAGATTCAAGAGTAAATTTATATTTCATAAAAATAAATATTTATTGAAATACTTATAGGAGATTTCTAACTATGCAATAAGAAGAAAACAACTGATAGAGGACAGTGAAATATGGCTAACGCACCTTTTGTGTGTATTTGGGTATGCCTGGCCTTTGCTGAGGGAAGAATAATAGCCTGCATGTGGTTTAGCAAAATAGTATTTATTATTTGAGAACTGTTTGACAGGTAGCCTGTGTGCAAGAGTGCTAATGGGAGACACAGTGGCTTAGATAAGGCCCTTGCTTACAGGTAACAAAGGCCATCTCAAACTGGCCTAACTATAAAAGAAATTTATTAGAACGATTTTTGTGCTGCATGCAATCTGAGGGTGTTATTAATAACGAGGACTCAGAAAGATGGGGGCAGCATGGGGACTTCGAAGCAGCAATTCAACACTTCTTTAGCACTGAGCTGTTCACAGGAGCCAGTCTTCAGTTCCCACCCTGAGAATCACGGTGGTCCTTCCAGAGTCAGGTTCTAATCCCTGGGGAAATCAGTTGTTTACCAAGAAGTAAGAATACCCTGGAAAAAATGTAGCTATGTGGGGCTCATATTTTGCTGGAAGACAGGGAAGTTCTCAGGGAATAAAGTCCAACTGGGATTAAGATTTGAGATGAAGGAAAAATAAGTGTGAAACAGGTAGACACTCATTTTTTTTTTAAGAACCATGCGAGTACAGCATCATTGTAAAGATCATGGTCTCTGAAACAAGTTTGCTGTGTTCAGATCCTAGCTCTGCTACGTACTAGTTATATGATATCAAGAAAGTAACCTAACCTCTCCATGCCTCAGTCTCTCTATCTCTAAAAGGAAGTCAATACTATCTGACTTGTAGAATTATTGTGAGGATTAAGTCAATATATCAAAAATATTTAAGCACCATCTGGCTCACAGTAAATGCTAGGTAAATATGGTATTAAGATGTGGAAGACATAACCTAGATGTGGCGAGCTGTCTATGTGTAACCCTTGCCCAACTTCAGCTCATACTGTGCCCAAATTTTGAGTGTTCTCTAAAAATCTCAAACTTCACAATGTACTAGCATGTTGATGGATGGAAGGATGGATGGATGGACAGACATAGTTATTAAACTTTCATGGAAAGGCAAAAAAAGCTTCATGCATATACCAATAAAACTTAATAAAATTATTACTAGGATTCTCTTATCTTTCCTCCAATTCTCTATTGCCATGAGTTTTTCTTTTCCCCATACAGATACTGAACATCCTTCTAATGGCTCTAACAATTCAACCCGTTCAAGTTTATGGTTGACTAAGGAGTAAAAATTAAAATGATACACTTAGGCAAATTCACATTCTTCCCCAGGGGACCTGCCCATTATCCAAATAAAGCAGACTTAGTATTGTGCTGGGTGCAGAGAGAGGAAAAGACCAAGACACAGGGGAAGAGAAGAGATTCTGTAGTTATAAAAATCCAAAAATTGCTCCATAATGCTTCAATTTGCAAAGAAACCTGGTGGAGATATTTGGAGAGCCCTGGGTTAGTCTAAGGGCAAGGATCACTGTTAGGAGGATCCAGTGGCAATGTCCTATACATGGTAGGATATTGAGCAGCATCTCTGTTCTCTTCCACTAGATGCTGGGAGCATTCTCCCTCTACCCATTGTGACAACCAAAAATTTCTCCAGACATAGTCAAATGCTCCCTAGGGGGAAAAATGGTCCTCAAATGAAACCACTGCACTAAGGGGAAAGAAAGTAAGACAAGTCCCTTCTTGGTCAACCTAGTCAGTGTTGGCTAAAGGGAGGTAATTAAGAGTGTGGTTGAGCAGTCAAGCCGTGGCAATTACTTCATCCCTTTCAATATCAGTTTTCTTTGTAAAATGGGGATAATAATAGCATACACATGTAGCACTATTTTAAGCATTAATTAATGTGATGTATGTTCAGTGCAACAATACTTCCACATCATAAGAACAAGCTATTATTATAATGATGATAATTCATTATGATTATGATTGTATTCACTAAAATTAAGGTGTTTTCATTGAGGCAGGAGATGCCAGGGCATCTGATGGAGATCTGATGATGGAGATCATAAATGATGGAGAATCTGGCAGAAGAATCTGTGAAAATTCTAAAATGGTGTAAGCAATAGACATTCTTATCAGATGTTTATAGTTATGAAACCATAAACCTATAAATAGTGTCTTGTAGTAGTAATAAGTTGTGATAAGGTAAATTTTCAGATTAAGTAATAAGGAGGTGAATGGAATACATAAAGAATAGATTAGAGTCCAGGAAAATGTGGTTTGAAGAACATTACCAACACTCTAACCCTTATATCCAGTGGCCTCAGTGTGCTAGAACTCGGGACCTCAAATTCTGCCCACAGAATCATTGGAGAGACCAGGTATAGGATGAATCATAGGTTTGTAATCATACACTATACTTCCTGTGTACAGTTATCAGTCTTGTCTTCATCATCACTGTGGTTTACTACTTAGTTCAGTCCTTAGCAAAGGTGTAGAGACTCAGGAACACATTTCATAAAAGACTAGATGCTAGAGCTAGTATTTTATCCTCTTAAACTTGTTAAGGGTCTATTATTATCCACAAGTACTAACAAAAGAAATGAAGCTCAGAAAGACATGTGCTCCTCCAAGATCACAGAACTGACTAGTAAAAACAAGATTTAAGCTCTGACCTTTCTTCCATCACACACTACAATGGCTTCATTGATTTAAGAGGTACTTTGGACTCCTCAAATACTGAACCAAATGTGAAGAAGTTTATGTACTGACTGGCTGACTAACCCTGATTTCCATGGGGAAATACAGTTACTATTACACAATAGGGTTAAAGGAGTGTGAATGGAACTCAAGAAATTATTTGGGGAGCCTTTTAGGACTCTCATATCCCAGAGTAAGATTTAGAAAACAACTGCACTTCTAAGAAGTAAGAATTATTCTTTCTGAATAGTCCTTCAATAGCTCAGGAAATAATAGCAAGAATCAACAAGTACTGTATTAAATTAAAAAGTTCCACACCACAAAGGGAAGGAGTGTAGAGACAGACTACAGAATGGGAGAAAATCTTTGCCAGCTCATTTGATGACAAAGGATTAATATCTTGAATATATAAAGAACTCAAAAAACTCAACACCATAAAAAGAAAAATCTCAGTCAATAATGAACAAATTAATTAAATAGACATTTCTTGAAGGACGTATGGATGACCAATAATTATATGAAAAACATTCACCATTTAACCATCAGGGAAATGTTAATCAAATCTATACTGAGATTTCTTTTTACCCTAGTGAGAATGGTTTTCAGCCAATTTCTGAGCCTAGCAGCAACATAAAGCAGCTATCTCTCTGAGTGCAAAAGGGTTGTTCCAATGACCAAGAACTTGAAGACTCCCTGACACATAGGGAATCTTCTTTCAGCTGTATTTCTACCCAACCTTGTTTTCCTCTTACTTTACTATTGATCAGAATGGCAAAATTATCTGATGACTTTTCCCCAACCATGCTCTATTTTCTCTTACAGGCATTTTCACTAATAAAAGCTGCACATTTAACTCATCTTGGAATTCACTTTTTAGGGGACTTGGGCTAGTAGAGTCCCATTCTAACATCTTTGTAATACAGAGTGGAAGCCAAGAGCTACATTTCCAAGATACTCCCTTCCTTGCATGGTTCTCCATTAGAACTTACATAGGCAAGTAACTTTTATGACATTTAGGAGGCCCCTTGGAGATGTTATTATTCTTTGGTGGTCATAATGAGTAAATTCTGGGACTTCACAGACTTCTATAAGTTACTTATTGCAATATATTGAGAAAATATGGAATCCTTCACAAAGACTTAAAATTTTTAGTTATTATTATCATATTATTCATATATATTATTATAATCATATTATTCTTCAAAATCAGCTAATTCGGTGTTTCAAAGATTGGAGAGAATATTTACAAACATTTATCACATTTTTGACTTCCCAGAAAGAACAATTTATTGACTTATCCATAGCCTAGATCATAGGTGTGTGTGTGGGTGGGGGTCATAACAAAAATAAAACATATTTATATCCACAGAGTACTTAAGCCAATATAAGAGAGGGGAGTGGGGAAATGTCCAGGAAAGCAAATAAAGATTAAAAACAAAGGAATAAAATTTGTAGTCTGAATTGAACTCATAGATTTTCAGAAAATACCATATGTAGATAATTTCTGATAAAATAATTTTACCCAGATTTCCTTGTCTTAGAGCAGCAGTATATAATCATGATATGAATTGTGACCCTCTACAAATTATCCTCCATGTGTACATTTGCCTCTTTTTAATGATTCATAAAACAAATGTATACCCATGCTTTAAGACAAGATTCTTATACTTCCTACATGAGATGTATCATTTTATTCCATTCTGAAGAAAAAGTGCAATAGCTTTTCTGTTACTAATTTCAGAAAAAGGGCAGTATCTGAGAAAAGAACAGTACTTCAGGCTATGCTAAAATCTAAACAAGCAAAAAGTCACCTTTGGAAATGGATTGTATTTATGTTTCTTGATTTATCATTTTTCCTCTATCAACTAGGACATGAGAAAATTTTTCTAATGTATAACAATACTCCAATGGTTAATACATAATTCTTTAGACACTGACCTGAAAGAATAGTTTCCTTGTGTTTTCATTTCTTTGTTTTGTTTTGTTTTTTTTGTTTTTTTTACTTTTCACTTCAAAATAGACTAATATCACCAAGACAGGAAATACAAACTTTTGTTGAATTATTTTACAAACAATACTGTGCATCTACTACTTTTTGATGCATAGTCAGAATTCAGAAGGTAAGGAACTTAGCAACTGCCACATCCCCAGTAGGGTAAACTAATAGCATTGTATCTTTTGGGACATTGCACAGATTAATACCACTATCAAGGGCTGCAAAAACATAAGAGTATGTGATGTTTACCTCACTTAACTCACATTTTTGACCAGTATAAAACCCATGTTGCATAGAATGAATGTAGGTCATATGGTGATGTTCACAGAGGCTATAGATCCAGAGGTAGGATCTACTGTCACAAATCAACACAGCTCCTGGTACTTAATATACAGATATTGACTGAACAGGTATTTTTTTGTAGTCCACATCAACAAAGATAATCCAAAGATGTTTGCCTTCAATACTGAGGCTCAGAGTTTTGTGATCCTACCGGTTCATTGTCTGTAAGGGATTGAAAATAAATTCCATATAACCGGTAGAGGACCATATTCACTACCCTAGGAAAAATTTTCCTAATTTACTCTGGTTATTTCTTTCTGTTACCTTATATGCCTACATAAGGTACACTCAGGCCAGAAGAAGGTGAAACCTGTGGCATTGCCAAGGCTTCTGGTGATTCAGTGATAGCAGGGATGTCCCTCTGTGGGAAATAAATCTCTGAGTCATACTATCCATCTGAAAAAAGAAGCCCCAAATTTTGGGTATCACTTTAGATTCTGGAAGACAACACATGCCACATTTGGATGTATTTTTCTGATCAATTTTCTGTGTAGTCTTAATTTTTACTGGTTTCATGAGGGTTCTGGAGTAGGAAGAGACTCTGCGGCAGGGTGCAAGTTGCCCCACAACTTACATGTTATGACCCAGTAGACCTAGTGGTACTGGAGATTATCTATGGGAGATAGAAGTGATTTACAAAGCTCGTGGCAAAGCACCTTAGGGTTTCAGGTATCAACAATGCTTATTCCTATAAACATATCTTCTTTTTACAAGTAACTGCTAGATGACTGCTGGGCTCTGGTAGAGACAGAAAACCTGACCACAGGATACCTACTGACCCTGAAGCCCAAATATCTCTTTAAGAATGAGCTGTTACAGATATGCTGAAAAATAAAATCAGATGGTGAAGTAATTTGCAATTGATAAATAAAAATTATGTGTATAAACTAAATCTCAGAGAGCAAAAATATCATAAATGAAGTATAATAGCTAGTGGATCAGATTCCCTTAGTACCTTTCTCTCCTATGTTGCCACTTTTTCCTCAACCTACACAGACAACTAGTTAACAGAGGAGGAAGAATCATGGGCCTGGTTTATGGACAGTAATGAATAGTATGCCAGAACCAGCTAGAAGGGGGTGGTTGCTGCATTACTATTCCACTGAAGATTGGCTCTGAAAAACAATAGAAATCAGCATGAAGAATGTTGACGAGGACAATCTGATTGTATGTTTTAATTAAAAGAGCTTGAGTATAGATAAATGATTGATGGACAGTGAATGTATTTCCTGTGGTCAGACCCAATACAGTATTGCTATGTAGAAAACACTGATGTCAGGTTGATTACATTGAATCTATTTCCATCATGGAATCAGCAATAATCTATTCCTAACAGAATCCCATCTGAATGTGTTGTTCTAAAAGATGTAACAAATACCTTAAATACGTGGACAATATGTAGTTATGTATACCCATAGTCAAAGCAAATGGGTACTGGAATAAAGAGGAGGTAAAGGAAGCAGTCACCTATTGTAACATGTAACACTTAAGGGATTTCTACATCTTCTCCCCATTAGGTTGCATGCAATAGTTTGCAGGTCCTGGTGGCCAAGAAACAAATGCTTCCATTGAGGAACATATTGTCCAGTTAAATTGAAAACTGGAAATGCCTTGTGGCCATTTGAGGCTTCTCATTTTGTTTAACTAGTAAGTAGAAAAGATAATTCCTCTACTGGCTGGAATGATTCATCCAGATTACCAAGAAAATTAGATAAATCAAGGACTTCACTGAAATTCAGCAGATTCAGTTGGATGTCTCTTAAACTATCATACTAGGCAGTAGGGAATTTCAGCAACCCAATATAACCAGAACCTCCAAGAACCCAGCTATTGTGAAAAATATTTTGGCTCAACCCATTCAGTAAGACCTCCATTCAAAAAAAGGGTTCTGACAGAGAACAAAATGATCATAAAATTAGTGACAGAAAAAGTAAATAGACTCTCAAGTTCAACTTTAAGAAAAGCTATAGAAGTGAAGACTATTTCATTTATATTTAAGTTTAATTATTTGCTTTCCAATGACTCCTTCTTTCCCCTTTTTTAAAAATATGATGCATAGCATATTTCTGATGACTAGTATTTTGGACTTCATGGGGAACAATACCTGAAATTACTACAATCTGGGATGATGTGTTAAAAGATAAACTTTGGCACATTACAATTTTAGAGAGTTTATTTGAGCACATAGTTGTTCATGAATCAAGCAGCTTCAGACTGCAGGCAATTTTGGATTCCACCAAAAGGGTGTGAAAAGAAGAGTGTTACAGAGTGAATGAAGAAGCAAGGCAAAGAAAACATTTGAAGCTGCAGCATCATTTGCCTCATTCCAGTAGAAAGTTGCAAGTAAGAGGCAGGTGGGCAATGTCTGGTGGGTGAAGCTGCAGTTTAACATTTACACAGTTTGTGGTATAGGAACTCAGGGACCTGGAGCTTGCTGTCTAATGGCTTCCCAATTTTTTATTTTAATATATAATTGGTATGGCCTTGTCTCTTGAGGGACTCACACTGTTATCTAGATAAAGAAATAAAAATTGATACTGAGAGGTAAAATGGATGAACTACACTACATAATTTCAATATGCTGCCCAATCTGTTCATCCCTACTGATTCTGTTCTCTTTTCTTTCTACCCCACATTCTGAACAAGAAGGCAAAACTCTATGAATGGACTCTTGCCTTTGATTGGATTCAGCCAATCACAGGCAATGATAGGACAACATGGGGATTTTTTCCTGCTGGGCCAGGGATGGGTAGAAGCTGCATTCCTTAGCTGAGTGTCACATCTCCTACCTGGCAGCCTTCTTTGTAATTATAACCCTTAGCCAGTATGGGTAACCACTCCCTTTCTATCCTCCTCCAGATGGGTGACAGGTACTTTATCAATGCCAACTACTTTTTAATGTCTAATGGCTTCTATTAACCTTCACAACATCCTCACACATAGTTCTTTCCTTAAATTATCTTCAAGTATGCATTTTAAAGGCATCATTTATTTTATGTTGTGAGTCCAGCTAGAACAAACTCCAAGCCCTAATCCATTCAGGAATTCTTTATTTTTCAGTTCTCTCTCTTAATACTAGGCTCTACTTAGCCTTTTTCTTTTGCTTGAAGGATTATCCTCAGAACCATACTGTGAAGTACATCATCATTGGGTATCCCTACTTAAACTTTAAACTCAAAATGCAAAATGAGTGTATCTACCTTACCTATACCTATATCTTCAGCACCTCTCACAGTACTTCACATAAAAGAGATACTCAGTCAATATCTGCAACAAGTGTCCCCATACTCTCAAATGTTCTATCCAGAAAATGCTACCTGACCACATTTCTAAATGAAAGTTTCATAAAGATAAAGCATAGACAATTCATTTACATAATCGATTCCTCTTTTATACAGCATATTCTCAATTCAACTGAATTTTACCCTATTTGCAACTGAGATAAACGCTCCCCTGCTTCCAATGCTAACTAAAACTTTCATGGGAAATGGAGCATGTTGTCACTCCCATCTTTTATACAATTAAAAACTGAACAAACAAAAAAAAGCACTGACTTTTCTCGGACTCATCAGAGAGTTAAATTTGCATGACAAACTTCTAGTTCTGAATCTGGAGACATAGGCATATTAAGAGATTCGCAGCCAAGCTCTGTTTACTGAAGAAAAAGGTCTACAGTCAAATTCTAGTAAGAATGGTTAAAGTAAGAAACTCCTGGAAACTGTAGTTCTGTGGAAGCCCCAAAACTGTTGTGTGGTTTACTTTTGAAAGCCTATTTAGTTTCTCATGGTTATGATCCAAGAGAAAACTTCTTGCAGTGTGATATAAAAAGTAATTATGGGAACTATAATTCCAAAGATGATCTCCATAACTATTCTCCAGGGGAAAAGACTTTTCCAAGCTTTTATACTATGAAGACATGATTTTTGGCACAGGCCCTTAAGCTTTCCTTTATCACCTAAAAGAGAAATAAAGCTATAACAATAGAGAAATATTCAGAAGGTTACGGCCTCAGGACCTAAATCCATTTAAAGACTAAGATTAAATCATAATATTTTAGATTCCTTTCTCTCCCTCTCTTACCACCATACCAATTCATGACAAAAACTCTCAAAAACATGGTACTAGAAGTCCTAGCCAGAGCAATAAGACAAGATTAAGAAAGGGTATCTAAATTGCAAAGAAGGAAGTAAAACTACCCAAACAATATTCAACAAAGGCACCAAGAACATAGATTGAAGAAAGAACCGTCTCTCCAACAAATGGAATTGGAGGAAATAAACATCTATATTGAGAAGAATTTATCTAGACTCCTGTCTCTCACCATGTACAAAACTCAACTCAAAATGGATAAAAGACTTAAACTGAAAACATGAAACTATGAAACATCATAAGAAAATATAGAGGAAATGCTTCATGATATTGACATGGGCATATATTTCTTAGGACTCCCAAAACCCAGTCAGCAAACACAAAAATAGACAAATGGTATTATTTCAAACTAAAATACTCTGTACAGCAAAAGAAACTATCAACAAAGTGAAGGGACATTCTATAAAATGGGAACAAAGACTTGAAACAAACTAGTGATTTAGCCAGGGAGTAATATCCAAACTGTGTAAGAAACTCAACAGTTGTCATTATCATCATCATCATCATTCAGTTTAAAGTTGGCAAATGATCTAAACAGATATTTCTCAAAAGAAGATAAAAAATTAACCTTCATTGATCATTACACATTCTACACATATAGGAAATATCACTGGGTCCCATAAATATGCACAACTATTATATGCTAATCAAAAAAATTTAAAAACCTTTTAAAACTCTCCTCAAAAACTAGGAACAGAGGGGAACTCACTTAACTTGATAAAGAACATCCACAACAAACCTACACCTAGTATCATACTAGGTATGGTTAGGTGCTGGATAACTTTACCCACTAAGATCAATAAAAAGGCAATGATGTCCTCCCTCACCTTTCTGATTCAATGTAATATTTAAAGACCTAGTTATTTCAACTAAATAAAAAAGGAAAATAAAAGAGATATAGATTTATGGAGAAGAAATAAAACTGTCATTGGTCCCAGATGATAAGATTATAAATGCAAAAAAAAATCCTAAATAATTGAAAAGAATACTCCTATAACTAATGGGCAAGCATTGCAAGGTTGTATGATAGAATGTTAATATGTTAAAATCAATTGCTTTACTATATATCATTAAGAAACAGAATTTGAAAGAAATGGCATCTTATAAAGCCCAAAATTTACAGACTTGATGTACATATCTACAAAACAGTTGGAAAAAACCCAAAGCTTATTTGAATAAATGGAGAGATATTTTGTGTTCATGAGTTAGAATATTCAGTATTAGGATATTATTTAAGTCAGCTTTTTCACTGCTGTAACCAAAAAACCTGACAAAATTGGTTAGAGGAGAAAAAGTTTACTTCGGGGCTCCTGGATTCAGAGGTCTCAGTCCATAGATGACTGGACTCCATTCTTTGGGGCCCAATGTGAGGCAGGATTTATGAAGGAAGAGTGTGGTGGGGGAAATCTGCTCAGAACATGGCACCAGGAATGGGCGGGGGGAGGAAGCGGGTACTCCATTCAGCGAGGACAAAATATAAACCCAAAGGCACACCCCCAGGCACCCATCTCCTCCAGCCACACAGTACCTGCCTATAGTTACCATCCAGCTAATCCCTCTTAGGGGATCAATGCACTGATTATGTTAAGACTCTAATAACCCAATCATTTTACCTCCAGGCTTTCTTACATTGTCTTCCATATGAGTTTTTGGGAGACACCTCACATTTAAACCATAACCAGTGTCAATTGTTCACAACTGGATAAAGAGATTTAATGCAATTCCAATCAAAATCCCTGTATGGTATTTTGTAGATAATAACATAAACTGATTTTAAAGTTAATATGGAAAGGCAGAAGACCTAGAATAATCAAGTCAACACTGAAGAATTAAAGTTGTATTATTCACAGTACTGTGATTTCAATATTGAAAAACCATAGCCATCAGCATAGTGTGGTTCCTGTGAAAGAATACAGATAGCTCAATGGAACAGAGTAGAGATTCACCCAAACTTAGTCAACTAATGTTAACAAAGGAGCATGAGCAATGTAATGGAGAAAGGACAGTCTTTTTAACCATGATGCCAGAAGTATTGGAAGCCCATGTGAAAGGAAGAGAAAGAAAGAAAGGAAGAAAAGAAGGAAGAAAGGAAGGAAGGAAGGAAGGAAGGAAGGAAGGAAGGAAGGATGGAAGGAATAAAAGTAGATAAGAAAGGTAAGGAAGATGGAAGGGAGGGAGGAAAAGTCTAGAAAAAGTTTTCATATGTCATAAAATTTTACTCAAAATGGATCATAGACCTAAATGTGAAACATAATGCTATCTAATCATCAGAATAAAATATAAAATCATGAAAATCTTGGGATTGTTGTTGAGTTTTGAGATTCAACACCAAAAGCAAGATCCAAAACAATAGTCAGACTTCATTAATTTTTTTTTTTAAACCCAGTATATAAAAGAAAATGCTAAGAAAATGGAAACACAGTCAGGGACTACAGTTCAACATTTACAAAATAAATACAATGGACTTGTATCCAAAATATGTAGAGAACTCTTAAAACTCAACAGAAAGGAAACAAACAATCCAATTAAAAAATCCAAATTAAAAAAAGTTCTAAGCAGGCACATCACAAAAGAAGATACACTGATGGCAAGTAAAACTGAAAAGATGCTCATCATTATTATTTGTAAGAGAATTAAAGATCAAAACAACAATATGATACCACCAACCCCTATTAGAATGGCTAATATCCAAAAACAAAAATGGGCAATATCAATTTCTGGGAAGAGCATGGAGCAAGAGAAACTGGGAAATGTAAAGCTATGCAGTCATTTTGGAAGACACTTAGGCAATTTCTTAAAAAGCTAACTATGACCTTATCATAAGATCTAGCAGTCATGCTCCTAGGTATTTGCCCAACTGATATGAAAACTTATCTCCACATAAAAACCTGCTCTTGATATTGGACCAACTTCATTCTTTTATTTATTGATATATTTATTTAGGTACCAAGGATTGAACCCAGGGGTATTTTACCACTGAGCCATATCTCCAGACTTTAATTTTTTTTTTTTCATTTGTGACAGAGTCTTGCTAAGTTACTTAGGGTCTCACTAAATTGCTAAGACTGACCTTGAACTTGTGATCCTCCTGTCTCAGTCTCCTGAGATGCTGGAATTACAGGCATGCACCATGGCACCTAGCAGCCAGCTTTACAAAATTACAAAATTACTAAAAATTAAAAGCAACCAAAATGTGCTTCCATACATAAACATAAGTAAACTGTTACCTCTTTATATTGCATATTATTCAGCAATAAGGGGAAATTAGCTTCCAAATCATGAAAAGACAAGTGAATAAGGTCAGTCTGAAAGGCTGTTTGCTGTGTGATTCCAATTACGTGACATCTTGGAAAAAACAAAAGAAAATCAATAGAAAAGACAAAAAAAAAATAAATAAATAAAGGTTCCAGGCATTTGGGGTGAAGGAGAAAGGTTGAATAGGTGAAGCAAAGGAGATACTTTTCAGGGTAGTGAAACTATTCTGTATGACACTGTGATGGTGAAGAAATGACACTACACGTTTGTCAAAACCTATAGAACTTCACAGGGCTTAATGTATGCTAATTAAATAAGCAAGATTTAGAAGGTTGGGAGAATTCCAGGAAGAAATGTAGACTGTGACAAAAAAAAAAAATCTAACTATATTACAAATGTATGGAACAACCTCAGTATATGAGATGAGGAAAAAATGCCGACTAAGTAACTTGGGAAATGAGAGGAATCTGTAAATCAGAGTCAGTAAGAGCTAAACATAGTAAAGCTGTCCCACAGGGATATGGATCAATAATTTTAATAACCCTACCTGTATGCCAGAATTGAACTATTAAATAAATATATGTTGAATAGTAGGAGCCAGATTTCTCACCATTTGGTAAGATGTTGTAGACAAATAAGCAAAGGAACATTAGAATAATCCATGTGGTAGTGAATTAGAGTTGGAGACACCAGTATGCTCTCCTGGTTTGCTTAATATAGACATAGAGACTTATGCATTTGCAGGTGTGTGTGTGTGTGTGTGTGTGTGTGTGTGTGTGTGTACACATATATCCCCTTTCTCTGTTGACTGATATATCCTCAAGGCCAGAACACAAATAGCAAAGAGCACACTTAGTATATAGTCCTTGGTTTCCAATGCCATTCTACAATAAAAGAAATAAGGTCAATAATGACAAACAGCTGAATCTAGAACTAGTTTTAGAAATAGATATCATGTGCTTAGGGCATCTCGAAGTGACCAAAACTAAGGAATTGCTAAAAACAAACAAACAAACAAACAAAACAGCATAGTAAAGGGGTATGTCAAAGGGATACTACAGCCAACTAAAAGTGCCCTTTATAACCAAACATGGAAAAATTTGAACAATAAAATACTGCATTAGAACCCAAAATATAAAATAAATACTCATGTATGCATACTAATATAAATAAATAATTCAATGAATATGTAAATGAGTCAGAATCATCAAAATAATTTATGTAGTTACTCTGCCCTCAAAAAGATGGGTTATATCCTTCTCCTTCTGGTTGGGTGGTGCATAGTGACTTCCTTCCAAGGAGAAAGATTCTGAAAATGCAGAAGAGGTGTGAAACTTAATGATTACCTCAGCCAGGTAATCAAGCTCAAAATAGGCAATGATACATCATGTTGCTTATGCGTATTTTGATAGGATGTGATTGAAATATTGCTCAGTAGCCCTTTATACAACTACATATCCCAGTGAAAATATCAAACAAATCTCAGTGAAGAAACGTTCTACAAAATACCTGGTCAATTATTCTCAGAACTACCAATGGAAATCTGAGGAACTCTCCCAATCACAAGACAGAGGTGATTACTAAATTGGGTGTCCTACCCTGGATGAAATCCTAGAAAAGAAAAACAACATTGGGAAAAGATTAAAGAAAACTGATATATAAGAACTTTAGTTAATTAATAAAAATAAACAAATGATTAACCATTAGTTAACAATAAATATCATACTAAATCCCAGTCTCAAGATTTTATGCCTACTAATCTACCAGATGAAATAGTGAAGTTGAAGTTCATTATTTTTTCTGAGTAAAGCTTGAGACCCACCTTTCTCACAGATCCTGGCCCTGCTATTATAAATCGCAGTGAACTTTCACCATATAGACTTAGTGATAGACTAGCCTTCACACTACTTAACCCCATTTATATGTTAGAATTTTCTCTCCTCTCTTTGTGTCTATATCTTTGCTCTCTGAAATGATCTTAAGGAAAGCAGCTGTGTCTTTGTCAAGTTACTTTACAGAGTAATCATCTTTTCACAGAATTCTAGGCTTACATTTTAAAGCAATTAAAATTTTCTGGTTAATTTTAAAAATCATGAAGAAGGTGCCCAAGATCCCTTGTTCAGGCTCAAGAGTTTGTCTCTTACTAGGTACTATTTCTTCTGTGTATGACCCATTGGTTTTGAGATATATACAGCTGGCAAACATTAACTGATCTTTACTTTCAAGAACTCCGTAGCTAAAATATAAAAGCTCCATTCCAATTCCATCACAAAACAAATTCTACTCATATTTTCAGTCTTATCACTGATATTCTCCCATATTGACATTGTGCTCTAGGCAAAAGAAATATCTTAGTTTATTGGGGACGTAGGGAGGACAAGGGTAGATTTCCACCCTCTTCTCTACCACTATGGGTTCGAAAGAGAACTTCACTATGCTTAAACTTCTTCAATGAAGTCACTCCTAACCCTTTCCTCCTTCACCTAGTATGACTTATTTTTCCCTGTCCTTCTATTTTGAAGTATTGTACCACATTATTTCAGAGACTATAATAATATAATGTTGATGCAATTATGTTTACTATACTATACTATGTTGATGAAATTATGTTTCAACTATACTGTAGGCTCTTGATAGCAAAGATTGTATTTTCTTCATCTTATTTTTCCTGCAACTCACACAGTAGTTGCCACATAATATTCCTTCAAATAAGGACTTTTAATTGAGTCAGTAAATTAATGAATATGAACATAGCATGTATGGACAATAATGTATTTAGCATTTATGATTCTTAATGGCATTATTTTTGCATTTCCTATGAAATTCCAGAAAACTCTAATTTTCCTAAAAAAATGCCTCATGGAAATAGCCATTAATTTTCTCAGTGAAAGTTCTGAAACTTTAAAGTAGATATTTTATGGATGGTAAGCTGTAGATATGGCCCTTCTCTACTACTTTGTATTGTATATTCCTTACTAGTTTACACTTTATATGAATAGTTTTTTATTCTAAAATTCACCTATCCTGGTTATAATGGACCTACCCTGTCCACACAAATTCAGAACAAAGCACCAATATGAAGTACACATGACTTCTTTCAGTTCCAAACTCCCTTTGCCCTTTCTCTATTATTTTATAAGAAATTGAACTACCTGAGAAAAGTAACTCACTGTCTCCACTAACTTCCATCCTAGAAAATGGAATTTGAAAACACATTGGTCAAGTGATTGATAACTGACCTACACAGACACAGAAGCAGATCATTGTATCGGAGGTGTGACTTACTATCATTAAAAGGCAAATCTGGAAATGTTTTCCCTTCCTCCATTTAGAACCCAGTATGCAGCTGTAATGCTAGGCTCTGGGACCTGAGAGCACCAGCCCAAAACTTGCATTTTATACAAAGGAAGACAGAGGTCTAGAGAGGTAAGTTGATTCTCCCTAATCACCAAGCTAATTTATTGACAAAGTAAAGACAGGAAGTCAGGTCTCAGAGATCAGCCCCTCATTGCACTTTCTCAGTGTAAAGAGTCTCATGAAATTCTCCAAAGGGAAGAGCTTACCCTTTCCAGAGAGCTCTTCCTCAGTACCCAAACTTGACTGTTCAACCCTTGGATCAAATTCCCTCTTCTCTTTCCAATTCTCCTGTGAGAAGTAAGAAACTAAAATTAAAGTCTATAATACCTTAGAATAAATTAATTCCTAAGTATGGAAAAAATTGGAACAGCAAAGAAATACTGGGCACATGGCAAGGAAGTAGATAATAAAAAAGCGAGAAAAAGAGAGCAGGAAGGAAAAAAAACTTGAGGTGATACACAGAGGCAGATAGATGCCAACTACCTCACAACTTTGCCTCGGGCCAACCTGGCCTGTTCCAGAATGGAATAATTAGCTTGCTGAAGTCTGAGCCCTTGGTTCCTCTGTGGGAAGATTTCCCTAAGGTTTAGACACTTCATCTTTCTGCCTTTGAGTAGGTAGACTTGCTGGAAACTCACCTGTGACACAAAGTTTGCTGCTGATTAACAAGGTTACTTCAGGAGCTGCCACACTGGAGTCCAAAGAACAAAGAGTTTCAAGTGTTGATTGCAATGCTCTCCCCTGTTTAGGGTCAGAAACATCAACAAGAAGAAAGAACACTTGAGAGAGGAGTTTTTTCAAATTATCAGAAAAAAAAATTCTAACAGGACAAACTTCTATTAAGAGACAGCCAAAAAAAAAAAAAAAATATATATATATATATATATATATAGCTTAGCCTGGCTGCCTGAATTTTTTGCCCACAAATTGATTAGAAATTCTAGGTAGAGGCTGGGTGAAAGCAAAAAAGAACCATTCTAGAAAAGTCAAAGGTCAAGTTTAATAGGATAGTGCTTGGGCAGGTGGCCAGTAGTACCACATGCTGCTTAGAGAAGAATATGTGAGAGAAAGAACCAGAAATCCTGATACAATGCACTTAGGGAAGAAGTCATTTTTCTCCCAGCTTTATACAAACATTGGCTACTAAAATCTAAGACCATGAATGATGAGAATGAGCCCTGCACATTCTGCTCATAGAAGGTCCCCCGAGTATCACCACATGCAGGAATTGCTGCGGATGCCCTCCTGCTCGAACCATTTGGCATCAGAACATGGTGGCTGAAAAGGCACCCTTGGCACAAGGACTTTGACAAATAGGTCCTGTGTGGGCCTGTTCTGCCACAGTCCCTAGGAGTCCCTGCTTCAGTGCCAAAAAAGCCTTCTCAGAAAATCTGGATAGAGGTAGAAGCTCAGTTTTGAAGGGGACAACAGAAAAAGATGGATTGGATACCCTTTGGTGTCATTTCAGTTAGAATTGCAAACTTGTCTCCCAAGGGAAAATTATGTGTCAAAAAAAAAGGGGGAAGAGATGGTTTATTCTTTGAACAACAGTCTATGTGTTCACTGAGAAGTTTCATTAGAACTGTAACACAGGACAACTCTGAATTACTAACTAATCTGCAAAATGTTTGGTATTCTGTTGATGCTAAACCTATAGTTCCTTTCTTTTAAATGCTTATTTCTTTGGGGCTTTTAATTGTGGAAAAACTCAAGCACAAACACCTAGAAAAGAGTACACATGGGTATGTTCACATCAAATTAGCAATTGTTTGCCAATCTTGTTTCATCTCCTTTCTCCTATCACTCTCCCAACCTCCACTATATTGTTTTAAAGCCAACCTCAGGCATCTCATCATTTTCACATTAAAAAAACAATTTACGTTTGCATAAGTTATATTTCTTAAGATATATTTGACTGAAATGGGATAAGTTGGTTTTTGCCATGTTCTTAGACAAAAACATCCTCTAATCTGTGCCCAGAATTCTTTCTTCTGTCAATGGGACGTGTCTAAGTACCTCACGAAATATAGTTAGAGACAAGGGGAGAGACCAAGGGATGGCATGGTGCCTGATTTTATCTGGACAATGGGCCTGAGTTGGAGTCACTTTGGTGTGAGTAAAGGGTAAATTAAATGTTCATGTCAGATTCTGAGTGTCTAAGAATGGGGTTAGGGCTGATTTCCAAAGAAGTGGTTTGAGGAAATAATGAGAACACTGATCAAGAGACATACAATCCCATCCTCATGATCCTAGGGGCTTGGTTTAAGGACTCCCCTGGCCCCTCATACCATTCTGTTGAAGTTGAATTCATGGATACAGAGCCAGGGATACAGAGGCCTTACTGCACTGCTTTGAAGCTGCTGTGTGACAGGAAGCTTTTCTGATTTCTGCTTGGAACTCACCAATACTGAGATTCACACAGTAGCTGGAAATAATGTTATTGACAAGTCCTAGAAACTTACCCAAAGTGTACTTTCAGTTTTGCCAAAAGAAAATTCTAAACATTCATCTACTGAGTCCTTCATTTGTTCAAAATTATATTAAACCTCTATGCTAGATTCTGTCATGCTACTATGCTCATTGAAGAGATCAATCTAAAGCAAATAATTTGGTATGTTCTGCAGGGGGCAGGGACAGAAAATAAAATTTCAAGTAGATAAATGCTATAAAACTAAAAATACAACAAATTAAGTAGAACATAACTTCAGACTGAGAATGGTCTTTTTATGCAGGATATACCTGGAAGGTATTTGAGAGGAGATAACTTCTGTAGAAATGCCCAAATTAAATGTGGCACTAATACAGGCATAGGGTGGGTAGACAACATCTAGATTAAAGAAACAAAAAAATGCAGTCTCCCTGAGATTTATTGAAACTATGCAAGTCCAAGAACAGCAAGACCAGTGTGGCAATAATATAGTGATCAAGGAGAAGAATAATAGGAAATGAAACCACAGAGGTAGGTCAGATCAGCCTCATGGGAATCAGGAGGCCACAAAAGCAGGTCTGTCTCTTTGCTTGTTCTTGAGGAACTGTCAGACTGACAGGAGCACCATTCATTCTTAGGTCACACAGTTGAACAAGGCATACTCTGCATGAGCATGGGCTGAGGGTCTGAGATTGAGGATTTTGAAAAGAGGGTAACAAAAAAGAGGTAACTTGTTTGTATTTTAAAAGAAGATGCTGGCATCTAAGTAGGCAAACAGGGCAAAATGATGAAAACAGCCCTTACAAGAAGCCACTAGAATATGCTGGCAAGGTGATGGAACTAAGCATAAAAAGAAGACAGTGAGATATGACTGGATTTAAGTCCCTTCATCATATAGGACCAAAATTACTTGTTCATGAATCAGATGGATGGCAGATTTGGGGGGAAAGAAGACTCCAGTATCTGGGGTCTGGGCAACTGGGAGTATAGTGGCACCCTTTAACCAAAGTGGAAAAAGGTAGTTTTGGGAATGATGAAGACAATTTCAGTTGTTACAAAACCACTGTTTTTACTTCTGTTTGTTCAGCATCAATTTGTCTCTCTCTACTGATAGTTCATATAAGTAAATGAAGGTATAATATTATTCCCCACATCATATCTACTTCTGTCTTTCCCAGGAACCTCCCTGGCTCTGCAAGGTCTGGTACAGCAAGATGCACTCCCCAAGAGCTATGATCAGCTGGCTTCTGCTGGGTTTGGAAAAAGATAGAAAATAAACAAATATTGAAGGGCAATAGGAATACAAAGACAGAATGTTCCTCCTCAACTCTCAGCCTCTGGTGGAATCTTTGTTAGAAGCAAGGACTGAGCTCTTTGATATGCTGATTCTACTAGTTCAGAAAGTAAAGGTGGACAGGAAAAGGAATTAAGATGAGATGATGAATAGAAAAGGAAAAAACCCTAAAGAGGATGTTATTTCACAAACCAAGCAATAAAAACCTTTCAAAAAGAGAGAATAATTAACCAGGTCAAATGCTACTGATAAGTCAAATAACAAAGTGACTAAGAATTGTCTATTACATTTCATAATTGGTCCTATGAGAAGAGCAGCTTAGTTAGGTTGGTTGAGATAAAAGTCCAATTGGGAAAAATTAAAGTAAAATATGAGGAGAAAAAGTAACCCAAGTATTGATAAGTTTTAAAGGGAACAGAGAAATGGAATGTAGCTTGCAAAATATATGATGTTTGAGGTGGGAATTTTCTAAAGATGGAAAAATCCATCAGAAATATCTCCAAGCAAGCCAAGTGGTACCTACCTGTAATCCCAGCAACTTGGGAGGCTGAGATGGGAGGATCACTTGTTAAAAGCCAACCTCAGCAACTTAGTGAGACCCTGTCTCAAAATAAAAAATAAATATAGCTGAGGGTGTAACTTAGAGATAAAGCACCCCTGGGTTCCATCCTCAGTATCGCGCTCACAATTTAACTGGGAGAGCTAAAACAATAGAAACAGAAGAAGGGGCTCAGAGATTACCATGTTCAAGCCACTGTTTTCTTCTACTAAAGAGAAATGAAGTGAAGATATTATTAGAGCCTAAAGTTTGGGATCACTCACAAAAGCTAGAACTATAGTTGTTCATGTCTTATTGGAGCTAAAGCCTAGAAGATTTAGCCTCTATCACAGTCAATCTACCATTCAAGATTCTTCTAGTTGGTGGCTCAATATTGACTTGGGGGGTCTTACATTGGGTAGTGATTTTCAATATCTGTACATATGTGCTACGCTTTCAATATTGAATGTCCTCCAGAGTTCCACATTAAAGGCTGGATCTCCAGATGGATACTGGGAAGTGGTGGAATCTTTGGGTTGTGGGACCTACTGGGAGGCATTGAGGTGACCGTGGGGGTGTATCCTTGAAGGGAATTATAAGACAACAACCTCTTCCTCTTCCCTTTTTACTACCTGGCCATGAGGTGATAGGTTGCTCAACATACACTCCCTGCCATTGTTATCCAGCACCCTCACCAGAGAACACCTGAATTGTACTGGAATATTGGAACAGTAAGCCATAATAAAAATTTTCCCCTTATAAGTTGATTATCTCAGATATTTCATTATAGTAATGGTAAGGTAAACACAATCTGAATCAACTCAGGAGCCTTTTAAAAAATACTTGTGCTCAGAATATAGCCCAAACTGATTAAATCATAATTTCTCAAGTGGGGAGCAAAGCACTGATATACTTTTTAAGAGATCCTCCCCAAACTCTAATGTATAGTCAGGATGGAGAACCACTGATCAAAAGTCTGCACTGTAAAACAGAACTGAATTCCTCCTTGCACAAACTGCCTCCAGTGCTCAAATCCAAACCTAAGGAATCCATCATAACAACAAATGGCGAAAGTCCAAAAACCTCTCTGTACCATTGAATTAATTTCCTTAATGAAACAGGCTGCCTGAAAGCTCCATCCTTTTAATGCTGTTTTGAGGTTATGAAAGCAAAAGATGAAAAGCCCAGAAGCAAAATTCTCTGTTTCCTTTCACTGTAAACAGAGTAATTAAATGGTGCGGTTAGCCACATAGCATTGAGAGACATGTTTTCCAGGATGCTGTAAGTCAAAACTGATGGAAGCAGAGGGGCATATGCTAGGCACATAGGGTGAGGAATTAACTCATCTGATCTCTTTTCAAAACACCAAAATACCTTTCGAGCAGCTGATGCTTGCCCTTCTCTAATTTTGATTATATCATGTACCTCATAATTAGAGATTCTCTCTTTCTTGAAGCCTGAAACATTTGTCACTTATAGAGAATCAAAATCTTGAGTCTATGGATCAGATATAAGCTCCTAGTCTTTTATTGAGAATCCTGCATTTTGAGTAAGTAATTTCCAGAAGCAGCTGGGATTCAGTCAGTGTTCTTAGTTATAATTAAATGATAAATCTTCATGTGGAACGCATCCAACACCAAATACATCAGTTTCATCGGAGCAGAATGGAGCACAAGATACATTTACCTAGGAAAATGATTCCACTTTGGAAAACTATATTCTCTTGTCAGAAGCCAGATGACAAGCAGTTGCCTATGAATAGTCAACAAAAGGAAGACCCTTTAGTGGCTTATAATGCATCCTTCACACCCTGTGCTCATGCAGCTTTATGGAAATAATGAGTGGCTCCTTTTCTGCCTAGAATTTTCCTTACTAACATCAGCATCCCCCAGGTCCACACAGACTTAGCCCTCAGCATTGATTTAGGGGCAGTCATCCTGCAATGTCCAGCTGGGATGTGAAATGCTTCCTGTGGCACACAGATCACTCAACTTTCCCAGTGCTCTTATCAAACCTCCTCACTAAACATTTATTAAATATTTCCCACAGATTGGGCAATGTGAAAGTTACAACCCTGATGGTGGCACTTGGGGTTTACTTTGCCAGTCAGGCAGTGAGAGTTCATTAAAATGGGTAAAGCAAGAAGTAAGAATTGGTGGTTCAAACGGTTCTTTCCAAATTGGAAACAATGGCACCGTTTTATACAGGTGTTTGTTTATTCATAGTTCTGTATAATCTATTTCTGTATTTCATATGTCCTAGCACAAGACACTGTAACTATATCTGCTCCTAATCTCATGATAAACCCATCATGAGCTGAAAATATCATTAGTAGAAAATGTATTTAATATACCTAACCTACTGAACAGCATGGCTTGGCAACACAGTACACTGTAGAGCACCAGTTATTTGCTCTCAGGGTCAAATGACTGACTGGGAGTTGCAATTTGCTGCTGCTGCCCCTCATGAAAGGATGGTATCTTCTATATTGTTAGCCCAAAAACAAAAATTCAAAATTTAAAGTGTAGTTTTTACTGAATGCATATTGCTTTCACACCATCATAAAGTAGAAAACTTTTAATCATTTGAACTATCATGAATCAGGGACTGTCTCTATGAAGATTTAACAAGAATTTACTGGAAGTGCATTGCATAAATGGAATGATTATGACTATTGAAACTGCATAGCTTAAAATTAAAATATTAACACACACATGATTGCTTACTGTGTGCTAAACACTATTGTAACTTATTTAATCCTCCCAATAACTGTAAGTATAATCATTATTCAGATAAAAAGTTAAAGACACATTGAAATCAAGTAATACACTGAAGCACTTACAGCTTGTAAGGAGCAAATTTAGGCCTCATACTCAGGGTTTCTAGATTTAGTCCAGCAAAACTATAGTCTAGACAGGTATCATAAGCTAGGGTTCAATCTGTGCTGTGCTTATTCTTAGATATAAGGCAATGCAGGTTCTTGGAAAGAGATTTGTTTTGGGATATGCAGCACTCTAACACTTACATCTCTGTGATATTCAGCAAGGTCCTGGACCACAGAGCAAGTCTCAATTTCCTGATCAAAACTGACATTAGACCTATCTTGTAAGTGAATAAAATCTAAGGCCAGACTATATCACTGAGCAAGTTTCTTTGCTTCTCTGTGCCTCAGATTCCTTCTTTGTAAGAGACACAAGAGTCGTAGCTACCTCATAAGTTGGTAAGAGTAAAATGCTTCTATATGTCTATATCCATCTCTCTATCTACACGTATATAATGCTTTCAATAATGCTTGACATGAAATAAGTGCTATATCACTGTTTTAGGTTTTTCACTGCTGTGACCAAAAACACCTGGTGAGAACGATTTTAGAGGAGGAAACGTTTGTTTGGCACTCACAGTTTCAGAGGTGTCAGTCCAGAGACAGCTGGATTCTTGGCTGTAGGTCCAGAGTGTGGCAGAATTTCATGGCAGAAGAGTGCAGTGGAGGAGAGCAGTTCAGGACATTGCCACCAGGAGACAGACAAACTCCATCTCAAAGTACATCCACAAATGACCTACCTCCTCCAGCCACACTCCACCTTCTTACAGTTACTGCCCAATTAATCCTATCAGCAGATAATGCACCGATTAGGCTAAGGCTCTCATAACACAATAATTTCACCTCTAAGCTTTCTTGCATTATCTCACACATGAGCTTTGGGGGTACACCTCACATCTAAACCATAACCATCACTGCAAGTCATTAAATTGCTACAGTTTCTATTATTATTGTTAGGCTACTGATTACTCTTTGCATGAAATAGTCTTTTCCATCCTTTTCCATCTGTGTTTGTAGCTCTAAAGTGAGTCTCTTGTAGATAGGATATGATTGAATTGTGTCATTTTAATCCACTCTGCCAAACTTTGTCTTTTGATTAAGGAGATTAATCCATTTAAATGTGAAATAATTCCTGGGAAGTTAGAGCTACTTCTGCCACTTTCCTATTGGTTTTTTACTTTTATCACTTTCTTATTTGAATTTTGTATATTATACCTTTTATTGATCCCTCATTTTCTTTATTGCCATCTTCTTTTATGTTTAAATGAGTATTTTAGTGATACACATGAATTCCACTTTTATTCCTTTTGTGATTATTCTAAAACTATTTTCTTTGTGGTCATCATGGAAGTTGCATTTAACAAACTAAAGTTATAACTCTCTAATTGGAATTTATATCAGTTTAATTTCAAAAACATACAACACTCTGCTCCTGTACAGTTTTGTACCCCTCCTTTCAGTTACTATGTCACAAAATTACATTTTAATATGTGTTCAACATACTAATAATATTTAGAATATATTAGTCTCTTAAGCTATGTAAAGACAAATGTAGGATGACAAACCAAAGTTAAAATGATAGCAGCTTTTAGACTAATTTTAATATATAAGATTCTTAAGTTATGTAGAAAACAAACAATTTATAAACCACTTTTAAAATAAAACTGTTTTATAATTGCTATCCTGTTTACATTTACTGAGACTTTATTTGTTCATACATGTTTGAGTTACTATCTAATGTCCTTTCCTTTAAAATACCCAAGACTCCCTTTTGTATTTCTTTCATGGCAGGTCAGTTGGCAACAATTTCCCTCAGTTTTGTTGTCTGGGAATTTAATTTCTCCTTCTATTTTGAAGGAGAGTTTTACTGAATATAGGATTCTTGGTTGACAGGATTTATTTTTCTTTTACTACTTCAAGTATATAGTCTACTGCCTTATGACCACTAAAGTTTCTAATAAGAAATCTGATGACAATCTTATTGAGAATCTCTTTTTTGTGATGGGTCACTTTTCTCTTAATACTTTCAAGTCTCTCTTTGCCTGTGACTTTTAACAGTTTAGTTATAATGTTTCCCAATTTGAGTTAATCCTATTATAGTTCTTTGAACTTCTTGAATGTGTATATTCAAATTTTCCTGAAATTTGTAAAGTTACAGCTATTTCCTCAAATAATGTTTCTCCCCCTTTCTCTTTCTCTTCTTCAATTGTAACTCGCATAGTATGTATGCTTGTTTGATTGATGGTGTCTCACAGGTCCCTTGGACTCTGTCAACTTTTGTTCACACTGTTTTACTTTATTCCTCACACTCAATAATTCTAACTGTCCTATGTTCAAGTTACTTATTTTTTCATATGCCTGCTAAAATTTTTCTTTGATTGCCCCTGTTCAATTTTCACTTCAGTCATGGTAATTTCCAGCTCCAGAATTTTCTTTTAGATCTTTATATATATTCTCTATTTCCTTTTGATTCATACATCAGTTCATAACTTTATTAATATCTTCCTTTAGTTCTTTGAACATTTCTAAATCAGTCATTTTAAAGTCTTTGTTAATAGATATGCCACCAGATTTTCTCAGGGAGTTTGTTGAATAATTCTTTTCCTTTGAATGGAAGAGACTCTTGTTACTTTATATGCCCTGTGATTTTGTTGTTATTGAAAAGTACACATTTTATTTTAATATTGTGGTAACCCTGAAAATAAGTTTTCTCCTTTATCCAGGTTCTACTTTTTTTTTATTTTTGCACCTCATCTAGATTATTGTAGATTGTCTCCAAGTGAAAGATCATCCAGAGTTATAAACTTAAGTTTAAACAAAGTATTCTTTGGTCTTTTTCATCCTGTGTCTTTCTCTGAGCATGTGGATTGACTTTCTAATTTATCTCTTTTATTCAGTCATTTTGAATGTCTGAATCCTAAAAAAGGAAAAATGGAAAATGACGAATTGATAAAAATGCACAAATCTTTTGAATCCACTGGTAGTTGTTTATTCCAAAGGAGGAAGGGTTTGTTACAATGAAGGACAATGTAATGGTGGCTGCCCATTTCTGTGTTTAAACTTCCATAATAAAAAGGAGCAACCAATATCAAAACAAATATCTCAAATGTTTGGAATGTTCTTGTTATTGTCTACCATAGTTCATGAAAATTGCTTTCAAACTTTCAGGATCATGTACACAATGGGCTGCCATGAAGGTGAGGTGGAAATAAGTAGGGGCTAATGACCAAGAGCAATATTGATTTGAATAAACTTCAGTACCACCAAGTCCTTTCCCTGGATTTGAAATTCTTCAATTTTACTCCAGAGTTCCAAAATAGTTGCATCAGACAGATTTTACCAGTGCAATAATTTTCTCCAATCCCACTTCTTTTAAAAAGTCTATCCCATTGATGTAGAATTTATTTATGTAAGAATTTCCTCTTCCAGTTGTACAGTTTCATGAATTTTGACAAACACATCATTAAGTAACAAGCACTATACTCAAAGTATAAGAATATTTTCTTCATCCAATGTTTCCACCTAGGCTTTTATCCAATCTCAAACTGACAGATATTTGGGTTATTTCTGATTTGGGGGCAATTATTAGTAATGTTGCTGTAGACTTTCATGAACAGGATTTTGTATGGACATAGATCCTCATTTCTCTTGGGATTGATGAGTAACAAATTAGGTATTGATTAACTTTATAAGAAACTGACATTTTCCTACAATCTCTGTTAAATTTTTTTATACCCAGAAAGAATATGTAAGAGTTCCAGTTTCTTCATTTCCTAACAACATTTGGCATTACTAAGTTCTTAAATAACTATAACAATAGAAAAGGAGTGGATTTCACATTGTTGTTAAAATATTTATTTCTTTAATTATTATGGATGTTGAACATTTTTCAAGTTCTTGTTTATCTTCTGTATATTTGTTGTACTAAGATGTTTTTAAAAATTCTTTGCTCATTTATCACTGCGCTGTTAGTTTATTATTATTGAATTTGGGGAGCTCTTTTTGTCTTTGGAACAATAACTTGATATGGCAGATAGGAATTTTACAATTATTTTCTTCTAATATATGACTCATTTTTATTTTTAATATACCTTTTGAAAAGAAGAGTTTTTTAATTTAGATGAATCCAGAGTATTGACATTTTTATGATTCATGACATTTCTATTTTATTTAAAAAATTTTCTAAGCCAACGTAACTAAAATTTTCTCCAATATTTCTTTAGATGTGTGTGTGTATGTGTGTGTGTGTGTGTGTTGCTATAGATTGAAACTGGGGTCTTATGCATGCTGTGCAAAGAGTTAGAAAAATTGTAATGTTAAATTTAATGTTTAGATTATGATTCCTTTAGAGAAAACTGAATAATTGCCTATCATCTTAAAATTCTTTCCCCCATAGTACTTCTCTCAAAGCTCAGTAATAAAATGGGCTTGGGTTAACTTCTGAATTGACTCTGTTCCACTAATCTATGCCATTTGTTTTCACCAGTAGCAAACCAAATAGCTTCCTGGTAAACCTCAATAGCAAGCAGTGTGTGAATTCTCAATTTTTTTTTTTCCTGCTTTTTAAAATAAGTTGAGTTACTTAGGTTTTATTTCGTTGTTTCTCCATGTAAATTTTATAATCATATTGTTACTTTCTAAAAATAAGTACTGAAATTGTGTAAGTCTATAAATGAATTTGGGGAGAGTTGATAGTGTATAGTACTGAATATTCCAATCCATTAAAATAGAATCTCTCTCCATTTATTTATACCTCATCTAATTCTCTTCAGCAACATTTGGTAATTTTCAGAATACAAATCTTGCCTTAATTTTAGTAGTGGTTTAGTAGTAATGTATAGGATATTTTTTAATTTCCAGTTTTTTATTGCTAATATATAAAAACAAATGATTTTTGTTATTAATCTAGTATCCTGCAAATTTTCAAAACTAATTGATTGATTCAAGCAGGTTTTGGTGCATACATGGGATTTTTCATGTAGACAAGTAATTGTCTATAAATTTACATGTTTTATTATTACCTTTTCTCTTCATATTACATTAATTTCTTGTACTTGGCAACACTGCACTAACTATGGTCTCCAAAGTTAATGTAAATAGTGTTGCTTTGAGCATATCTCCTTACCTTACATCTAATGTTAAGGAGAAAATATTAACTTTAATACTACAAAGAATTCATAATAAGAGATAGGCTGGAGGTGTGGCCCAGTGGTAGAGTAGTTACCTAGCATAAATAAGTCTTTGAGTTGATTCTCAGTAACTGCAAAAATAAATAAAACAAAGAATTTGCCTGTAGATTTTCAATAGAAAGTTTTCTTTAATTCATAGTTTTCTAGGAGTTCTTAAAATAATGAATTTTGAGTTTTATTCACTTTTTTATATTTTTGCATCTATTAACATTGGTCATATTATTTTTTTCTTGATCAGGGTCTGGAGTTTTCTTTGTTTCAATTATTTAAATAGGTACACGAATACAAATGCTCCTTGACTTACAATGGGGTTTCATACTAATAAAACCATTGTACATTGAAAACATCCTGAGTCAAAAATAGACTTAATATATCTACCCACTGAAGAGCATAACTTAGCAAAACAGTTTGTTGTAAAGTGTCACTTATCTTCATGATTTTCTGGCTTACTAGGAGCTATGACTCTCTGCCTATAGCCCAGCAACACCAAAATGATGTCTAGCACAGCAAAGGCAAAGATTTGGAAGTATTAATTTTCTTTTTCTTTATTTCTTTTTTTTTTTTCTGTACAGGGGATTAAACTCAGAAGTGATTAACCACAGTTACATCCCATCTCCCCTTTTATTGATACAGGTTCTCCCTATGTTGCTTAGGGCCTCAATAAATCGCTGAGGCTTGCTTTGAATTTGTGATCCTTCTACCTCAGCCTCCTGAGACACTGGAATTACAGACTTGTGCCACCACACCTGACTCACAGTTGATTTTCATACAAGAAAAATTAAAACACAGATCCTAAAGGTATTTGTATACTAAATTCATAATAGTTTCATTCAGAAGGTACCAATCTAGAAATCTCTCATCTGTACACCAATAAAAGAATGGATACATAAACTGTTAAATTACACAATGGGATGCTATTTATCCATAGAAAGGAACAAAGTATTAATATACACCAACATAAATCAACCTCAAAAACATTAAGCAGAAAGAAAGAAGTCTTTCACAAATGGAAACATAAGGATAATTCTTTTTTGTGGGAGAGGGTTACTGGGAATTGAACTCAGGGGCACTCAACCACTGAGTCACATCTCCAGCCCAATTTTGTATTTTATTTAGAGACAGGGTCTCACGGAGTTGCTTAGCACCTTGCTTTTACTAAGGCTGGCTTTGAACTCTCAATCCTCCTACATCAGCCTCCTGAGCTGCTGGGATTATAGGCATATGCCACTGCATCTGACCAGGATAATTCTTTTTATATAACGTTCTAAAACAGGCAATCTAATCTATAGCGGAGAAAAACAGGGGTGTATCCAAGTACATGTATGTAGATGCTAACAAGGAAAAGATAAGAAAAAAACATTCCAGGGTAATGAAAAGCATTGATATCTTTACAGAACTTGACTTTCAGAGATATATACAACTGTCACATCAATTAAATCGTATACTAAAACTTTCTGTATTTCATTATATAAAATTTTACCTTGAAAGCTATAAAGACATTTGAACATCAGTAAATGATGAACATGCTTAAGTATTTAGAAGTATCTAAATAGCAAGCAATAAAGAGCTCAATATTTGTTTACAGTATACATATTTTAAAATGCACCAATAAGTTTAGATTAGTAGATAAACAACAGGACTGGTAATGGATAGTTCTGAGAGGAAACAAATATAGTAAGTTATGAAATCTATGTGGTTAGATATATGAGTATTTATTATATACTTTAATATTTATGTTTAAAACTTTTTGTAATAAAATGCTGGGAAAAGAGATAACGTAAATAAAGTAAATACTTTAAAGTTATCTTCCTAAGCGTTCAGCATAGTTTTCTTCCTTTTTGCAAAATGAAATCACTTTCCTAACTAATTACATTCAAATATAAAATCACAACAAGGAAATGTTGTGATATACTTTCACTGTACCTTCTTTAATACCATATCCTGCTATAAGTGGAAGCAAACGGTTATAAAGACAAAAGCATTGCAAGTGAGAAAATCCACATGATTATTCCTTCTAATCAGGCAAGGAAGGGAGAATCCTAGAGGACCATTCATGAAGCTCTGTTACTCTTGTGGACTATTAGAGCTCTAAATCTAGGAGACACAGCACCCTACACTGAAACATTGATAACAAAGCATAATTTGCATCATGGAATTCTCCAATAGCATATTTTTGAGTTCTTCAGTTAGAAGGGCAGTGATACCAATCAACACTTCAGTCTGATCCTGATTGCAAGATGAAGGACTACTTGTACCACATTTGATTGCAATTTGTACAAATTGATCAGTAATTTTGCAAAGTATGTCTTGGGGAAAAAGAAATGGTAAAATTTCTTCTAACTGCCCAATGGTAGTCTCAAAAGGAAAACATTACCTATGTCAAATGATTTACATTATGTCAAGGACTACATTAATTATTATGAACTTCACCATGCCACTCCTTATTATTATCAAACAAGGACTCATTATCATATGTAAATTGGAAGCCTTCTGGATTCTCTTCCATTTTTACTTCTAATGCATATACCCCTAGCCTGTTAATGTTTAAAAGTGTTTCCAATATAATATATTAATACCCTTTCATTCACTTTTTAACTTACTGAAACTGGAGTTTTGAGATGAAACTCAATTCACTGTTTCTGCTGGCAGGTGGGGTCTGCACAAGAAGAGTTGCAGCTCTTAATGGTGGGCTATGCTCTCCAATGTTGCAGCAAACCTAGCAGCTCAGCATTAATTCTTCTTTCTGGGTTTTTGTCTCATGAATTCTAAGACCAGGTTGAATAAAACTAATGGCAGGATTAATTGAAGATCAGGAACAGAACTCTTGTAATGTAAGAGGGTACCCCATACAAGTTGTCTCCATTTGTGCTAGTCTAAGTGTTTAATATAGAACTTGATTCACTGCTGTTGGTCCAAACTTATGCTAATTAGGGCTTGAAAACATACTAGCATTATTGGTCAATTCTTGAGTCCCAACTTTCATTTAAGTCTGTTCCACTTCCACTTTCTCGTGGCAGGTCAGGAAGTGGGAGATTGAGGTCTTTGGTTGGGACTGCAGCACTGGATGGAGCAGGCTTCTGTAGCAGGCATCCATACTGTGTACAGTCCTGGCCACCAAAGGATGACAGGTTGGCAGGTCTTGCCTCACTTGGTTTGCTGTCTCACCTGGATTCTGGCATGCCATGCCTCAGGTTCCCGGGGCCTTTATGGAGGGCTCTGAGCAACGGCATGGGCGGTGCTTCCGGGAGCTCCAGTCCACTGGGGTTGGCCACTCCACTGCTCCAATGCTCCACTGCCATTAGGCTGGCTGCACAGCTTTATAGCTCGGGAGCCATATCATTACCATTTCAGTGTGCTTTTTAAACATGCAGCCTACTAAAATTTGATAAGGTGAATCTGCCTGCAGCACTAGTTTTTAAATTGGTCAACACAGCTGCATGAAATCACCTAGGTTGCTTATTTTAAAATGTAGATTTATGGAATCTACCTTACAACTTTCAAACAGAATTTTGTGAAATAATGCCTAGAAGTTGGCTACCTATCATCAATCATCGACTGATTGGTCAAAAAGTAAAGATAATGTATAGAAGAAAAATGGATACGATATGTATACAGAAAAAACTTCCAAAGGTCCTCTTACTCATAAAGCTTAAGAATCTATTGTTCTTAACATTCTGCCTATTCTTAGTATGAGAATCTTGGTGGCAATTGGTCCATCTGGCTGAGATTGCTATCCATAATGTATACGGAACATTTGAACTTTAGAATTGATAGAAGGCAAAAGATTAATGGATCAAACCTTTTAACCATGATAGGATGACTTTATTAGATCACATGTGCAAGAAAATTGAGAAACAGTGAAAACTGAGAAAATAAGTAAAGCAAACGTCTAACATGGTGCTGGTTATAAGGCCTAATTCCTTCCTTCCTAGGAATTTGTAACATCCTAACCAAATGAAGTTAAGAATAACATCTGTCTGGTCAGAGTCTTCTTTTCTTTGTGTTCTGGGTCACGTCTTCTTTGTCCTTGGTTTTCAGGGGAATAGTGGCTTCATTGCATCATCCATGAAATTCCAGTGCTGGGAAATAATTCCACCATAGTTCTCTCTTGTTTCTGAATATCTTGAGCAGAGGCATTACTTGCTTTTGTCCTGAGCTATATTTGCAAGAATGTTTCTATAGCAAATGGCCCTGAAAGACAGAAGTAGTGGTCTTCCTCAGGAGCAAAGAGTAGGTTTGCTTAGTTTATACTCAGAAAAAAGGATCCAGGTTTCCAAGTTCAAGTCTCTCTCCTATAAATCAGCCCATTGCATGAACAAATGTCCCCTGACCCTCTTCCTCATCAACTTATGGGAACTGGGGATAAGGGTTTCCAGTGCAAGCAAAGGCTGGTGTGCTGACTATAGCTAGTGCCATGAGTAATTAATTGCCTTTTGTCTCCAGCCCAGGTGTCATTGTGTCCTCCTGGCAACATCCATGAGTCTGTGGCAGGATAATTTACTAGCTTAAAAGTAAGATGAAATCTCAGATGCGTCACAGATTTTGACAGTCAAATGCACACATTTTCAATTTCTCTCTACTTATTAAAAGTTCATACTAAGCAAAAAACCCTTAACAACTTATTTGTATAACTCTGGTTATCTCTGTTAGTAATTTATAGAATTTCAGAATGTTCCTGCTGCTTCCAAGAGAAGCTCAGAAATTCCCTCTACAGGTGATTTATAATTTGTAATACAAGAACATGGCATCTCCCTTTTAACCAGGTCTACACTGTTGTGTGTTAATTCTCCTGAGTATTCTGGTATATGTTGTTCTGGAGGGAAGGACTGGCATTTATACCAATATTACCTTTGCATATGCAGTAGCTTCCAGGTTGAAGCAGAATTGAAATATGTTCTCCCATTGATTTTATGACTGACTTTTTCCATGTCTATAAATCTGATTGTAGATGTTTATGTGATTGGAGAGGACAGAGGAGGGTAGTGATTCCTAACCAATTTCATCTCTGTGGTCATATGTAAACTTCCAAATGCACGTATTTCGTTTTACTCCCAATCTTATGCAAATACAGACTTCAATATTTTTAAAGTTGAAGAAATTCTTAGAAGTCATCTCTGTGCAACCTCCCACACAAGGCAGGTATACATAAAGTCATAGCTGGAAAACCTGAGTGATAGGAGTTTACAGATTTCACAGTAAAGTGTTTATTGAGATTGAGTTGTTTTTTGAGATATTCATCAATGTTTGCTTATACTGAACATAAACCAGGTATCCTAATAATCTCCATCCATTAGTCCTAAGCCTACCCTCTGGAATTAACACTAAATTAATCTGTTTCTTTTCAGATAAGATAAGCAACTTTTTCCTTAACTAAACAGTGAATTACGTCAATTATTTTTTAAATGACATGGTTCAAAATGGTTATTCTGGTGAAATTCGTACTAAAATGCACTTGATATGTGCTCAGTTCACAATGGCCTAACAGCAAAAGTTAATAAAGCATTAGCCTTTTATGCAGAGGTATCATAGTGTTGATTTATGTTATGTTCACAGTTAACTAGAAATGTCAGCTCTTTTTCACATGAATTTCTAAAAGCCAGGGTCATCATATTTTAAATTCATGCGATTGATTTTTCTTTTATCTAAAGTAATCTAAATACCTAGTGTTAAATTAGTTTGGTGGATTTTAATTCATTTTTCTATTTTCTTAAAATTCTTTTTGAATGTTCTTTCTCTAATCAAAACTATTGGTACCTTTTCTAAGTTTTATCATTTAAAAATCTGAAACAAATGCCTTTTAAGTCTTTACCCAGTTATTGATTAAAACATCAGATAAAATAAGGCCAGTGGAAAAAAAACAAAACCCTTTGATCTTCAACTTTAAACTCCTCTCATAGTTGACATCTTGTAAAGATCTATATTTTCTATGTGTGATTATTTAAAAGGCTTCAAATTTATCTTCCTACATTGTCAGCTAGGATTTACTTATTTATCTTATTCACAAGGCTAAAATGACTTGAGATAATATAATCAGAGCCTTGGTAAAATTTGAGAAATATTTGATTAATTTTTTAGTATAAAATTATAAATATTATTGTAGAATATTTTTAAATACACACAGAAAATAGTGCCAGTTGGCCCTAGTACAAAGGTAGCTGTCTAAATCAGAAATTGTCCACATAGCCTGCAGAATAACATACAGATAAACAAAGAAGTAGAGATAAATCCACACAAAACACACAGCTTCAGCATTATTAGAAAACAGATAACACTATCAGCTTTTATTCATCTGTCTGTAAAGAAATCAACATGAAATGCAAAAGCAGCTACTCTTAACCTTCTCACTATCACTCCAAAATATTTTATGTCAAGAACAGGACAAAGACTGCAGAGGTTGCATGGAGAAGAGAGAAGCAGGCACACAAGGAAACCAACCACAGAAGAAAATTCTAACATGGAGCACAGGTCTGAAAACTGACAGCTGAAGAGTACCAGCTGTAATGAAAGGACATGAAAATATATAGGTCTGAGGTTGAAAGTGCTGAGCAAATATTATTTGGACAGGGGGTGAAAAAAGTAGAAAGGGTAAGATTTCGTTTGAAACTGGAGTAGTGAAGGTTTTAAACAGAGTCAGGGTCTGTGGGTCCAGAGTTGGTGGAAAAGATTACAGGCAAGGTTTTATTGGGGGCTCCCCCAAGAGCAAGAAGCAGGCAGCACCAAGTGTCATGCTGGCTCAAACAAAGGACAAAGGGTTAGGGCTTTTGTGGCATCCACAGGAGGGGCAGGTACCCAGCCTTTTTCATCACTTATAGAGGTGGGGTTTTGGCAGCACCTGCTCTCTCCTTCATTGTGCCAGCTCTATCTCATTGCCACCTTAAGCCTCCACCTCAGATGTTCCTGTTTTACTATGCTAATAAGGTGGAGGTAGCTGATGGCTACTGCATGACTATCCTACACCTGCCTTTGCCCTTGCCATCTGGAATTTGTTCCTTATCCTCTGGTCAAGTCCCTAATATTGTTTTTAGCACAGGGCAGACTATTGTCCTGTCTCAGTGGACTTGATTGTAGTGACCTTGTCTTCTTGGTATTTCTACCCACCACATACCTGGCTGAGTTGGCTCCAGCTGCAGTGTCTTAACTCCATAGCTTTGAGGTTGGCTCACTTTCTAAGTCCATGTTTTCTGGTATGTCTGTTGACCCCCTAAGACTGAGTATTAGCTTGCCCCCTCATTCCTCCTACCTGGGAGTTTTACGCTCTTCATCTTAAGGGAGTCCTATTTTTCCTTGTTGGTGGGGGTGTGACTCTACAAAGGCAAAAAGGAATTAAGACAAAAATAGGACTCTTGAAAAATTGAAAGAACCAACAAGGCACATGAATTGTTTCCTCCCACCCTCACCACCAACATAAAAGTTATTTTAAAAAAGTAACTTCCTTACATTAACAGAAAAGAATGTTTTTGAAATGAGAACACTATGAAATGGATAGAATAAAATTAGCCTACTTCCATATAAATCTGCTATAAGATAAAAAGAGAAAATGATAAACAATATATCTGATGAACCCCTCCCCAAAAAACTATTTAAATCAGAACGAGAAACTATAACACAGCACCCAAACTGAATAAAATATCCTGAAGCAAGCATTTGAAGACAGTGCTTATATAAATATTCAAAATTTAATATCATAAATAGAAAAATACCAAGAAAGGAAACAAGTCAATTACAGTCATCAAAGAAATTAAAGAAAAAGACATAGATGAGAATTAAGGTGAAAGATAATTGAGAATGGGTTTAAGTCAAAATTTAATAAGGAGATTTAGATAGGGAAGATTAAGAAATGAAAGAAAAAATGATAAATTTAAAGTGAGTCAGAAAGAAGAGATTAAAGTGAAACATGGGCAAAGAAGATCTAACATAAAGATAATAGAAGACACTGAAGATTATCAAATAACACAATTCAACCTATATGTAAACTATAATCCAGAATTTTCTATTTTTGGCCACCATGAAGAAATTGAGGTCCAGACTTACATTCCTATCTTGACAACTAGAAAACTGGAGGAAATGCATAAGACAGCTCTTTCCACACTGGAGATCAGAGTGAGGGGCTGTGACCCTGAGAGTGAAAAGACAGACAAGGTGAGCCTCATGACCACCCCGAAACTGGGCACACAGGGGTACTCAGCAAAGTCCTGTGGTCTCAACCAGGTTGAGGAGGCAGAAAAGTAGTCCTTGCCTAACTTCTTTGGCTGACCACCCAATATGAGAACACACAAAAGACCACTAAGGAAATCGGCTTAAAAGCTTGACAGACATCTTCAGAGAAACACAGAGATGTCAGTTTTTCAGAATGTGACAATTCTTTTGGTCTGAGTACAAGCAAATTCACAGACAATGAAAATAAAAAGATAACACTCCTCTGTGGAAAAGAACAAAATCTTTAATCATTATATTATGTAAATATATACTTATCAAAGAAAAATTATTACAGAAGAAGAGAAAAAAAGTGGGAGGGAATATAACCCATATACCAGAAAAACGTCAGTCAAAACATTCTGTACAGAAGAAGTTGCGGAATATAACAAAGACTTCAAAGTTTTAACATTATAAATATGCTACAGAATCAAAAGAAAAGTTTCTGGGTGGCATGTCTAAGAATTCACTGACATAAGATAGATTGGGGAAAACAGATTATTATTGATGTATTGATTTTGTGTGGGAATAGAAAAAGGAGAATCATAACCTATTCTGTTAATTTTGTCATGCTTAGGAGATATTTTCTTAGAAATGCCAAGTAAAAAATGCAATAGGTGTATACTGCTATAGTTCAGGTTAGACATGTATATGAGAGAATTATCATCCTATATATTGTATTTAAAGTAATGTAAGTTTAAAATATCATCAAAGGAAAGCATACAGCAAACACAACCTGAGGAAGAATGAAAAAATAGAAGAAAAGAAACAGAGATATCATGGAAAATGAGAGAAATGTTTGAAGAATACAATGGTCAAATTTGATGAGAGATGACCTAAGAAGAGGATAGTATGTGATGGGCTGACAAATCTAGCTCCATGGGAGTGTTATAGGCCAGACTGTGGGGGAAATGACTGGACAGACTCCATTTTGCTCTAAGACACCATGTTATATAGGAAATAAGTTTCTCCCATGGGACACCCTGCCTCTGTGCCCATGTTTAGTGTGACATGTTTAACAATACAGAATGACAATTCTTATGTAATGAAAAATTGCTCTCTTTTGATTCCTATTCCTCCTAAACAATGTACCATGTGAACAGTGATTGTAACCATTATTTAGTTTGTACCTAGGTAAGGGTCGTTTTGACCCACTTCCCCCTGTTGATGATCTCATGATGTTAGTGTGTAATTTCGAATTATAGCAACAGACACTTATGATTGATATGCTTTTTGGTATAAGAACCCCTACAACCATATAGTTGCAGCTATTCTCCCAACAGCCATTTTTGGGGGCATTGTGTGAGACAGTCAGCCAGCCGGCTTAATAAAGACTCTCAAATTTGGAAAAAAAGAAAAGAAAGTTTCAAGGAATTAGAGGAAAAAATAAGGTGAGTAAGCAATATGAAAAAATATATTGAGAAATGGTAAATTATATAATTGAAAAAATCTAATAATACAAGGTTAAAATTCCCTAGATGGGGAGTGGATTTAAACAACTTGATTTTGAGACATATCAGAGCAATAGAAATAAAGAGTGAGATTTAGCCTAAGCAAAGATATTTAGGTCAATGAAACAAAAGAGAGCATTGAAGTAGGTACATACATTTTTTAGTATTAAACCAAAATTTTGAGATCAAGGGATCTCTGAAACAGGAGGGTTAATTGAGTGGTACAGATGCTGGTTAGGAATAGAAACAGGTTCTGGGATGAGGCTCTACAACTACCAACAGTAGGTTAGATAGCAGTTGTAACTATGTACCCTGGACCTAAGAACCAAGATCATTTATTTTCAGTGCAGGGGGATACCAGGGATTAAACTCAGGGACTCGACCACTGAGCCAACTCCCAAGCCCTATTTTTGTATTTTATTTAGAGACAGAGTATTACTGAATTGCTTAGCTCCTCTCTTTTGCTGAGGCTGGTTTTGAATTCCAGATCCTCCTACCTTAGCCTCCCAAGTCACTGGGATTACAGGCTTGTGCCACTGCGCCCTGCGAGAACCAAGGTCATTTTATAGTAAAATTGAGGAAAGAATACATCAGTAGTTTACACTGAATTTCATTTACTATAGATAAGTGTTATGGAATAATGTGAAGTGGGCAAAATTTTAAGATAGGAGACCAGTACATAAGGAAGAGTTCTTATTGCTTCTGGGTGGGTAGAGGTTAACATTCTAGAAAGTTCTTTTTAAACAGGTATAGCAATCTGGGGATTGAGTCAAGATTTTTAGTATACATTTAGAAATATAGAACTGTATTTTTGTTTTGTTTCATTTTGTTTTGTTTGGGCCAATAGTGGTTAACTGGTTAACTTCATCCCTCTCTTTGTCTTCCTGCCCTTGTAATTAAATTTAGGACATCTCAGTATTTTTCTCTTATAATGAGTAATTGATTTCTTACAAAGACACAAAGGTAAGTCCTTGAGAGAAAGGATAAAAACTGTCAGTTAATAGTGCTTGGACAACCAGATTCCATCTGTCACTATAGACTTCAACTTCATATCATACACAAAATTAATTCAAAATAACACACTGACATGTCATAAAAAATAAACTATAGAACTTCTAGAAGATAACATAGGAGACATTCTTTGGGACCTTGTGTTAGGGAGGACTGAAATTCCTCAGACACAACCTAGAAATACAAGGATAAAATTAAAAATGAATGAAGTGGATTTCATCAAATTTTAAAATGCTTACTTTACAAAAGGTACACATGGAAAATTATCAGGCTACCACAGACAGGGAAAAAATTCATGACATACACACATATTTAAAATATGAGTGGTATTTAGGAAATATTTAAAATTTTTTTTCAGTTCAATTATATGTAGACAAATAGACCTCTGAAAACTGGCAATGAGTTTGAACAGAAACTGCAGGGAATGGGGAACACTATGCAATTGGACAATAATTACATTAAAAGACACTCAACATTATTCAGCAGGAAAATTCAAATTAAAATGACAAATACCACTATATACCCACTATAAAGGCTCAAATAAAACAAGCAAAATTGAAAATACTGAGATACAAAGTGTTGGCAAGGAGGTAGAGAACCCAGAGCATTCATGCACTATGGTGATGACATAAAATGCTTCAAGAACTTTACAAACTAGTTTCTTATAAAATTAAATATGCACACTCACCAAATGATTCAACAATTTCACTCACTTTTTCCAAAAGAAATGAAACTGTATGTTCACACAAAGATTTGTCCACCAATATTCACAGAAGGCCTATCTAATAGCTCAAATGTGAATCTATCAGTGGGTAAATTCTCAAACTATAGTATGTACATACAATGGAATACTACTTATCAGTGAAAAGGAAAAACTACTGAAACATCCAACACTGTGGATAAATTCTATAACCATTCTGAGAAAGAAAAATCAGTTAAAATAGAAACCAGACACAATATAATTCTTATCGCGTGGCTTAAATTGTATGAAATTCTAAAAATGTCAAACCTAAATTATAATGATAGAAATCAAATCAATGATTGCATGGAGTTAAGGGAATGGGATATCAGGATGGTGTAGTTGTGTTGGAAGAGAGATGTTGACTGAAAGATAGCTCAAGGGAACTTCCTTGAAGTATGAAAAGTCCTATATCCAGATTTTGGTGGTGACTGGTTCATGAGTTATATAAGCATATACATTTATCAAAAGCTATCAAACTCTACATTTAATGGCTGAATTTTAATTTATGTAAATTATGCCTCAACCATTTTTAGTAGTTGAATTCTAATTATGTAAATTACATCTCAGTACAATTCAGTTACAGGGGAAAAAAACCTGTAATCAAAGAAAACTTTCTTGAAATAAAAAGACCTGTAACTCTATACTAAAAGTGATCCATCGGTGGTTCACTGGAATAAATGACTGAATTTTCTGAACTCCATGACATACCCTAGTAAGTCTATTATAATATAAAGATGAAATATCACAGGGGTTATACATTAAAAGACCAATGTCAGAAAATAATTTGGTGTCAGACTTCTAAAAGTCAACATATACAATAAGGTAACAATGGAGAAGCACTTTTAAGAAGTTCAAGGGAAGAGTGATCCAATGTTATATGCAACAAAGCTTCTGTTCAAATATTAAGGCCACAGATAATCAGTTTATATCAGAAAGGACTTAAGCTATCCTATTAGTCTTTCTAGATGACACTAACAGAGAATGATCTTTATCCAATTGAAAAATAACGTGAAATTTGGAGCAAAAGGGTGGTGGTAAGCAAAATATTTAATATTTAATTGTATATTATATCAAAAACAAGGTTTAAAGAATGGTAGAATAGTATATAGAATTTCACAAAGTATAAGAATTCAACTTAAAATATGGGGAAAAAGAGTGAAAATGAAAAAATTCATTAGTTGTTAAAGTGGAAATCAAAAGATAATCATGTAAAAACTGTAAATGACAATAAAAGACAAATATGAGAAAAGGGGACTAAAGGTAAAATTGAAAAAAAGATTACTACCAGGGCAAACAAATTAAAACACTCCTAATACTAAAAGAAACTTTTTTTAAAAAAAAGAATATTACATAAAAATATCATGTTTTAACTTCCCAGAAGAGTCACTTAACTAGAATCTTTCCAATCTCAGTCTCCCCCTTTTTCCCCACCTCCCCTTTTCCTTTCATCTGTCATCATCATTCTCTCTCCATGCAATATTAGTGCACATATGTATTGTAGGATTGTATTTTCATGTAATATTTCATCTGGGCATTGTGCATGCCATGAATATTCTCTAAATATTTAAGTTTTAATAGATCTCCTATACAATCCATGTAATAGATAAGTGGATATTTTGTTCCAATATCTTATTGCCTCATTCTGCTTTTATAAGTCAGTATGCATACATTTATCCTTTGAACAGGCTATATAAGATGTTTATTGCAAACAATACATCTATGAACAGGGCAGAAGTACTGTCTGCCATAATAGGAGGTGGGTAAGCAAATAATGATACGTCTAATGAATGTTGTTGTGTAAATTGAGAGAGATGTGAGAGCACATCTTAAAGAGATTTCTTCAATCTTGAGTCTAGGCTTAGTTTAGGCATTCCTGTAGAAGGAAAAGAAATTTAAAATGAGGTATGAATGAGGTGAAATAGGCTTGGGAACAGGAAATGGGGACCATCAATTCATGAAGCTCCCCATCTTTCTATCTCTCAAAAAGCACCATTTTTTCTTGTCTTCTTTTCTCTCTCTACATGGGATTATATATTCACTTGTAAATCTATAAGTTTTTAAGGTTTTGTAAAACATCATTGCTATTTTTTTCTCTCATGCTTATTTAGCAAAGAAGGTAATGGTGTCTTACATCTTCCTCATGCTAAGTAAGATAAGAAATTAACTTTCTTGTTTCTCTTCCATTGCCCCTCCTCTATCATATTTGTTCTTGTGAACTGAATTTAGATTAAGATTTTGAATGATGTACTTTTTGTCATTACTTCTTTGAAGATTTTTTTCCAACATTTTTATACTGTAACATTTTAATGATCATTAGCTGTAAGTGTAACTTTTGTTATTGATAGCCTCAGGTATTTTACCACATTTGTCCATTTTTATGTTCTTATATTAACTAATTTTTTTTAGATTGGAATGTTTCAAATTCTTTTCCAGAAAATTGATCTTTGATGATATATAGATGATAGAGATATAGATATATAGATATATTCCTGTGCATAATTTTTAAAGGAAGATTATAGTTATTTATTTCAAAAGTAGTGAGTACATTTTGGCAAGATTTATTCTTGAAAATGAAAGGATCATCAAAAATCAGTTTAAATTCCATTTATATGACCCACCAAATAGTAAAACTATAGAAACAGAAAGTAAACTACTGCTTGCCAGGGACTGCATCACTGGGGAGATGGAAGTGAGGCTAAGTGATACAGAATGTGTCTGTTTGAGATATCTCTGTTTCATTAATTCTATTTGAGCATGAAAAAGTTGCAAAATGCATTAGGGTGAAGGCTGCACAAATCCATATAAAACGAAAAGCTATTGAATTGTATACTTTAAATGAATGGATTGTGTTATATGTGAATGAAATCCCAATATAGCTGTGAAGAAATGATCAGCTTAATATTTTCATTTTTCACTAGTGAAGGCATTATTTTACTTATCTCCAGTCTTTTGGTATTTCTTCACCATGAACTCAAATGCCCAACTATGTACTAGATTAAAATCACAACATCAATAAGCATTTCACACTGACCTAGCTGGATATCATAAATGGATTTTAAAATCTTTTCCAATATTTTCTCAAAGTTTGTCTTTGCTTTTATCTGCATCTCTGATGTCTGTTATGCCTCCCCCACACTTTCACCCTTTGGCCAATAAAGCTCTTAGGAATGAATCTGATCAACTAATCATGTTCTGTAAAGGTTCAACTATGACTCCCAGGAAAACCACACTCTGACACAACTCAATCACAACAGAAAAACAATTCAGCCACACACATACAAAAAAGTTCTATGAACTTAAGGCAAAATGAGATTGAAGAACCATCTGGGAATTCAAGACATTTTCAAGTGCCCTAAAATCATGACACACACTTGTGACTGCCAGGCCTGCTTCCTACTGAGGCTGGCTCTTTAGTGCCCCTGATTTATACATCCACCCTCTGCATTATAATCCCAGGGACTGGTATTTCCCCAAAGAGCTTCTCTTGCCTAACCTGGATAACTAAATGGCATCTTTATATTTTGTTTGGTTTTTATTCTCTCCCTCATGGCCCTACAAACCATACATGGAAGATATTTAAGACCAATGGAATGAGGAAAGTAATGAGTGCAAATAACTACTTTTTCACTTACATCACTTTACTGAAACCTTTTATAAACTTTGGCTCTTTTTCTTCTCTTTATCTAAATGGAAAAATACTTTAAATTTCAGACAAGACATTATGAATCATTAGAAAGAAAAGTAAGAAAACTACAATTGAAGAAAGCATGCTTTTTATTTTTTCATAAGATCACCAGCATAACTTGTCCTAGTAACTCAAGGAAGGAGAACATAAAGCCATATGAAGATATTTTTAAATGAACTCAGCACCACTCACCAGCTTCTTGGGGAGCTGTGGGAATGAAATTACCATGGGTAACACTTCAAGTGGAGAACCAGTCAGAAAGGGAAGCTTTGCCTCTATGGGCATTAAACACAGGAACAATGAACTCTGAGGCTTTAGAGGAGATTTCTAAGTGCTTTCCTTTTACTGTACACCTGCTGTCCCCCAATTTGATAATTAGGTCTGTATCAGTACAAGTCCTTTTGGATAATAGTCAAATAATTTTGGGGGAAAAAAAAAACAGCTTAAAAAACTAAAAATTCTATCTTCAGCTTTTTGGTCTATACTAACATTCTTTTGCTTCAAAACAGTCCCCTTTCCTCTTCTGTATCTAAAAATGAGTGTTTATTCCTTCTGGGTGCCAATGTATTATGGAACTTAGGTTCAAAGAATCATCCCAAGGAAAACACCAATGTTCAATGGAGAGAAAAAAGAAATGCTTATTGACCAAACAATGGAGAGGGACTTTTGCTCACAAATCAGTTCCTCCACCTCAGAATATTGAGGAGGTCATAGATATAAGATTGGAATAGATGGGGAGAGGGACAGGTTAATAAGGGGGAGGAATAGGGGGAGATCTTCCAGTAACTTGTCTACCACCTCCTTTCACTTCTTTCATGGTCTAGTGTCCCTGGTAGATGACTTTAGACTCATAGGAGACACAGAGACAGAGACAGAAAGTCTAGGCAAGTCCAGGTCATACCAACCATATAATACAGTTTTGCAACAAAACATTTCCCTAATGTTCAACAGACCCATGTGAGAACTAAGAAGATCTGACCCAAAAGTTAAGACAACAAAAGATCTGGGCACAGTGTGAAGACAGATGCTGAGCCTTTTCATCCCATCACAGATGCCCCACCTGTAGGCCCAAGTGAGGAATCAGCATTTTCAGAAAAACTGACCTTCATGTCCCTGGAAAGTAACCTAGGCAACCATGATCATCATAACCTAGAGGTGTTAATTATAGCAAAAGCAGTGGCAGATTAAGAATGGATTGCCCAGCTCTGTGACCTCCAAAATAGTGATTTTTTTTTAAGTCAATTAAGAACAAGCAAAGCTAGAGGGCTTATTTAGGATTTTCCTCGGTAACAAATGTATACTGTGGTTTTCCAAATTGAAAAGGTTTCTTCCTGCTTCCTTTATCTTCTTTGTTATTTCTTAGGTGGGTCATCAGAAACTTTTCTATGACTTTTACCTCTACCTCAAGCTGTGAAGTCAAAAACTGTATGTCTTCCCTGGGTGCCAACATTCAGATTGAATGCTCTCCCAACCCTGCCATTACTACAGAGCCTCCCTTCAAACTGGCTGTTTAATGGACTGCCTCCATCCCTGACTTACATTAGTGAATGGCCCACCATGCCCTTTAGGTTTATCTCCCCCTTGTCTGCACATAACTCCTGTATTGACAAACTTTCATTTGACTTCATAAGAAAACCTTTTCTTTGCTTCCTCTGCCCTTTTGAGGCTTTTCAGGGAGGCAAAGTGTCAGCTGTTGAGACGGATTTTAATTATTGACTCATCAGGTTTGGCCTTCCCCAGGGAAAGGGATTCTGCTTTTTCACATTTGTGCTATTGAGGTCAATGTCTAAGATATGATAAATAAATAACGGTGTATGATGAATGTCTGATCCTCTGCAAACCACAAGAGGAAACTTCTGTCAAAGCAACCATGCTTCTTTCTCCTTTTAACAAGGCACCGGCACAGCAGCAGCCACAGCTGTTTCTGTGGAACAATAAGAAAGGGCTTAAAGCACCCATTTTTTCTACAGTTGGAAGAGGTGGGTGGCAGGCTTAATAAATCCTAAGTTGTGGGGCTTGTCTGTTTTTGTTCGTTTTCTGGTTTCTTTTAAAGGACAAAGAACGAAAGTGAGAGTCCCTCACTGGACACTTAGATGCATGACCTTGCTTCATCATTGTGGAACTCTTGGCAACCCACTGTCTCTCTGTTCTTCAGTTTCTTTGTCTACAAAGAGAGACCAGCACTCTGACTGTACTGTATCAATGTTATGAGTCCCCAGTAAAATAATGTCTGAAAAATGTAAAAACATAAACATTTATTAGCATCATTACTAGCAGATATTTTCTTTTACTCATTCTTTTATTGACATTTTTTAAAGCTCTATAAAAACTGGGACTTTGTTTTGCTCACTGTTATATCTCCAGTACCTAGAACAGTGCTTGACAGATGGTGAGCCACTCATCAAATAAGTGGAATAAGTGGGCAAAGGAATGAAGATGAGCTAAGTGTCTTTCATGCAGTTGCTGTGGTGACATTGAGGAATATTAAGGTGAATAAACAGGTGTGACCTCTACCACTGTGTGATTTACAGTTCCATAGAAAATCGGAAATATTTAGGACAACAGATATCAAGTTTACCATCCATTAGATAGGATTAGAATAAACAAGGAAAAACAAATATACACAATCAGATCTAAAATGTGAAATTTTGAAGTAAGCATTTCACGATCCACCTTTTATCTTTTATGTTCTACCTTGTCCGTCTTGACTTGGTTCTGTCTACCTTCCTACTTCAGATTACCTGCTTATGGCCAATTCTGCCCTAGCCCTATTTGCAACTGTTCTTATAAAAATTTATCTGATTTTCATAATATTGACACATTTTGTTCCAATGTGGAACATCTATAAAAACTTAAATATAGTTTAAAATAAGTATTATATTATAGTAAGAATATAATTATAATTACAAATACTAATGTTAATATAAATATGTATAAGTTCTAGATTATGATTTCCAAACTATTTTGATGTACCTGTGTCAATTTCATTGAAATATTTGCAGAATTGAAAACTTGAGACTTAACGATTAATGAATTTCTCAAACTAGTGTCCTGGGAAATATCAATATTTGCTTCAAAGGAAAGTGGGCTTTGATGTTTAATAAATCTGGAGAGTGGTCAGTTAATAAATGTTAAACAGGATGGCATTGACTCTATAAATTAATCAGTCAGAATTAACATTATTAAATGGTGAAGTCTTCCCATTCATTAGTAAGTATATTTCCTCACTTACTTACAATTTTAATTTTCAGCTACCATATTTGTTAAGTTTATTTGTAAGTATATTTTATGCTATTTTAAATCATTGTTTTAATTCAATTTTATAGTAGTTCATTATAAGTACATGGAAATAAAATTAATTTTTTAATATTTGCATATTTTACCTTCTGATTTGACAAATTTATTTATTACAATAGTTTCTGGGAATTCTTTAAAATTTTCTACATAGACAATCATGTCATCTTAGAATTAAAGGCAATTTATTTCTCCCTTTCCAATAAATGTATCTTTTATCTCCCTAGCTTACCTAATTCTAAGCAAAGATAATATCTTCCCTTTACCCCTAGTTTGCCAAGCTTTTACTGGAATAAGTGTTGGATGGTGCTGACTTCTTTGGGCATCTAATGAGATGACCATGTGTTCTTCCTCTTTCTATAAATATGTCAAATTACATTGATTGCCTTTTGCATTTTAAAATTACTTTACTTTTCTGAAATAAGCCCACTTACCCATATATATTATTAATTTTCATTATTGCTAAAATAAATTTGCAGATATATATGTATACATATAATAAATACACACACACCATATATATACATATATATATATTTATTTGGTACTGAGGATTGGACATCCTCAGTTCTTTTAATTTTTATTATGAGACAGGATCACACTAAGTTGCTAAGGGTCTTACTGAGTTGCAGAGGCTGGCCTCAAACTTGTATCCTCCTGCCTTAGCTTCCTAAGAACTGGGATCATAGGCATGTAATATACACTCAGCATAATAGCTGTTTTTTGTTATTGTTGTTACAGTACTGGGTATTGAACCCAAGGGTGATCTATCACTGATCTATACCTCCAAATCACTGGGATTACAGTTGTGAGCACCACATTCCACTATAATATCTGCTTTAAATGCTTGTTGCTAATTACAATATTAGGTCACTTCAAGGTAATTTTCTATGATCGTTTTTTTTTCTGGCTTATGGTTCAAAAAAATTCCAGTTTCTTAATAAGTCAAAATGGTATTGCATACTTGTCTTTGTTGACAATACATTGCAGAGACTATTAATTCACTTATCTTCCTCTGAATGGTGGTGGTTTTATTCCAGCAGTCATTGAATTACTGGTTGAGCATCTGCTTTTTGCAGCTTGGTTTGTACTTTAGGTAGAGGACCTTGCATCAGCTTTGCCTTTCATCTTATGTATGTCCCCGTCTCTGGGATGCAGTGTTTACTTGCAAAGGATGACCCACTTGGGATCCCATAAAACTTAAAAGGCCTAAATTTACCAAGATCCTTTGACTTGACAGCATTTGAGCTTTAAATTTGTTTACATGAAGAGGGTATCAACTGAAATCTCTTTTAGCCTTCTAGCTATTGCTTATTGCTAGGCTATTTGGAACCTTGCACATACATTCATAGTTCATGGGTCAAGTAAATATTTGAGAAGAGTTTAGATGAAATTTGGGAACTCATCTCTCTGTAGATCCATTTTTTTCCCAGAATCCCCAAACCCAATTTTCATTTGTTCTGACAGCTCTAAACTCAGTCCTCTCACGCCTCATAGCAATAATACTGCAGCTCTCAGACTAAGTTCTAGTTGCCCTATACAACATTACTGCAGAATAAGCAGTTCCCTCAGGTTAGAAATAACATGAATGTAGGTGTTACCCATTGAAATTTCTCCAGTTCTGCTTGCTTTTGGCCTTTCCCTAGCACAATCAAATAATTGAGTGTAAGTTTGTGACTATGTGTGCTCCGGTATGTATGCATGTTAGTGTAGTAACAAGTAGTATTATGATTGTTATAAAGCACTCCACTACTTCTGCAACTGGAACTGGGTGAAAGTTCTTCTTGAAGCTTCACCCTAACTACCTTGGATATCCTGTCATTATGTTTTTCTTCACCTCTTTAGAAAACACTTCAACCCTGTCATCACAACTAATGAGCAGCCTCTTTCACTCAGTTTGGAACTGGACCTTTCTTTATCAATAGAGCAAGATTGATTGGGATAATAAATTCAACAAATATGACTGACAAGTATGACTGAATATAACTTTGGATCTCATTACTCTCAAAGACAGAGCATGACCACAAAATAGACATACTTATGATACACAGCTAATTGTTCTCTCTCTTATTTTTTTTAATACATATAGGGTTTTTTAGCTTCTATTAATCAAATATTATCAATGCAAATATTTAAATACTACCATGGAACAACCTCCTCTTAAGTGCATTTTTCAAATTTTTCTTCCTATGAATTAATTTATTAAATAAAGTTTTGCTGAATACCTATCTTTAGGTATTGAATATTAGACATTTTTAACAAACCCATTTAGAGGTCATAATGTAGTAGGACAGAAAGTTAATTCTTTCTCTATTTTGTATTTTGCCTCACAACATCTATTTAATTTTTGTCTTGTCTTTTGAAGTACTTCAGAGTGGCTTGGGGGCCAGCTGGAGTAATTTACAAACAGCCTATTTTATTCTTCTAGAGCACAAGTACATGATTCAACCAAATTAATACTCTAAGGATGACATACTTACAAAATAACTAAAGGCAGTAAAAGCACCTTATTGGGAGCATTGAATAAAGGAGAAGTTAGAGGTAGTGTTCAACATCCCCCAATCTCCACCCCTATACCAAGGATGTAATTACGTCCTGGTCTGGGCATTGTGTTCTTAAGAAGTACGAATCTTACAGCAGATGTAATGCTTGTAAAAAGCTTCTTTCAAATTTCAGGTGGCTGGCTATGTGCAGAGTTGGGTCTTGAGAGAAACTTCTAAGTCAGATGGAATTAATGAAGATTGCACAAGATACATGAAGTGTGTTAAGGTTTGAATTGGAAATGTCCCCTTAAAAGTTCGTGTATTAGACAACGCAACAATGTTCAGAGGTAAAATAATTGGATTAAGATAGCAGCAACCTCTTCAGTGATTAATCCACTTGTATTAATAAAGTGAATGGATTACTAGGTGGCAATTTTAGGCAGGTGGGGCATGGCTAGAGGAAGTAGGTCACAGGGTTTGTGCACCTAGGAACTGTTCCTTTCTCTTTCTGTGATTCCAAGCTGCAGTGATCTAAGAAGCTTTCCTCTACCACACCTTCTACCATGATATTTTGCTTCATCCCAGGCCCAGATCAAATGAGTCTGCTGACCATGGATTAAAACTTCTGAAACTGTGAACCCCAATAAGTTTTTCTTCTAAGTTGTTCTTGTCGTGTATTTTGGTCACAGCTACAAAAACTTGACTAACACAGTGTTTACTGCTTTACTGCTGTTTATGTCCTTAGGAGCTCCAACATATACGTATACAAAGTTTCTATTAAAACAGGAACAATTATTTTTCCCCTCTAAAATACCTGAAAAACAAGAACTCATCTTCTCACTGGCTTATATCCTCTGGAGACCTGATTTCATTGGAAATTAAATTTAATAAAGTAAATTATTTTTTCTGGACATATCCAATTAAACAGTAGAAATTTACTCTCAGAACAATCAACATGCCATTTTGACCTTTTCTTTATTCCAATGAAAAAATTCACCTTTAGATATCGGGAAAAATATAAACTGCCCCTACTTTATCTTTTGCATTTCAAATATCAAGGTAAGAAATAATCAAAAGATATTTTAAATGTTTACTGGATATTTCTTAGTTAGTTGATCATTGCTTATCGGAGACCTAACGGCTTATAAAAATCTTGGGTTTTTGAGGGGTTTACTACAAAGCCTATTCAAACTTTAACATCTAATGAATGCTCAATAAACATTTAGTGTTTTATTAATTCCATATTAAAATATTTTGATCAAATTTTATTGCTAACCAGACAATAAACTTACCAAGCTCATTTTTCTCTCTCTCTTTCTAAAAAAAGCCACACAGGACTTTGCTGAGATCTTTCATAAAGGTGAGGTACTGGGTTCATAAAGAAGGAAGGAATTGGGTTCATAATGAAGTTTAGGAACTTTCTTTTCCCAGGAGAGATACCTCTTTCTCTTTGAGAGAATTTGAGGAAAGGAGGCAGAGCAAGATAGCAGCTAAGATCCTTCAGCAATAGTCTCCACACAGACACACAAGTTATACAGCTATTCAGGCACCCAATTTAGCTATTCCTGAGCTAAAGAAGTCAGATAAGAGATCACAGCATTGTTTTAACATAACAAAAATTAAAGACAAATTGAAGAAGGCAGAAGGAAAGAATTAACAAAATAACACCTCCCCCCCGATTCTCAGTAGGCGAGATAGAAGGATATCTTCTGTTTGAGAGAGGGAGGGGAAATTAAGTCCAGGCTTTCACTTAAAACACAGTACCAGACCCACCACCATGAAACTTAATGCTAGTTAAAGCCCCATGACCCCTATTACCAATTCAATACCTGAGAACTAAGCCACTGGAATATGCTAGACCAGACACAAAATGACCACTCCCCCCCCACCATATGTCCCTAGCCTTGGACAACTTGAACAAGACTCCACTGTTGAGATCAGGGCATGAAAGCTAGCACAGGTTTTTGCCTCAGAGCCCAGTGGCAGGCCCCCGGCAGTGATACTGAACACCTTACAGAAAGTGAAGACTCATGTACAGACCAGCATCAGGCAGAGGTGTGTGCTGGTGGCAGACTTAGGTTTCAGCCCGTATCAGTTACAGTCTTGAAATAGTTCAGGGGTACACCCACCCTCCTCCCAAGACTCTGCAGGCCCTCTGGCTGTAAGATTTATTGTAACCCATTTAGTGACCGGCTTGGTGGTCAAGGGGACTGTCTCCATACCCCATTCCCCAACCTAGGGCAAAATAGTAATCATCAGGTTAATATCACAGATCAAGCTCTAGAACTTCCCCAGCACCAGCAGAGACCCACAGTCCAGGAAACAAACTTGTGTTTGGGCCTGCATCACTGTCAACTACCTCATGGGACCCTGGTGCACCTCTAAGACTGTGCACAATCCTTACACTGTGGGAGTCAGTTGTGACCCAGCTTAGCATCAGCCTAGGTGGCCAAGCAACTGCCTTCATCAACAGAACCCAAACTTCAGACAGCATAGGTGATGCAAGATCCCATTCACGTGGGGTATTTTAGTGTATTAAGAACAAGATTTGCCCTCAAACTTTGTGCTGTACTGATAAAGACCAAAACTGGGGGACACACATCTGCAACCTATCAGAATTCTATTCTAGCTAGCACCACCTTTGGCTAATTGCAGTCCTCATGGCCATGAGTCCACCTCAGCAGTAGGCAGCCGGTAGCACTGTGAGTTGTGTCTTACCCCGGGGTTCTACTGGTCTTAGCAGAATGAGGGCTCAGGGTATGACAGAGCTTAGTGGCATTGGGGGTCACAGGTATGACATTGGCGACTGGGGCTTGTCCATCCAGTGACTCTGCCCCGAGTTCATCAGAATCCTGCAGTGCCTGATGTCAGGCTGCTAATGGTGAAGCATTCAGACCTACCCTGGTTCAGGGAATAGCTTATACAGACAAACTTATCTTTCTAGGAATTCTCCTGTTTCTTTCTGAACTATTGCTCAAAACCAACACTGTTTTATGTCAAACCTGAACTTGGAATTGTCCTCTTGTTCTGACAGTGAACGACACTCAGCAGCAGACTTTAAACACATCTGGATCTGGGCACAATCCAGTGCTGAGCTAGTGAATGTGACTACAGGTTCAGAGAAAATAAACAGCCTATTTAGAAATTCTAGAAAAGCAGGCACAAACAAAAGCAAGTTTAGGAAGACTGAAATAAATCCTAATTCTTCAATGGCCCAGTCACTATCATACACCAAAGAGCTCAGGCGTCTTTCAGGATGCCATGACTTCATCTCATACGTAAAATAAGTGTCAGAAACTGGTAGTTGTCAGTATGAGAGAACTCTTGGAGAATTTAAACAACTGCTTTAAGATAACTCAATGAACTCCGAAGAATACAAAAATACTTTAATACTCTAACAGAAACTTAACAAAGATACTGAAGCAATTTTAAAAACTCAAACAGTATTCTTTAGCTGAAAAATGCACACATGAAAACTAAAACTGTGATAGAAGCATAAATAGCAAAATAGATCAAACAGGAAAAAGAATTAGTGAATTCAAAGATAAGTTATTTGAAAATGGTATAATTTGAAGAGAATAAGAAATAGTAATGAGGAGGAATGAAAAAAAAAAGCCTATAGAACTTTGAGACTGTATTAAAAGAACAATATTCAGGTTATTTGGCTTCAAGAAGGATTTGAGAAGGCCAAAAGGACAGAAAGCTTTAAAAAAAAAAAAAAAAAAAAAAAAAACCTTCCCAAACTTAGAGAAGGATACATATCTCCACAAATAGTAAGGCCAAAGGCTACCCGTCAAATTTAACCCAATTAAGTTTATCCCAAGTCATCCTGTAATTGAATTCCTCAAAGGTGATTGATAAGAGAAGATTCTTAAGACTGCAAGAGAAAAAGAAACAAATAACCATAGAGGTACCACAGTTCACCTGACTTCAGACTTGTCAAAAGAAAACTTACAGGCCAGGAGAGATAGCATTAGATATTCACAATTCTAAAGGGAGAAATAAAACTGTCAATCATGAATACTATAACCATCAAAGCTATTCTCAGAAATGAAGAAGAAATAAATATTTTCCCTACAAACCAAAATGGAGAGAATATATCTCCACCAGACTGTTTCTACAAGAAATTTTCTGATATTGTATTCTTGGTGAATAAAGCATTCATGTCTTAGTTTGAAGACTAAATAACTCAACAAATAAAAATAATAATACCGACATTAAGAGATAGGCAATAGAAAAGGATACAGATGGGACACCAAAAGTTCAAAATGTGGGCTGAATGAACTGCAAGTGAAAAATTTTCTTCTTTTGTGCTTCTTCTTATCCTTTGTTTCTCTTCTTTCTTTATAGTCATGCTAAGTTGCTGTCTTTCAAAAAAGCTTATTATAACCAAACAGTTTTGTAAGCCCATGATAACCACAAAAACATCTATAATAGATAAATCAAGAAACATAAGCAAGAGATCAGAATATACTATTAGAGTAATTCACTTAACCACAAAGAAATATTATAGAGAGAGGAAGAAAGGGACTATGATTAGAATAGAAAAGTTATATAAGGACTAGCAATAATTATCTTAAATGTAATGAATTAAATTATCCCCTTGAAGGACATAGAGTGACTGAAAGGTAAAAATTAAATAATAAAACCCAACTTTTCTTGCTTACAAGTAACTTATTTCACCTTTAAGAACACACATTGACTAAAATCAAAAATGAAAAAGCCCATGAAAATGGAATCCAAAAGAAAGCAGTAATGGCCATACTTATGAGATAAAATAGACTTTAAATCAAAATCATAAAAAGAGTCAGGGAAGATCAGATATCATGATGAGGTCAGCAAGGGAAAATAACAATTCTAAATATATATGACTCAATATCAGCACCGAAGTATATAAAGCGAATATAATGAACCTAAAAGGAGACATACTTAAATATATTATTAGTTGGTGTTTTTAACACCCCATTGTCAGAAATGAACAGATCATTCAGATAAAACAAATCACAAACATTAGAAGTTAAATTATATTCTAAACTAAATGAGCAAACCTTACCTACAAAATATTCTATCCAACAGTTGCCGATACCCACTTTACTCATTAGCACATACAACAGTTTTCCAGGATAGATCCCACAATAGGTCACAAAACAAGTCTTAACAAATTATAAAAAAGTGTAATTGAAATTGAAATCTTATTAAGTAGTTTTCAGACCACAATGCAATTAGCTAAAAATCAATGACAACAAAAATGTTGGAAATAATACAAATAGTTGGGAAATAAAAAACTTACTTTCAACAACCAAAAGTATGAAGGAAAAGAAATCACAAAGGATACTGAAAAATTTCTAAAAGCAAGTGAAAATGAAGACCCAACTGGAAAAGCAAATGATACAGCAAAGAAATATTAGGAGGGAAGTTTTTAGCAATCAATGCACACATCAAAAAAAAAAAAAATAGAATGATCTCAAATAACAACCTATGGCTGCATCATCAAGGAATTGGAAAACAAGAATACACCAAGTCAAAGTTAGTAGACAAAGAGAAATATAAAGATTATGGCAGAAACAAGTGGAGATTTTTAAAATACAAAAGTTCAAAGAAACAAAGAACTTATTCTGCAAAAATATAAACAAAAGAGATGACCTTAGCTAGACTAGAGAAGGAGAGAGAAGTCTCAAAGAAATAAAATCAGAGATGAAAGGGGAAACACTGCAATGTGACACCACAGAAATACAAAATCATTAGACATGATTGTGAAAAACTACATGTATTCAGAGCAGATCAGGCAAGAGGAAAAAATAAAGGATATTCAAATTGGAAAAGAAAAAAGTCCAAATCATCATTGTTGTAGATGATATGACTTATGTATAGAAGACTCTAAAACTGTTAGAATTAATAAATAAAGTCATAAAAGTTGCAGAATACAAATAGTCATACAAAAATCAGTAACATTGTTATATCCCCAAAACAAATAATGTGAAATAAAAAGCAAGAAAGTAACTGCAATCCCATTTGTAATGGTTAAAAAATAGCTTAGAATAAATTTAACCAAAGAGATGAAAAATCTCTATAATGCTCTACAATGAAAGTTATGGAACACTGATGAAAGAAATTAAAGAAGACACACTCACACCTACCACACACACATACACACAAAAATAAGAAAAATAGATTGTGCTCATAGATTGGAAGGAAAAATATTTTTAATGTTCATATTACCCAAAGCAATTGACTGATACAATACAACACCTATGAAACAGTAATGACTTTTTCATAGAACTAGAAAAAAAAATCTAAAATTTATATGAACTAGAATAAAACCCAAATAGCCAAAACACTGTTAGAAGGAATATAAGTTAGTAGAGCTACTGAGGAAAACATTTTATGAGTTCCTTTAAAATTAAAACTAGAACTGTCATATGACTCAGAAATTCTGCACTTGAGTTATACATAAAGAAATGAAATTGGTATGGTGAAGAACTCTGCAGCACTACTCCAAGCACCATGGAATGGAAACACGTATTGTCCATCTACTAATGAATGGTTAAGAAAAAGTGGTCCATATACACAATGGACCTATGACTCAGTCATTAAACAGAATGAAATCCTATCATTTATCATTTTTTTAATGTGGTGCTGAGGATGGAACCCAGTGCCTCACACATGCTAGGCAAGCACGATACCACTGAGTCACAACCCAGCCCCAAATCCTATCATTTATAATCATCATGTTAAGTGAAATAAGCAGGCACAGAAAGACAGGTACCACATGATCATTTTCAAATATATATTTGACTATGGATATCAATAATGTATGATACATTAAGCTACAAGAAAGATTTTGAAAGTATGCCTTATAAAGAAATAATAATGTTTGAGGAGATAAATACACTTAATTTGATTTGAACATTATGCAAACTATACATGTATTGAATATTACATGCTACCCCATTTATAGGTAGAACTTTTATATTTTTATGTATCACTTAAAAATAAATTTAAAACAATGTTGAGGGGAAAAACTTATTTGTTTTTTTTAAAAAGATAATCTATTGAATTGAGGCAGGAGGGGAAAGATCAATCAGAATTCAGTATCCTGTAAATACATGTTAGTGAAGACATTTAAGTAAAAGAGAACCATTAAACCTTGTCAGGGGCACATACTACCAGTCCTGACTTGATTTTGGAGGTATGAGTTCATTTATTTATTATTTATTTATTTATTTAGTACTAGGGATTGAACTCAGGGGCACTCAACTACTGAGCCTCAACCCCAGCCATATTTTGTATTTTATTGAGAGACTGAGTCTCACCCAGTTGCTTAATACCTTGCTCTTGCTGAGGCTGTTTTGAACTTGAGATCCTCCTGTCTCAGCTTCCCCAGCTGCTGGGATTACAAACTTGCACCACTGTGCCACACATGTTCTTTCTTGATTCTAGTTCCTCCATCAGAACTGGTCCTTTCTTGGGCTCTGCCTCAGGACAGGCATTTCACTGGTCTGTTTTCCCAGCAGAAGTCAACACTTCTCTAAACAGCTTTTCACTTAATCTAGCTCATTAAGCATTCAAGGCAATCAGAAGGTTAAATTACACAGAACAAACACCAGTGACTGGTGGTGCACATGTAACAGGAGGAGGTGTCCCTGGAGGGCAGGAGAGTGGCAGGGCTGGTAATTTTGTGAATTGTATCATTAATAAAATATATTTTATTCTATTTGATGCTGACTTTAGGAAGGTTCCTGTGTGATGATTACATTTTTAAGCAGGCAATTTTTTTATGGCTTTACCCAAGGCTAAAGGGAAATCTAATACAAAATTCAAAAAGACTTAGCTGAAATGCACATTAAAATTTTAGTTGTGTCCTTTCAGGAGTTTTAAGAGCTATAAATTCAAAGCTGCCCAAGACAGAAAAAAAATGTAACTTAAACTATTGCATAACTCATAATGAGAAACCTACCAAAGAAAAGCAGGATGGTTCTATATTTTGAATTCAAGCACATTTTAGAAACTTTTGTTTTCCTTATTGATAATATTTAAAGAAAGACTGTGTTTAGAAAGAGACACCACTTTATTCTTGACAATTCAAATTTTTTAAGTTAATTAAAAGACAAGTTTATATCATCTTTTTATATCTAACAAACCTACAAGTGCTTTGCCATAAATTAATTATGAAGTCCTTAATCTGCATAATTAGAGCTTGTTGACATCAGTTACTTCTATTTTGAGAAGGATGCAAAAAAACTGTATACTAAACATTTGGAAGAAGATAACTTGGCATCATTCTGAGAAATATTGTTTCTAACTCCAAGCCTGCAATGGAGTCTGAGGATGAACTGAAGGAATAGGATGGAAATTGGAGAGCTGCCCTGCTTTTCAAGAGCAGACCTCCAAAATGAAGAATTACTATTTTAATTCCAATCAATTATCATACTGTCACACATTCGTCTTTGTATTTCACAATCCAACATTTAATGAGCTACTTCCAGGTGCAAGATCCTGTTCTGGACAGTAAGGTATATTCAAAGACAGGGTCTCTCTCATTCAGTCTGTTATCTATAGAGGAAATAAAATAACATCTGTGTACAGATGTCTACGTTCTCATGTGGAATGCAATGACACAGGTGAATGGCAAAACTTAGGAGTTTGGTAGAAAAGGTGTACTCCATCATATTAGAGTGTCATGGATAAAACATCTCGGTTCAAATGTGTACTGTCAGTGTGCCTTTTGACTCTGGAATTTTTTTTTTTTTTTTTTGGTCTTTTCTTGTTTTAGTTTTCTCACTTTTAAACTTTGTGAAGGACAGTTTTACCACTATACATTTTTGTGAGGATTAAAGAATATATATAAGCAAATATCTCCCAAGAATGGAACTTAGTAAGAGTAAAGATAATTTGGAGGTGGACAAGGGGTGGGAGGGACAGAAGAAAGAAAGGGAGAGGGAGAGAGAGAGAAATAGAGAGGAAGGGAAATGCAGCATGTAACATTATAGAAGGTGGTGAGATCTAAAAGGAAAATTAAGGGAAGAAAACTAAAGAGATTGGAAGATTGCAATTATAAATAAGACAACCATGGGAAATCTCATTGATGATACATTTAAGTTATGATATGAAGGAGAAAAGGAATCAAAATGTACAACTATCTGAGGAAATATTCCAGGAAATGGAAAAAGCATACGTAAAGTTCTCAAGCATGTCTAAAATGTTGAACAAGCAAGAAAGCAACGTGGAGAGAATAGAACAGGTGAAGGCAAAAGGATAGAAGATGAACTTGGAGAGGTAATGGTGAGGCCGATGGTGTGGGACTTAATAGGCTCTTGAAAGCTTTTTGAGTTGGAGGAAGCCATTAGAGGGTTGGAGCAGAGAAATGGCAGCATTTGACCTCTAGCAAAATGGGTCCACTGTTCAGAATCGTTCAGGTTAGGAAAAAATATAGGAAAACAAGTTACAAGAAAAAGGTTATGATTCAGGGAAGAGAAGATGGCTGTTTGGACAGGAGCTTCTAGTAGGGGTTATGAAAATGGAAGATTCTGAATATATTTCATAGCAGAGGCAACAGATTTGCCAACAGATTTCCTGACAGACTTCTCTAAGCAAATGGATGAATGTAGTTGTCCTTAACTAAGATTGAGACACCCATGGGTAAGGCAAATTTGGCAGACTAAAATAAACATTCATATATATATATTTTTAAATATTTCCAAATGGAGATGTTTTGGATACTGGAGTTGGCAAGTTAGATGCACCAGACTGGAATTCAAAGGAGAGGAACTATTGCATTATATGAATTTAGGAACCATGAGCATATAGATGCTATCTGAGTCAGGTTACTAGATAAGCTCACTAAAGCATGGAAATAAGTAAAAATTCAAATTTTCATCCCTTAGACTACCTGGAAAGTAAAAAAGATAAGGAAGAACCTGAATAAATAAAGAATAAAGAAAGAAGTGTAGTACCTTGGAAGTCACATAAAGGAAAAATTTTCAAGAGGAAAAGTGATTGATTGTGTTAAGCACTATGGTTGCTGCAAGTAACATAGCTAAGAATTGAGCATCAGAAGGAGCAATATGGAGAACTTGTATGAATCTGATAAAAGAAATTTCAATTAAGTGTTACTAGCAAAGCCCTATTGGAGTGGATCCAAGGGGAAGTTGGGGAGACTGAATCGAATGCAGGATCAGCCACTATCAACAAGTTTTCTCATAAAGGGGAACAGAGGAAAGCTGAAGTAACTCAAAGGAATATCAAGAGAATGAAAATGGTTGTATGTGTGAGTGGAATGGAGTATTAAAAATATTGATTTCTTTCATAAGGGTAAGAGTGAATTATTTTAGTGATGCTCTTGGATAGAAAGGATGACTTCTACTCTGAGGAGCAGATAGAATGGTGAGGGAGTTGAAAACACATTGTGAAAGTTTTATTCTGATTATTTCTACTTTCTCAAAAATTAGAAAATAAGCTGTAAACTTAGAGTGTGTGAGAGGAGAAGTTATGAAACATATTCCAGGCGGGTGCTACTTTTTCCTAATCTGTAGCAATTATAATGAGCTGTCTGCTATGTGGGAACTGTCTGCCAAGCAAGCTTGTTATCTGGTTATCTCAAGTTGACATTTTCTCTGTTTGCAAGATGGTTCAAAATCTGAGTTTTGCCACTGCAGTGTTTATGGAGAACTAGGATCATAGCTTCATATCCTGGCACCTATTTTGGTGTCTAACTCACAATGCATATCCAACCAATATTACAAGATCAATAATATTTAGGAGCTTATTATATTTGTTTATTTTAAAAAACACATGTGTTGGGGGAATTTCATAATAGACTCCAAACCCCTTCCTCTATTAATTATCCAGTTCAATCTAGAATGCTTCTTTCTCCTAAAATTAAAAATGTTGCCTTTTAGAGAGTATTTAACATTCCAAATTCTGTGAATATTTAGATTGAAAATAGTCTTTTTTTTTTTTTATCTGTACTCTAGGTCAGTGATTTCTAGCTTTTAGTCCATTATCAGAATGAAAAACTCTGACACAGAAGAAAGACCATACTGTTTAAAGTCAGAGGAACTGGAATTGGAAATTTCAGTCTTATTTGGAAAGTTATTTTTGCACTCACATAATCTGTGTCTACAGATGGGGATAACATATTAAATGAGATGTTATACATATCAAGGTTAGTACATAGTGAGAATTCAATAATTGTAGCTAAGTGACCCAGTACTTAAACATTATAGTCCTATTTTTAAGAAAAGATGTCACTAAAAGTTGTCTAACTGGAGATCACTAGTTACCTTGGACTTGATTTTGAGCAAGACAGTACTACAAGGATGAAACCTTATTGTTATATAAATGTATGATTCATAGGTAAGCAATTATATAGGGGAAAATATTATAATCCAACTTTCTCACATAGGCTGAATAAGGTCAATGAATGTGCAATGGATGGGCTTCAGACAAAGAAGCAAATTAAAGAACATCAATGAGGCATGGTTCTTCATCATTTTGAAAAACCACAGAAGCTTCTGCAGGTGTTTGGAACAGGAACACCACATGTCAATGGAAAAGATAGCTTTAGATTGGTTGGACCAGTTATTTTACTGACTGGCAAGAGTGTAATAAGAAGCAGTAGAAGTCCTCTCGAGGGGTCATTATATCTTCTATTCTCTTGCCATGATGCACTCAAGCAGAATAAGCTTCCATAGATTCACAGAAAATTCTGCCAAACTGTCAAGTGGAGACACGATTTAATTTTAATATTTTGAAAGTTGAAAAATAGATATTACCTTATTTGATGTTATCCAGTAAATTAGATCATAACAATTACATTAACAGTATCCATATTTTAATCATTGCTGGTGACAGCTACACAGTTACAATAAGAGAAAAACAGAAATGACCACTGTTTCTCTATTCTCAACTCTTTCCAGTGCTAAATATTTTTTCTGAAGCTCTTTAATCTCACATAGCCAACTAGGATCAAGCTTCTGGCCTAGGTTCCCATAGATTTTCTGTTAATACTTCTATCATGTTTTTTTTCTAGAGTTCTCCATTGGGACAGGAGAAACAGCTAATATTTTTACTCCTTCTTTCAAGAAAATGCCAGCATGCTGTGCCTGACTCGAATAGCCCTAAGTCCTTAGTAGGTTACATACTACCTATCTTGGTGTTATGGATCTCCATATCTCCCAGCACAGTGAATAGATCCGATTGATAGATTGGTTAGCTACAAAAAACATTTTATAGTAGTTAGTGAACCCAGGAATGAAAAAAGCTCTCTGTCACAGGTGGAATTTCTAATATCCCTATGGTGATAACCATGACTTTCTGTTTCCTTATTTCCTATTACTTATTTGATTTATCTATTTCTCAGCAGGTCTCACTAAGTGCTATTATTGATGTCTCATTATTTTTACATTGAATTTTTGGATCCCCACCCATCCCAAAACTCTGGAAATACTGTTTTGCATTACTTTTGGTGGAAAATACCAAGTCTATGAAAATTTAAAGTTTATGTAAACCAAAAATAAATAAATAAAATGCTGGCAGTTGGCATAAAAACTTCACGTAATCTCTCTATTTAACATCTCCCTACCTCTACCATTAACACCATCTCATTTGAGCCTTCCCCTTTTGCTTTTGTTATTTGGTCCCATGACAGCAACTACATTTAGTCCCTTGGATTATTTACATTTTTAAAAGTGAAGAAATATTAATTGTGCCAAAGGCTAAGCATCATTTAATTACACTTTTAAAAAGTTATAGGCTCTAAAAATATTTAATTGTTGGGTGTACTTCAGATTAGGCAGTACAGTGTTCCAATTCAGTGAGCAGCAGCCTGAATTTAAAGAATATAAGTGGATGGAAGAGAAAATGTGATTAAAATGTCACTCCTGCCAATGGTCAAATTACTTTCTCCAAAAATATACTAATTGAGTTCCTCAAGCAGTTTATTGTGCCTCTTATCTCCCCCATCACCTTTCTTTTGGGGAATAGTAAGGTCTCCAATATGGTTTCCCAAATAGCTTCTTACTATTGAAGCAGAGGTAAGTTCTTAAAAATTATGTAATTATTATTTGACAACCAAGAGCTAGAACTTGTTCTGGTTTTTCTTCTTAACAGGAATTTCAGTCCTAATACTTTCAGTCATGCAATTCTCTGCCTTAACAAACCAAAAAATAAAAATAAAAAAAAAATGAATGGTCTGAGAAATGGGGTAGAAATGACTGAAACCTGTTGGAACTATGATTGGATGAGGAAAAAATTGATGTACAGATTAAGTTCAAGCTCCAAAGAACAGCTGCTCAGCACTATATCACTTATGATGAGGAAGTTCCTCTGATCTCAGGTTCCAGAGTATTGCCCACCAGTACATTTATCTGTCCAGTGACTCCCTATAGTTTAGGTTTTATAAGACTTTGATTTTATTATCTATTCAGTTCAACTTTCAAAGGTGTCTATGTGTATATGTGTATGTGCATGTGTGTGCGTGTGTACACACACATATTTAGTACCCTTCTGAGGCAACTATCATTTCACAGAAAAAATAAAATTAAGAAGTGAAATAGAATCTGGCACTTTTCCTAAAAGGACCACACATTTTTTCCTATGGCACCTACATAGAAATACAGAAAATCTTTCACCAAGTGCTATAGACCCAGAAGAAGGAACACCCAACTCTGTCTGGAAAAACACGTGAAAGCATCATAGGTACAGGAAATCTGAGTTTTTACACGAAAATAAAGAGTGGGGAGGACACTCCATTAGAGAGAAGAGGGAGAACAAATACATGTGGCATGAAAGAAAATTGTATGTCCGACAAAATACATTTGTTGGAATGGCAGCAGTGGGTGATGCACAGTGAAAGCTTAGGGATTACAACAATTAAAAAATGTGAACTTGGAAGATACCATGATTAAAGATTGTACACTAATGGAAAGATACCAGAGAAAAATTCTGTGAAGAAAACGATGTGATCATTTATACTGATGGGCAAGTGCAGGTAAGACTGGAGTCAGGGAAAATGAATTAGAACGCAATCAATATTTCTGAAAATAGATGATAAAGATCCTTCTGAAGGCAAAGGCAAGGGTGATGGAGATGGGGAATTAGCTTATTCTAGAAGTTATAAAGAAAGACAACAGAGGGACCTCTTAGTTTCTGACTTCGACTTCTGAGTGACTCAATGAAATTGTTATTCTCAAGAAAAATTGCGAAATCATTTCAATAAAATTGAAAATATAGGAGCATGCTTGAGTGAAAAATGTATTGTTCATATTTAAGCAAGTTGTTTTGAATTATTTGTGTGATGTGTCAGGATGTGCAACCTAACAGTCACTTAAATACATATCCTGTAATTCAAGAAAGAGGTCTGCTCTGGAAACATGGAAAAGAGTCATTAGCATATAGTTGCTAGTATAAGCTATGTTTTAATATGAAAGGCTTTAAGGTCTGCATTAGTATGTTCTTGAATGTCTCCCCAAAGCCCCTTTTTCTTCTTTGTCCCCAAGGTGATATTATTGGAGGTTGGAGGAACATTTAAGAAGCAAGCCCTGGGACTGGGGTTGTGGCTCAATGGTAGAATGCTTTCCTAGCATGTGTGATGCATGGGTTCAATTCTCAGCACCACCTAAAAACTAAATAAAAAAAAATAAAGTTATTATGTCCATCTATAGATAAAATATTTTTTTTAAAAAGTGGGCCCTGATGATAGGTCTTTCGGTTCTTGGGTACAAGCCCCTGGTATAGTGGGACTCCAGCCTGGAATCCACATTGTCTTTTGCTTTCTGGCCTTGAGGTAAGTAGTTTTGCTCCACTGTACTCTTCTTCCATAATGTCCTGCCTCACAACAGGTCCAAAGTGTGAGGCCCACCAATCATGGTCTAAAACTCAAAAACTGTGAGTAAAAATTGTAATAATTACAATACTGTTAGTACTCGTGAAGTCTCTTTAAACTGTTTTGGGTTCCAATGAAATAACTCATGAAAAGTACTTCATAAGTCTAAAACACTTAATAAATATAAGAAATATTATTATGATATTAACTAAATCATACACATGAGAATTACATATATTATCACATCCTCTCTGTACAATGAATGATTATAAGACATTTTGGATCCCCTGATGTAATATTACAACCAAAACTTGTGAAACATTACTTCAAAGGTTAGACTGTCAGAGCAGGAAATGTATTTTATGAGCCGTGAAAACTTTGTGTTCTGAACTGACAGATCAGAAGAAAAAAACAATGTTAGGATCAATGTCATTCTTAACAAAAACCATGTCAATTATTCCCTTGGAATTATGTTAAAAAACATTATGTACACTTGTAGAATATTCTTTAGACAGTAGAAATGACTATAGACAACCTTGAAAAAGAAAAATTACAAGTTGATGTTAACAGAATTCTAGAGTTATTACAAAAGTTTTTGAATATAGCATGATATTAGGATCATGATAGAAAATAATAGATCAATGTAACTCAATAGATTATCAAAAATGTACTTATATTGTCAATTGGTTTTTTTTTTTTTATTAAGAAGCTAAAACAATTTTGGGGGAATATCCTTCAACAAATGGTGCTGTAACTACTACATACCATATGTAAGAGAGAATCTTAATCCTTACCTCACAGATTTAACAAAAATGAAGTAGAATAAAAAAAATTCAGACTTTCACAAGACTTTGCAAGTTGAATTGAACACTAAAATTTTTTTCAAATGCACAAAAAGGATGTCATTTAACATAGTGTAATACAAAATATTATTTGTCTATTTTAGTAGTTGCCAAATTGTTCTATGCATTTGGCATTTAGATCTTTAAAAAATTAAATTTCCAGCTTTTGCCATTGTATATATACACATTGCCATTGTGTATATAAAACATATACTGTTTTAGAAATAAAAGACTTCAGAACATGTCACCATTTCCTTAATTTCTTGTTTTTTCAGTTGTATTGTCTTATATTTCAATTAAATGTAATTCCAATTTTTTTAAAAAAATAAGTGGAAATTGATTATAGGTTTAAGTGTAAGATTTTAAAATTTTGATTGGTAATTTATATTAATGTAAATTTTTAAATAGGACACAATATATAAAGTATAAATGCAAAAATTAAAAATTTGTATTTCATCGAAATTAAGCTTTGTCTCTTCAAAGGCACTGCTACAAAGTTGAAATGACAAGCCACGTACTTAGAGAAAATATCTGTAAAACATATATCTGACAAGGTCTTGAATCTAAAACAGATAAAGAATTCTTTCAACTGATTCAAAAGACAAACAACCCAATCTAAAACTTGTGCAAAAGAATTTAGAATAAATACTTCACAAAGATATATGGGTGGTGAACAAGTACAAGAAAATGTGTTCAATATCATTAATCACTAGAAAAATACAAATTGTTATCACAATGAAATATTACTACTTATCACTGAAATGGCTAAAATTAAAAAGATCTTAAAATCATTTGTGAGAATGTGGGGCAACTGGACTCCTATCAATTGCTAATGCAAATATAAAATGGCATAGTCTGAAAAATGAAAGTTTCTTAAAGTTAAAAATGGACATAACACAAAACACACACTATTTCTAGATATTTGAGGAAAAGAAAATATATGTTCAAACAAAGACTTGTACATACATGTCCATGATTTTATTTGTAATATGAAAGAAACATGGAAACAATATGTTCATCAATATATGAATGAATATGTAATTTGATATCCATACAATGAAATATCACTCACCAATGTAAAACGAACAAAGGAACAAAATATTGATACACACAACATGAATTTATCTCAAAATGAGTGTGCTGGGTGAAGAAGCCAGATGGCAAAGAGTTCATACTTTATAGTTCCAATTGGAAATATTCCTATAAAAGAAAAAACTGATCTATAGGGTAGAGAGGCATCAGTTATTGCCTGGAATAGGGGATGAAGTGGGTAGCATGAAGAGGAAAGATTGTAAAGAGGCCTAGAGGCATAGGAAAATTTGAGGGAGTGATAAAAATGTTCATCATCTTAATTGCAATGTGTACATGTGTTATGGTCTGGATGAGAGGTGTTCTCCAAAAACACGTGTGAAACAATGCAAGAAGGTTCAGAGGAAAAATGATTCAGTTATGAAAGCTTTAACCCAATCAGTGAATTAATCACCTGATGGAATCAATTGAGTGGTAGCTGAAGAGAGCTGAAGACTGGAGGAGGTGGGTCCCTGGGAACATAACTTTGGGGTACACATTTGTATCTGTCAAGTGCAGTTCTCTCTCTCCCTCTCTCTCTCCCTCTCTCTCTCTCTCTTTCTCTGCTTCCTGATCATCATGTGAACTGCTTCTCTCCACCACACTCTTCCACCATGATGTTCTGCCTCACCTCAAGCCCCAAGGAATGGAGCCTGCTATCTATGAATTAAGACCTCTGAAACTGTGAGCCCCCAAATAAAGTCTTCTTCCTCTACAATTGTGCTGGTTGGGTCCTTTAATCAAGGTTGACTAAAACAACATGTGTCAAAACTGATCAAATTTTGTACTTCAAATAAAACAACTTGTCAAATATCAATTATACATCGCTAAGGTTATTGAGATACAGTAAAGGCTAAAAACACAATGCCTATCGACTATATATATTTTTAGAAAATAAAAGTCACTAGGCAAACTTCTGCTATGTTCACCAAACCACCCACACTGCTTCATATTTCACTCTCATACACACACTGTATTGGGTCAGTGGAGGAGGAAAGACAATCATCTATGCAGAGACTGAGCAGGGCATGAACCCACCTCTCCAACTCCACATGCTGCTCACTATAGCCCAAGATGGCACCTTATTTGGGTGAGGACCCAAGAATTTTGCTATGTCAAATGGTCAGGAAGTATTATTACCAGTACTGATCATGTGATTTCACTGACAAACTCCTTTTGTTCAGGATCACACTTTTACAGTACATATTAGAAGTCACTCCTCACTGCAAGACCTCCATGAGGCACTTTTTTTTGGGGGGGTGCTGGGGATTGAACCCAGGGCCTTGTGCTTGCGAGGCAGGCACTCTACCAACTGACCTATACCCCCAGCCCCTCCATGAGACACTTTTACCAGTCCCTTTACAAAGGGAGTCCTAAACCTTTTTCTGCCATCTGCAATTTCATTTTTCAATATGTGCCTTCTCGTTCTCATGCACTGAGGGGATAACCTGCAGCCTCACCCATGAGAAGATACCCCACTAGTGAGGAGCAGTGTGTCTCCTGTTTTACTTTCTGCATTAAATTTGCTGCCAATATTAAGCAATTGGGTAATTACTGAGTTGCTGTTCCCCGCTACTCAAACTGCAAAATCTTGTTAAGTCCTAAATTTGATTTTGTGGATTGTCTATATTTCAATTCACTTTACTCACTATTCAGTAAACTCTATTGTATTGTATGTCTTAAATCAAAGAAATACAGGATAAATACTGGCTGAGATTTTACTAGTTCATGAAAATAGAAATCTAGGAAACACATTGGCCTTGACTTTAATGAATCATACCTAAAATGGGACAGTGACCACCAGTTTTCTTACTAATGCTGTCCACATACTTAGTCACTGCTTCATTCCAGGCAATGCCCCTTAGAGCTGATTTCTCATTGCCCCCAAAATGTTGCTACTACATCAGAGACCATTTTGTCTTCCTTGGCTACTGAGCTACAATACACGTACTCTCCAGGATGAGAGGTTTCAAGATGATGGAATAGAGCAGGTTGCTTTCCTGGCTGCTTCACGGTTTGAAACTGGGAAAAAAAAAAAAAAAAAAAAAAAAGCAGGGGGCCTGCAGGGGTGACTTTCCTGGAATTTAATGCTGGATACTCAAAGCAGATTGGGAACTTAGGAGATTGGATATAAGAAAATAAGGAAGAAATCTGCAGTGCCAATGCCACAGCCACTGCTGTGGCTGGAGGCAGCAGCCAGAGCAGTACCTCTACAAGCACAGAGGAAGGATAAGGTATTTAAAGGAACCGCATTTTTAGGAGGAATGAGGCATATCTGGGTATGGAGAGTTTATAGATCAAAGACAATACCCAACTAAAATGAAAGACAAGCTGTACAGTAGCCTGGTATGGGAAAAAAACTGCATCTTTCCAGGCAGCTTGCGGAGGACAGAGGCAACAACCATTTAGCAGAGAACAGCAGCTGAAAGAGCCAAGTCCTGGCAAACCCAAGTCTGATCAAAAATATAGGCCCTGTAAACCCACACAGTATGACATAGAGTGTGCCTAAGTGACCAGGAGAAAATCAAATGCGGAGAGAGGTTTACACAGGGGAATACTGGTCATGGAAACCCACCCAGCTCTCTCCCTCAAACCCAGCTGCGTGCAGGATCAGCTGCAAAAGGCAAGCCTGGCCTGGAATTGGAAAGGGTGGCAGGGAGTGCGGGCTGAGTTTGAATACTGAAACTGAGACCAGAAAACTTAGGGTTCACAGAGGATGTACTGGACTGAGAATTGGCTCTCCCACAACAGGAGTGGAACCAAGGCGTGATCCCTGGGGTGCAGTCTTCCAGTGTGGACTGGCAATTTCTGGGCCCTGGAGATGCTCTGATTTAGAATCCCCAGACCAACTGGCATTCAGCACAATGCCTGGCGCCTTCCTAAACCTAAACACCCACTCCAGGAGTTCCACCTACAGGATATCCTCTCTCACCCTAGCAACCCCACCCCGAGGTGGTACAATCATTGTAGTCCAGACAACCACACCTAATGCTGAGAAGGGAAGCTGAGACTCTCAAATTCCAACAGAAAAAATTCTTTAACTTTTCATGGAGATCCTTTTTTTCTCTCTCCTTTTTTCTTTTCTTTGCTTAATTGTAACCTCAGTGGTTCAAGGATATTTATACAGATTCATATTTGTTTTTTTTTTTCTTTTCCCATTCTACCATTGTTGAAACCAGTTATTTTTCATGCATTTGTTTTTCTAGGACTAGGGAGTTTGATTAGTATATTTAGGTTTTGTTTTGTATTCTTTTTTATTTTTAATTTTAAAAAGTTTTACTTTATATATTTTTTCTCTCACTTATCTGTTTCTTTGAATCTCTCTTTCCTTTCTTCTTCTAATAGCCAATCTTATTGTTCTCTCTTTCTCTCTTCCTTTAATTTTTTACTTCTATCCTCTCTCCTCCTCCCTCATAATCATTGCATCCTATATCCCTCTTGTTCTCTCCATCCACCATTCAAAATTGTAAACCCTTTGCAAATTTACTGTTTTTATTTTAAGCAATAACCGGATCACATCATTTCTATGTATTGTCACAGCATTGCCATAAATGTTCTATAAATATTTGCACCTAGTCACCTATAGCTATGAAACTAGTCAATTTAATTCAAAAATTCATTATGACTAACTTTGATATTAAATTATTGTCATAGATTTACAATAAAATCAGGGAAGACAGTCAAAATTAATGTAAATATAAAAGAGCAAGGCCTTGAATGCCAGGCAGAGGCAAAAACAATTATTTTACTCAAATGTAAAAGCAAAAGAAATTGTTTTTCTAAAATTATAGAAATTGGTACTGCTAAGTGACCCAGAGAAAGAAAGGATATTGCACTTAGGGAAAGTTTAAAAATATCAAAGGACAGAATTAATCTATGGGAGCTGGGCCTAAAGAACAAGAGGGGTTATGTTTAGGAGTACTGGAGAAAATACTGGCAAAGGTAAGGGACAATTGTGTGATGCTAGGGTAGGTGGCGAGTGAGAAAGGAATAACACGAACGTATTTTGAGATGTGGAAAAAAGTAGAATCCAAGTCAGAGGTTTTTGATTCTGAAAGTATAATAAAGTTCAGTATTGTCTTTAGTTTCAGGCATTTAGTGGTCTTAGATCATACCACCCATTACATAAGGGTGAACTACTGCAAAAGATAAATTAAAGGATTGCTGAGCAGTGTGGAAGACCTAACTGTGCTTACTTAGCATGAAATTGCAGTGGAACCAATTATCTTAGTTTTGTGACTTTCTTTGGCTACTAATGACAACTCCGTTGGAAGAGTAGAGACAACACTTGATGGGGTTATCCAAGGTTGGGGATCTATAAAGTAGAATTGGCAGAAGGTGGCAGCAAAGGCTTCTAAGATGCAAATGAAATGTCACTAAATTGTCTGGCCAACGGTTTCATGTTTTACTGCAAAGCAAGTGGATTCAGACAGAGTTGGTAGACTATAAGTACTGGGAGAGTGTTAGGAGTTAGAAGTTATGAAGACAGTGAAAGACATGTCAGCAAGATTAAAGGATGGGGATAAGGGCCTAATAAGAAAGATTTCAGGAAAAAAGAAATATCTCAGACTGAATGATAATGAGGTCTATTGGTATCATCACCATTGTGTGACTGAAATAGAAGGAATATAAAGAGCAAGACATTGGGGAAAAAGCAAAGTAGAGAAAAATTGATATGCAAAGCATTATGTTCATTGAGGAAGATGGAGATATGCCCAGGATATAAACAGATGAACAGTCACTTTGACATGCCAAAGCAAATGGCATAAACCTCAAAGGCAAAAATGTTATTGAATTAAAACACAGTCTAGGATTACTCATAACATATGAGGGATTTAAAAAAATCTTATTCCATTAGTTTGACTCAGAGTTGTCAAGAGAGGTAATAAAGAAGCCTTTGTAGGTAAGGAATTCAGAAAAAGTAATGCCATCAGAGAAAGCCAATTATCAAAGCTAAAAGATGGAGGGAACACTAAAGGGAAAATATTAAATCATAAGGAAATGTCCCTGCTTAAAGTACCATAGTGTTTCCATGTAGCACAATTAAAGGATATGACAAAAGAAATGGAAAATGTAGAGAGCTCCTAAACCAGTAGAATCCAACTCAGAAAAGAAAAAATGAGAATGCAGAAAGCAGAAGAAAAGGCTTGCTACCAAAACAGTAAGTGATGACAATTGGCTTGAAGGATTATGTGAATAAACAAAATGTGTGCTGGAGAATGTGTGATAAAAATGCTTAAGAATTAAATATCTGAGCCTGAAACAGTGGGGTATACCTATGGTCCCAGTCAATCAGAAAGTTGAGATGGGATGATCACTTGAGGTCAGGAGTTCAAGATCAGCTTGGGTTACATAAGAAAGAAAGAAAGAAAGAAAGAGAGAGAGAGAGAGAGAGAGAGAGAGAGAGAGAGAGAGAGAGAGAGAGAAAGGAAGAAAGAAAGAAAGAAAGAAAGAAAGAAAGAAAGAAAGAAAGAAAGAAAGAAAGAAAGAAAAGAATTGACTAGTTTAATTCTACTTAACTCTTTTTTCCTAAATTCATGACAGTTTCACCTCATTACTTACAGATAAGACTTTAGGATTGAAAAATCAAGGAAATCACTGAAAGTGAACAAGAGAAAGATTTAACATTTTCTAACGTAAAATGTCAAGGAAATTTAGAATTCAGTCAATTATTACAATGAGGACACTGGATCTAATGAAGTTAAATAATTTGTCCAAACTTGCTCGGTTGGTAATAAAATTAATGTATTTTGGGCTGGGGTTATAGCTCAGTAGTAGAGTACTTGCCTAGCAAGAATGAGGCACTGGGTTAGATTCTCAGCACACATATAAATAAATAAAAAATAAAGGTCCATTGACAACTAAAAAAAAATTTTAAAAGAAGAATTAATGTCTTTTAGCTACACTGCCTCTAATTAACTGTCAATCAAGTGACTCACATTTTAGTCATATCTCTGCTATGTAGCTTTGTTTTATTATTAGTCACTATTCTTTTCTTCGAATATATATATTTATTTACATATTCCTTCAAATACGCACACACACACACACACACACACACACACACACATATTGCAAAAAAGTAGGGAGTTTGAATCTCCATGTTTCTCTTGGTGGAAGGGTAAATTCCATCTGGGAACATGCATTAGCAATGCTACATGAGGCCTCATTTCTTCTATCAAAGTGGAATGATGGGGTGAAACTTTGAATCTGAGTTCAGGATTATTGCATTTTTGGTGGCAATTTTTATCAAAATCTTACTGCATTAAAATTGCAAAAAACCATGGGATTTTGTTCTTGGCAGCTTTTCTTCTTCAATTTCTTATATTATTTCCCTGTGGAATAATATGTAGAACATTGACTGACTATGCCAATGACAAAATGTTTGAACTTGATCAAGTCAGTTCCTCTTTCTGAGTCTTTACATCATCTATTATATGTGAAATGAAGACATGCTAGACTATTCCTCGAGTCATGAAAGATGATGTAAGAACTTGCTATGAAACTCTGTCTATTCTGTCTCCTCTTTCCCCACAAGTTCAAAATCTAGGAATTTTCTTAATGTGGGTCCAGAAGTCTACTGATTTCTGAAATGTATAGCAGATGAAATCTACCCTAAGGTCATATTGAAGTAACAAACAATCCCCAACTTGAATTTATACCTAGTAAGAGTGACCCAATGTCCACTGTAAGTCTGAATTATCTCTTCGATGGGGAAGTTCAGCATCCTAGGCTACTGTGGTACATGGCATCTCTACATCAGCAGGTGCAATCAAGACCTCTAGGTGGACCAGAGAGCTGAATACTGGAGATGAAATGCTTTACAGAAAGTGACATGCAGTACTTTCCCTCGCTTTGTATAGGCTGAACAAGTCCCACCAACCTGCAGAGTTTCAAGGAGTGGAAAAGTGGAACCCTCCTACATCTCCTCATGAGAAAACTAGTTAATATAGAATAGTTGAAATACCCACTATGGATGGAAATACAGCATTTATATTCCATTTTTCCAGGTTAAATGTTCATAATAGCTAGTAATAATTCAATCATCTAGCTGTTCTTATCTTAACGTGCTATTAAAATGTTTACGATAATACACAGTTGCTCTTGCTTGGGCTTAAATGTTAGCTAAGGGGAATGTGCTACATTTTGAATGATTGTAAACACAGAATATGTAAGATTCATGAACACTAATGAGTACATGAATTTCATTCTCTGTATATACTTTCAAATTCCAAAGGTTCTAATCTTTGTAGGGTTGTTTTTTTTTATGTTGTTGTTTTTCTTTTTTATAGTGTTTTGATTTTTCTTTTATTCTGGTTTGTAAACATATGTAGAGTCTAAAAATCATTTATCCAATAAGAAAATCTGCTGCATCAAATTATAATATATAAAAATATATATTTTGCTTTATTTAGGAAAAGTCACCTAGTATGGTTATTGGAAAAAATAGAGCTAGGAAATCACTTCAAGAATAAAAACAAACATTTTGTGTTCTCATTATCTATGTGGAAAAATTTACTCAAATTTGCTCAAAATTAGTGAGAGTGAGACAAGATATACATACACACACACACACACACACACACACACACACATATATATAATGAATATTTTTTAGGAGATCACCAAAGATGTGTCTTATCACTGGTCTCTTGCTTTTCCTTTATCATTTGGAATTTATCTATGGATAAATGGAGACATATACCAGTAACCTGCCAAGGCATAATGGGATTTTTTTCATATGCTCATACTAATAGGAGTATACAAAATTCCAAAGGTACATGTCCTCTCTAGTCTCTTTCTATACAGTATGTTCCCTACTAAGTGAAGAAGTAGAAACTGTGCTTTGAACCTTTGGCCACAGTTGATTTCAAGGGACAAGTAACCATGTAACTCCCAAGAAAGCAAGAGAGAGAATCTCTACCTAGAAAATCCTGAGGGTTTTCTGACATCTGCCTGAGAAATACCCTGAACACTAATTGTACTTCCCTTTCTAGGTTTCATAATATACCATTTTAATTTTTTTAAATATATTTTTTCATGTGTTTGTTTTGCTTACAGTATTTTCCATAGCTTTATATCCTAAAAAATATCCCTAATGAAGACACTAGGAATCTGTGTGGATAAGTCATTACAATAGTAACAATTTGAGCATTAACCGTGCTTCAGACACTGTCTTACATGCTTTCTAATACAAAAATATATGTAGATTTTTTTTTACTTAACACAGCTACCTAAGATAGTTGCTAATACTATCCCCAATTTTTAAATAAATAAAGGCACAGAGGGTTAAGTGACCTGCCAGAAATCACAGAGCTAGTAAATGACAAAGCCATACTTCAAACCTATGAAGTCCAGCTCTAGAGTCAATGTTTTAGCCACTGTGATGTAATGCCAGGCAGGCTGTTATGCCCTGTCTTACTGTTGCTTAGGTTTATATTCATGAATGCTGAAAGCAGAGAAGTTCTAAATTGAAAAACACTCCATGGAGGAAGTTTGGGAATGCATTCAGAATGTGAGAGAGTATCAATGTCTGGAGGTACTAACAACTGGTGCCCAGAGGTCAGAATTCCCTATTTATTGCCTGAGAAGTGTGTTGAAATCCTTGGTTGGAGCAATGGTGTAGAAAGGAGTATGGAAAGTATACAGGGGAAGTAAGAGGATTACTTTTACTTTTTTATTTAATTCCCTTGAGAGTTTATAAATTAAGATATTTGCTGAGTGATAAGATTTAGCAAAACTTTAATTTCCCCAAAAGACAATAGATTAGGTATTCAGAGCTATTTCTCATCTATTACCTGTAAACCCTGAGTATCATAGTGACTGGCACAGATTAAATAAATAAATGGATGGATGGTAGATGGTTGGTTATTATAAATTTATCACCAGTTGACCTCAACAATTGACTTAGTCTCTAGCACTTCATCACCAGAATGGCATAGACTAAGCATTCTTCTACTTGAACATATTTCTACAAAGATGTCACCACAAGTCACTGTTCTAATTTCCTCTCCTTTGACAAGAGACATGAGATATATTGTGAAGTGTGGCTGATTTTTATCCACTGTGGTAAACAAAGCACCTCCTTTTTTCTTTCTTTTTTTTTTTAACCTCAATCACATTCTCTTCCTTTGGGGAAAACACTTAGCATGACTCATGATACCTGCTGATACTTATTACCTTGGACTGTGTAGGAGGTAAAATAAAAATGACCAGATTTATAGGGTCAAAAATAATAAGGATGCAGAAAGAAAATCATCTGAAATAAATGGCTATATAAGGACATGGCAAATGCCCAGTAGCAAGAGTATTGAGGCCTGGATGTGCTTCCAGATCTATGTGCCTCATGAAGGTGAAACAAAATGTCCCACATTCTAGGCAGCAGGAAACAAATCAGCAACCCTGCAGGAGAAATGATTGCAATTGCTGTGGTATTTAGGTGTAGAAATGACCCATGAGTCAAAATCATTGTATGATATTGAGAATACCTTAATATAAGAAGGTGAACACAAACTATGATATACAAACAGGAATAAAGAAGATATCATTAAAGACTATGTCTATGTAAAATCTTCACAAATGTAGGCTACTTAAAATATGATTCATTTTTTTCTCTATACCAGTAAAATCAACATGCTTTTTTAAAAAATTGGATACTGTAATTATGGGCAGCTACTTGTGTAACAAAACATCCCTTTCTTTGTACTATAGAAGTCCAATTGTAGGACTTCATATACTTGGTACCGTGAGAATTTCTTAAGCACTGTGGCCCTATTGTGACCCTTTATCACAATATTGGCTCCTCATCAACTTGACATTTTTGTCCAAGAAAACACAGAGCATTGTCTTTTCATTTCATTTGAAGAGGAACAGGTACATCACACTAGGCAATTTCATACTCTATATTTTTCTTATTTCTTATGTTCTTCCATCACTGATCTATGTTATGAATTCCCAAACATCATAAACATAAGAATCACATGAAAAGATAAACTACTCATATTTGTAGGACTGTCTCCAATAGGTTTGGACATGGCCTAGGAATTTAATGTTTTAACTATGATTCAGTTGAGTTATACATAGATTGTCCAAGGATCACACTATGGAAAACCCTACCCTGAATTCACCAAGTGTGCAGGACCCATTGTTGAGGAGTAACTTTGACCTGGGTTCTGCTGAATACCAAATGGATTTAGGTTCAGAGGAGAGTTGGCAAACTAGCAATGAATCAATAGGAGTTGATAAGTATAAGGTACCTATACCTTAGGTACACAATGCAGCCATCCACATGCATGGCTGGCTATTCCTGCGGTGGTAAGCAAGACTGTTTTCAGTGAGTTCAGAGGAATTAAGAGCCAGTTCCTAGGAAAATGAGATTTCCTTACATCTGAAATATATCCATTCTAGGGGTTAAAGCATCACTTATTTCCAATTAGAGAACCAGGATTATTTAGTAAAGTAAACTGATTAACATCCTAATTGAGATCTACGATAACAGTAGTCCTGATTCTAACTGTATGTTTACAACCTGGAAATCCCAGAGAAGAGAGCCTTTGATTGATGCTATTTTATTCTTCATTTAAGGTTGCTAGGTATAACAATCTTTTGATATATTTTGGTTGTTGTTCCAACCAAGTCCCCTACAATCCCACTTCAGGGAGTACATGGTCTAAGGTCCAAAATGAAATTTATGATAGGTGAATTGCCAAAAAACTGTGTATCATGTATCTAAATTTGCTCCCTATGCTCCATATCATATTTGAGATCATAATTTACACCTCAATACAAATGAAAAAATAGATATACTGCAAAAAAACACATACAAAATTAGTGTTTTATGAATATTTCATGGTAAAAAGATGAAGGGAATGAATACACAGCATTTCACTTTTAAAATTCCCTCTATGTTCCAAAAAAGGTTAATAAAACCCTCAGTTAAACAACCTGCTAAACAAAGGCCCCTTGTGCAAGTACTTATGGAAATCAAACTATCTATGAAATTCACAACTACCCCTGTGAAGTGAGGAAGGAATCTTTTAAAAAGTTGACCTTGTATGTAGTTCAACCCCTGACTAGCCTCTGTAATTAACAGAGAAATTTTCCCTCCTCATTAACCACTAACTCCTACATATATTTTTCCCTTTGGAATATAAATAAATCAAATGGGGAAATATTTTTGGTTGTGGAATTGATTAACTGTTTAGCCAACATTTGTAGAAGGTATCCATTAGGACCTCTGGGAGCAATCTCTTAAAATAAGTACTTACAAGTTGCCTGCCACTTGCCTAAAGTGATCTTTCACCTTAAAGTGTAGTGAGGTGACTAAATGTCAGTGTTATTTCCCTGATGGCCAACAGTGATCCTTGCTTTTGGGGCATGAACCCTGTTCATTTTAGATGACATTCCCTAGTAATGCATCATATCTGACACTTAACCCTTTTAAACTTGGTGAAAACGCAGGCACCAGTTGTTTTAACACCTGTGAAAATTAAATATACAAAAGGATGCAATCTCACCTGGGTAAGGGAAGTCTGAGCCTTCAGGTAGCCTATTTTTAATATTTTCCAAAAGCTCATAGTTCTGAGAGGATAAATATGTTCAGTAAATTATCCATATTAAATTTTGATTATGTTATTTTGAGCTAATTCATGTCATTGATTCTCTTATACCAATTGTGGGGATATTAGAAACAGTAGTCAAAAAGAAGAGAATCTGAAGTAGACTGGGAATTTAGAGACAATGGTGTCTCCTCTTCTCATTTTTACAGAGGAGGAAAATAGGTTCCAGAGAGAAGTGTCATTGTACTCCAGACACATTACACTTTTTAGTGACTATTGTCCTACCTTTACTTGGAACTTTTCAATTCTTGTTCCAGTTGACCAACTTCTACATTTGCAAACACCAACTCACAAGCTGCAGATTCACATCACTTTGTTCTAATGATGTACTTCTATAGTACACTAATAATATGAAATAATTGGTTGCACATTCTTCTCCTTAAGGGCAGGAGCAGTACCTTTTAAATATTTTTTCATTTCCAATTCCAACTTTAGTTCATTGTAGATAGAAGGTACTCATAAAAATTATTCTAAGTGAATTGCTTGACATCACACAAGTAGCAATAAAGAGAACCACTGATTCTTTTTTTTTTCAGTTTTCTCCAGCTAGTATAATTTACATTTTCTTATTTACCCAGAAATTAAAGAAGAATTGATTTTGTCTGTTATACCTCTCTTTTTATCAGGACATTCAGGAAGGACATAGTGTTGAAAAGACTTAGCCAGATGTGTAGGTTTTTTTCCTTTTTATTTTTAAAATGACACTGGATCTCATCTTTATGTAACAGATAACAGGGTCTTGGGATTTAAACAGCATAGTATTAAAATGCTCATTCTGTCAATTCCTGAAATTATTCAGTGTTTCCAAACCTCCTTTCTTCAAAGGGTTATTGTAAAAATTAAAGGGTGGATGTACTAGGGATCAAAATGGAGCAAATTACATTACATGCATGTATGATTGTGTCAAAATGAACCCCAGTGTTATGTATATAACTATAATGCACTAAAAAAAACATTTTTAGATTTTCTTAAATAAAATTATTTTTGTAAAGCTTAGACAAACAGCGAATGTGTTGGGATTACTTTTCTCTTTCTTCTCTGGTGATCTGACATTTCATGATTTCCAGTTTTTTTTAACATACATTATTTTTTTTTGAAACTTGACACACTCTGTGAGGTAGATAAACAATGAAACCAATATATTTGAGATACGTTTCGAAGTAAGTGAAATCTGTAATTTTTTGCATCTATCAACACAATATCCATCCAGTGCACTCCCTCTTATGGATACTTGAATTTCTTCAGGAAAGTTCCAGGGAATCCAAAAGGCAACCATGGTGGGGTCTCAGAAATAAACAACATCTAGTTTGAGTCAGGTGTATTAGAATGTGAGTCAATGCGACAATATTATAAAGAAATGCAACTGATTTAAATAAATCAAACAGGGATGTTATTGTCATTAGAACTAAAGTACTGACATTGTAACAAAGTATTGATATTGTCTTGGAAGTTGAATTAAGGAGCTAGAATATATAGGAGAGAGGGAATCTTACACATATTTATGCAAGCAAGATAGAAGAAATCCCAAAGTTGAATCCCAGATCTACAAATGAATGGCTTTTGTGACACTGGGCAGGTTACTCAGTCTTTCTGAGATTAAGAATACTATTAAAAAAAACAAAAACTTTATTTCATATAGTCATTTATAAAATCAAGTTAAAATCTATTTACATTGAAAGGGAGGAATAGATCATTGCAGTTAAGAACTTGGACTTGAGAGGCAAGACTATCTTGGTTCACCCTTGTCTCTTCCACTGCTAGCCCTCTGACAAGTTAATCCAATTGTCTAACTGGACAAGTTATCACACTCTCAGTCCTTAGTTTTCATCATCTATGAAAAAGGAAAATGAGAGGAGTAGAAGACTGGGTAGTTTGTGGGGTTATTAAGGGATATGATTTGTTTGAGATTTTTCTCTTAGGACATGGGAAAGCTATTCCTGGGAGAATTTGCACCTGGAGATAAAAAAGAGTCATGGGCATAGGGGTGATATTTAAGTCAGTTTATAGATAAGGCAGAAGATCTCATGAAAGAGTGAGAACTGAATAGGGGCAAGTATTTAGAAGGTTCTGTAGCAACAGCCAAGTGAGCTGTGATGACATGAGCCCACCAAAATTGTGACTCCATTTGTCACATGAAAACTTTCATTGAGACTCCAAAAATGGAACTGCAGAAGCATCGAACAGGTGGTAGGAAACTGGTTTGTCTCAGCTACCAGAGCACAGTGACCTGGCATGAAATAGCTACTGATTTAAATGTCTGTTTCTCCATTGGAGTCTAGGCTTCCTGACGGCGAGTTCTATATGATCTCAGACCTAGCTCAGAATAGATGCTGAATAAATGTTTGCTTAAAAATTATACATAAAGATTTTGTTAGAGCTTATTGAAAGTTTACATCTGGTGAACAAGGTTCTTAGTGAAATAACCATCATTGACATCAAAGGACTTTCTTTCCTCATGGAAGACTCAGAGTTGACACATGGAATAAACAAGCAAATTGGCTTAGTGATGAGGTCTTGTGCCTGTTTGGGGGGTTTCCAGTCTTCTTATATTAGGATAGTTAGATCTCTTTGATCCTTATTCAAGCACAGTCCTGTCTGATGCTCTGGGTGAAAACAATGTGCTCTTAACTAAAAGTAATTTAATGATTAGGTGACAGATGACCCAATTAAGTCCCTCCTCCAGTGAACTGCTAGGATTTCTGTTGGATTCTGGAATCTCAAACAAATCTCTGTTTTTAGACACTGGGCCCCTATTTTGTTGACTATACCTTTACACAGTAGTAAAGTTATTTGAACACCTAAATCACAACAACCTGCAGAACTAGAATATCACCCTTGAAAAGTAGAACTGAGTCAGAGACCTGCATTTCACACCTTTTTGATAATGACTAATAATGTATCAAATAGTTTGTATCTACATGTACAAACAGCTCCATAATTCCAGGACACAAATTTTGGATTTCAGTCCACAGAGTCTATCTCTGCCCATTCTCTATCTCTGTCTTATAACCAGAGAAGCCTAATATGTCTTTCCCATTATGGAACTGTAAATGCTTTTCTGTCCCTCCCATGTAGATCTGCTCTAACTTGCCGTGGTCCCCTTTTCTATATAGATCTGTGGGACAAAGTGCAGGAGCTCAAGAGCCTACTTCTGCGGTACCTGAATACATTTGTGACCTTGGATACATTTATTCTTTACCCCTTTTACTCCTTTTACTCATCTCAAAGAAGTAACCAAATTGATAGTTTATCTTGGGTTTCTCAGACTTTATCCTTCTTGGACATGTTTGTTTCACTATCTTGAAATAGTATTACTTCAAATAGTCCATATTGACTTTGATCCATCTTTCCTTATGTTGTAACTATTTTCTATGCAGAGTAAAGAATACACTAAGACCCTATGTAACCCAACTAAAAAGAAGTTTCTTAATTTCAAAAGTCTAGTTTTTGTGCTTTCTGGTGTCAAATAGGAGTATTTTTTCAAAACAGGAATTTGACTGCCAAATAGACATTTTTAAATTTATTTTCTCCATTTCAAAATGATTTCTCCTCTACTTCTTCACTAGGAGAAAAAAATGTATTAAAATATAATTTGTGTGCTATTATTAACTTCACTAGTCTTTCTATTCACTAGAGGCCAACTATAGAGAAAAGAATCTTTCTATTACAGAGATTTCTCTTTTTTCTGATAGGGTTACTCTTGTTTCCAAAGACCTCATAAAAAGTAGCAATAGATAGCATTTTTTTAGGAGAAGTTAAAATCAATCTTGACCAAAAAAAATTATTTTGGAATGTTAAAATATACTCAAATATTTTTTACAAGAATCCTGTGATCAAAATTTGGATACCATGAGCATGAACTTCTAGAGAAATGATCATTTCTCCTTAGAACTGCATGGATTGTGCATTCTATTAAGACTTAGTTCTAGGAATTATTATGAAGCCTAGGTATAGGATGTAACAAAAAGAAATTGAACTTGGCAACCTTATGTCCACATCCTTGTTTCTGAGATGTTAAGCGTATGTGGCAATTGTTATGTGTAGAATAAGACATGATGTCCTCTGTTGTTACTGTTTTTTTAAAATATTTTCTTTTTATCTTCTTTTTCTTTCTCCCATGGGAATTAATGAAAAGCAACCAAATGAGAAAAGTAAAGATTATTTTTCAGCACTTGCTAAACCAAGGGAGTCTACCACCATCATTTGTATTCGGCATGCAATAAGGAAAAGGGAAGCCATTGGGTAAGTCCTGATTAGAGGCTGTTGGCATGGGGAAGCCAGAGGTGAATTCACTGAAAACAGGATATCCCATGCTATAGGTTAGGAGGTACATACTTGAACTTCTCTGACTGGAACTAATTTGAAAGTAGAGACAAAAAATTAGGGACAGATCAAATCCCATTTTTAATAGAATGTTATAGGAAATTATTGTCTAGTTCCCTAAATCGCTAGAGATAGAAATCTGGCTTTAGCTGGCTTCCTGAGCTCTTCATAATAGATAAGGAAGTGGATTTTCCAAGCAGATTGCTTTAACCTGTAGGTCAAAGTTCTATTTTTTATATGATCTAATCATTGTCCAGTTGTATATTTAGTCTGTCTTTCCTCTTCAACTTTTTTTATCTCCTCCTTTCCAAATATTTTCTCACTCTTGTTGTTTATCTCTTTTATGTTTATGTATTTTCTTAAAATCCAGTAAAGATTGGGAAGGGTTAATGTGGAATGTGGCCAAGGTTCAATATATAAAGAAATACATTTTGTCCATTCACATCAATCTCTGACCAACACTTGCCTTAAATAAAGGATGGAGAATTTGGAAAATTCAGTGATCCAAATGTACAATAAACTTTGTTTTCAGTAATAAATGTTAAATGCCATGTTGATATTTTTCTATGTTCAAACATAACATTAAAATTCCTTTCTGTATAGGTTTCCCAGAAAATAGACACTTTAAATCTGCAAATGATTCAGTATCTTTTGGAGGTGATATTGAACTGACCACACTTCAATCTCTTTTCTGCACTTGGCCAACGCATGGGAATATTTTGAGATGAAGTAAGAGGAAAAATTAATATAGCCTCCAATACATACTTTCAAAATATTTAATTTTGTTTATTTTAAGGTTTATGAATGAAGATTAAATATGACCATTTGGCCTAACAGTGCTTCCTCTTTAAAAAATGTTTTCAGTTCCAAAAGTTAAGCATTAAAGAAAGTGGATGTTCTCTATACTATTGGAGTATCACCAAATGGAGCAGTAGACCTACATGAGTCCTTGAGCATCAATCAAGTATAACTCTTTGAAATTAAACAGAACTAAAATTCGTACAGGACTTCTTATGTGCCAAAGACCTACAATCACAGCGCAAGAGTTGAGAAATACTTTATACTCATCACAGGTGTGCTAAGTTTATGATTATACTTTATTGTGAGAAATTTAGTATTAATGAGGATTCTTTTGGATTTTAAAAAGCAAATTAGTCCTTCATGACTTTAGTTGCAAATACCTGCAGCATCTTCTCATGTGTACTTTTAACCCAGTATATCACACTGCTTTCCCAAAAGAAATGAAGGCTGCTGTGGGTCCCCAAACCAAAGGAGGAGGCAGTAAGGCACCATATCACAAAAACCTCCACCTGAATAAAAAGACCCAAGAACAGTATTTCAGATGTTCAAGCTGAATCATTGTTCACAGTAATTTTACTAATGCATCCCATCCTGAATTTAAAAAACCTAGTGAGTCACCTCTTATGGCCAATTGCTTACATTATCAAGCAGAACAGAAATGCATTTATATACATCGGCAACATCCATTGCTGGATCTACCAAATTAACTCATGCTTTTAGAACCTTTTAAATATCACATGGATAAAATAAATGAAAATTCAAATCACAGAATGTCCTAGAAAACATAAAATTAAAATGTTGGTAGTTCTATTCCATACTCTGTGTCTATATTGTTCTTCCATGAAAATAGTTGACCAATACACATGAATCTGAAAGTAAATCAGATCAAGTTAAGTCATGTAATAAGCTAAATTTCTATGCATGTGAGGATATGGACATTTTACTGGAAAAACATGCAAGAAAATATCCTTCTATTAATTTTGAAGAGGCAGAGAGTGGACTAAATTCTCTTTGGATAGTACATTTAGCCTAGAAAGTTTTCAACTGCATGAGAACCAGATTTATATGAGGCAACTTAAAGTCCTTCATAAAGAAGTGGCAATGTTATTGTGTTTGAAAGGAGGAAGCAGCTTTTTCCAGGTAACAATAGTATCTCTGTTCCTGTGGTCATTCTGTTCCATTACGATCATCACTCATCATTTATGGTACATGGTATCTTTTATCATCAGAACACTTGGTGCATTTCGTCCAATTTTCCACACATCACTAGGAGGCACAAGCCTATAATATCCTGGATGTCACACAGTACTTTTGAAAAGTATCTTGGGATTTTATTTACCGAGTCATCAATGATAGGAACAGAACATCTATATTTATCATCATCTCTAAAAGAACAGGGCCATTTATTTGACCAAGACTTGAAAGCATTTGCTTATAATAATCTCCAAGGAATGTTTTTGATTGTTTCTCATATTCCACTTCTGTGAGGCATGCACTACTTTCTCATTATGACTTTTCATGTTTGCTCTGTACCCACAGCAAGTTTGTTCTTTGCCATCATACACCTAATCAGTCTGGTGTCTGAGCATTCTATAGTCCATGTTCATCAGGCAATGATTCTGTATAAACAACACAACTGAAATGAAATGTTAAGTCATATTTTGTCAGTACCCCATGATCTTAGAATTAGAGAAATCTTGAGGGATCATGTATTCTAATAATGAGTTCCTTTTACAGAGTCTTAAACATCTCCTGAAATAGGTGCCTCATTAGAAACAATCAGGATTCCAAAAGACACAATCCTGAATGCTATAATCCCAAAGATTGAAATCTTTATCATAATCCCCCAAACGTAAAAATAATAATCCCCAAAGAATAAAATTCTGAAAGAGAAATGCCAAAACCTGAAATCCTGAAAACTGTAATTCCCAAGCATAAAAATAAACAAACAAAAAAACTAGAGATCTACAATGTATAAAAAACAGAATTCTGGGAATGAGATTGACCAGTCAATATGACAATGATGAAAACTTCAGTTTTTCAGCAATTAAAAACACCCAAACCATTGATACAACAACCTGGATGAACCTCCATATCACTATGGCTCAGTGAAAAAGTATATCAGGAGCTGTGGGTATAGCTTAGTAGTAGAGCACTTGCCTATTATGCATGGGGCCTTGGGTACTATCCCCAGTGCTGAAAAAAAGAAAAAAAAAAAAGGAGCCAGATAAGCACATTCCACAGATTATTGTACCAAATGGTTGCATTTATATAGCATTCTTAGAGTAAAAAATTCTGGCTTCCTTATGGGTTGCTCTCTATATGATATCTCTTTTCCCATCCTACTTTCAACATATGTTCATGTTTGAATATAAATTGTGTATCTTGATGGCAGAACATGTTAGTTCCTATGTGTTAATCCATTTTGGCAATCTGTATATTTTAGTGACTGTATATTAATGAAATTATTGATACACTACTGGGACTAATGTATGCCATTGTCTTTTCTTTTTACTTATAGTCTCTGCTGTTACCTTTTTTCTTTTTTTTTTTTCTGTTTTCCTGCTTGAATATTTTTAGAATTCCATTTGGGTTGATCTAAATAGTATTTATTTTTTTAGTGTATCTCTCTTCATAACTTTTTGTATTACATTATACATATATAACTTATCAGTTTACAATGTTGATATTTTGCTGGTTTGGAGTGTAGAAAGCATATATCAATGTATCTTTCCCTTTTAATAATATAATCATCAAATGTTTCTTTTATGTCCATCTAGATCCACATCAGTATGTCAAATATATTATATGCAATATGAGAAAGGAAAACAACTTATATATTGATGCTGTTTCCATTTTTTAATCAATGTTAATGTTCCTTTCTTTGTCATTTTCAGTCTAGAGGATTTCCTTTAAATATTCATTTAGCATATGGTTGTTGGCAAAAGTTCTCATAATTTCCCTTCATCTGAGCATGTCTTGATTCCCACCTAATTCCTGAAGAATATTTTCACTGAATTTTGAATTTGGTTTTGAAATTTCTTCTTGCTCTTGAAAAATGTTAGGCCACATCTTTCTGGCCTCCATGGTTTCTGATGAGAAATTTGCTATTAGTTGAATTAGTTTCTTTCTGTAGATAGATAAGGGTTATTTTTTCTCTTTCCTTTTAAGATTTCTTCTTTGTCTTCAGTTTTTAGAATTTTGATTATCACATGTCTTTTTAAAAACTTAATTTATTTTTAACTGGCAAATGTATAGATGGTACAATATGAGTTTCTTGATGCAATTTCTTTAGTTCATGCTGTTGGAGTTCTCTCAATTTCTTGAATTTGTAGGCATGTGGTTTTTCTCCATATTTGGAAGTTTTCAACCATTCTTTTCAATCATTCTATCAACCTCATTTTTTTTTTTTTTTGCTCTTCTTCTGAAACTCTAAGGACATAAATGTGAGATATTTTGTTATAGTCCCTCATTATGCTATTGATGTCATCTATAGAAAATTTTATTCCAATTATTATATTTTTAGGTCTAAATTTACCACTGTTGTTTTTATATCTTCTCTCTCATATAAGAGACTTTCTATTTCTTTGCTTGTTGAGGCTTTCCATTTTTTATTTATTTACAGCATTTTTATGATTGCTCTTGAAGCCTGCTAAGTTTGCTTATCTATGTCATCTCAATGTTCGTGTCTACTGATGGTCTTTTCTTTCAATTTGAGATTTCTCTGATTCTTAGTATGATGAGTAAATGTCATTGGAAACCTGGAGAACATTTTCATATTATGTTATGACACCCTGAATCTTATTTAAAACTTCTATTTGATCTTTCTTTCTATAGTATTACTCTGGCTTTAAAAAAAAAAAAAACTTTTTAAAAAGTGGAGTGGGCATTACATTACTATTACAATGAGAAATGGAATTTTAGGTTCCTCACTTGGACTCCATTGATATGAAAGCAGGGAGTGTGCCTTTTTCCCCACATCCACGCCAATATCTATTATTGTTTGTGTTCTTGATCATAGCCATTCTAATTGGAGTAAGATGAAATCTTAGAGTTGTTTTAATTTGCTTTTATCTAATTAGTAGAGATGTTGAACACTTTTTCTTATATTTATTAATTGCCTGTATATCTTCTTCTGTAAAGTATCCGGTTCCTTGGCCCTTTTATTGATTGGGTTCTTTGTATTTTTGGTGTAAAGTTTTTTAAGTTCTTTATAAATTTTGGAGATAAGTGTTCTATCTGAAGTGCACGTGGAAAAGATTTTTTCCCACTCTGTGGGCTCCCTTTTCACATTATTGAATGGAACCACCTTTTGACCCAATTATCCCACTCCTCGGTTTATACACAAAGGACTTAAAATTAGCATACTACAGCAGCCACATCAATATTTATAGCAGCTCAATTCACAATAGCTAGATTGTAGAACCAACCTAGATGCCCTTCAACAGATGAATGGATAAAGAAACTGTGGTATATATACACATAGGAATACTACTCAGCCATAAAGAATATTATGGCATTTGCAGATAAATGGATGGAATTGGAGAATATCATGCTAAGTGAAATAAACCAATCCCAAAAAACCGAAGGTCGAATGTTTTCCCTGATAAATGGATGGTGATATATAATGGGGGTAGAGGGGTGGGAAATGAGAGAAGAATGGAGGAACTTTAGATTATGTAGGAGGAAATGAGAGGAAGGAGATATGAAAAATGATGGAATGAGACAGATATTATTACCCTAAGTACATGTATGATTATAGGAATGGTATGAATCTACATCATGTACAACCATAGAAACAAAATGGTGTACCCCATTTGTGTACAATGAATCAAAATGCAGTCTGTAAAAAACAAATTAATTAATTAATTAATTTTAAAAAATTTTAAAAGATTTTTAAAAAAATGAAAGTAGGGAGTGGCACTTCCTTTTACTGTTGGGCCGAAGTGGAAGTCCTAGCTCCAGTTCTATCCCACTGATAGCAACATGACTGGGATAGGATGTGCTGTAAAACAACCTCTTTTGTAGCTGCTATTACACAGTGGTTAGATGCTGATAAAAGTCCTAACTCTCTACTAGGGCTCTTCTGGTAGCATCCAAGAAAGACAGTGGAATTCCATATTACTTCTGGGTGTGTGGGTAAAGGAATAATGTTCAGTGTCCCCAGGTGGTTTCTACTGACCCTTACCATCCCAGAGAGATAAAAGTCCCAAGTTTCTATTCAGCTTGTCCTGACACCACAATGTTACAAGGTTGGGATGCCATGTTTCAGCCTTTGGCAAGGGAAGGTTGTATTCCCATTTGGCCATTGTTAGCTTGGATGACAAGTAAGCCATAATTATCTCTGTAGTGTCTGAATTGCAAAGAGTGATTAGTCACTAAATTCTTTCATGTTATACTGGTCCTTCCCTGTCCTTTGGCTTAGGAGAGGAGACTTTTGATGAAGTGTTTGATTTTATTTTTGTCCATGAAGCATTTCCACTTTGCTGCTTCAAGACTAAGATCTGTTAGGCAGGGAGAAAAACTAGAGCAGTCACCAGTGTGTTTTTTCTCAGGTTGGGATGCTGAGCCATTCCACTTTCTTCTTTCCAGAATATTAGGGCCTTCTCATGTTTGTCTTAGATATAATGCCTGAAGTGTTCAGTTGTACTTAGTAGGTGGGATGGAAAAGGCACAGCTGCTCCATTTATTTACAAGTAGAAGTTCTCTAGATTTCTTTCTGAGTCTTATTAAAATACATAGAGATAAGACACAGGCACAAACAGGCCTTGCCTCAGCCCGCAGTCTAGTTTCCCATTGGATGACCATTGGTCAACAAGTGGAGGCACCTCTGCCCACTAGCAGGGAATATACGCCACCTGAGGGTTACCACCCCTAGAGAGGCAGCTTCTTCGTGGAGCTCTGCATTATCAACCTCCTCCAAGACTTCAGGCTACTGAAGGATAAGAGGGGATATACTAGCAATCTTCAGGGACATTATAAGTTGATAGAGGAAATCTGCAATATCTTAATGACCCACTGATTCCTGAACAATATGAGAAAACAAGGGAAGAAAATGCCCCAAACAAATCTAGATGTTACATCAATAAAATCCAACGACAGCATGGCAGAAGAAATGACAGAAAGGGAGTTCAGAATGTACATAATTAAATGATTAGGGAAGCAAACGATGAGATGAAAGAGCAAATGCAGGCATTGAACGATCGCACCAATCGACAGTTAACAGAGCAAATTCAGGAAGCAAAGGATCATTTCAATAAAGAGTTAGAGATATTGAAAAAAAAACCAAACAGAAATCCTTGAAATGAAGGAAACAATAAACCAAATTAAGAACTCCATAGAAAGCATAACCAATAGGATAGAACAGCTGGAAGACAGAACTTCAGATATTGAAGACAAAATATTTAACCTTGAAAACAAAGTTGAACAAACAGAGAAGATGGTGAGAAATCATGAACAGAATCTCCAAGAACTATGGGATATCATGAAAAGGCCAAATATGAGAATTATTGGGATTGAGGAATGGGATTGAGGAATGCTTAGAGAAACAAACCAAAAGAATGAACAATCTATTTGAAGAAATAATATCAGAAAATTTCCCAAATCTGAAGAATGAACTGGAAAATCAAGTTCAAGAGGCTTATAGGACTCCAAATACACAAAATTACAACAGACCCACACCAAGGCACATTATAATGAAAATACCTAACATACAAAATAAAGACAGAATTTTAAAGGCTGTGAGAGAAAAGAACCAAATTACATTCAGGGGGAAGCCAATACGGATATCAGCAGATTTTTCAATCCAGACCCTAAAAGCTAGAAGGGCCTGGAACAACATTTTTCAAGCTCTGAAAGAAAATGGATGCCAACCAAGAATCTTATACCCAGCAAAACTTACCTTCAAATTTGACGATGAAATAAAATCATTCCATGATAAACAAAAGCTAAAAGAATTTACAAAAAGAAAGCCAGCATTACAGAGCATTCTCAGCAAAATATTTCATGAGGAAGAGATAAAAAACAAAGAAGCAAATCAGCAAAGGGAGGAATTATCCTAAAGGAACTGTCAAATAAAGGAGGAACCAAGATGTGTCAAAAATATTAAATATGAACCAAATGACTGGGAATACAAATCATATCTCAATAATAACCCTGAATGTTAATGGCCTGAATTCATCAATCAAAAGACATAGACTGGCAGATTGGATTAAAAAGAAAGATCCAACAATATGTTGCCTGCAAGAGACTCACCTCATAGAAAGAGATACCCATAGACTAAAGGTGAAAGGATGGGGAAAAACATACCATGCACATGGACTCAGCAAAAAAGCTGGAGTATCCATCCTCATTTCAGATAATGTGGACTTCAAGCCAATGTTAGTCAGAAGGGATAAAGAAGGACATTTCATACTGCTTAAGGGAAGCATAAATCAGCAAGATATAACAATCATAAACATCTATGTCCCAAACAGTGGCTCATCCATGTTTAACATATTAAACAAATCCTTCTCAATTTTAGAAACCAAATAGACCATAACACAATAATACTAGGTGATTTTAACACGCCTCTCTCACCACTGGACAGATCTTCCAAACAAAAATTGAACAAAGAAACCATAGATCTCAATAACACAATCAATAATTTAGACTTAACCGACATTTATAGAATATACCATCCAACCAAGAACGAATACACTTTCTTCTCAGCAGCACATGGATCCTTCTCTAAAATAGACCATATATTATGCCACAAAGCTAATGTCAGCAAATACAAGAAGATAGAGACACTACCTTGTATTCTATCAGATCATAATGGATTGAAGTTACAAATTAATGAAAGAGTAAAAAACAGAAACTACTCCAACACCTGGAGATTAAACAATATGCTACTATATGAGGAATGGATAACAGAAGATATTAGGAAGGAAATTAAAAAATTCTTAGAGGTAAACGAGAACAAAGAAACATCATATCAAAATCTCTGGGACACTATGAAAGCAGTACTTAGAGGAAGATTTATTTCATGGAGCGCATTTAATAAAAGAAGTAAAACTCAAAAAATAAATGACCTAACACTACAGCTCAAAGCCCTAGAAAAAGAAGAACAGACCAACACCAAAAGTAGTAGAAGACAGGAAATAGTTAAACTGAGAGCTGAAATCAACGAAATTGAAACGAAAGAAACAATACAAAAAATTGACAAAATAAATAGTTGGTTCTTCGAAAAAATAAACAAAATTGATAAACCTTTAGCCACACTAACAAAGAGAAGACGAGAGAAAACCCAAATCACTAAAATTCGGAATGAACAAGGAAATATCACAACAGACACGATTGAAATACAAAACATAATTAGAAACTATTTTGAAAGTCTATACTCCAACAAAATAGAAAATTTCGAAGACATCAACAGGTTTCTAGAGACATATGAATTGCCTAAACTGAACGAGGAGGACATACACAATTTAAATAGACCAATTTCAAGTAATGAAATAGAAGAAGTCATCAAAAGCCTTCCAACAAAGAAAAGTCCAGGACCAGATGGGTTCTCAGCCGAGTTCTACAAAACTTTTAAAGAAGAGCTCATTCCAATACTTCTCAAAGTATTCCAGAAAATAGAAGAGGAGGGAACCCTCCCAAACTCATTCTATGAAGCCAATATTACCCTGATTCCTAAACCAGACAGAGACACATCAAGGAAAGAAAATTTCAGACCAATATCCTTAATGAACATCGACGCAAAAATTCTCAACAAAATTTTAGCAAATCGCATACAAAAACAAGAACCAACCTAGATGTCCTTCAATTGATGAATGGATAAAGAAAATGTGGTATATATATACAATGGAATATTACTCAGCCATAAAGAATGTTAAAATTATGGCATTTGCAGGCAAATGGATGAAACTGGAGAATATCATGCTAAGTGAGATAAGCCAATCTCAAAAAACCAAAGGAAGAATGATATTGCTAATAAGTGGATGATGACACATAATGGGGGGTGGGAAGGGTTAGTGTTGGGGTTAGATTTGGGTTTAGGGAGGGGGGCAGGAATGGAGGAAGGAAGGACTGTATAGATGGAGGGGAAGGGTGGGAGGGGGGGGAAGGGAAAAAATGGCAGAATGAATCAAACAACATTACCCTATGTGAATTTATGATTACACAAATGGTATGCCTTTACGCCATGTACAGACAGAGAAACAACATGTATCCCATTTGTTTACAATAAAAAAAATAAAATAAAATAAAATAAAAAATACATAGAGATAAACAAAATTAATACTGGTAGAGGATCTTGGTATTTTCTTGTAACCTGTTACCAAATTTGGATCTCTCTTCCCCAGTGTTTCCATTACAACATTTTTAATCCAGAGGAGAATATTTACAATAAAGAAGGCAGAGGAAAAAAGTCGTACTTTTATTGTCATATATCAATGTTATATTATTGACCTTTTCCTCTATTCTGGGAAAAAAGCACTTTTCTTTTTTGATTTCAAGTAATTTTAAATACATAGGTTTATTTTTATTAACATTTTTAGAAACTTCACATATTTTATAATCCTGACTGGTACTGTTCTTTTTTTTTAAAATAGTTTAGAATTTTAAACTATCATTTTATTCAGCATCCATGAGATGTTTTTTCAGTTGAAATCTGCCAGGTGATATACTGAGTGACTATACCATTATGAACTTTCAAATAGTATAAAGGTGGGTCTTAGATTTATGTATTCATAAATAAACTTATCACACAGGAAAAAAAATACATGGAAGACCTTCATGAGTTTTACACACTATTAAGAGTTAAAGAAATGAGAAGCTATAAACAAACAAAAATAAACAGTAATTAATATTTTAGCGAGTGTTATACGACACTTTGAAACAGGGTAGTAGAAAATACCAGTTGAACTCACCTGGGAGGTCATCAAGGAAAGTACATGAGGAGGCAATTAAGCTAAGACATAAAGGAACAAAAAGTGTTAGTCATCACTCTCCATCAGGAAAATTCAAATCCAAGCCACAGTAGGGTTTTACCTGAGCCCCACTAGAATTGTTATTGTCAAAAAAGACAAGAAATAACAAATGCAGGCAAGGATTTGAAGGAAGGGGAACCTCTGCATACTGTTAGTAGGAATGTGAATTAGGATGGCCATTTTGGAAAACAGTATGGAGGTTTCCCCCCAAAATTAAAAATAAAACCCATAGAAGATTCAACATTCCCTCTACTGGGTAAATACCATTGGAAATCAAATCAACATGCCCAAAAGACACCTACATTCCTGCATTTGTTGCAGTACTATTCCCAGTAGCCAGGATATGAAATTAACATAAATGTTAACCAAAAGACAAATGGATAAACAAAATGCATTATATATTTATAATGGAATACTGTTAAGTCATAAAAATCTTTTGTCATTTGTTAAAACATGAATGAATCCAGAGGACATTATGTTAAGGGACAGAAAAGATGAACACCGCCTGCCCTAACTCATATGTGGAACCAAAAAAAGTTGATCTCATAGAAGTTGAGAGTATAATATTGGTTACCAGAGGCTGTGGAGAATGGAGGGAAGAGAAGAAGGCAAAAGGTTGGTCAAAAGTTAGAATGTTACAGTTAGAAAGGGGAAATAAATTTTGATATTCAATAATCATCATATAATTTAAAATGATATGTTGTTATATCTCAAAACAGAAGAGAGGATTTTGAGTGTTCTTACCATGAAGAAATATTAAAAGTTTAAAGTAAAGAATATGTTGATTACCCTGTCATTACCCAATTTATATAAGAATCAAAATATCACATAATGCCTTATAAATAGATATAATTTTGTGTCTGTCAAAAACTTAAAAGTAAAAAAACAGCCTTACAAGGAGTTAATTAGAAAATGTCTAGACAATGAAAGACAAGAGAAAGTAAAAGGCATCATACACTGATGCTAGGGTATAGTAAATATCCCCCACAACATTCTAAAACTCCTTTCCAAGAACCGTTTTTAGTTGTTTTTCTTTATCTTTTCAAGACATTCCTTCAGTCTGCCATCTGCTCTGGCAGAAGGTAGCCAAGCTTCCAAGACTTTGAGAGTGCCAGTTTCCCCAGCTATTTGCAGAAGCCTTTGGTCACTAGCTTCCTACTTGTTCCCTCAGAAGACAAAAATCTGAGGAGACTGAAGCTGGTTCCTAGTATTTCTTTAACACCAGACTTACAGAGCTAGAAGATTTCTCCTCAGCAACATGGGTAACTAAGGGAACTCAAAGAAATGTAATACTGTACTATAAAAGAAACCATAAAGACTCAGAAAGTCAGAAACTTTGAGCATAATATAAGAATACAGTACACTGGAGATGAACCAGCTTAACCCCCTGTGGAGGTATCCAATGTGGCTGAAGGGAGGGAGGAATGCATTCAGACAAAAAAAGATAGTGTGTATAGTGGATAAATAAATGAATAAATGGCTTTGGGGAACTCATATATTAGAGAGGAAGGCTAATCTTAATGGACACAGAGTTGGTGGGGTAATTAGCTCATTGAAAAACACCCCAAAATCATTTGTCCCAGTGGTGGATAGTTCAGTGGGAACTGGGATTGCTGGCATGTAAAATCTTCTCATGTGTAGAAAAAAGTTGCAGCATCTACAAGTGCTGAGCAGCAGAGAGACAGGAGATCAGGATCTCATAAAGGAAGTCACTAGCAGTTACCTACTATGATTCATTGAGTGTGCCTGAACCAGAGAAACTGAAATAGGCACAAAGAAAACAGTACTTAGGACTACAGCCTCTGGATATCAAGGGGAGAAAGCTCTCTTTGTTGTTGGTAGACCATAAGAGCTATTGATAAAATACATATAGCAGCCCCATGGGAGCATCTGTACTCCAGGGAGGTATACGATCATTCATATTCATAGCTGTGAAGGTTCTATACCCACCTGAGCTTTAATGTTGTTTTATCACATAGAATTGAAGAGGCAAAAGACCAAAACTAATAATCAGGCCCCAAGCAGGAACTACCAGAGGGGGTCCTCACATCCCTGTGTATCAAAAACAGTGGGAAGTCCCAGAACAAAAAGGGAACTACACACAAAACGACACACATATTAAAGAGGAAGGGGAATCCATCTCAATGATTTCCAAGTCCATGCCCTCTAAAAGCATGAGAAAATAGGCCCAAAAAACTCACCCCCAGGGCTGGGAAGATAACTCAGTCGGTAGAGTGCTTGCCCTGGGTTCGATTCCCAGCACCACAAAAAAAAAACAAAAAAAACAAAAAAAAAACTCACCCCCAAATTCACAATCCTCCAACAGTCATAAAAGTAGATGAAAGCCCAGAAAAATATTATTAAAATTATTTAAAAATTTGAACCAATAAAAAAAAACCTAAGGAATGAATTAAGAGACCAAATACAGGAGATGAAATACCATTTAAATAAAGAAATAGTAATAAAAGACACAATGAATCAAATTAAAAGTTCACTTCAAAGTACCACCAACAGAATAAATTACATATGCAACAGAACTTCAGACCTAGAGGACAGAATGTCAGGCCTTAAATGCAGAGTATATGAACTTGAATACTCAGTGTTCAATAAAGAAAGAAAGAAAAGACCATGACTAGAATATACGAGAAATCTGGGGTAGCATCAAAAGAACAAATTTGAGAGTCATTGGAATAGAAGAGAACATGAAGATACAGGCTAAAGGACTCAAAACATTTTCAAAGAAATAGTAACTGAAAACTTTCCTCATATCAGAAATGAAATAGACATCAACATACAAGATTCACAGAGGACCTGAAATAGAAAATATCAGAAGAGAAACACTCATAATATATCGTAATCAAAATGCCTAACATAAAAATTAAAGAAAGAATACTAAAAGTTGCGAGAAAAAAATGTCAGGTCACATTTAGAGACAAACCAATAAGGTTCTGACTTCTCAACTCAGACCCTAAAATGATAGAGACCCTGGAAATAGAGACTCTAAGTTCTAAAAGAAAACAATTGCTAGCCAAGATTGCTATATTCAGCAAAGTGATCTTTCAAAATGATGAGCAAATAGAAATGTTCCATGACAAGAATAAACTAAAAGAACTCATGACCAAAAAGCCAGAACAAAAGAGGATACTCAAAGAGAAGCTGCACAAAGGAACCCAAAAACAAATCCCAAACTTCCTGAATAGATGATCACTAGAAAAGTAACCAACTAAATAAAAATCAAGACAATTAAACATAGCAAACAAATAAAAATGGTAGGAAACTACAAACATATATACATAATACCACTGAATGTACATAGTCTCAACTTCCCAATTAAAAGGAATTGATTAGTAGAATGAATCAAAAAACAAGATTCAACTATATTCTATTTGCAAGAGACTCATCTCATAGGCAAGGACACTGACAGGCTGAAGCTAAAAATATGGGAAAAAATATTTCACATAAATGGTGTCCAAAAACAAGTGGAAATAACTATTCTCATTTCTAACAAAGGACATTTCAAGCAAAATGTAATCAGAAAAGACAAAGAAGGCCACTGCATTCTGACAAAGGGAACAATCCAACAAGAAGATATAACAATGGTAAACATATATGCCCCAAATGTCAGTGTGCTTAATTACATTTAAAAAATATTTTTTGACATTAAATCCCAGATAGACCCCAATACTGTAATACTGGGTGGGTGATTTCAACATGCTCTTGTCACCAATAGGTAATCTAAATGTAAATTCAATCAAGATTTTATGGATATAAATAATACTATAAACCAAATGGACCTAATAAACCTCTACCGAATGTTTCACCCCAAACAACTGAATTTACCTTATTTTCAGTTGATCACGGAGCATTTTTCAAAACAGACTATATTCTAGGTTATAAATAAAGTATTAGAAAATGCAAAAAAACATAATCCTATGCATTCTACCAGATAATAATGAAATGAAACTAGAAATGAATAGCATGAAAAATAGAACCACATAACATGTGGAGATTGAACTCACTCTTCTAAATGTAGAATTGATCATAGAATAAAAGAAAAAACAAAGAAATTCTTAGAAACAAATGAAAACAGAGATGCATAATATGGAAATCTCCAGTACAGTATGATAGCCGTTCTAGGAGAAAAATTTATAGCACTAAGCTCTGAAATTAAAAAAAGAGATTACAGAGTGCAAAGGACTAACCAAAAGAAATTGCCATGGGTCAATTGCAGTGCTGATGGCGGGGAGCTAAGAGCAAGTGAGGCCCAGAGTCCCACTAGCACCCCTTGCTAGGAGGGTGTGAAACTCTTTCAGCTTCCTTCCCAGAGCTGTGTAGCAAACAGTCGACCCCCATGTGGCTCAGCCTTCCCCTGAGTGCTAGTGTCCCTGACAGTACAGAATCTAGATGCAATTCCTGCAGCACCCTACTTTATGATCAGGGTGGCCTAGTGGAGATCCTGCACTTCTTGTACCTGGTCAGTGCCTACAACAGGTACAAGACAGGCGTGTTCCCAAAAGGACACGCTGGATGCCTTGGGCATCACTGCCCTGAAGGACATCTCAGCTCATTGTCCTATTTCAAGGACCACAACCAGTACAAGAGGTACAAGAGCAACATCCCTGTGAAGGATAAACACAAGGTGGACATCAGCTCCTGGTTCAATGAAGTCATCAACTTCATAGATTCCATCAAGAATGTGGGGGAAGGGTGTTTGTTCACTGCCAGGTGGGCATTTCCCAGTCAGCCACTATCTGCCTCATTTCGCCATCAGCCACTATCTGCCTCACTTACCTCATAAGAACTAACCTGGTGAAGCTGGACGATGCCTGTGAGTTTGTGAAGCAGAGGCAAAGCAACATCTCCCCCAATTCCAGCTTCATGGGCCAACTACTGCAGTTTGAGTCCCAGGTGCTGGTCCCACACTGCTCAGCTGAGGCCAGGAGCCCCACCATACCTGTGCTGGACTGAGGCACCTCCAACACCATTGTCTTCAACTTCTCTTCTTTATTCTTGCCCACTCCACAAACAATGCCCTCAGCTACCTTCAGAACCCTATCACCACCTCTACAGCTGCGGAAGGCACTGGAGAAGAAGAGCTTCTATCCCACCAGGACCACAGGCTCTTCCTCCAGAAGAGAGAGACAGTAACTCCAGAGATGGGCTTATGGGTACTGGCCCTTATTTATTTAATTTCACCTGAGTTCCCCTGTGTTCTAAGTAGTCACGATGGTGACTGCCTCAAGACATTTGCTGAACTCAGCACTCTCTGAACCAATATATATTGGGTACATCAAGTCCCTCTGACAAAATAGGGCAAAAAAGAGAAAGGAAATAGATATTGCAGGTGTCCTAGCTTATCAATATACTGTTTTATCATTATAAATAACAAAGCAGATTACAATGGAGCCCTAATTTGCATTATAATTAGCTGTTAAGAAATATTGCACCTTCTCCAGAGGACATGCCATGATTTCCAAGATTCAAGGTCATTCTCAAAACAGTTTCCCAACTAGTAGACTGCAAGCTCACCACAGCAGCGAGGTCTGATTCCTCTTTTCCAATGATGTGCTTGAAACCGTACTTTGCAAGCATCTGATACAATAAGATGTAGAAGAACACTGATTATATGTTTCCTCTGGGCCTGGGATAACCAAATTTCCCAGAGCAGTTTGTTGATGGTGTGAAGTGGGGTGCAGGTATCATGGATGACACTCATAGGGAGCCACCACCCAAAGACACTTGGAAATGATTGTTGTTAACATCACAGGCATGACACTTTGAAAAATGTAGAGATGCACAGTTGAACTTAGAAGTAGCAGTTATTGGCTTTATGTAACAAAGGAAGCATATTTAACCTAAAAAAGAGAGAGAAAGAGAATGGATTTATGTGTGAACTGGTTTTTGCTTGCCCCGCTTTTTTCTAGAAACTTGATGCTTAACATATCCACTAGTATTACCATTCCCAACAACATATATGTATGACAATATATACCTTATTTAGTTTTATGTAGACCATCTGCCTTCACAAATGTCAGTATCTACTCCTAGAAGAACCAAATACCTCAACTTTTGTGTTCAAGTACTGTACTGTCTTGTAAATAGATCCTGAGCAGGTTTGCTCTCACCACTGGTGGAAAACATCAGTATTGGTTTATTTAGTTGCCAATAGTTGTGTGTTTGCTGGTTATTTATGACCTGAAATGATATATTTACTTTTTTCTAAGAAGACATTTTATTATATAAGCATGACTTTTTTTATACAACAGAATAAATTGTGGCATTTCTAAATTTAAAAAAAAGAGAGAGAATCCAAATAAATGAGCTTAAGCTCCACTTCAAGGCTTTAGAAAAGGATGAGCAAAATAATTATGAAACCAGTAAGAGACTGGAAATAATAAAGATCAGAACTAAAATAAATGAAATCAAGAATAAAAAATAATATACAGGGTCAATGCAACAGACTTATTTATTCAAAAAGATAAATAAGAATGATAACCTTTAACCAAAGAAACCAAAAGAAAGTGAGAGAAGAACCAAATAAGTGAAATTGTAGATGAAAAAGAATATATCACCACAGACACTTCTGAAGTTCAGAGGATTATTTGAAACTGTTTTGAAATTTTATACTCTAATAATCTGGAAAATCTAGAAGACATGGACCAATTTCTAGATACATATGACCTGCCCAAATTGAACTAGAAAGATATAGAAAATCTAAACTGACCAAAATCAAGAAATAATATTGAACCAGAGTAAATGCTTTCCAACAAAGAATAGCCAAAGAACAAATGGATTCTCAGCTGAGTTCTACCAGACCTTTAAAGAAGAACCAACCCCAGTCTTTCTCACCTTAGTCCATGAAATTGAAAAGGAGCAATCATTCCAAAATACATTCTATGAAGCCTGTAAAAACCTGATACCAAAACCAGACAAAGACACGTTAAGGAAAGAAAACTACAGACAAACATCCCTAATGAACACAGATGCAAAAATCCTTAATAAAATATTAGCAAACTGCATTCAAAACACATCAAGAAGATATTACACCATGATCAAGTGGGTTTCATTCCAGGGATGCAAGGTTGTTTCTGTGTACAGACAAATGAATAAATGTAATTCCCAACTTAAATAGAATTAAATAGAATTAAGAGCAAGCATCATATAATCATCCCAATACATGCAGAGAAGGCCTTTGATAAATTCCAGCATCAGTTCATGGTAAAACTCCAGTGAAACTAGGGATAGAAGGAACTTATGTCAAAATTATGAAGGCTACCTATGACAAACCCTAAGTTCACATCATATTGAATGAAGAAAAACTGAAAACATTTCTACTAAAATCAGGAACAAAAGACATAAATGTCCACTCTCACCACTTTTATTCAATGTAATTCTTGAAACTCTAGCCAGAGCAGGCAGGCAAGGAAAATAAATTAAAGGGATACAAATAGGAAAGGAAGAAATCAAACTATCTCAGATTTCTGATTACATGATCCCATATCTAGACTACTAAAAAGAAAAGAAATCTGCACCAGAAAACTTCTGGAGTTCAGCAAAGCAGGAGAATAAAAGATCAACATTCATAACTCAATAGCTTTCCTATACTCCAAAAGTGATTCTGCTGAGAAAAAAATCAGGAAAACCATCCCTTTAACAATAACCTCATAATATAAAATAAAATACTTAGGAATTAATCTAACCAAGACAGTGAAATATCTCTACAATGAAAGTTGTAGAAACCTGACAAAACAAAAGGAAGAAGACTTTAGAAGGTGAAAAGATCTCTCATGGTCTTGGATAAGTAGAATTCATATTGTAAAAATGTCCAAACTACCAAAAGCAATATTTAGATTTAATTCATCCCCATCAAAATACCATTGACATTTTTTGTGTGGGGGGGTGCTGGGGATTGAATTGAGGGCCTTGTGCATGCAAGGCAGGAACTCTACCAAATGAGCTATATCCAGCCCCCAATGACATTCTTAAAAGAACTAGAAAAAAACAATCCTTAAATCCTTAAATTCATTTGGAAGAATTAGAGACCCAGAATAGTCAAAACAATCCTGAGCAAGAACAATGCAGGAGGTATCACAATACCCATTCTCAAATTATTCTACAGAATTATAGAACAAAAACAGCATGGTATTGTCATCAAAAAATGGACATGAAGACCAATGGAATATAACAGAAGAAAGAAGGACAAACCCACAAACTTACAGTCATCTGATATTTGACAAAGGTGCCAAAAATATACATTGGAGAACAGATAACTTTTTCAATAAATGGTGTTGAGAAATTGGATATCCATATATAGAAGAATGAAATTAGATCCTTATCTCTCACCCAACACAAAAGTCAAATCCAAATGAAGAGAGAGTCTATCCAATGGAAGAAAATCGTTGCCACCTGCTTCTCTGGTAGGGGATTAATACCCAGAATATATAAATAGCAAAAAATATCATGTTGTAGGCATATATAAATATACCACAGTGAATTCTGCCTTTATGTATATGTAGAAAGTACCAATCAAAAATAAATAAATGAGATTAGACAAAAGCAAATGAAAGGAAGGGAGGAGAATGGAAATAGGAAAGACAATAGAACGAATTGTACATAACTTTCCTATGTGCATATGTGAATACCACTAGTGAAACTCCACATCATGTACAACCTCAAGAATGGAATCCTAATTAGAATAAGTTATACTTTGTGTATGTATAATATGTCAAAATATACTCTACAGTCATGCATATCTAAAAAGAACAAATAAAAAATTAAAAAGTAAGTAGGAGGAAGATCAGTAGAGTAAAAGAAGGAGAAATAGAGGGAAGAGAGTAGGAAAAATCAGGGGTGGGAGGACAGGGATAGAAATCAAATTCTATGCATGTATGATTTTGTCAAAATGAACCAAACTATTATGTATAACTATAATGCTCTAATAAAAAAGTAAAAAAAAAAAATGAAAACAATAATGTTTTCTAGTTTGTCAAATCTCCAAAACACAAGGCATGAAAACAGTTACAAAATTTAAAAATAATCCTTTGATGGAATGATCACAGATTTGAATTGAATACAAGAGTTTCTGACCTAATTCTGAACTGCCTCAACCTGTATGTATTAACTATTGTCTTTACTTGAAAATCATCTTTTTCTCCCTGGTAAGACAAAAATCTTAAAAGTGCATATCTCTTAACACAACCAAGTATACTGACTTCGAGTTTCCACACTCGATGAGTTAATACACCTCACAACTGTTCCACCTGACTTGTCTTGGCTTCCTAGAATTTAAATTATAATAAATGTGAACTAATTGGTTTACATGTGTGCTTATGTTTATAGTATCTACAAACATAAGATAGATTCACTTTTTAAATAGTGAGTGTAAAATAATGGGCAAGTGCTTTGATTTCCTCAGACAGTTACACAAGAAAATGTTAATGTCACATAAGATAAAGCTGAATCGTTACAGTTTTTCTACCTCACCTCAACGTGTACACTCCCTCTCTGCTGAAGGCAGAGAGTTTACTAGCACTTGCCTCAGGAAAATGAGACACAGAGCATTTTCTTCCTCAGATAATGCTGAGCATCTTTCCAAAGAAGATTTAAAACTTGACAGGAAGGAAAAGCATGGAAGAGATTTGTTTTTAAGTGATCCAAACACCAACTGTCAGCCTCAAAGGAAAATAATGTGCAAGACAGAAATAAAAATGAATGATGACTTAATCGGGACATTATTAGAAAGGGCACTATGAATTTTAACTATATCATTTATAGTTTTTTTCCTCCTTTCCAGAATCAAGGCAAAAATCTATAGATAAACATAAGAATCTAGCAAGTATTTAGATAGAATTTGTTTCTGAGTTTGTTTTCAGTTTTTCTACTTTGACTAGAGATAATCTAAATAAATGTAACTTGATTCCAGGAATATCTTCTACTTTCCTAGTTTCTTAGTTGCCTAGTGAAGCCAGTTCTCTCTCATCTGTCTTTACTTCTCTTTTCTTCCTCTTCTCTCTCTCGCACCCGCGTTCTTTCTAAACATATTCCAAAGTATATTGTGTGCATTTCATTAAAAATTTAAGATATGTCCCAGAAAAAAGATTCTTGTTAAATTAAATTTGAGAAATGTTGATCAAAACAAATTGTACGCATTTTTTAAGAAAATGAGCTGCATTCCCATGTCCCACTTGAGCAAAGAACACTTGAGGTGTGGAAGGGCCACTAATTTTTAATGTTCCTTGAAACATAACAGGGGGACCAAAGCACTAGGTATTCTAGTCAAGTTGCAATATCAAGGCACAATTCATGGAAACTTTCTGAGAACAAAAAATTATTAATTTTATTTCACCTTTTATGTTATAAAAATGTTCTATAAAACATGCACCTGATACCTTCTGCCATATTTATGCTCTTATAACTTTCAAAAGCAAGGACCACCTATCTTTTTCCTCTCTTCCTCCCTACAATATGTATCCTACAATATGTATCCTACAATATAATGATCTAATAAAACCTTTATGTAGTTTAGTTTACATACTAGAGACCTCAGCCTCAATGTTATTGGCCTTCTTTTTCTTTTCTAAAAATATCATGTATCTTTTCCCAGTTACAAATAACGAGGCTGTGCTCATTGTGAAAAATTCACCAAACTATAAGATGAAAATTAAAATAGTATAACTTTATATTGCAAAGAATCATCTTAACATTTATATTACATAACAAATGATTAATAATAATCAAAAACACAAAAGAGAAGAACAGGTATAAAAGTGATACAGAAATTTGTCTTACCAGATAGAAACATGAAAAGTCTTATAAATAAAAATGTGAGAGTAGACAACAATGAACATACAGATTGTTAAAACCAAATAGAAAATTTAAAAATAGATCCAAGAAAATATAACAACTTAATATCTGACAATGGGATATTTGAATTCAGTGGGAAAGATGATTTGCTTAATAAAAGGTGCATGGAAAACAGATTTGCTCTAAGGAAAAAATAAAATTGCATCCCTTTCTTACACCAAACACAAAAATTAACTACAAATAGATTATACACTTAAATTTTTAAGTTGAAACTATAAAAACTTAAGCAGAAAATCTAAGAGATTACATGTTTAAAACCCAAGGAGAGAATATATTTTTAATCAAATCAAGAAACCCAAACCTACTTTGAAATAAATATTTGAATTTATAAATACATAAATTTTGTCTACCAAAATCTAAATGATCAATAGGCAATGACTGACTTTGAAAAAGTAATATAGATGACAAACTAAGGGTTTCTATTTCAAATATATATGGGCTCTTAAAATATACAAGAAAAATACAAAGAATTATATAAAAATAGAAAAAGACAACTCAGAATATAAAATGCTAATGACAAAATTACAAGTTATTAGAAAATTTACCTTAAGAAAACTATAATGTATAACTTTATATCACTAAGATGATAAACATTGGAAACAATATCTATCGCTTTTATTACTGGTAGAGATAGAAATGATGTGAATTGTTACCACCTTTTAGAATGTGTTAAGAAATCTAACAAAAGTAAAGAAAATTAAAAGTACTCAGCATTTAATCCCAAATTCCCATAGTTTGTATTATTTCCTATCAGAAAAATAATCTTCAGTGCATTTGAATATATATATGTATACACACACATACACATATATATATACATATATATGATTAATGCAGAACTACTTTTAGTGGCAAAATAGCAGATATTAGTTTTCCAATGAGGATTAGAAAGCTTGAAAAGGAATTTAACCACATTAGCAATGAGAAAAATCTGAACAAACTAAATAAATCCTAAATTCTTCTGAACCCATGAAAGAAGACTGAATGTCCAAATCTAGACTGGTGTCTCCTAGGACACACCAGATAAACAGACTGATTGTTGTAGCACAGCATGGGAAGAGAGAGGTTCACCATTCAAGCACGTGAAAAGAAGTTAACTAAAATTTTAATAAATTGCTGAGGACTGAGACTAAGTCAGCATAAGAGTATAAAACCTATGAAAGCCACAGACACAAGGGATGATTGTGTTCATTTATAGGCCATTTTCTAAAGAATTTCATCAGGTGTTGAAAAGATGTATTGGTGGTAGGACAGAGAGGAACCTCCCCCCCACACACACACACCCATATTCAGTGCAGATGTGGGGGAAGATTCAGTGTCACTCCTCTACCTTCTATATTTTTCTCATTGGAAACTAAACCCTTAAGCTTCCAGGAAGAAATAACAAATAATTTTACCTGCAGGATACATGTAAAGACCATGACGGCTGGTGGAAGGATGAAAGGAAAACAAAAGAAAACAAATTTCTATTGCTAGTGGAAAAGTCTAAAAAATAAAATAAAATAAAATAACATTGTTACTTACCACTGGGAATGAGTCAGACAATCTCTTTTATAAAAGATTTTGCACAGATACAGGGAAGGCTTTGGCTGTCGTGGAGAAAAGAGGTAGAAGAAGTGAAGTAGACCTTCCCAAAGGTCCAGAAACACAGACCTGCCTAAGACTGAGGGTGGACCAGAACCACCACCACCAGTCTGGCAAAATATTAGGTAATTAGGATAACAGTTACCATGCAAAAGGGAGAAAACTTATGAGACTGACCTTCCCCTGAGCATGTGCAGACTGGCATAAAAGGATGGAGAAGAATGGTGAGCCCACACCAAGAGAAGTTCCCTGGCACTGTAGCACCTCCTAAACACATGGCAAGAGATTAACACTGCAGGATTTTCTTTCCTAGTATGCTTATTGAACTATAACTAACATGACATGCATTTTCCAGTTTAAAATGCATTATTCTAGGGTTTCAAGATGGTGGACTAGAGGGCGGCTGCATATCATGTTGCTCCAGGATGCAGGATTCAAAAGAGGAGATAGTGAGAGACTTGGGACCAACTCAAAGCCGCCGGGTGAGTCTATCACATTGGGGAGGCAACCCAGATGGGGTGGTAGCCCCAGAATGCAGGGAACTTTGTGAAGTAGAGTTGCTCGGCGAGACGCCCCTCCCCCCACAGGAGCGGTAAACACGGACAAATGGGATCATCGTAGAGGAGGCGGCTCAGCACAGCACTTGGACTCGGAGCAACCACTGGGGCTCCAGGCGGCTGCCTGAGGAGGAGCTGCGTGGCGAGCTGTTTGGACTCAGAACGACCGCTTCTGAACACCGGGGGGGCTGCCCGGAGGAAGAGGAGTAGTGCGGTGGGTCACTTGGTCTAGGAGTGACTGCATCAGAACTACAGGCAGCTGCCTGAGGAGGAGCTGCTGCGTGGCGAGCTAATTGGACTCAGAACGACTGCTTCTGAACACCGGGGGTTGCCCAGATAAAGAGGAGAAGCACGGCGGGTCGCTTGGTCTAGGAGTGACTGCATCAGAGTCACAGTCGGTTGCCAGAGGAGGAAGCGAGTGGTGAGTTGTTGGGACTCAAAGCGACCACTCCTGAACACCCGGGGGGCTTCCCCGAGGAGGAGGAGGAACAGGGTGGGTCACTTGGACTCGGAGTGACTGCCTAGGGCTACTGGCGGTTGGCGGGAGGAGGAGACGCGAAGTGAGTTGCTTGAACTCCTAGTGAATGCATCGGAAACCGGGCGGCTGTCCGGAGAAGGAGGTGTGTGTTGGGTCTCTGGGTCTCGGAGCTATTGTACGGGGCTCCAGGTGGTGACTCAGAGGAGGGGCCGCATAGCCAGGCGATTAGGTGCAGAGCAGGGTCCTAGGACCGGCTTCTTGCTGGAAGAGCCGCACAGAGACATGCCTAGGGGCGGAGCAAAGTTTGCAGGACTGCGGGCAGATTCTCTGAGGAGGGGCAACCTAAGGAGACTCGTCTGCGAAGGGTGAGGCTCCCAGGCCCAGGAGGTAGGTCTGGGCCCCTGGGAACATTGCAGAGGAAGACAGCCCAGCCCAGGCGGTAGTTGTAGATTGAGGGGAACCTCTAGGAGGGGAACCGACCAGCGAGACCTCCCCACTGGGTGAGACTTCCCTGCCGGGTGAGGTTTTCCCACAAGGACGGTAAAACCAGAGACACAGGCACAAACAGGCCTTGCCTCAGCCTGCAGCCTAGTTCCCTTTTGGATGACCATTGATCAACAAGTGGAGGCACCTCTGCCAACTATCAGGGAATATACCCCACCTGAGGGTCACCATCCCTAGAGAGGAAGCTTCCTGTGGAGTACCGCATTATCAACTTCCTCCAAGACTGCAGGCTACTGAAGGATAAGAGGGGATATACTAGCAATCTTCGGGGACATTATAAGTCAATATAGGAAATCTGCAACATCTTAAGGACCCACTGATTCCTGAACAATATGAGAAAACGAGGAAAGAAAATGCCCCAAACAAATCTAGATGTTACATCAATAAAATCCAACGACAGCATGGCAGAAGAAATGATGGAAAGGGAGTTCAGATGTACATAATTTAAATGATCAGGGAAGCAAACAATGAGATGAAGAGCAAATGCAGGCATAGAATGATAGCACCAATCGACAGTTAAAAGAGCAAATACAGGAAGCAAAAGATCATTTCAATAAAGAGTTAGAGATATTGAAAAACTAAAACAAACAGAAATCCTTGAAATGAAGGAAACAATAAACCAAATTAAGAACTCCATAGAAAGCACAACCAATAGGATAGAACACCTGGAAGACAGAACCTCAGATATTGAAGACAAAATATTTAACCTTGAAAACAAAGTTGAACAAACAGAGAAGATGGTAAGAAATCATAAACAGAATCTCCAAGAACTATGGGATATCATGAAAAGGCCAAATTTGGGAATTATTGGGATAGAGGAAGGCTTAGAGAAACAAACCAAAGGAATGAACAATCTATTCAATGAAATAATATCAGAAAATTTCCCAAATCTGAAGAATGAAATGAAAAATCAAGATCAAGAGGCTTATAGGACTCCAAATACACAATATTACAACAGACCCACACCAACGCACATTATAATGCAAATACCGAACATACAAAATAAAGACAGAATTTTAAAGGCTGTGAGACAAAAGAACCAAATTACATTCAGTGGGAAACCAATACGGATATCAGCAGATTTTTCAATCCAGACCCTAAAACCTAGAAGGGCCTGGAACAACATTTTTCAAGCTCTGAAAGAAAATGGATGCCAACCAAGAATCGTACACCCAGCAAAACTTACCTTCAAATTTTTTTTTTTTTTTTACGTTTACATAGGGTAATGATGTTTATTTTATTTTTCCCCTCCCCCCCACCCCTCCCACCCCTCTTTTCCCTCTACACAGTCCTTCTTTCCTTCATTCTTACCGCTCTCCTTAGCCTAACTCTAAACCTAACCCTAAACCTAATGCTAGCCCCTCCCACCCCCCATTATATGTCCTCATCCGCTTATCAGCGAGATCATTCGTCCTTTAGTTTTTTGAGATTGGCTTATCTCACTTAGCATGATATTCTCCAATTTCGACCATTTGCCTACAAATGCCATAATTTTATCATTCTTCATTGCGGAGTAATATTCATTGTATAAATATGCCACAGTTTCTTTATCCATTCATCAACTGAAGGGCATCTAGGTTGGTTCCACAATCTGGCTATGGTGAATTGAGCAGCAATGAACACTGATGTGGCTGTATCTCTGTAGTATGCTGATTTTAAGTCCTTTGGGTATAGGCCAAGGAGTGGGATAGCTGGGTCAAATGGTGTTTCCATTCCAAGTTTTCTGAGGAATCTCCACACTGCTTTCCAGAGTGGCTGCACTAATTTGCAATCCCACCAGCTATGTATGAGCGTTCCTTTTTCACCACATCCTCACCAACACCTATTGTTGCTTGTATTCTTGATAATCGCCATTCTAATTGGGGTGAGATGAAATCTTAGGGTAGTTTTGATTTGCATTTCCCTTATTACTAGGGATGTTGAACATTTTTTCATATATCTGTTGATTACTTGTACATCTTCTTCTGTGAAGTGTCTGTTCATTTCCTTAGCCCATTTGTTGATTGGATTATTTGTATTCTTGGTGTAGAGTTTTTTGAGTTCTTTATAGATTCTGGAAATTAGCGCTCTATCTGAGGTATGGTTGGCAAAGATATTCTCCCACTCTGTAGGCTCTTTCTTCACATTTGCTGATAGTTTCCTTTGCTGAGAGAAAGCTTTTTAGTTTGAATCTATCCCAGTTGTTGATTCTTGCTTTTATTTCTTGTGCTATGGGAGTCCTGTTAAGGAAGTCTGATCCTAAGCCAACAAATTGAAGATTTGGACCTACTTTTTCTTCTATAAGATGCAGGGTCTCTGGCCTGATTCCGAGGTCCTTGATCCATTTTGAGTTGAGTTTTGTGTAGGGTGAGAGATAGGGGTTTAATTTCATTCTATTGCATATGGTTTTCCAGTTTTCCCAGCACCATTTGTTGAAGAGGCTATCTTTTCTCCATTGCATATTGTTGGAACCTTTGTCTAGTATGAGAAAATTGTATTTCTTTGGGTTTGTGTCCATGTCCTCTATTCTGTACCATTGATCTACCTGTCTACTTTGGTACCAATACCATGCCGTTTTTGTTACTATTGCTTTGTAGTAGAGTTGAAGATCTGGTATTGCAATACCCCCTGCTTCGCTCTTGCTACTGAGGATTGCTTTAGCTATTCTAGGTTTTTTATTCTTCCAGATGAATTTCATAATTGCTTGCTCTATTTCTGCAAGGTACATCGTTGGGATTTTAATTGGAATTGCATTGAATCTGTATAGAACTTTAGGTAGTATAGCCATTTTGACGATATTAATTCTGCCTATCCAGGAACATGGGAGATCTTTCCATCTTCTAAGGTTTTCTTGAATTTCTTTCTTTAGTGTTCTGTAGTTCTCATTGTAGAGGTATTTCACCTCTTTTGTGAGATTGATTCCCAAGTATTTTATTTTTTTCGATGCTATTGTGAATGGGGTAGTTTTCCTAATTTCTCTTTCTGAAGATTCATCACTTATGTATAAAAATGCATTGGATTTATGAGCATTGATCTTGTAACCTGCTACTTTACTGAATTCACTTATGAGTTCTAAAAGTTTTCTGGTGGAATTTCCAGGTTCCTCTAAATATATAATCATGTCATCAGTGAACAGGGATAGTTTGAGTTCTTCTTTTCCTATTCGTATTCCTTTAATTTCTTTGGTTTGTCTGATTGCTCTGGCTAGAGTCTCAAGGACAATGTTGAATAGAAGCGGTGAAAGAGGGCATCCCTGCCTTGTTCCAGTTTTTAGGGGGAACGCTTTCAGTTTTTCACCATTTAGAATGATATTAGCCATGGGCTTAGCGTAGATGGCCTTTATAATGTTAAGGAATGTTCCCACTACCCCAATTTTTTCTAGTGTTTTGAGCATGAAGGGATGCTGTATTTTATCAAATGCTTTTTCTGCATCTATTGAAATAATCATGTGATTCTTAACTTTAAGTCTGTTGATATGGTGAATGACATTTATTGATTTCCGAATGTTGAACCAACCTTGCATCCCTGGGATAAAACCCACTTGATCGTGGTGCACTATCTTTTTAACGTATATTTGTATGCGATTTGCTAAAATTTTGTTGAGGATTTTTGCATCGATGTTCATTAAGGATATTGGTCTGAAATTTTCTTTCCTCGATGTGTCTCTGTCTGGTTTAGGTATCAGGGTGATATTGGCTTCATAGAACGAGTTTGGGAGGGTTCCCTCCTCTTCTATTTCATGGAATAGTTTGAGGAGTATTGGAATGAGCTCTTCTTTAAAGTTTTGTAGAACTCGGCTGAACACCCATCTGGTCCTGGACTTTTCTTTGTTGGTAGGCTTTTGATGACCTCTTCTATTTCTTTGCTTGAAATTGGTTTATTTACGTTGTGTATGTCCTCCTCGTTCAGTTTAGGTAGTTCATATGTCTCTAGAAATTTGTTGATGTCTTCGAGGTTTTCTGTTTTGTTGGAGTATAGATTTTCGAAATAGCTTCTAATTATGTTTTGTATTTTACTCGTGTCTGTTGTGATGTTTCCTTGTTCATTCCGAATTTTAGTAATTTGAGTTTTCTCCCTCTTTCTCTTTGTTAGTGTGGCTAAGGATTTATCAATTTCATTTATTTTTTCAAAGAACCAACTATTTATTTTGTTAATTTTTCCAATTGTTTCTTTTGTTTCGATTTCGTTGATTTCGGCTCTGATTTTAACTATTTCCTGTCTTCTACTACTTTTGGTGTTGGTCTGCTCTTCTTTTTCTAGCGCTTTGAGCTGTAGTGTTAAGTCGTTTATTTGTTGAATTCTACTTCTTCTTTTGAATGCGCCCCATGAAATAAATCTTCCTCTAAGTACTGCTTTCATAGTGTCCCAGAGATTTTGATATGATGTGTCTTTGTTCTCGTTTACTTCTAAGAATTTTTTTATTTCCTTCCTGATGTCTTCTGTTATCCATTCATCATATAATAGTGTATTATTTAGTCTCCAGGTATTGGAGAAATTTCTGTTTTTTATTCTGTCATTTATTTCTAATTTCAATCCATTATGATCTGATAGAGTACAAGGTAGTATCTCTATCTTGTTGTATTTGCTAACAGTAGCTTTGTGGCATAAAATATGGTCTATTTTAGAGAAGGATTCATGTGCTGCTGAGAAGAAAGTGTATTCGTTCTTTGCTGGATGGTATATTCTATATATGTCTGTTAAGTCTAAATTGCTGATTGTGTTGTTGAGATCTATAGTTTCTTTATTCAATTTTTGTTTGGACGATCTATCCAGTGGTGAGAGAGGTGTGTTAAAATCGCCTAGTATTATTGTGTTGTGGTCTTTTGATTTCTGGAATTGAGAAGGATTTGTTTGACGTACGTGGATGAGCCAATGTTCAGGGCATAGATATTTATGATTGTTATGTCTTGCTGATTTATGCTTCCCTTAAGCAGCATGTAATGTCCTTCTTTATCCCTTCTGACTAGTTTTGGTTTGAAGTCCACATTATCTGAGATGAGGATGGATACTCCAGCTTTTTTGCTGTGTCCGTGTGCATGGTATGTTTTTCCCCATCCTTTCACCTTTAGTCTATGGGTGTCTCTTTCTATGAGATGAGTCTCTTGCAGGCAGCATATTGTTGGATTTTTCTTTTTAATCCAATCTGCCAGTCTGTGTCTTTTGATTGATGAATTCAGGCCATTAACATTCAGGGTTATTATTGTGATATGATTTGTATTCCCAGTCAATTGACTCATATTTGTTTTTGACATGATTTGGTTTCTCCTTTATTTGGCTATTCCTTTAGGCTAGCACCTCCTGTTGCTGATTTGCATCATTGTTTTTCATCTCTTCCTCATGGAATATTTTGCTGAGAATGTTCTGTAATGCTGGATTTCTTTTTGTAAATTCCTTTAGCTTTTGTTTATCATGGAAGGATCTTATTTCATCGTCAAATTTGAAGGTAGTTTTGCTGGGTATAAGATTCTTGGTTGGCATTCGTTTTCTTTCAGGGCTTGGTATATGTTGTTCCAGGCCCTTCTAGCTTTTAGGGTCTGGATTGAAAAATCTGCTGATATTCTTATTGGTTTCACCCTGAATGTAATTTGATTCTTTTCTCTCGCGGCCTTTAAAATTCTGTCTTTATTTTGTATGTTAGGTATTTTCATAATAATGTGCCTTGGTGTGGGTCCGTTGTAATTTTGTATGTTTGGAGTTCTATAAGCCTCTTGTACTTGGTTTTCCATTTCATTCTTCAGATTTGGGAAATTTTCTGATATTATTTCATTGAATAGATTGTTCATTCCTTTGGTTTGTTTCTCTAAGCCTTCCTCAATCCCAATAAGTGTTAAATTTGGCCTTTTCATGGTATCCCATAATTCTTGTAGATTCTGTTCATGATTTCTTACCATCTTTTCTGTTTGGCCAACTTTGCTTTCAAGATTAAATAATTTCTCTTCAATGTCTGAGGTTCTGTCTTCCAGGTGTTCTATCCTATTGGTTATGCTTTCTATGGAGTTTTTAACTTGGTTTATTGTTTCCTTCATTTCAAGGATTTCAGTTTGCTTTTTTTTCAGTATCTCTAACTCTTTATTGAAATGATCTCTTGCTTCCTGTATTTGGTCTTTTAACTGTTGATTGGTGCGATCATTTAATGCCTGCATTTGCTCTTTCATCTCCTCCTTCAATGCCTGCATTTGCTCTTTCATCTCCTCATTTGCTTCCCTGATCGTTTTAATTACGTACATTCTGAACTCCCTTTCTGACATTTCTTGTGCTGTGCTGTCATTGGGTTTTATTGATGTAGTATCTAGGTTTGTTTGGGACATTTTCTTCCCTTGTTTTCTCATATTGGTCAGTTGTCAGTGGGACCCTGAGATATTGCAGTTTTCTGCTATTGGCTTATAGTGTCCCAGTAGATTTCCAGTGTATCACCTCCCAGCCTTCAGTAGCCTGATGTTTTGGAGGAATCTGATAAAGCAGCTCATCCGAAGAAAACTGCCCCTAGCCCCCTACTGGTTCCATGGTTTGGAACTGGCTCTGTGCGGAAATGCTCTCACTGTGGGCCTGCACCGTTCAGCTGGCCGTGTGGGAAGAGCCCACCGCCGGAGTGTGGAAGGCTACCTTGGGAAGACTCTAGCTGCCCTGCCCAGCTCCAATAAGCCACCTCTATCTGGGCCTGCCACCCGGGCTGAGCTTTACCCAGTGGGCAGACTCACCCGTGGCTCTATTTCAGTCCGAGTCTCTCAATGCCTCCCCCTCTTAACTCCTGGGTTCTGGAGCGACCGGGGGTGCAGTCTCCCTCTAGGTCGCCATCTTGGATTGCCCCGTGAAGAGAGCCCACAGCCGGAGTGGGCAGAGCCGCCTGAAGAGGTCTCTGGCTGCCCTGCCCTGATCCCTGAGACTGCTTGCAGATCGAGGCTCTCCGCTGGTTCGTTGCCGGAGTACACTGCGCTGCAGCGGCTCCGGGACTCGGAGCCTGCTCTGGTCAGAAAGGCTCTCACTAGCGGGCCAGTTCCATTCCGAGAACCTGGAGAAGCTGGCTGTGTGGGCGGGGCCCACCGCCGGAGTGCGCAGGGCTGCCAGTGGATGACTCTAGCTGCCCTGCCCGGCTCCGCTAAGCCACCTCTATCTGGGCCTGCCACCCGGGCTGAGCTTTACCCAGTGGGCAGACTCACCCGTGGCTCTATTTCAGTCCGAGTCTCTCAATGCCTCCCCCTCTTAACTCCTGGGTTCTGGAGCGACCGGGGGTGCAGTCTCCCTCTAGGCCGCCATCTTGGATCGCCCTTACCTTCAAATCTGATGATGAAACAAAATCATTTCCTGATCAACAAAAGCTAAAAGAATTTACAAAAAAAAAGCCAGCATTACAGAACATTCTCAGCAAAATATCCCATGAGGAAGAGATAAAACACAAAGAAGCAAATCAGCAAAGGGAGGAATTATCCTAAAGGAACTGTCAAATAAAGGAGGAACCAAGTTGTGTCAAAAAAAATAAATAAATAAAATTTTAAAAATGAACCAAATGACCAGGAATACAAATCATATCACAATAATAACCCTGAATGTTAATGGCCTGAATTCATCAATCAAAAGACATAGACTGGCAGATTGGATTAAAAAGAAAGATCCAACAATATGTTGCATGCAAGAGACTCACCTCATAGAAAGAGATACCCATAGACTAAAGGTGAAAGGATGGGGAAAAACATACCATGCACATGGACTCAGCAAAAAAGCTGGAGTATCCATCCTCATTTCAGATAATGTGGACTTCAAGCCAAAGTTAGTCAGAAGGGATAAAGAAGGACATTTCATACTGTTTAAGGGAAGCAAAAATCAGCAAGACATAACAATCATAAATATCTATGCCCCAAACAGTGGCTCATCCATGTATGTCAAACAAATCCTTCGCAATTTTAGAAACCAAATAGACCATAACACAATAATACTAGGTGATTTTAACACGCCTCTCTCACCACTGGACAGATCTTCCAAACAAAAATTGAACAAAGAAACCATAGATCTCAATAACACAATCAATAATTTAGATTTAACAGACATTTATAGAATATACCATCCAACCAAGAGCGAATACACTTTCTTCTCAGCAGCACATGGATCCTTCTCTAAAATAGACCATATATTATGCCACAAAGCTAATGTTAGCAAATACAAGAAGATAGAGACACTACCTTGTATTCTATCAGATCATAATGGATTGAAGTTACAAATAAATGAAAGAGTAAAAAACAGAAACTACTCCAACACCTGGAGATTAAACAATATGCTATTATATGATGAATGGAAAACAGAAGATATTAGGAAGGAAATTAAAAAATTCTTAGAGGTAAATGAGAACAAAGAAATATCATATCAAAATCTCTGGGACACTATGAAAGCAGTACTTAGAGGAAAATTTATTTCATGGAGCGCATTTAATAAAAGAAGTAAAACTCAACAAATAAACGACCTAACACTACAGCTCAAAGCCCTAGAAAAAGAAGAACAGACCAACACCAAAAGTAGTAGAAGACAGGAAATAGTTAAACTCAGAGCTGAAATCACGAAATTGAAACAAAAGAAACAATACAAAAAATTGACAAAGTAAATAGTTGGTTCTTCGAAAAAATAAACAAAATTGATAAACCTTTAGCCACACTAACAAAGAGAAGGCGAGAGAAAACCCAAATTACTAAAATTCAGAATGAACAAGGAAATATCACAACAGACACGACTGAAATACAAAACATAATTAGAAGCTATTTTGAAAATCTATACTCCAACAAAATAGAAAATTTCAAAGACATAAACAGGTTTATAGAGACATATGAATTGCCTAAACTGCATTGCATAAAATATGCAATGGAGAAAAGATAGCCTCTTCAACAAATGGTGCTGGGAAAACTGGAAAACCATATGCAATAGAATGAAATTAAACCCCTATCTCTCACCCTACACAAAACTCAACTCAAAATGGATCAAGGACCTCGGAATCAGACCAGAGACCCTGCATCTTATAGAAGAAAAAGTAGGTCCAAATCTTCAACTTGTTGGCTTAGGATCAGACTTCCTTAACAGGACTCCCATAGCACAAGAAATAAAAGCAAGAATCAACAACTGGGATAGATTCAAACTAAAAAGCTTTCTCTCAGCAAAGGAAACTATCAGCAAAGTGAAGAAAGAGCCTACAGAGTGGGAGAATATCTTTGCCAACCATACCTCAGATAGAGCGCTAATTTCCAGAATCTATAAAGAACTCAAAAAACTCTACACCAAGAATACAAATAATCCAATCAACAAATGGGCTAAGGAAATGAACAGACACTTCACAGAAGAAGATGTACAAGTAATCAACAGATATATGAAAAAATGTTCAACATCCCTAGTAATAAGGGAAATGCAAATCAAAACTACCCTAAGATTTCATCTCACCCCAATTAGAATGGCGATTATCAAGAACACAAGCAACAATAGGTGTTGGCGAGGATGTGGTGAAAAAGGAACACTCATACATTGCTGGTGGGGTTGCAAATTAGTGCAGCCACTCTGGAAAGCAGTGTGGAGATTCCTCAGAAAGCTTGGAATGGAAACACCATTTGACCCAGCTATCCCACTCCTTGGCCTATACCCAAAGGACTTAAAATCAGCATACTACAGAGATACAGCCAAATCAATGTTCATTGCTGCTCAATTCACCATAGCCAGATTGTGGAACCAACCTAGATGCCCTTCAGTTGATGAATGGATAAAGAAACTGTGGCATATTTATACAATGGAATATTACTCCGCAATGAAGAATGATAAAATTATGGCATTTGTAGGCAAATGGTCGAAATTGGAGAATATCATGCTAAGTGAGATAAGCCAATCTCAAAAAACTAAAGGACGAATGATCTCGCTGATAAGCGGATGAGGACATATAATGGGGGTGGGAGGGGTTAGCATTAGGTTTAGGGTTAGGTTTAGAGTTAGGCTAAGGAGAGTGGTAAGAATGAAGGAAAGAAGGACTGTATAAAGGGAAAAGGGTGGGAGGGGTGGGGGGGAAGGGAAAAAAAAGAAACATCATTACCCTATGTAAACGTAAAAAAATAAAAAAAATTAAAAAAAAAGGTAATAAAAAAAAAAAAAAAAGAATTGCCTAAACTGAACGAGGAGGACATACACAATTTAAATAGACCAATTTCAAGTAATGAAATAGAAGAAGTCATCAAAAGCCTACCAACAAAGAAAAGTCCAGGACCAGATGGGTTCTCAGCCGAGTTCTACAAAACCTTTAAAGAAGAGCTCATTCCAATACTTCTCAAAGTATTCCAGAAAATAGAAGAGGAGGGAACCCTCCCAAACTCGTTTTATGAAGCCAATATCACCCTGATACCTAAACCAGACAGAGACACATCGAGGAAAGAAAATTTCAGACCAATATCCTTAATGAACATCGACGCAAAAATTCTCAACAAAATTTTAATAAATCGCATACAAAAACATATTAAAAAGATAGTGCACCATGATCAAGTGGGTTTCATCCCAGGGATGCAAGGTTGGTTCAACATTCGGAAATCAATAAATATCATTCACCATATCAATAGACTTAAAGTCAAGAATCACATGATTATTTCAATAGATGCAGAAAAAGCATTTGATAAAATACAGCACCCCTTCATGCTCAAAACACTAGAAAAAATAGGGATAGTGGGAACATTCCTTAACATTGTAAAGGCCATCTATGCTAAGCCCATGGCTAATATCATTCTAAATGGTGAAAAACTGAAAGCATTCCCCCTAAAATCTGGAACAAGGCAGGGATGCTCTCTTTCACCACTCCTATTCAATATCGTCCTTGAAACTCTAGCCAGAGCAATTAGACAGACCAAAGAAATTAAAGGGATACGAATAGGAAAAGAAGAACTCGAACTATCCCTGTTTGCTAATGATATGATTATATACTTAGAGGAACCAGGAAATTCCACCAGAAAACTTTTACATCTCATAAGTGAATTCAGTAAAGTAGCGGGATATAAGATCAATGCACATAAATCTAAGGCATTTTTATACATAAGTGATGAATCTTCAGAAAGAGAAATTAGGAAAACTACCCCATTCACAATAGCCTCGAAAAAAATAAAATACTTGGGAATCAATCTCACAAAAGAGGTGAAAGACCTCTACAGTGAGAACTAGCGAACACTAAAGAAAGAAATTAAAGAAAACCTCAGAAGATGGAAAGATCTCCCATGTTCTTGGATAGGAAGAATTAATATTGTCAAAATGGCCATACTACCAAAAGTGCTATACAGATTCAATCAATTCCAATTAAAATCCCAATGATGTACCTTACAGAAATAGAGCAAGCAATTATGAAATTCATCTGGAAGAATAAAAAACCCAGAATATCTAAAGCAATCCTCAATAGAAAGAGTGAAGCAGGGGGTATCGCAATACCAGATCTTCAACTCTACTACAAAGCAATAATAACAAAAACGGCATGGTATTGGTACAAAAATAGAAAGGTGGATCAATGGTACAGAATAGAGGACACGGACACAAACCCAAATAAATATAATTTTCTCATACTAGACAAAGGGGCCTAAAATATGCAATGGAGAAAAGATAGCCTCTTCAACAAATGGTGCTGGGAGAATAGGAAATCCATATGCAACAGAATGAAACTGAACCCATATCTCTCACCATGCACGAAACTAAACTCAAAATGGATTAAGGACCTCGGAATCAGACCAGAGACCCTGCATCTTATAGAAGAAAAAGTAGGCTCAGAGTTTCAACATGTCGGATTAGGACCAGACTTCCTCAACAGGACTCCCATAGCACAAGAAATAAAAGCAAGAATCAACAACTGGGATAGATTCAAACTAAAAAGCTTTTTCTCAGCAAAGGAAACTATCAGCAGTGCAAAGAAAGAGCCTACAGAGTGGGAGAAAATCTTTGCTAATCATACTTCAGATAGAGCACTAATCTCCAGAATCTATAAAGAACTCAAAAACTCTACACCAAGAATGCAAATAATCCAATCGACAAATGGGCTAAGGAAATGAATAGACACTTCACAGAAGAAGATCTACAAGCAATCAACAAACATATGGAAAAATGTTCAACATCTCTAGTAATAAGAGAAATGCAAATCAAAACCACCCTAAGATTCCATCTCACCCCAATTAGAATGGCGATTATCAAGAATACAAGCAACAACAGGTGTTGGCGAGTATGTGGGGAGAAAGGTACACTCATACATTGCTGGTGGGGCTGCAAACTAGTGCAGCCACTCTGGAAAGCAGTGTGGAGACTCCTTAGAAAACTTGGAATGGAACCACAATTTGACCCAGCTATTCCACTTCTTGGCCTATACCCAAAGGACTTAAAATCAGCATACTACAGAGATACAGCCAAATCAATGTACATAGCTGCTCAGTTCACAATAGCTAGATTGTGGAACCAACCTAGATGTCCTTCAATTGATGAATGGATAAAGAAACTGTGGTATATATATATATATATATACAATGGAATATTACTCAGCCATAAAGAATGAAAATTAAAGAAAATTATGGCATTTGCAGGCAAATGGATGAAATTGGAGAATATCATGCTAAGTGAGATAAGCCAATCTAAAAAAACCAAAGGACGAATGATCCCGCTGATAAGTGGATGATGACACATAATGGGGGGTGGAAGGGGTTAGTGTTAGGGTTAGAGTTAGGTTTAGGGAGGGGGCAAGAATGGAGGAAGGAAGGACTGTATAGAGGGAAAGAGGGGTGGGAGGGGTGGGGGGAAGGGAAAAAAATAACAAAATGGATCAAATAGCATTACTCTATGTAAATTTATGATTACACAAATGGTATGCCTTTACGCCATGTACAAACAGAGAAACAACATGTATCCCATTTGTTTACAATAAAATAATAAAAAATAAATAAAAAACAAAAATAAAAAATAAAATGCATTATTCTAAAGAATACTGTGACCAGCACCATAATCCTTTTTACAACTTTGCTGTCATTCCTAAAAGAAACTCTGTATCATTTAGATATTACCCCTGCTTCTGGTTTGGATATGAGGTGTCCCCCAAAAGCTTACATGTGGGACAATCCAAGAAAGTTCAGAGAAGAAATGAAAATCACACAATCTATGAATTAATCACCTGATGAGATTAATTGGGTGGTAACTGAAGGCAGATAGGATGTGACTGGAGAGGTGGGCATTGAAGGTGTGGCTTTGGGGTATATATTTGTGTCTGGCGAGTGGAGTCACTCCCTCTGCTTCTTGATCATCATGTGAGCTGCTTCACTCCATCACACTCTTCCACCATCTTGAGCCCCCAAGGAATGGAGCCTGTTGTCCATGGACTGAGACTTCTGAAACCGTGAATCCCCAGATAAACTTTTCTTCTAAACTTGTTCTGGTCATTTTTTTCAGTCACAGCAGTGAAAAAACTGACTGAAACATACCTAATCCTTTCATTTCTCCTTCCCTACCCTATTCTTGATAACCATTAATCTATTTTCTATCTCTATAAATTTTCCCATTATGGATATTTCATATAAATAGAATCATATAAGGTATGTATGCCTTTTGTGCCTGATTTTCAGTTACCAAATTGCTTTCAAGGTTCATACCTATTGTAGCATGTATCACTAATTCCTTCCTATTTTATGACTGAATCGTATACCACATTTTGTATATTCAGTCATCAGGTAGTGGACATGGGAGCTATTCCCACTTCTGGGTTACAGAGACTATTACTGCTATGAAAATTCATGCAGATATATATTTTGCTGTGAAGGTGGTGTATACTTCCAAACGGAATGACTAGGTGAAATGGTAACTCTTTAATCAATGGTTTTCCAAAGTGACTGCATCATTTCCATTCTCACCCACAGTGTTTTAATTTATCCACATTTCTGCTACCAGTTGGTTATCTGTCTTTTGGATTATAGTCATGATAGTGGATTAAAAAAAATGTCTTTTTTTTGTGGTTTTCGTTTGCACTTCCCTAGTGACTAATAAAGTTGATGTGCTTTCATATACTTATTGCTCATTTGTATATCCAAGTGGATCCTGTGTCAAGTTTTTCATTAAATTGTCTTATCATTGTTGAGTTGAAAGACTATTTTATATATTCTATATGCAAGTCCCCTATCAGATATGTGATTTGCATATATTTTCTCTCATTCTGTGAGCCTTTTTTTTGAACCAGGGATTAACCCCAGGGGTGTTTAATTATAGAACCACACCCCAATCCTTTTTATTATTTTTTTTTTTTTAATTTAGAAACAGGGTCTTGCTGAGTTGCTTAAGGCTTCTCTCAGTTGCTGAGGCTGGCTTTGAACTTATGATCCACCTACCTCAGTTGCCCAAACTTCTGGGACAGGTATACACCGCCTTACTCAGCCTTCAATTTCTTGAGAGTATCCTTTAAAGAACAAAGTTTTTAATTTTGGTTGCTTGTCTTTTGGTATGTCTGAGAAACTATTAAGATATCTAATGCCATGATATTACTCAAATATTTTCTTCAAAATTTTTATAATCTTATCTCTTGCATTTAGGTCTTTGATGCATTTGAGTTAATTATTATTTATGATATGATGTAAGGAAGGGACCTGACCCTTTTTTTTTTAATGATTTAGATATATAGCTGACTCAGCACCATTTATTGAAAAATAATTTTTCTCCATAAATTATTCACCACTCTTGTTCAAAATCAATTGATTGTGAATGTAAGGACTTATTCCTAGACTCTCAATTTTATTCCATTGATCATAATGTATTAATTTACCTAAATCACACTATCTTGATTCGTGTTTTGAGTTAAATTTTGAGTTTGGAAAGTTTTGAGTGCTTAAAGTTTATAACTTTTGAAAATTGTTTGGGCTATTCCATGTCCTTTTATTTCCATGACATTTAGAATTTGTTGACAATTCCAACAAGGAATCATCTGAATGCCCATAGGTATTATCTTAAATATAGATCACATTGAAAAGTCTTGTCATCTTAACAACAACGAGCAGATTCAAAAACCACCCATATAAAGGGAGAGATATGCCATTTTCAAGAATTGAAAGGCTTAATGTTATTAGAACTACATAGTATCCAAAATTTTACATATTGATTCAATGCATTCCCAAATAAACTTCCAGCAGGATTTTTTTATAGAGTTCAATAGCTGATTCCAAAATTTGTATTGGAAAGTAAAGAAAATTGAATATGAGAACAAAGAGAACTCACATTATCTTACTTTAAGGTTTATATAGTCAAGTAATCAAGATTATGTGGTTAATGGATAAAATCGTACTTCAGTGGAAGAGAAGAGAGAATCTACAATAGATCAAGTATATATATGTATACATATATTAGATTAATTCATTTTTATAAGAAGATAATGGTATTCAGTAGAAAGGACAATGCTAGAAAAATTGGACATTGATACCTATGTCTCATATCATATATGAAAATTGATTTGAGATGACCTAAGACCTAAATTTGAAAGCCAAAAAATCAACATCTAGAAGAAAAACACTAGGTACAATTCTTCTGATCTTGAAGTTTTTAGGTTGGATGCAAAAAGCATGAAACAAAAAAAAGGAAGTAGTGACAAATATCACAAAATTACATATTTTACTGTTTGAAAAACACTATTAATAAAAAAGTAAGGAACAAACCACAAAACAAGAGAAAAGAGTTGCAGAACAAGAAGAATATCTATAACAAAAAAGAAAATTTCATAATTCAATTATAAGACAACAAATCCACTTTTAAATAGCAAAAGATTTGAACAAGTGCTTCACCAAAGATACATATGGTAAATAAGCACATAAAAATATGGTCAACATCATTAGCCATTAGGGAGATATGAGCTGAAACTATAACAAGTTATCACTACAGATTTATTGGAATGATTAGTGTTTTTTAAAGTCTCTCAATACCAAATGCTGGTGAGGATATAGAAACTCAGAAACTTTCATTATATGCTGGTAGGACTGGAAAAGGATACGGACACTTTGGAAAACAATCTGGAAGTTTTTTATAAGGTTAAATATTCCCTTACCAGATGACCCAACAATCTCACTCCCGTGTATTTAACTAAGAGTGAAAACATGTCCATACAAATGTTTTGCATGAGTACTAACAGCATTGTTATCTTAATTACCAAAACCAGAATCATGCTAAGTGAAGTAAGTTATTTTCAAAAAGCTACCTTGATGTATCCTTCATTTTATGTGACTTTCCATAAAAGGCAAAATTATCAGGACAGAAAACTTATCAAGGATTGCCAATGGGCTAAAGGGAAGGGAAAGGACTGACTGACATGATGTATTTTGTACAATGATGGAAATATCTCATGTTTTATTTGTGGTAGTGATTATGTAACTTCACATTTGTCAAAATTAGTAGACTTGTATACCTTAAAAGGTGAATGTTAGAGTATATAATATGAAGTAAAAGAAACCAGACTTTTAAAAAATTAAATGTTTAGAGACAGGAAGTAAAATGATAGCAATATATAAAAGGATAGCTAAATGAATTATGGTATAACCACATCATGGAATAAAGTGCTTCTAATAAAAAAAAGTATGAAGTAGTTCTGTAAGTTGGATTGAAGTGATTTCCAAGAATATTGAGAAAATGTAAAATTCAAAATAAACATAAATGAGGTTCTCTAAGAATACCAAAATAGTGAAACATGGAAAAATATCTAAAAATTATAACAATAAATTATTTCTAGAAGCAAAAGATTTATAGATACAGAATAATGGGCAAATGGTGTTCCAGAAAAGATGTTCCAAAATGTTCAATATTGAAATCCATCCCAATAAAGTTTCTGGACTTGAAAATAGGGGAAGTATCCTTAGAATGGCCTGTTAAAATACCTAATCACCTGTGAGGGGAAAAAGTGACCGCCTTCATGAGATTTCATGATAGTAATATTCACAGCTAGAACACAGTAAAGCAAGGTGAGTAAAAACCTGGTAGACAAAACTTATTTCATTTCTTCTATTCATGTCAGATCAGTTGGAGAAAACTAAAATGAAGAAGACATAAAGCCCAAAATAACATAAATAATTAATAAGTTAGATATAGTGGATACAAATTGAACTCTGTCATGAAAACAGAGAATGCATTTTTTCTTTTTGAGTTTTCATGAAACCTTCAGAAAATTGGCCATATATTAGGTCATAAAGAAACTCCAATACTAGATTCAGAATGAAAGAAATACCAACTATATTCTCTGAGTACTTAGCAATAAAATTAGGTATTTATAAGAGAGTGAGGAAACAGGAAACTGTCACTTCTTTCTTTAAAACCTTTTTGTGCTAAGGAGGAAAGTAAAATAGGAATTACAAGACACCCGAAATAGGTTTATTGTTCATCAGATCATATAGAATATAATTAAAGTATTTCTAAAAAATAACAGTTCTCAAATTTAAAAGCACAAATATTAAGAGTCAAAACTGGACAGAAAATAATCAGAATTACTAAATAAATCCAGGTGTTATTCTTGAGGACAAAAAACAATCTAAAGCACATCATATATAAAAAGCAATTTCTAGAGGTTATGCATAGTATGATTCCATTTATATAGTATTAAATGAAATGTGGTATGTACATAATTTATAATTTATAACATTATTCAATTATAAAAGGGAATGAAGTTTTGATACATGCTACAACATGAATGAACCTTAAAAACATTAAGCAAAATGAAACAAACAACAATAGCAAAAAACTAGATAGAGACAGAAGGTATATTAAAGCTTTCCATGGACCAGGATAAGGTGAAATTTGATAGTTATTACTTCATTGATACAGTTTATTTGAGGTGATGAAACAGATTTGGAAATCAATAGTGGCAATGATTTTACAACATTCTGAATATATCTTTGAATTTTACACTTATAATGATTAAAATGGTAAATCTTATTAAGTATATAATATATAGAGATATCCATGCTTTAAAAAAAATAGTAATGTCATATAACACAAACCATTGCGTTGTCCACTTAAAATGGGTGTATGCTATGTAAATGAGACCTCAATAAAGCTCCCTCAAAACCCAAAATGGCATTAAGTATATAGATGGATAGAAATTAAAAGTTTCCAGGAGGGTCATGGCATATAACTCAGTGGTAAAGTATGTGTGCATGTGTTTAGTATGCACGAGGCAGTGGGCTCAATACCCAGCTCACAAAAAAAAAAAAAAAAAAAAAAAAAAAATTTCCAGGGACTAGTGATGGGAGGGGGACCATAAGAGAAATAGTACAACAGTGGTCCTATATGGTAACACCACCTTTCTGTTTCTTTATTTTGACAGTTGTTATAAGGAATAAAATTGCTCAAAAATAATTACACCCCCACATATACACAATGGTGTGAATAGTCTCTAGATAACAGTATTTCAGTTTCCTGGTTTTGATACTTCACTATAGTTGCAAAAAACACAAAAAATGTTACCACTGGGGGAAGGTGGAGGAAGAATGCCCAGGATGGTACTATTTTTGCTGTTTTCTTTGAGTTTAGAAGAATTCGGAGGTGCCAGCAGGGGATGATTAGAAAAACTGAGGCATAAACAAATAAACATAGATTCAGGGAAAACTTAAACAAATCTGAGAATGATTTTCTCAATTTTAGGAAAATTATTTTTGGATAAGATTGGCAATTGCATCCAAATCTCTGTGTTTTCTCTGCCCCAAGAGATGCCACCTCTGTGTATGGCGACAGCATTTCTCATCTGCTCCTTCCAACCTCCTTCCTACTCATCTCTCTGATTCCATCTTATGCTTCCCAATCACTCTTCACACAATAGCCAGAATAACCTTTTTAAAATGTCAATCATATCAGGTCACTCCAGACATCCCTTTCCTATATTAAAATATAAAAAGTCATTCTCTTGCATTATCTTCTATTTTTATGTTTTTTCACATCTCTTTTTAAAATTTCATTTTGATATAAGTTATGGAGTTTATTTTTCTCTCAACTAGTCAACTATTGTAAAATCAGTTGGTAAGCAAGATTTTTTCAACCTATTTGTGATGCCATTTTTATCAAACAATAAATCCATTATATCATTATGCATTTTTTAATTATTTACTTTGTTAAATTGGTCTCAGCTCATTTGTGGGTCATTATCTTATTATTTTATGATTGATATCTATTATGTTTTGTAGAATATTGCTATGCCTGATTATGTAGAAAATTATTTTTTAATATTCAAAAATTTTGAATGTCCATTTTTGAATAGTGAATCAGATGTTTGCAGGATTATCAGTCATTTTGGTTTCATGGAAAAATAATTAATGCATGCAAGTTCTCATACAGACCTTATGAGATTTTCAAGGAACTTGCATTTAAACATAGTATAAATTACATGGGCATCTTTAAAATACTTAATCAAATACAAGGGAATTTATTTGTAACAATAGGATGATATTTCTTATTTGAGAAAGAAAAGAGTTCATTGGATTAATTTCTGATCATTTCAATACCTACACTGATGACATTTCTAATATGGTGTCTCTCAGTAACTTGATCTTGTCACTTCAATGACTTCATCTTCCTATCTACCTCAGTCACTTTCATAGTCATCTACTACACCTCAGATACTAATGACATCTCTTTCATATCCTCAATCCAACCACTTTCCCTCATCTTTCCAGTTCATTGCCTTTACCACCCTAACTCCACAGGTCTTTAAATCCTTAATCCTATCACCTTTCTGCTTTTTTCTGACCCTCCTAACATCATCATCACTTCTTCTTATAGTTTCGATACTATATTTCCATTATTTTATTAATTATTCTCTTGTATAGATACACTCATTTGCTTCTCTATCCATCCTACTCACCTGGAAAATCTTGACCCTGATTAATTTCATTTCTCTTCCTACTCATACAAGCACCCATGCACCAGAAATTGCTCAGTGGCAAACATACACTCTGCCTATCCTCACTTTAAAATCATGACTACAATCCTCCAAAGACCCTTGATGCCTCTTTGAAATTCCACTGTATTTCAAGTATTCTTTACAATCTCCAATATCCTCTCCTTCCTCCTCACTTTCAGCTGATTAATTTGCTCACTTTTTCATTAAGAATGCAGAAACAATAAGACAAAGACTCCCATGTGGGCCTATCAGTACATCTTCCACCTGACCTGAATTTGTGCTCTGTAGTCTGCTTTCCATTTTCTTACTAGAGGTAGACTCTATGTGACTTTCTAAAAAGAGCTCTTCTAACTTTAAAAATTCTACTTCTTGCCTTTCCAAGGACATTCACCCACCCATTGTCTCCTATCTTTCCTTCCTAGATGCATTCCAAATAAAATACAAACTTTTCAAATGCTGTGTCTTAGAACTTGTTACCTAAGAAGAAAGTTATGTTAAAAAATGTTAGGTATTAAATAAAATTATGTTGACCTCAGGACTTCTTTTACCAACAACCGCATTGATCCACTCTTCTTCATGACCAAATTTCTTAAAGGCATTGTGTATGTGTGTGATCTCCAATTCTCCACCCTTCCTCTCTGTTTGAAACTACTCCAAATCTACTTTAATGTCCCACCATCACATTCCATCAAAAAAAAAAAAACTCATCAAAGTCACCAATAATCTCCATATTAAATTTCATGATCAGGCATTATCTTACATAGTTGACCACCAATATCTGACTGAGACTGAGTGACCACATTCTACGTGTTCTTTTTTTTTTTTTTTTTTAAAGTTGGTTGCCCATGTCAGAAGATTCTTTCTTCCTCCCCGCTGCTTTCTTTTAGTCCCCTTTGCTCCTCATGTTGCTTCCACACCTTTGTTCCATCGCTAGCTCCAGTTCCTGTCTTGGCTATTCTTCACCTACAATCACAACCTTGGTCATTTCTTCAGTTCCAAAGGTTTTATTAGGTTGAGTAATGTAAATTTGCATTTATTTTCAGTCAAAGATCATCAAGTATTATCAACTGTGTATTGCTTAACCTACATTCCATCTACATGTTGCCAAATACCAGGTCAGAACTGTCTTCAAAATCCAATCTACATATGCAAAAGGCCTGCTCAGCATCTCTGATTATCTAATAGATTGTCTCCACCTCAGTGATCCATAACTAAACCTTGCTCCTTTCCCCCAGACCATTCCTTCTCAAGTCTGACCCAAAAAATATTGGATAATATTTATAATATTCCATCCTTTTAGTTACTCAAATCCAAAATCTTTGAGTTCTGACTTCTTTCTCCTGCTCTCTATCTCTAAGCTACCAAAAAAATCTGTTGGTGGTTCTCTTTCAAATGTGTATTGTTCGTAAAGCAAAGGAGGACAATAAAACACCCTGACTGTACCCTTTCTATTGCCCCAAACCTAAACAAGTTAAGGGAATATTGAGAGCAAAACTGACCAGAAATGTGCATGTATATATTACCTTGAAGGACACTGAACTTCTCTTATGAACAATGAAAACTAGGGCCAACCAATGTTCACTGTAGAAAGTGCCCTTTTTTATGTATACCAAGATAGTGGTTCTTTGAAATTGTGGTCATACAAGCAAATTAAGCAAGTTAACACTGATGATGTCACTGATTTTGTAGCCTCACATATAAAACCCCTCTCTCAGTGGCACCTGGCATAGAATTGAGAGCACTGTGGAAAGGATGCATGTCACTCATCCATCCAGCTCTCACTGGACAAAACGCTGTGAGGGACAGAGATGCTATTTGGTGGAGTCCCTTAGAAATGAAGGTGCTGTTTAACCAATTGCCTCTGGGCCTCCTTGTTGAAGCATATCTCAATAAACTCAATATCTCAAATTCCATCTTCAGGTGTCCTTCTTGGTCTCTGGAATCCTCTCCTAGTTCTCTCAGCACAGTTGAGCAGTATACTGTCATACATAACCATATCCAGAATTTACCAACTTCTCATCTCACCCACCCTAGTGTGAATTCCCCTCACCTCTCTCCTCCTTTAGCATAGTTTCCTTCTAAATCTTCCTTCATCTAACTGTACTCTACGTAGTTTACTCCCAATAGAGCCACCATGGTAATCTTTTTAACACATAAGTTAGATGGTTTTGCCTCCCTTCCCAAAATTGTTGATGGCTACTCATATCACTCAGAGTAAAAGCCAGATGCAATACATTGAGCTGTAGCCCATTCTAACCTGGCTTCCACTGACTTCACCTCCTTACATTCCCCTTCCTTCCATGGGCTTCAGCCTTGATCCTTCTGCCTGGAGTGCTCTTCCCCATCAGTAGAGTGAACTCCAGCACATACTTCAAATCCTTTCTCAAATGTCACTTTCTCAGTGAGGCCTACCTAAGCAATTAGCCCACCCTCAAAACTCACCTTGGTAAGCCAGTCATTACCAATCTTTGCAATCTTACTGCAGTTTTTCTGTATCCCATAGTTACTAATTCCTTCTAACACACTACAAAATTCACACCTTCATTACATTTATTGCTTACTTTTTATCCACACCTGACAAAACACTGCTTTATTATTGTATTCTAAATGCCTACAATGTCTGACACATAGTAGATAATGAATATTGGTTAATGCAAAAAAGTTCTTATTCTTTCATCTTAAAAAATATTACATGAAATTTTAAAACTATATATACATTACCTGAATTTTAAAAAAGAAAAATTCCATTTCATCTTACTTTCTGTCTTGCTTAAGAACTATTTTCCAAAAATTAATAAATAAATAAATTGTTGCAGTTTTGGTGGCAGCATGCTTGTCTAACAAGGTCCTGGGTTCTATCCCTAGCACTTCAAAAAATTTGTTGCAGTTTTGTTTCTCAGATTAATAACATCCAAGATATTCTTAAACTGTGGAAAATCCTCACTTATATGCATCATTTTCCATTCATGGTTCTTTGCTATTTTCCTTTGGATATGAAAATGGCTGTCCAAAATCTGAGCCACCAGTTGACATCTACATTTAAACGGAAATATTACCATATCTGTGGTCTGTAGAACAATTCATGATTTAACCACAGGTTCCCTAAGCCAAGTTTTACCAGAGATGAAATTTCTTCAACTGATTTTTTTTCTCTTTCCTTAAACTTTTTAGCTGACACAGAAAATTGATGCAAGTCATGTGATTCGCTGGAATATGAATCTGCCATCCATCTTGATACATCCCAATTCAATGTGTCAGCCGAATTCATTTTCAAAAGCCCTGCAGCTCCACAGAAATGCAGCTTTTTAAAGTCACATAAAATAATAAAGATTGCAGGTTGGATCTTCGCTTTCTAAACACCACAAGCAGTAGAATAAACTCCTCAACACAAAGTGCTCCACATCCATCCCCTTGCAATAACACTTCACTCTCCAGTGATATTCAGAGTATGGTTCCTCCATCCTGGACCTCTTACGGATTCTGTTTCTACAGTAACCAGAAAAAAATTCTTTACTATAAAGTGAACTCATGTAGCCAAACATCCCACAAACAGACCTCGAGGGTGACACAGAACACAGCAGTCACATATAGCAGGGCACTCTTCTACTTCAAAAAACATTTTCTCTAGACACTCAAAGTGAGGGATATATAACTGACAAATGTATTTTTCTGTGGTAATAGATATTACTTGTAAACTCAAATATTACATCTTAAATGATCATCTACTGACTCCAGATTTAGGTACAAAAGATCAGGTACAAAATCTCTCTTTGCAACAACATCAAAAATATACTTAAAAGTATTTATATGTGATGACTGATTTTATGGGTCAACTGATTCTGCCATAATACTGAGGTATTTGGTCAAGCACTAGCCTAGAGGTTGTAGTCAAGGTATTTTTAAGATGAGAATGACATTTAAATTTGTAGACTTTGAGTAAACAGCTCACCTCCAATAATGTGGGTGGGTCTCAGCCAATCTGTTAAGGGATTTATAGGGAAAAATAGAATAAATTGACTGACATCCTCAAGGAAGAGGAAATTCTACCTATATTCGATCTTTGCACTAAAACGGCAGTGCCAGCTCATCCATGGGTCTTTAACCTAACAGTCTACCCTGCAAATTTTGGATTTATTAGTCTTGCTGGACTCCACGTCATGTGAACCAAGATGAAACTAAAACAATACCCCCCCCCATTGTATTTCTCTGTCTCTCTTTCACTCTCTCCTCATAAATCCTATGAGTTCTCATTCTCTGGAGAACCCTGACTAATATGCATGATGTTTAATATCAGTAAGAAAAAGAAGTTTCCAAATTAATGTGAAAAAAAGTTTACATTTGTTTTTATTTTTTCCATTTCCCTCTTTTCTTACAAGAAAGTAAATTTTGTGTCAATAAATGTTGCTTTTAGATTACATCTCTTTTCTTATGTTATTAATTATAATTTCCTCTTGTAGATTAATGGTTGTTAAATGCTTTCAGCCATTTTATTTGGGTTTCTTTTAAATTTCTCATTTCATTGAGTTGTTTTCCTTTTATTCCTTTTCTTTAATGAAAGAAAATAAAACAAAAATGCACATTCAAATTTGAAATATGAGTATATAAAACATAAAGCATCCATTAAACAATTTCCCCGTAAATAAACTAATTGAATCTCAATCTTTCAGCCTATATTTTCTCTATTGTCTTTTTAATGCATAAAATTAAGCTACATTTATATCCTCCCCCAACTACCATGGGAAAATAAATCTTCACCTTTTTCCCCCACTGCTCCGTTTCTATGTAAGGTAGTTGCCATATGGACATGTTAAAAATCATGTCTAAAATTATATGCATGCAGATGTTCTGCAAATACAGGTTTTAGAGAAATATTTTTTTTCTGAAAATCTGGAACGTCAGACATGTTCCATCTTTATTTAATGCAACAGTCTAACCCTTGCTAAAATTATAACTTTCATGATTGATTACATCATTGATCAAACCAAAGCTATTCTGGCATTAACATCTGTTAATCAACCAGATGTTCTCTGTGTGGTCTCACTGACTGAAGAAGATTCCTTCCCTGCTGGATATGGACTAATGGGAAATGGGTGGCATTTTTTTGTTTTTGTTTTTAATTTGTTTTTTCAAGAGAGTTTCATCAGTACTGACAAAGGAACAATATGAATTCTAAAAAAGCACAAATGTATGATAGGTCCCTTCATATTTGTACTGTAACATAATAGAATCAAATACACACAATCTACTTCCTTCCTTGGGTTATGGGCATGAGTCACTTTGTGACACCAACGGCAGTCTTTTTTTTTTTTTTTTTTTTTCCTTTCTTTCTTTTTGAGGTACTGGGGATTGAACTCAGAGATAATTTACCACTGAGCTAAAACCCTAGCCCTTTTTTATAGTTTCACAATGAGACTTTGCTAAATTTCTGAGGTTGGCCTGAACTCAAAATCTTTCTGCCTCTCAAGTAGCTGGGACTACATGTGCACCATCATGCTTGGCCAAAAATAAATAAATAAATAAATAAATTGCTTGTAAATGACAGGTCTTTACCTACTTTATATCTCAATCTCTTACTGACTCTTGGCTTATCCAAGTAAAATGTCAATATACAAACTTGCCTATGAAGAGTTATGCCAAACTTTAGTCAGTGAGTCACAGTAAAAATCTTATTAGTTGCAGCCATGCAACTGTTTTTTTCAAAATGCTGTGACAAACTTATCTTTATTTCCTTGATTCAAAACAGGAAAACAGAGAAAGGAAATAAAGAAAGAAAAGTGAGCACAAAGAAAGAAGGAAGATCACAATTTTTTTATTTATCCTCATTTCTAAGGATATCTGAAAACAATTTAGGCCCAAAGTCATCCCTAAAAAGTATGAGGCCAGTAGAAAGTTTTAATTTTTGCAATCTTCCCTCATACCTCATTTCATTCACAATATTTACACCTGTTCTGCATTAAATGCATCCAAAAGAGTGTTAGAATTTATTGTTATGAGTTGCAAAATATTTTGGCCTCAAAAGGTCAAAAGGAGTAATGGGTAAAACCAAGGATTGACTTGGGATTCTGGGTAAGCTAAGGAGATGATCGCCTGTTATTGAGTCCTTTAGCAGCATTTGGCACAACATCCTAGACTCACTGCCTTTAGTTCTTTCCTGCCCATTCTCTGCATTTGCGTCCTTGTCCAGGTAAAACAGGAAAGGGCCTCCCCAAAGACAGTGCCATTCACACCCCACTATTTTTCCTATCAAAGATGTGCATTTCTTTACACCATCTCATTTTCATCCCCACAACAAACTTGCAAGGTAAGTATAATAGATCATTGATTTCATAGTTAAGGGAACTGAGGCCCAGCATAGTCAAATGATCACACAGAGAAGACACATTTTGTGGGGGGGCTATAATTCTACCTGAGTTTTCAAATCGCAAATTAAAGGAGTTCCTTCCCTATTCCCCAGAGCAAAAGAGGTGTTTCATTGGAAACAACAATAAAAAGAAAGAATCAGGGATGAACAAACTGCCATTTCTCCTTCTGTGTCACAAACTCTCTGAGGAAAACATATGCAGACCCTCAGATCCATACTCCGTTTTACTCACAAATCCAAGATGCCCAATCGCTAATCTGCAGGGAGGGTACACGTCTCTAGAGACAGCAATCTGGGCATTTGTCAATCATTTGTCTGTTGTATCCACAGAGATGAAGGAACAGTGATGATTTTTTGCTTACAATGATTGAAAAAGCAAATATCCGAAACAGCTTATATTTAGAGTAATTCTTGCCAGGTGTGACAACTACTGACCTTTTCTGAAGCCACTCACAATGTTGAGCAGTATGCACCTGTGTTGCTCCTTAGACAATCACAATGAGAAATAATAACAGATTTCTCGACTGTAGGAGAGTTGGAGAAACTGATTTTGCAGCAGGGATTGAGTGAGATTCTGAGCTTCTCCTGCTTTGTTCTAATGGCACATTATTCCATGATAGGGGAAAACTGACTTCCAGTAAATTTCCAGGGAGAAATTTTTTTTTTTCTTTCCCAGCTAAGGAAGTATCCAGCTGTATCCAAATCCAACTTGGTACATCACTCTTTTTGGTCTTTCACAAGACAACCATAGTCCTAGATGAAATGAGAAAATGGTTTGGGCCATAATCTCAAAAGACATGACCCTGATTGCCATCTTCCTGAAAGTTGAAATTCTGAGAGATCAAAATCCCCAAAATACAATTCTGGAAAAAATGATTTAAAAAGTCTTCAAAAGAGATTTTTTTTTTACATATCAAAGGGGATTTATTTGATAAACATAAAAATGCAAAGGAACACTTCATAGGCCACTTTACATAATATAATAGACAGTAACAACATACATATTTTTGCAAGCATAAACAATCAGGTAGACCAAAAACAGTTGCAGGGGTAAAATCATTAGGAGAAAATAAACTGCATTCATGAAGAAATAGGCCAATAAGTGAAATGTATAAATACATATCTCTGTGGTTAGTAATTGCATGCACCTAGCTTTATAATTTCTATCATCTGAAATACTATAACATGTGGTGGTACATGCATGTAATCACAGAAACTCTAGAGACAGAAGCAGGAGGATGGAGAATTTGAGACTAGCCTCAGAGACTTAGTGAAACCCTCATCAACTGAGCAAGACTCTGGCTCAAAACAGAGACCACCCGCCAGCTGAATAGTAATAAGAATTGCTTCCAATTCAGAATCTGGCCTCTTTCACTTTCCTAGCGTATACTCACCACAGATAAGAATTCTTCAGTCAAGTGGATGTGGGGAAAAAGGGAGGATGTGGGGGAAAAGGTACACTCATACATTGCTGGTGGGACTGCAAATTGGTGCAGTCCCTCTGGCAAGCAGTATGGAGATTCTTTAGAAAACTTGGAATGGAACCACCATTTGACCCAGCTATCCCATTTCTTGGCCTATACCCAAAGGACTTAAAATCAGCATACTACAGAGACACAGCTACATCAATGTTTATAGCAGCTCAACTCACAATAGCTAGATTGTGGAACCAACCTAGATACCCTTCAATAGATGAATGGATAAAGAAATTGTGGTATACATACACAATAGAATGTTATTCAGCCATAAAGAAGAATAAAGTTATGGCATTTACAGGTAAATGGATGGAGTTGGAGAATATCATGCTAAGTGAAATAAGCCAATCCCAAAACTCCAAAGACCGAATGATTTCTCTGATAAGTGGATGATGATACATAACAGGGGGTGGGAGGGAGGCAAGAATGGAGGAAGGTTGGATTGTATAGAGGAAAATGAGTGGTGGGGAGGGGATGGGGGAAGGAAAAGTAATAGAATGAAACAAATATCATTACCCTATATACATGTATGATTACACAAATGGTGCAACTCTACTTCATGTATAACCAGAGAAACAATAGTTGTATCCCATTTGTGTGCAATGAATCAAAGTTTAAAAAAAATTTCTTCAGCCAAGTTGCCACACAAAAAAAATCATTTTATTTTTCTAACCATCTTAAAATTTTAGAAGTAGCAGTTCTGACAGATACTATTGACATCCCCCAAAAGAAAATTCAGTTAATTATTGTCACTAGATTCAGCTCAGAGTCCCTCTAAGATCAATATGTTTTGGGATGCCCTCTTCTTTAATTATCTTAATCGTTACCAATAGGCTATATAACCTGTGCTTGTGAAGCATGTTGACTTGGGATATAAGAGCTTTTGTTCAAATACCAACTCTACCACTTATTAACCACGCTTTTTTCACCTGTTTACCAAGGATAATAATAACTTACTTGTAGGGTGATTGTGAAGATTACTAAAGTAATATATGTAAAGCATTTATACCTAGCATATAACAAGTGCTCAATAAACAGAAACTATACAGACAACATAGGAATGTAGGTATTCCTCAAAGAAAATTGAAGAATAAATCTCATCTACTTTAAAAAAAAAAAATGAAAAAAACCTCCTAAAAAGGAAGGTCACTATTCAACTCGTATTTTTAAAATGTTTCAAAAGAAAATGGAGTAATGCAAGAAGCACTAAATGAAGCTATAATATCACATTCCTCACTCTACTTTTATCTCTTTAATCAACTCAGTCTCCATCGCTGACCATGATGTTAGCTCCTCTAATTGAGCTTCCTAATGTCTGCTATAGTTTGGATCAAGTTCCCCAAAGGCCTATGTGTTAAAGGCTTGGTCCTCATGGTGTTGGAATTGAGAAGTGGAATAAACTTTAAGAGGTGAGGCCTAGTGTAAAGTTTTTAGATCACTGGGGTCATGCCATCAGAGAGCATTGTGGGAACCAGGTCACTTCTTACTCTCTTTTGCTCTCTGGTTTGTGATGTAAGCAGTTTTGTTCTGCATGTTCTTGCCATGATATACTGCTTCTTCACAGGCCTAAAAACAATGAGTCCATCTGACTGGGTACTAGAAACTCTGAAACTAAGAGCCAAAATAAAGTTTTACTCTTTGCAAATTATTATTTCAGATATTTTGTTACAGTATCAGAAAGCTAACTTATACAATGTCATGGGCCTAAAGGAACGCAGGTAGAAACAATCAATACATACATGGAAGGCAAAACTATTCACACTGTCCTTTCCAATTTAAAGAACTTTTGAATATATTGTATGTTCAATGTGCAATTCAGAGCAATGTCACTTTGATTTCCATGGGTAGAATTCAATATTATAATCATCATGCATATGAAACACAGACTCACATTCTTGAAAAAGAGCAAAACTAGAATGTATTCCTTGTTTGAAGTTAATTAAAGTGGTAGGAACAGAAGCCATAAAACACTGTCTGCAGTCAACTAATTCTTATAGTAAGCATGTTGATTTATCTTGGTTCAGGTGCATATATTTTTTTTGAGAGTATATTTCTCTTTGAATTAAGAGAAAATATTTTTACTACTCAAATACATGAGAGCAACTTCTTTGTGTGAAAACTTACCAGGGACACTTAAAATTGGAAGTTTTAAGTGCTTCTGCTGTTCTTTTTTCAGCGTGACCAATTGAGGTTATAGGTAAATGGAATAATTTTTGTCACCTATTGTATTTTTCCTACACATTTTAGGAAGACTTTACTAAAATGGTCATTAAATGCCCACACAATCATTCACAGAAAATTGCTCTCCATGGAGAACACAAACTAAATGCAAGTTAGACATTTTCACATATTTAAACACATGACCCAGACTCTGCCCTTTCCACCATCTCCCTATACTACAAGCAAATCTGGCACTGGGTCCTCATGAATGTGTTGAATGAATACACAAACTTACATCTTTTTTCTAAACTGTTTCTACCCCGGTATGCTTTCTTCATATAATGACTAAGAATCAAGCAATAATTATATGATTGAAACTGATTTTTCTTTATCTAAAATTTCACATGGAAAGCTTTCTCAGAATAAAGGTTACTTGGGCACAGGCACAAGTGATGCTGATAACAAGAATGGCTACCAAGCTACTAATTGGTGGGTAATGTATACAGTGTGGATACACTAGTATTTCATGATAGTCATGTGAAGTTGACTAATAGATCATATGAATCAATTTTAAGTTAATAATAATTTCAGTTGCATACAAAAGCTCTAAATATGGCTTTAATATTACATTTCTCTTTCTACTCCCTCCACATATCTTATTGTTTCATGTAAGAATTTTTACGGATTGTTATCCCCTATATCTATTAATAAATTATTGTGGTGAGTTTTTATTAATAATTATATTTTGAACTTTTATACTATAGTTATAACTCATTTTTATAGCACAGTATCAATGCATTCTGAATTTGACCATAAATTGTCTTACCAGTAAGTTTTATACTTTTATATATTTTTAAGTTACTAATTAGCAGCCATTTGTTTCAGTTTTTAATAAAACTCCTTTTAACATTTCCTGTAGTGATGATAAAACCCATAAGTTTTCATTATTTGGGAAAGTCTTTATTTTCCTAATTTCTAAAGGACAGTTTTACCACATAAAGTAAACCCTTCTTGGTTGGAAGTGGGTTTTTTTAATTTTTTTTCCCAGTATTTTGAATATGTTATCCAACTCTCTCTTAGCCTATCATACACCTACTGAGAAATCTTCTAATATCCTTATATAGTTTCCCTGGTATGTGACATGCATCATTTCTCTTGCTGCTTTCAAAATTCTCTTAATCTTTGATTTGTGACAGTTTGATTATAATTTGTCTTGACCAAATCTACTTTGGTTGAATATAAACAGACTATTGAACTGTATACACTTGCATGTCCATATTTTTATCCAGATTTCAGAAGTTGTCCGCTATTATTTCTTAAAATAATTATTCAACACCTTTCTCTCCTTTGTTCATTCCCACAATATGAATGTTAATGCTCTTGGTGATGTTCCATAAGTTCCATAGATTTTAATCATTCCATTTTATTCTTCTTTCTCATCTGACTAGATAATTCAGAATAAGTAATTAATTTTTAAATTCATCTCTTGCTTCTGCTTGATCAAGTGCAGGTGTCTGCACATTTGAAGAAGTAGTCTCTTCTTCCAGACTCTATGGACTGGCTTTAGTAAGGAAAGGCCTTCACCTGTGGTGGTAGTGTGACTGGAACCCCTTTGGCACTGGGACTAATCACACAGTGACACAATGGGAGCATGCCGGAGCTCTAGATGCAGGTAGGCACTAGAGACACTGGTCTAGTGACATGATGTCTGTAACTGGGGTCCATAACATCACCAACTGCATGGACCTTTATGAAAAGATCTCAAGGTGTTCTATGGTGCTTTCAGATGCCATACCAAAACAGACATGTAGACTAAAGGTACAAAACAGAAGACAAATCCGCCTAAATACAGTTATCTCATACTAGACAAGGGTGCCAAAAACATCCATTGGTGCTGGGAAAACTGTAAATCCATATGTAACAAAATGAAATTAAACCTCCATCTCTCACCCTGCACAAAACTCAATTCAAAGTGGATCAAGGACTTAGGCATTAGAACAGAGATCCTGTACCTTCTAGAAGAAAAAGTAGGCCCAAATCTACAACATGTCAGCTTAGGTACACTCATACATTGCTGGTGGGACTTCAAATTGGTGCAACCACTCTGGAAAGTAGTATGGTGATTCCTCAGAAAACATGGAATGAAACCACCATTTGACCTAACTAACCCACTCCTCAGTTTGTATCCAAAGGACTTAAAGTCAGCATACTACAGTGACACAGCCACATCAATGTTTATAGCAGCTCAATTCACAATAGCTAAACTATGGATCAAACCCTTCAACCAACTAATGGATAAAGAAAATATGGTATATATACACAATGGAATATTACTCAGCCATAAAGAAGAACAAAATTATGGCATTTGCTAGTAAATGGATGGAACTAGAAACTGTAATGCTAAGTGAAATAAGCCAATCCCAAATAACCAAAGGCTGAATGTTTTCTCTAATATGCAGGTGCTAATTCACAATAAGGGGGACAGAGTTTTGGGGAAGAATAGAAGTACTTTGGATTAGACAAAAGGGAATGAAGAGCAGAGAGGGGGAATGGGAATAGGAAAGACAGAAGAATGAAACAGACCTTGCTATCCTGTGTGCATAAATGATTACACAACCAATGTAATTCTACATCATGCCCAACCAGAAGAATGAGAAGTTATTATACACCATATATGTATAATATGTCAAAATATATTCTACTGTCATGGATAATGAATTGGAACAAATTTTAAAAAGTAATTAAAAAGAGAAATGAATTAAGAGCACAGAAACAAAAAAGAAGAGTTGCAATCATTAGTGTTACCCCTCATTCTAACAGCAATGGACTAAAGCAAACAGCAATGAAGGGTGGGGCCTGATGGGTGCACAGACATGGTGGCAACAGTCACCTACTGGGAGGGACTGACTACCGGACTGACTATAGGGATGTACATAGTGATAAGGGCTGTGACTACAGACAGGTTTATGCATGGCAGTAACGGCTTGCTCCATCTATTGAGATAGCCAGTTGGGGCTGGTTACATATACATGCATGGTTGTAGAGGCCAGTTGCAGAGGTCAGCTGTGGTAGCAAACACAGTGGTTGGGGCAATTATGGAGTCCAGAACCAGTTGTTGGCATGCATGTAGCAGTGGTACTGGTGATGTGTTGCCGCCCGCAGCAACAATCTCACAGTAATTTATCGGAGGTGAACTGGAAATGAACCACTTCTATTACTTTATCTAGTGGGCTGCTTTCTTGTTTGTTCGCTTATTTGCTAGTTTATAGAGGAAGAGAGGCTTTGCTTACTTTTAGTTTTAGAGGAAGAGAGGCTTTGAGAGGAAGAAAGACTTTGCTTAATTTTAGAGATGCTACTCTTTCAGAGAGGCTATGCTTATCAAAGAGGCTATTTCTTAGAGGTCTGCTGCTTCTTCTTAGAGGTGCGTCCTGCATCCTGCGTCCTAAAGGTGCGTGCTAGAGGTGCGTGCTATCAGAGGTGCTTTCTATCAGAGGTGCTTCTTAGTGGTGCGTCCTGTGACCTGCAACCGGCGATCTAAAGGTGCCTTCTTCATTCTGTGATCTGAGATCTGCGCTAGAGTTGTCTGCTTAGTCCCACGTTCTGCGAACTTCAACCTTCATTCTGCGACCTGCGACCTGCAACCTAGTTCTTAGTTCTCTGTTCTGCAATCTAGAGGTATGGCTTTAGTTCCGCGTTCTGCCAACTGCGATCTGCGACCTAGAGGTGCGTGCTAAAGGTGCGTTCTTAGTCCTCCACCCTGCCATCCACGATCTCCTCCCAGGCAAAGAGAATATCTTATATACCCTAAGGCAACCAATTAGCTTAGGATTAAGTAGCACGGTTGGAGCGTGTGCCATGGTACCAATCAAGAAAGAATGAGGAACATTTGTTGACCACTAGCGCAGAGGAGACATTAACTAATCAGGCAAAAGTAGATCACACCGTGTTAACACTAATTATGTGCCACCTCTTGGTCCAACACCAGCCGCCATCCTAGGGCTCTCTGCAGTGATGGCCTTCGAGTGACTGCCTATGCATGCAAAGCTGCAGAGATTGAAGTTCCAGCTCCTGGGACCATCTATGGGTGTATGCATGGCAGTGGAGGTCAGTTAAATAAAATGGAGCCAGCTACTTGTGCATGCACAAATGTAGGAAGGTGCCAGGCAACAGGCTTACATTTGTAGCTGTAGAAGTGAGCATGGGGTTGGGAGTCAGCAGAGGAGATTGGTGCCAGTTGCATGTGTACACAGAATTGCATGTTCAACCACAGGTGCACACAGTGGTAAAGGCCAGGGCCCATAGTGGTGGTCCAGACCATATGTAGGCATATGAACATTGTCTTCACCAAGTCTCTGTCTAGGAATATCATGGAGGCAGAGAGGTTTGGGCAGCTCCAGAGAGAGCGGTAGAAGACAACCAGATACTGAGAAGGCAAAAAGTGTGGAGCCTTTGGTGGAAAAGTTTAGGAGGAAGGTCTACTGTAGTTATACCAGTTTTTGGTTTACTCTGAGACAAAGCTACTTGAGTTCTTTATGGAATATGCTTCTGTAGTCTAAAATGACAAGTATTGTGTGGTCTTTGGCAGTGAAAGTTGCAGGGGCTACACAGCAGACACTGGAGGGAATGAGGTTGACTACAGAGAAGGCCAGTAGAGGCCTACGCAAAACAGACCATTGAGGACTGTGGTGGCCCCAACCATGTGGCTGATGGTAATAGCCTCAGTCCCTTTTCCTTATTTCCAGATGTCTTAGTTCCATTTTGTGCAGCTATAACAGTATGTAATAGACTGCGAAATTTATGAGCAATAGAAGTTAATTTTGCTCAACATTTTGAAGGCTGGGAAGCCCAAGATCAAGAGGCCACACCTGCTGAGGGCCTTCTTCCTACACCATAACATGGCAGAAGACATCACATGGGGGAGAGAGAGAAGGGGACCAAAATTATTTTATCAGGAACCCATTTATGTAATAACTAACCCACTTTTGCTGTAACAGCACTAATCCACCCAAGAGAAAAGAGCATCCATAACCTAATCACCTTTTAAATGTCCTGCCTCTAAACACTGATGTGGTGGGGATGAAGTTTAAAGCACATGTATCTTGGGAGACACATTCAAATCACAGCACCAGCTGTCTCCTGATGGCTCAGGTACGCTAGTCTTCTCAGAAATCTGGGTAGGGTGAAACTGAAGTGGATCCTACAAGCAGGACCCCCAAAGGCTAAAGGACCTGGGTTGTTAAACACACTCTCCTTTTCCCTGCAACAGAAACTCATAAGCTTGGAACTTCCCTGTCCTAGAGCTATTTTCATTTTTGGATAGCTGACCAATTGTTGCTATTTGGGGAAGAGATGAAGGCTGGGATCTTCCAATTTGCCCTCATACCGATTATACTTTTCTCATTTCTTCATTATTATTCTACATTGTCTCAACTAGTAAAATGGCACAAATTATGAAGAAAGGAGGTCCTTAGAGAACATTGAGTCTGATAGCTTCATTTCACATGCTGAGAAAATGAGAGTCAATGTGTAGTCCAATGTTCCAGGAATAGGTCAACTTAAATTAGAATCAAGATCATCCAATTCAAGTGTTTTGATCTTTTACATTTGCATAACTAATAATCCACACTATAATTCAGTTTAACAAAAATACTTTGTACCAATGCTTGTATACTCTGATAATTTATCCCATTTCTTTTTATTCTTCTGGCTCTTCACTTCTCTTTCTCTTTTCATTCCCAGCACGTATTTCTATACCTCCATAAATCTTGATTTCCTCACTCCTTTTTCCTTGACATATCTCTTGCAGCATTTGACTGTTTTGAACTCTTCCTACCACATCCTTTACTATGCTTTGACTCCCTGACTCTTTTCTCCAAACTTTCTTCCCACGTATCTACCCCCTTTCCCATCTCCCTTGATTCCTCCTTTCCCTTTCCACTTTTTTTTTTTTTTTACATAATATAGCTCCCTAAAGTTTTATCCATGGTCTTCTCTGCTTTCCCTCAGTAACAGCCTTGATTTTATTACTACCTTTGTACTAATGATTCCCTCATCAGTAACTCCACCCTGATAGTCAAACTCAAATTTATCACTATTTGCAGAATACTCCAAGATAGAGTCATACATGCAGTGCTAATTCAACCTGTCCAACTTTTAACTCATTTTCTTTCCTACCAGACTTACTTTTGAATTTTCTATTTTGATTTACAGCATTAAACTCTACTGGTAATTGTAGCAGAAATTTTTTTTTTATTATTGTATACAAATGGGATACATGTTGTTTCTCTATTTGTACATAGAGTCAAGGCATAGCATTTGTGTAATCATACGTTTACATAGGGCAATGATGTTTGATTATTTTTTCCCTTCCCCCCCACCGCTCCCACCCCTCTTTTCCCTCTATACAGTCATTCTTTCCTTCATTCTTACCACTCTCCTTATCCCTAACCCTAAACCTAACCCTAAACCTAATGCTAACCCCTCCCACCCCCCATTATATGTCCTCATCCGCTTATCAGCGAGATCATTTGTCCTTTAGTTTTTTGAGATTGGCTTATCTCACTTAGCATGATATTCTCCAATTTCATCCATTTGCCTGCAAATGCCATAATTTTATCATTCTTCATTGCAGAGTAATATTCCATTGTATATATATGCCACAGTTTCTTTATCCATTCATCAACTGAAGGGCATCTAGGTTGGTTCCACAATCTGGCTATGGTGAATGGAGCAGCAATGAACATTGATGTGGCTGTATCTCTGTAGTATGCTGATTTTAAGTCCTTTGGGTATAGGCCAAGGAGTGGGATAGCTGGGTCAAATGGTGTTCCATTCCAAGCTTTCTGAGGAATCTTCATACTGCTTTCCAGAGTGGCTGCACTAATTTGCAACCCCACCAGCAATGTATGAGTGTTCCTTTTTCACCACATCCTCGCCAACACCTATTGTTGCTTGTGTTCTTGATAATCGCCATTCTAATTGGGGTGAGATGAAATCTTAGGGTAGTTTTGATTTGTATTTCCCTTATTACTAGGGATGTTGAACATTTTTTCATATATCTGTTGATTACTTGTACATCTTCTTCTGTGAAGTGTCTGTTCATTTCCTTAGCCCATTTGTTGATTGGATTATTTGTATTCTTGGTGTAGAGTTTTTTGAGTTCTTTATAGATTCTGGAAATTAGCGCTCTATCTGAAGTATGGTTGGCAAAGATATTCTCCCACTCTGTAGGCTCTCTCTTCACATTTCTGATAGTTTCCTTTGCTGAGAGAAAGCTTTTTAGTTTGAATCTATCCCAGTTGTTGATTCTTGCTTTTATTTCTTGTGCTATGGGAGTCCTGTTAAGGAAGTCTGATCCTAAGCCAACAAGTTGAAGATTTGGACCTACTTTTTCTTCTATAAGATGCAGGGTCTCTGGCCTGATTCCGAGGTCCTTGATCCATTTTGAGTTGAGTTTTGTGTAGGGTGAGAGATAGGGGTTTAATTTCATTCTATTGCATATGGTTTTCCAGTTTTCCCAGCACCATTTGTTGAAGAGGCTATCTTTTCTCCATTGCATATTTTTGGAACCTTTGTCTAGTATGAGAAAATTGTATTTCTTTGGGTTTGTGTCCATGTCCTCTATTCTGTACCATTGATCTACCTGTCTACTTTGGTACCAACACCATGTCGTTTTTGTTACTATTGCTTTGTAGTAGAGTTGAAGATCTGGTATTCCAATACCCCATGCTTCGCTCTTGCTACTGAGGATTGCTTTAGCTATTCTAGTTTTTTATTCTTCCAGATGAATTTCATAATTGCTTGCTCTATTTCTGTAAGGTACATCATTGGGATTTTAATTGGAATTGCATTGAATCTGTATAGCACTTTAGGTAGTATAGCCATTTTGACAATATTAATTCTGCCTATCCAGGAACATGGGAGATCTTTCCATCTTCTAAGGTTTTCTTTAATTTCTTTCTTTAGTGTTCTGTAGTTCTCATTGTAGAGGTCTTTCACCTCTTTTGTGAGATTGATTCCCAAGTATTTTATTTTTTTTGATGCTATTGTGAATGGGGTAGTTTTCCTAATTTCTCTTTCTGAAGATTCATCACTTATGTACAAAAATGCATTGGATTTATGAGCATTGATCTTGTAACCTGCTACTTTACTGAATTCACTTATGAGTTCTAAAAGTTTTCTGGTGGAATTTCCAGGTTCCTCTAAATATATAATCATGTCATCAGTGAACAGGGATAGTTTGAGTTCTTCTTTTCCTATTCGTATTCCTTTAATTTCTTTGGTTTGTCTGATTGCTCTGGCTAGAGTCTCAAGGACGATGTTGAATAGAAGCGGTGAAAGAGGGCATCCCTGCCTTGTTCCAGTTTTTAGGGGGAATGCTTTCAGTTTTTCACCATTTAGAATGATATTGGCCATGGGCTTAGCGTAGATGGCCTTTATAGTGTTAAGAAATGTTCCCACTACCCCAATTTTTTCTAGTGTTTTGAGCATGAAGGGATGCTGTATTTTATCGAATGCTTTTTCTGCATCTATTGAAATAATCATGTGATTCTTAACTTTAAGTCTGTTGATATGGTGAATGATATTTATTGATTTCCGAATGTTGAACCAACCTTGCATCCCTGGGATAAAACCCACTTGATCGTGGTGCACTATCTTTTTAATATATATTTGTATGCTATTTGCTAAAATTTTGTTGAGAATTTTTGCGTCAATGTTCATTAAGGATATTGGTCTGAAATTTTCTTTCCTCGATGTGTCTCTGTCTGGTTTAGATATCAGGGTGATATTGGCTTCATAGAACGAGTTTGGGAGGGTTCCCTCCTCTTCTATTTCATGAAATACTTTGAGGAGTATTGGAATGAGCTCTTCTTTAAAGGTTTTGTAGAACTCGGCGGAGAACCCATCTGGTCCCGGACTTTTCTTTGTTGGTAGGCTTTTGATGACCTCTTCTATTTCATTGCTTGAAATTGGTTTATTTAAGTTGTGTATGTCCTCCTCGTTCAGTTTAGGTAATTCATATGTCTCTAGAAATTTGTTGATGTCTTCGAGGTTTTCTGTTTTGTTGGAGTATAGATTTTCAAAATAGCTTCTAATTATGTTTTGTATTTTACTCGTGTCTGTTGTGATGTTTCCTTGTTCATTCCGAATTTTAGTAATTTGAGTTTTCTCCCTCTTTCTCTTTGTTAGTGTAGCTAAGGGTTTATCAATTTCATTTATTTTTTCAAAGAACCAACTATTTATTTTGTTAATTTTTCCAATTGTTTCTTTTGTTTCAATTTCGTTGATTTCGGCTCTGATTTTACCTATTTCCTGTCTTCTACTATTTTGGTATTGGTCTGCTCTTCTTTTTCTAGCGCTTTGAGCTGTAGTGTTAAGTCGTTTATTTGTTGATATCTACTTCTTTTTTTGAATGCGCCCCATGAAATAAATCTTCCTCTAAGTACTGCTTTCATAGTGTCCCAGAGATTTTGATGTGATGTGTCTTTGTTCTCGTTTACTTCTAAGAATTTTTTTATTTCCCTCCTGATGTCTTCTGTTATCCATTCATCATATAATAGTGTATTATTTAATCTCCAGGTATTGGAGAAGTTTCTGTTTTTTATTCTGTCATTTATTTCTAATTTCAATCCATTATGATCTGATAGAGTACAAGGTAGTATCTCTATCTTGTTGTATTTGCTAACAGTAGCTTTGTGGCATAAAATATGGTCTATTTTAGGGAAGGATCCATGTGCTGCTGAGAAGAAAGTGTATTCGTTCTTTGTTGGATGGTATATTCTATATATGTCCGTTAAGTCTAAATTGTTGGATTGTGTTATTGAGATCTATGGTTTCTTTATTCAATTTTTGTTTGGACGATCTATCCAGTGGTGAGAGAGGTGTGTTAAAATTGCCTAGTATTATTGTGTTGTGGTCTATTTGATTTCTGAAATTGAGAAGGATTTGTTTGACGTACGTGGATGAGCCAATGTTCGGGGCATAGATATTTATGATTGTTATGTCTTGCTGATTTATGCTTCCCTAAAGCAGCATGTAATGTCCTTCTTTATCCCTTCTGACTAGTTTTGGTTTGAAGTCCATATTATCTGAAATGGGGATGGATACTCCAGCTTTTTTCTGTGTCCGTGTGCATGGTATGTTTTTCCCCATCCTTTCACCTTTAGTCTATGGTTATCTCTTTCTATGAGATGAGTCTCTTGCAGGCAGCATATTGTTGGATTTTTCTTTTTAATCCAATCTGCCAGTCTATGTCTTTTGATTGATGAGTTCAGGCCATTAACATTCAGGGTTATTATTGTGATATGATTTGTATTCCCAGTCATTTGACTCATATTTGTTTTTGACATGATTTGGTTTCTCCTTTATTTGGCTATTCCTTTAGGCTAGCGCCTCCTGTTGCTGATTTGCATCATTGTTTTTCATCTCTTCCTCATGGAATATTTTGCTGAGAATGTTCTGTAATGCTGGATTTCTTTTTGTAAATTCCTTTAGCTTTTGTTTATCATGGAAGGATCTTATTTCATCGTCAAATTTGAAGGTAAGTTTTGCTGGGTATAAGATTCTTGGTTGGCATCCATTTTCTTTCAGGGCTTGGTATATGTTGTTCCAGGCCCTTATAGCTTTTAGGGTCTGGATTGAAAAATCTGCTGATATTCTTATTGGTTTCCCTCTGAATGTAATTTGATTCTTTTCTCTTGCGGCCTTTAAAATTCTGCCTTTATTTTGTATGTTAGGTATTTTCATAATAATGTGCCTTGGTGTGGGTCTGTTATAATTTTGTATGTTTGGAGTTCTATAAGCCTCTTGTACTTGGTTTTCCATTTCATTCTTCAGATTTGGGAAATTTTCTGATATTATTTCATTGAATAGATTGTTCATTCCTTTGGTTTGTTTCTCTAAGCCTTCCTCAATCCCAATAAGTGTTAAATTTGGCCTTTTCATGCTATCCCATAATTCTTGTAGATTCTGTTCATGATTTCTTACCATCTTCTCTGTTTGGCCATCTTTGTTTTCAAGATTAAATAATTTGTCTTCAATGTCTGAGGTTCTGTCTTCCAGGTGTTCTATCCTATTGGTTATGCTTTCTATGGAGTTTTTAACTTGGTTTATTGTTTCCTTCATTTCAAGTATTTCAGTTTGTTTTTTTTTTTCAGTATCTCTAACTCTTTATTGCAATGGTCTCTTGCTTCCCGTATTTGGTCTTTTAACTGTTGATTGGTGCGATCATTTAATGCCTGCATTTGCTCTTTCATCTCCTCATTTGCTTCCCTGATCGTTTTAATTACGTACATTCTGAACTCCCTTTCTGACATTTCTTCTGCTGTGCTGTCATTGGGTTTTATTGATGTAGTATCTAGGTTTGTTTGGGACATTTTCTTCCCTTGTTTTCTCATATTGGTCAGCTGTCAGTGGGGCCCTGAGATATTGCAGATTTCCTCTATTGGCTTATAGTGTCCCTGTAGATTTCTAGTGTATCACCTCCCAGCCTTCAGTAGCCTGATGTCTTGGAGGAATTTGATAATGCAGTGCATCCGAAGAAAGTTGCCCCTAGCCCCTACTGGCTCCAGGGTTTGGAGCTGGCTCTGTGCAGAAAGGCTCTCACTGGGGGCCTGCACCGTGCAGCTGGCCTTGTGGGAGGAGCCCACCGCTGGAGTGTGGAAGGCTACCTGGGGAAGACTTTAGCTGCCCTGTCCTGCTCTGATAAGCCACCCCTATCTGTGCCTCCTGACCAGGCCAAGTTTCGCCCAGTGGGGGAGACTCACCCCGTGACTCTATTTTTGTCCAAGTCTCTCAAAGCCTCCCCTTCTTGAGTCCTGGGTTCTGGAGCGACTGGAGATGCAGTCACCCTCTAGGCCGCCATCTTGGATCACCCCGTGGAAAGAGCCTGCGGCTGGAGTGGGCAGAGCCACCTGGAGAAGTCTCTGGCTGCCCTGCCCTGATCCCAGAGGCTGCTTGTGGATCGAAGCTCTCAGTTGGCTCGGGGACTTGTGGCTGGCTCTATGTAGAAAGGCTCTCACTGGGTGGTCTGCTCCGAGAAGCTAGCCTTGAAAGGCACCTCCCACCGCAGGGGTCCAGGCTGCTTGGGGAAGTCTCTGGCTGCCCTATCCTGGTCCCTGAAGCTGCTTGCGTGCAGGAGTATGCTGCGCTGGCTCCGGGACTTGGAGCTTGTTCTGGTCAGAAAGGCTCTCACTAGGGGGCCTGCTCTGAGAACCTGGAGAAGCTGGCTGTGTGGGCGGGGCCCACCACCGGAGTGCGCAGGGCTGCCTGTGGAAGACTCTAGCTGCCCTGCCCTGCTCCGATAAGCCACCTCTATCTGGGCCTGCCACCCGGGCCAAGCTTTACCCAGTGGGTGGACTCACCCGTGACTCTATTTCAGTCCAAGTCTCTCAATGCCTCCCCTTCTTAACTCCTGGGTTCTGGAGCGACTGGGGGTGCAGTCACCCTCTAGTCCGCCATCTTGGATTGCCCTGTCTGTAGCAGAAATTGACTAATTGTTTACAATATCTTTTTTCTCCTCCTTACTATCACACTGCTCAACTACATTTTCTAACTCCCTTGAGGTTAAAAGAATCATCTGACTCACATCTGTTCAATGCAAAACGTGGAGCAGTGATGCACACTCTCCTCTGGGACTGAATGTAATGCCTTGTGGAATATATTAGTCTGTATTTCTCTTATCTCACTTGTTGGCCAGACACAGCTATTCCAGTACAGAAGTTCGAGATCTTACAAGGCTGTGGATGAAACACAGTGGAAGGGAACAAACCCCTTAAAGACCCTACAGAACAAAGCTGGTCACCCTTCTGTCAACCCTTTTTAGATGGTGATGGAGTGAAAAAGAAACTCTTGTTGTGTTTAGTCACTGAATTTCTCCGGGTTAATCATTACAGAAATTAGCTTACCCTCTGGATCACCTAGCCAAGTGACTTTCATTGTTATTGACCTGTATCCTATTTATTTTTACACAATCATTCAAACTTCCCAATGGTTCTCCCTCTGCCTCATTGTTTTTCAAAGCTCGCCATTTTTGCCACTGTTTTTCCAGACTATTTGTTTGCATTTCAGTCTTGTATTTTCACATCTTTTGCTAGACTACTGCAGTTTATTTTCAAATGTTCTATTTCAAATATCTTGTCCAATTTAACTCTTTCCTCTACCATCTTACTTCCTAAACACAAGTCCACACCTAATATATATGCTTTAAATCATCTCAATGCCTTGTATCATTGCTGTAAGGGTAAAGTCCAAATTCTTTAGTATTCAAGAGTTTTTTGATAATTAGTTTTTTTTTATTTTTGCTGCTCCAAAATATTTACCATTTTACTCAAAGCTATTTGCTTTTCTTCTTCCACCACTTTATTTATTCTATTTATGAGCACATGATTATGATTTTTCTTTGCTATCAAAATTCTTATTCCTTAAGGTTCAAATTCATCATATATCCTTTATAAGACCAGAATTGGCTCCTATACCCATTGCATGTGTGACTATTCTGTCACATTGTCAACCTTAACTCTGAATGTGCTTGTCTTGGTATCGTCTTGAGAATTTTTGAAGCCAGGTATCAAAGTCTTTTTCCAGTATTTATTTCCTACTTCTCTAGATCAAAGTTTGTACCTAACTGAAGCACCCAATAAACTCTTGGCAAATGGTTGAGGAAATGAAAGAATGTACAAATGCAGTGTCAAATCTATTTTACTTGTGAAACATGTTGCTAGGCACTGGTATTTATAAAAATGGCTCAAGGTATTGTCTCCACTTTCAAAACAAAGTCTAATGGTTGCTCTGTGTGTATTCCAACTCATCAAAGATTTGTTTTTGTTTTTTTACAGTTGTTCATTTATCTCAACTCTTTGAAGAGGTTGGAGTTCAAAGCTGCCTTTTTACTTTTTCATATTTTAAGGCATATTTTAAGCTTTTCTTGAATTAAGATGCATAAAACCACTTACCTTCAAAAATGCATAAGAGATCAAAGAAACATATCTCTGGAGAGTACACTTAAGAATAAAGAAAGGATAGTAACATTACCATATAATCATTTCAATTGCATCTATCTTTCAAAGCCAAAAGAATCTTTCTTTGCTTTGCCAGACCATCATTGTTTTCTCCTTCTTGTAAACTTCTTATATACTATGTATATAGTACATGATGTAACACTCATTTGCTAATTAATCATTTCTTTATTTAATGTTCTATGTGCATTACTTTTGTTTATTCTGGTATTTATTTTCAATATGCATTTTGAACTCAAAGCATAAATTCTCCCTCAGAATTTAGCAGTCTTCTCCATATGTAATTCAAATAATAATTTAAATACTTTTGCTTTAAGTTTTAGAACTACAGTGAAATATTCATGTTTGATGTGTTTCATTTGGGGACAGTGTCAGTTCTTTCTTTAGTTTAGTTAACTCTATTTCATGTTTGGTTTTTGCTACTTGTCATTTTTTTGTGTGTGTTGGTCAAGGCATGTGACTCCAGCAAGTCCCACTTGATATATTCTGATTGAACATGAATTATCTGGTGGGTCATTATTAAAGGCAATCTTGTGATCTTTATTATTTTGCTCAGGACTTAAATGATTAAGCATATGTGGTTCTAGAATTGGCTCTAAGAACCAACAGGAGAAGAGAGGATTTACCCCTGTATTAACAGTCTCAGAGTTAGAAGGCAAGTCTACCTCACAATTTTTACTCTTTGTACCCTGCTGCAATTTGCTATCACTTTGCTGTTTATTCTATGTGCTGTAAGAAAGGAATTTGATTCCTTCATGTCTATCTTCTTGTCTTAGACTCATGTATGATTTCAAAGAGGAAGACTTGATGGTTAATTAAGGGCTGCTGTAAGATATTTGAGGGTAGTTATAAATAAACAAATGATCATGAACATTTTGTTTCTATGGCAATGGTGAACATTTCCCACTTGGGGTGAGAGTGCATGTATAAAAGACGAAGAAATGATCTCTCTGCTCTTTACCATCAAACTTGACTGACTCCAACTTGGAACACCAAAATAGTCCATCAGTCTTCCTTTCCACTCATTTTGAATTTGAAGGACAAAAGGAGAAAGTGGCCAATGAGTAAGGGTGAATAGAATTAAAGCTATTCATAAGAAAATGAAAACACCAATGTGCCTAAGTTTTTGTCTCTTCTCTCCCACCACAAAAAAAAACAAAAAAAAAATGCAAGTAACTCCAATTACATTTGAAATTAAAAATTAAGGAAACATTGATATTCAATTTTTTTCCTGAATTTTCTGCGAAGCAGCTCCATTCCAACATCAACACTGCCACAATGCTTTGCCAAACATCCACTAAAGAAACCATCTAACCCATGGGCCTCACACTGCCCATGGGTGGACAGTTTTATATTTTGAAATGTCAATAGGCAACCTGCTTACTGAGTCCTCTGAAGTCCCTAAGCCAGAAAGTTTGCCTGCATAAAGAACTCCTTAATTGAACATTCAAAACTTAGTACTTTTAAGGAGGTCCTTCCTCACAAACACCTAACAGATAGGAAAAGGAAAAGGTTACTGATAGGGGTGTCAAGGGATGGAAATCTTTGTTAATATTTGTTAGTAACATGAAGCTTGAAATCCTCAGGCAACATTTCTCTTTATTTAGTCTGCAAATCCTCTAACTTATTCTTTTGTGTATAAGAGTTAATTCCCAGAGCCAGCCCTAAACTAACATGCAATGACAACTTCTCCCTTAGCTCAGCTTGGGGAACATGCAGTGTCAGGTTCAAAATGACAATCCCCGTCCTACTGCCTTTTAGCAGTGAGGAACAATACAGCCAAATTTACTGAAATCTGCCTGGAAGCAGTTTGCATTGCTCAATCCCCTGCTGCTTATTACCGATAGGTGGAGCTGCAGCAAAGCAGATCAATACACAGCGCCTGCAGGAAAGACTGTAATCTGCAAGGGGCTGCTGAGTTGTGGTGAACTCTCTGGCAGCTCTCACCTTCTTTCCATCACCCCAAATGATACCTAGTCACTAAGCAGGTGATTCCACCACAGTGAAAATGGAGTCCTTGCACAGGACCCAAACTTTCCCCTACATTTAAACAAACCTAGGCTTTTCTTCAATCATTTGTGTATTCTTTTCTTAAATGAGCTTAGCTATAGTTTAGCTCATTAAAGTGTTTTAAAATATTCATTACTTTACAAATCACTCAGCAAATCCCATTGTTAGAGCATTGTCATCCGTTTTATTATATGAGAAACAGTATTTCATTTTTCATTATTCCTCTTCTTCCTCCCCTTACCTGGCTTTATTTTTGACTGGGAGAACAATATCATCTAATGATGCCATAGGCCACAGGCAAGAACAGATGCTTTGACTTTTGTGTTCTATCCAGTAGAAAGAAAAAAAAAGAATATGTGTGTGTGTGTGTATGTGTGTGTGTGTGTATTATATATATATAAAGAGAGAGTGAGAGAAACACGTATATGTGTTTATGTATATATTTATCTTCCCTTTATTTACCCAAATTTATTCTTTATTTGCTTTTTTTTTTTCTTTTTTGGTGCTGAGATTTGAAGGAAGGGCCTCATGCGTGGAAGGCAAAGACTCTATCAGCCATTTTTGTTTTATTTTGAGACAGGGTTTCACTAAGTTGCCCAGGCTGACCAGGAGCTTGGAATCCTACTGCCCTGGTCCCCCGAGTAGCTGTGATTATAGGCATGCACCACTACACCCTGCTCCGGCCCACATGTTGACAAGGGAGATGCAATCATTTTATTGAGTTGCTGTGGGTAAAGGTAAAGTGAAGCTAAAGCAAACAACAACAAATCAGAACACACTCATGCCCATCTGAGGTGAGTCGTGGATCAGAAAAAGAAAACCAGGGAGTGAATGCTAAACAAAACCTACCATCCCACTCCCTCTGTGGGTCATCATCTTTCCTCCACAGTTACGGAATCACCACCCAGTGAGTGCTACTGAAACTCAGTTTCCAGGAATTACAATGCCATGGGGAAAGTAATATGGGCTTGTACCACCTTCCAGTCTCACAGAACATCTCTGAATTTTCTTCATAGAATGACTCAAAGTCTTCCGAAATTGGTCCTGAATATTTTTTGCTCATAATTCTAAGAAGATGTCAGTTTCCGATGACACGAACATCACTTTCCTGGAAATCATTCCCCTTCCCCAAGAGGCTGTTAAACACAGCTATCTCCAGAAGCCAGCCATATCCTCCCTACATGATTAAAGGAGATGGGAAAATGTTAGTTTCACATGCTTGGGAGGACTGGGGAGAGCAATGGTAATCAGAGTGCTGAGCAGATATCAACAGCCACATTGAAGAGTGCACATGAAAGCTACCGGAACTCCCTTGGTTTCAACTTGGGTTGCAATCCCAGTCTTTCTAAGGGGACCATCTCCTCAGGGTTAGCGCATTCAGCTCTGTGCTCTGTTACATCTCCAATCTTAGGGGGCACCATCACAGGTTCCTGGGATTGCTAAGGTATTTCATTAACCAAAACCCATGAATAACATTTTAAAATATCAAGTTTCAGGAAGTCCTCCTTTTCCTGTGTTAGGTAAATAATGTATTTCCACATAAAGGAGATGCGATGGTATCAGGGAAATGGCTCTGAACTCATGGCCTCCATCCTGATGGAAAATTATTGAACCATAAATCCAATACTATGAAAATCAATTCCTAAACCTCCTACAGCTACACATTAAGTTCAGTGCTGTTTCCGTGCATGATACTCTATGTTGCTCCAAATAATGACTTTTAAACTAATGCACAATTTGTTGGTATTTTCTGAAACAAATTTAAAAAATAAAAAGATTGTTTTATCTTCCATTTTATTTCTAAAGTAAACAAATACTCAAGACCCAATTGATTTATTCTTTCTTGGTGGTACAGACATTTTTAAAGTCACCCTTCAATCTATCTCAGATAACCACTGAGAATTTCCCTGTTACTTATCTGTTTTTCTTCCTCTCTCCTCCTCTGTTCCCTATTCTTCATTCAGCACATTAGATTAAAAGAAATGAAACCAGGGTCCACTCTAAGCAATCTATGTTCACTTGATGTGAAGGCAAGAGATGTGAAAACCAGAAATCTAGTGAAAGAGTCCAATTTATTGATTTTTTTTTAAACAACAGATTTACGAAGCATCATTTCTGAAGACTCATGACACATTCATTGGTCTCATGAATTTTTATTAAGTTCTTAGTGGGGCATATTAAATTTGAAGGTAATGGTTATCAAACTATAATTCTTCAAAATACTTCACCTCTATCACAGAACAATATTCTTGGTAATACTCATCCCTCTCTAAAGTCATCTTTTTCAAATCATGGGGGTTTTTTCCTTCCAACTGATGGAACCTATAATTAAAAAAAAAAAAAAAAAAAACCTAGAATAGTGCTTGGTACATAGAGGGACACTAAAAGTAATTATGATGAATAAACATATTGCATAAACACTATGCTATAAATTCTGGAAATATAGATGGAAATCATAATGAAAATTAGCTATCATTTATTATTTGTGGAAATGCTAAATGGTACAACCACATGTAATACCAGTTTTCTAGTTTTTTATGGAGTTAGATATTTACGGGGGACCTAACAATACTGCTTCTGGCTTTTACTCAAGTGAATTGAGAAACAAAAACAGCATGCAAATGTATATAGAAGCTTTATTCATAATTATACCAAATTGTAAACAACCAAGATGTCCTTCAACAGTTGAATATAGAAGTGAACTGTGGTATAACCAAACAATGGAATATTATATAACTGTATAAAGGAATGAACTTTTGTTGAAACTTAATGTTCAAAATGCTATCTATTGTATTGTCCACTTATGTAACATTCATGAAAAGACAAAACTGTGAGGTTGGAAATAAAATTTGTTTGAAGAATGGGAAAAAGGAGAAGGGTTGACCACAAAGACAAACATGGGGGAATTTTTAAGATGATAAAACTATTCTACATGGTAATATATGTTGCTATGTATTTGTCAATGCCTAGGGAACTGCACACCACAAGAACAAATTTTACTACATGCAAATTAAAACAAATAAACATGAAATGTTGGAAGATTCCAGATTAGACCAGACTGACACATGAATCTAACTATATTGTAAATACATGAGAAAACCTCACTAATGGGAATGGGACAAAAAAAAAATGAGTTGACCTAATTAAGTTGGATAAACTGTATTTTGACTAGAAAATGTAAGACTAAAGACAAAAATAAAGAACAGTATGTCAACACTGTAAATCTGGTTAATATATATATATTTTTTAGCATTCTGAAACTATTTTAATACAACATATGATAACATTTTGGTCAAGGATGAACAACATATATGAAGATGCTCCCATAAGATTATATGGCTTGGGGATGCTGTAACACATTTGAGTTTGCCTAAGTGCGGTCTATGATGTTCACACAATGACAAAATTGCCTAACAATTGCTATATGTCTCAGGATATAGGCATTCATTAAGAAATGTTGTAGCCCAGTGGTAGAGCACTTGCCTAGCATGTAGAAGGCACTGAGTTTGATCTCAACACCACATGTAAATAAAATAAAGGTCCATTGACAAATAAAAACAATTTTAAAATAAAGAAATGCATGGCTGTACTTTACATATGTATTAGAGCTTAACAAATAAGTAAATAACTGGAAATAATGGTAGTCAAGTTTCTTATGGTCAAAGAAGTTACAAATAATCTAATGAAAGATGGATGAGAGCAGTAGATGTAGTATGAACTCATGCTTATTTATTTAGATAGATACACAGATGAAAGGGCCAGTAAGTAAGTAATACGTAGGTGGATAGGTAGATTTTTTAATTCATGGGCTAGATATACACATATATTTCCTAGTTCTGTACACAGAGAGGGCCTAAAAGCAGTGACAAGCCAGTAGTAACAAACACAAATAGCATGTAGACCTTGAATTTTTCAATGTCATTCTGGAACCAAGGCTCCTTGTAGAATCTGGGCAGGATCCAAAAAAATACAAGATGATCCTGGAGCATCTTGAGGTGCCAGAAATTAAAATATGGATGTCAAAAAGGCATAAGATCTCTAATAGCCAACACTGAAACAAAATAAAGTATTGGATCATAACACAAGTAATATAATAAAAGCCCATCATGTAAATAAACAAATGGGGAATTGAAAAAATATTTGTTACAGAACATTCTCAATAAATGTAGAAGAAATGAGGGAAATAAAAAAAGCATCTTTAGATCACCATGGTAATAACTGCTGTCTTGCATGATAGATGCTAAAATTAATGGGCAAAACATTAAGAAGAGGCAGGTTGTTTGAATAGATTCAAATTAATCTCTGCCATAATATGTATTAATTGCCACTGTGGGTTTTAATACACATCCACAAATTCTTTAGTATTCCTTTATGCAAGCAGTGGACTCTAATTTATCTCACCTAAAATATGGGCTGGACTTATGGACTCACTTGTAATAAGTAGAATAAAAAAATGAAAGAAATGTAACTTAATAATAGACACGCCTGGCAGACAGGAGCTTACTGAAGTTTTTGAGAACAGTATCACCAGGAGTAAACCCAATGATTACATGTCCCTTCTGGCAGGAATACTTCTAGTATTCTCCCTCAAAATCTATAACTTCACTGTGGCACACACCTGTAATCCCAGCAGCTCAGGGGTCTATAAGTTCAAAACCAGTCTCAGCAACTTAGCGAGGCCCTAGGCAACTTAGTGAGACTCTGACTCAAAATAAGAAATAAAAAGGGCTGGATGTGGCTTAGTGATTGAGCACCCTTGTTTGAATCCCTGTATCCAAAAAAAAAAAAAAAAAAATCCATATTTTCCATGATGAGAAAACAAAGACACTTAGACTGAAGAACAGTCTAGCAAAAGGACCAAGTTCAGACAGGCAAAAAAATAAAAAATAAAAGACTTGAGAAATAATCACAGATGAAGACAAAGAGACTTGATATCTAAATGCAACATGGTATCTTGGATTGGATCCTGGAGCAGGAAAAAGGTCATATTTGAAATGCTGGAGAAAACCAAGTAAACTGTAGTGTAGTTAATAGCACTAATGTTAATTTTTTAGTTTGGTAATATATATTGATTATATATAAGGTCAACAAACAACAAAAGACTCTCTATACTATCTTCACAACACTTTTGTAAATCTGAGATCATTTCCAAATAAAAATTTCATAAATAAATTCAAGTTAATTAATAATATATGCCAAATGGGTGGTAAAGACGAAAACTGACAGAGGACACCAATGTGAGCATAAACATGACAATGAGGGGGTAGCTTAGAAATTGAAATGTTAAGAAAAGGTGATTAGAATCTGGAGATCTAGAAAGTAAGTGAAAATTGCAACATGCACAGAGTTATAGCAGCAGAAATTCACAAACTGGGTTAAGAGAGAGAGCATGGACCGTCCAGCTGAATCAGTCAGGGAGCCAGTCCAGTCCAGGCTTGACCTAGAGAGTAACGGAAGCAGAGTTGGCAGGACCAAGTTGCAGTACAGGCGCTTATCAATTTAATTATTGCAACATTCGTTTTCTAAATGAAAATATATTTGAACTTATTCCTAGATAAAAGAGTGAGTTCCTTTCTATAATCCAGACATTAAGTCATCCAATTGTGCAATTAGTAAAGACATACTGTTTGCTTAGATTTGGTTTGGGGCCTCTTCTTTTTCAACCATCGGTAAATCCATTACTGGTTCAAATGATTGGTGAAACACACCTGTAATAAGGTATTATGGGGGGGTTAGATGGAGAAGTTATGGTCGATGAGTCTCATTAAACTCATTAATGGGTTAACCAGGAAATGACATGGGCTTCCCTGATTCCCTATGTCTTATCAAGGATAGTGATCCAGTGATAGGAGTAAACCCAATGATTACATGTCCCTTCTGATCCTGATAAGATCACTGGATCACTATCCTCGGAGATTATCTATTTCTTCTCCCTAGGTGATTAAGTCCCAAAGGGCTCTCATTTCTCTTATCATCCTTGTGCATGTGAAATTGAGGCACCTTTACTGAACCTGTGATTAGTTGTTTATAATGATTTTATTTATTTTGGTTAAGGTATCTGCCTGAAAGGACTATGGCATTGTATGTTTTTCTGTTCTGTTATCCCCATTTAGAAAGCTTACTGTGGCACTCAAAAGTCCTCTGTGGTGTTCTTTAGTGAGCAACATCATTTCCCCTTTGACATTTTATGGGAGAATCACAAAGCTAGACCTCTAGGGGGCTAGTTAGTTGAAGTTAGACTAATGATAGGGACGACAGATGAAGCAAGGAAGCTAATTCCCTTCACACTCCTTGTTTCATTGACAATCATTAAATGCTTCTGGCAAAGTGTTTCCAAGTATCAATCCTGCCATCCAAATGCAAACACACATTAACCCTCTTTCCCATCAGTCCTTAGGCACACGGGTACACACACACAAAGATGCATTTCACCATCTTTACAGGAGAATCACACCTAGAAACAAGGGTCTGCATTGAAAAAAATGAAGTTCTTTCTTTCCTATTGGTAATGAAATGGTGTAAAAATGTGCCATAAACCTCTGTCTCCTAGCAATTCACCAGTGCTCAGCAGGATCTCTGCTGATAACAAATCACTGGAAGACGAGGGCTAGGGTGTCACTTTCCAGAGCTTGAGGTGGTACAAGAAGTGTCTTCCTCAAACTCCGTGTTTATATCTGATCATATGTGACAAAGTAACCCTTGGAAAGTATTTTGCCCCCACCACATCGCAGTGTGACCACTCACAGATGACTTTTAATGTTTCTATTTTTGTTCTTAAAATTAATTACAGGCTAATCCAGAGACTACGGAAGATTATTAGCTCTGCCTGACAAGAGTACTTTATTATAGAGGTTGACATTAAAAAAAAATCCCTAGAATATGGACTTAATTATACTGAAAACACAGAATGTTAAAGTTAAAACCTTAGAATCACAGTTTTGTTTGATCCAGACAGGGGACAGAGAGAGAGGAGGCTTTTTAATCCATGTAGAAACTAACAACATGTAAGAATGTGAATCTGGTGCCAGAGAGGAGTCCCAGCCTGAGTTCCAGTGACCAAGGGAAAGCCTAGGTAACTGTAACCAAGAGTTCTCACCACATTCTCTCAGCCCCTGCCTGGTACTGTGGCCCTGTCCTAGGGTGCTCCATCCTCTTTTTGGAGTAACACAAAGCCCCATTCAAACCTTGGCATGGTCAAAGAAATTCAAAGGCTTGTTTATGGAAGGGATTTTCATCCTGTGGATGCCTCCTATTCTGAAGGGAAAAGAACTGTGTCTGGTGCTGATTTTCCCTTGCTTTGCTATGCTGATCAGTTCGCCTGCATGAGTTCTCTTAGCTCTCCCCAGGCTCCCAAATTCTTTCTCCTTGGAACACACACACACATGCACACACCTCAGTGGAACTAAGTCCCTAAGAAAACTGAGATGCAAGCTTCTTTCTTATGCACAGTGCCAAGCAGGAGCAAAAACTGTCTGTACCTTCTCATAAATTCTGTTTCATTTCAACAAGAAAGCACACCCTGTGTCTCTTGTGCACACATGCACACTCACACGCATCACTTGCAGAGTTTTTCTCACTCTCAGCCCATGATCAATAGGAGGGTACTCTCTTTAAAAAAGCTTCAGAGTGGGCCTCCTGAATCTAGCAGGCAATGGAAACTGGCAAAGCGTTCCCTAGAAGAACCATCAGGGTGATCAGCTTGCAGCCTGACTTCAGTCACAGAGAGAGAAAGCAGATGAGCACTAGCCAGTGTGGGTCCCTGAGCACTGGCCAATGTGAATCTGGACCCACACGGTCACTGCACCAGCTGATCTTGTTACAGGGTGTCCTGACATGCTAGCTTGACATTAGATAAATAGATAACCAGGGTGAAAAATCACTGAGGAAAATAAGTGCACCTGACAGAGAAGAATAGGGTGACATTTCTGGGTTCCCCAACTCCTTTTCTAAGAAATCACTCTCTGCCATCACAAAGGCTCATAGTTAAAGGCTGATAAGGTTAAGGGATGTTATTTTTCTCTGGAGAAAGAAAAGGGAAAAAAGGAACAAAACGGTCAAACAAAAAGGTTTGGTAGGAAAACAATATGTTGGGTTTTTTTCACACACCAAATGAGAAACTCGAAAATCAATTTACAAAGAAAATCTTGGTTTTCTTGTGAATTAAGAACTACAAAGATGAAAAAAAACCCTTCTTTGACTTCAATTTCTATAGTGAATCTGAAAAGCAACTCAGTTGATGTTCTTTGAAAGTTCTACCTGTTGAGGATGTGTGATGCCCAATTTCTTTGGATAAAATGATATTTTCCTTTCTTATGCATCCTCTTCCATTTTCTCTTCTTTATGCTTCATCAAATACAAGTAATACTCTGTGTTTAAGCAGATGTTGTCAGCTAGCTCTTCCTAGACTCTGTCCAGTTCTAATCTGAACAATTTTGAATGCTACTTTCTGAAATCATTTTCTTTGTTTAAAATAAAAGGACTACCAAATCTTGAAATACCATTCCATTATCTTGGCTCATTACAACTACCCTTTAAATACTTAGAAATTATCTTCTTTCATGTTGGAACTGGAGCTCTTGGTAGAGCGCTTGCCTAGCATATGTGAGGCACTGGGTTCAATCCTCAGCACCACATAAAAATTAATAAAATAAAGGTCCTTCAACAACTAAAAATAATATTCTAAAAAAATTAGCTTCTTTCCATCTTTGGTTCTTTCTTGGGCTGCAGCTAAAGGACTCACAAAAAGTCATGGGATAAATATTCTTACCTTGCAGGAAGAGGTGTGTTTTGATGGCTTCTTTCCTGGTGGACCCTTCATCCTTTCCACTTTGCTTTCTTCACTTGGGTGGCTTTCTCTTCACTAAAACTATCCTGGTTAAAGAATATAATCTGTCCTAAAATAGAAAGGTGATTTCCAAAATCAGGAAAACCTTTCCTGGCTAAAGGAGTAGAAGATCTATGCACTCCACTTGCATTCTATAATACATTAGGTCATTTTCCCTTATCACAACCATATGTCAAGCATCATGATCTCAGGTCACCAGTAAGGAAATTGGAGGGCACAGCATTTGTGTAACTCATGCACAGCTGAGTGGAGAGGTTGATCCTGAATCAAGTCTCTGCTACCACTAAGTTTCTTCCCTCTAGTGCACTATGCTACCTCCAAAGGTCACTAACTGGGTGGGAAAGAAGCAGTGGGAAAGATCTAGGAAATCTGAAACTGGAAATTTTTTCCATTTTAAATGAAATAGAAAAATCCACAAAACAGTATTTATGTTGTCTAAAATTCAATATTTGATATTTAATATCAATGTTGAAAGATTTTTAATGAGCAATATGGAAATCGGTTAATATAAAATCTTTATAGAAACTAAGAAGTATATATTTTTTAATTTCAAGAAAAATAGAAAGAAATTTACCTATCTTTAAACATCATCTGGATCTTTGCTTTTTTTTTTAATGCCAAATACAGAAAAAGGAAAATGCTGAAAGTCAGAAACTTAATAATAAGAAACATGAATCTGGCCCTTTAATTACTCAAGCAAAATGGAATTTTAAAAGCAGTCTATGAATGATGAAAAATCTACCCTTTCCTGCTGGGAAAATAAATCTAAAATATATTAGTAAGAAGAGCAAAAAACATTTTTTACATCTTTCTCTTTGTGTAAGCCATCTGCAAATATACATAGATCAAAAGGCAAAGATTTATCATTTACACACATAAGTATAATCTCAACATTTAACCCTTACAAATCTAACTCATGTAATTCAATTTATTCATAGTGTGAATGAAATTTTATCTATGAAGAAAGAGACTCAGGAATCCTATACCAAAAAAGCTGTATAGTAATCAATACATAGTATCTAACTGAATTCTGACTTATTATTTTTATTATAATAGTCATAATAAGTATCATAAATAAGTATCAGTGAACTATTAACAAAAGTCAAATGAATATCATACCTGCATTCTCAGTAAATTATGTAAAAAGCAAAAGGACATAGTTATTTATTGCACATATATGATTTTAAGGTAGGTATACCACGCATGTGTATTTGTGTTTACATACTGCTTCTACTTTAGAGATTACCTTACTACCTTCAAAAGTCAAATCCTGCCCACTGCCTGCATTTGTAAATAAAGTCTTATTGCAACACAGCCACGATCATTGGTTTGCATGAGTGTAAACAATGCATATGTGTGGCTAGGTTCTTGAATATGGTGGCAGAGGGAAGTGATTGCAACTGAGACTATGTGGCCCATAAAGGCTAAAATATTACTTCTTATCTTTTAAAGAAAAAAACTTGCTGGCCCCTGTTCTACATATGACACATAACTGTCAGTTTTGTAGGACTGACTTTCATTAAGAATCTTTCTTGAATTTATTACAGCAACAATTCTGGAGTTAAATTTGTAAGTGTATGAGAAGATAAATTTATATACTTGAATAAACTGTGACTATATTTCTGTTTAACATATGCCATGGAGAAATTAGAATATACCTATAGATAAAAGCTGTAAGTATATACCTAGTCCATCTATGAGGAAAGGTGCAATGATGTTTGTATAGGGAGGACATCAAATCATTATCAGAAGATTAGCTTTGCCATTTACAAAATCAGTGTGTAAAGCAAATGAATGTTGCTTTTTCCATGCACCAATAATCTGAACTGCAGATCCTTGTCAGTGCTTGATCTAGGTTCTCTCTCTCTCCACTCATGTAAAAACAAAAACCCGGAATGATTAGAACTTGTCATAGATAGTGTGAGTCCCATGCTAATCAGTCTTACAGGCTTTCTCCAGTTTATTTTGTATCACATTCATTCAGAAGGAAGCAGAAAATTTAGCTTGTATTTGCGTTACTTCCCATCATTTGACCGGTTGGCAAAGAACACCTTTAGGACATCACAAACACTAGCCCAGCCCAATGGAAAACTGCTCTGGATTGGGGATTTTGTCCATTGGGTGACATCTGGAGACCACTCCTGATTTGCACTTGTTTCTCTCATCAGCTCAACCTGGTTTTCAAGTTACTGGCCCCAGGTAATGCTTTCGAGGCTCCAGCTCTGATTTCTCTCTTACACAGCTTTTGTCATCATCTATATATTTCATTATCTCAGTGTTGAACTCTGTTTTAACCTCACCACAGGGACTGAATAAGATTAATTCTCACTGCTCCTCCAGAGAAGCAGCTCACCACCAGCTCCCACCAATCTTCACCCCATGACTGATATCATACCAGATGTAGTAAAATACTTTCACTGAATTAAAATGTAACACTACATCCTTATTTTTACTTAGATTCACTAGAACAAATGTTCTCATGAAGTAAGTTTTTTAATATTCTTGAAAGGTCACTATTGCAGAAATACTTCATTATTAATCAGGAACCCTAAGAAAAGGATTTGTGTTAAGTTGTCATTCACAAAATTTAGTGCCAGAAACTGCCTCATCGAAGTAAGAAATGGGTTTTTCTTTCTTTCAGATAGTGAAATAAATATATCCTTTCTTGTTTATTTGTTTGTTTGATCTTGTTTTAGTGTCTGGAAACTCAACACTAAATATTCCATTTAAGTATAATTACTGTCTAGGCCAAATTTCTAAGACAATCCTTGCTTCCATTTACTACAAAATTATAAACCTAATATAAATATGGAAACATCCCCCAAACTGCTTATTTCTTATTATATTTTTCTGACATTTTTCTTCTTATGATTTATGCAGAAATTGGACATAATGTTGACAGACCATAGATTCTCGATAAGTAACCACTATTTTTATATGGATGTACCTGCACCTCTATACCTGTTTGAGAAAAGAGAACACTTTGGTGAAAATGCATGGAGAGAAAGCCAAGTGCTTTGAGATGCATTGGTACAGAGATTCATGGATATGGTACACTGGTATTTTGGTTTAATAATAATTTAAAAATGAAAAAGTAGTCATTCTACCTGTAAATCAAGATTATCACATAAGGTAGAGGGAGAGACCTTGGGAAATATAAAACATGCAATAAATAACCCTTACTTAAAGGAAACTGCAATCTTTTTGTAGTTTAACATAATTCATTATTATCCCTTGTGGTTGTGGGATTTGACAGGACATACCTAAGTGCTTTTCTTGGGGTCTGTCATGGGACTGTCAAGAGGCAATGATGCTAGAGTCCCCAGAGGCTTTTTCTCTCCGTGTTGGTATCTGGGCTGGAGAGGCTGGAACTGATGGGGCCAGTTGTGCATGTCTCCTCCTCTTTGCTCCTTCTCTCCATCAGTCTCTCCATGGAACTCCTTCATAGCTGACAGTCTCAGGATCCTTGAACTTCTCACATGGGAACTGGTTTCCCTGAGCAAGTGTAGTAAGAATTAAAATCATTTTGAAGAGATTTTTAAAATTAGTAATAGTTCAATTAGCATCTATTCCCATGTTAGATGCTATAAACATACTTCATTTCATTCTTACGGCAACAATGATGCCTGTTGTTTTCCACTGTTCCTATTTAAAAGATGGGGAAACCAAGATTCAGAATTGTCAGCTAAGGACCCGTGTCTGCATAGCAGTCAAAGGGGTAAATCATGTTGTCTTCTCACTAAAACCCACATCCTTTCTCCTACGTTAAGCCTTCTCTCATAAAACCATGAAAAGTTAAAGGGAAATACAAGAGAAAAATAGCAATTCAATACATAATACAGAGACTGCACTATATATCAAATTCTGTTTGATTAATAGCCAAATTAAAATGTAAACAAGCACTCTAGGAGTAGAGCAGAGGAAAAATTCCCTTTGAACTGGTATTTCTAAGGATCCTTCTTAGAGGAAGGTAAGTGTTCTAAGTTCCATAAGGTTTATTTTACAAAAGGTTACAAGATTATTCAACAAGGCATACACTCTATTATTTGTTTATCAGAAATTTTTGCTTACCTTAAAATTCTGTGAATATATTTTTCCTCATATAGATATTAAAATCCCAGATCTCTGTAAGGCAGAGCAGATTAAAAAAAAATTCAAGTGGCTTGGGTAATAATTCTTCATCATCTAGATATTTTTGCTGATTTCCTTTTTACTGTATTAGATTATATGACCATTATTATTTAATGCTAAAAGAGAGTCCAATCAGCTGATTAAAGCAGGAAGAAAGGATTATTTCATTAGAGGAGGCAGTTGTACTTCCCTTTATGGAGAGAATAATGATCACAATGCTAAACTAACAAAGTATTTTCTCTGCTGGTTGCAGACAAAGATGGGCCTTGCTCAGCCCTAAAATACACTTTAAACTTTTCCTTATGCCTGCTAAGTTTAGAGCTTCATGCTTGTGTTGGCTCTTGTTTCCTACTGTACCCTCATCCTTGGTGAGAGTACTAGGGAAGAACTGTTTCAGCAAGTACATACACCAAAGAGAGAGAAAGAGGGAGAGAGATGATGTCAGCTCATGTGAGACAAGCAGTGGCTTCATTTTCATGCAGTCTAAAATTGTGAAAATCAGGTAAATTGAGTCCATGACAAATAGGCAGTCAAGTCATGCAATAGATTTGCAAGCTGGAGTTTCACAGAACCCTCAACTGTTTCCAGCGTAAGAGCTGACATCCTTTTCCACAGCTGAGGGGAACAATGTTGTGTGGGCAATGTACATACAAGTGTTGCTCAAATACATTTTTTCTCATTACGCCTTCTATGCCTAGAATTATATTTTCTTAAGATTCATGTGGCACCAACCAGGGTCCTGTGCCTTGGTAAAATGAATCATTCTAAGATACTATCAGGTACCTAGACTCTAAGCTCCTGAGGACAGGGATATAGTGAAGACATGGGATCCTTCTAGGATTCTAAGATTATAGTTGTCCACTTCATATTTCCTTCATATAAACACATTATGAGGATTCTTCTGCTGCACATTTGATAATTAATATGAGGTTGTTGCCATTGGCTCCACCCCACATTATGCTCTATAACTTGTTTGTGCTCTTTGTTCTGCCATTCTTCATGTGCCCTACTGCAATCTTGTTTGGTTCTCCTCTCCTCCAGGATACTTTCTTAATGCCCTTGCACTCCAGGAACACCTCTATCATCTCAATCAAACAGTCATTTGCATATCTTATATCTGGCTCCATTAGTTCATTGAGAATAAAGTTTTTTTTTTTTTTAATTTACCTTGAAACCTCAGGACTATCTTATACTTTTAACTCAGTAATAGTTGTTGGACTAAAATGAAAAATGGGAATGGAGACAGGATCCTCATGAAGAATACAATGGTGCTGGATATTACAGGAACCAGCAATATCTTCTGCATCCCTTGGAAAAGATTGCTTATTTAGTGATGTTGTTCAAATACCCTTCATGATGCCTCACCAAAGCAGAGCTACATTATTTTAACTTTCTAAATTTCAAAAGTGCTGTAACATAATTAAGGGATCTAATAAATAGCTAAATCTATTTCACTTCCTTTAGGAGGGATAAGAAGAGCCAAGAGAATACAATCAGTTTTCTGCAAGCCTCAGGACTGGAGTAGCATGGTTTTGTTTTGTTTTGTTTTGGGGATTTTATTATTATTATTACCAGAGAAGCATCAAGTCTGGGAAAGTAGACAGAATGGACTGATACCAAACTAAAGCGATGTGTTATCCTGGCATAGGAGAAAAGAGAGAGAGCCAAAGAGGTTAAATATAAATGGAAAGGAATCCAAGTTAATTTCCTAGAAGAACTGATATTATTTGAGACTTGCATGGATGGGCCAAACTTGAAACAGCCACAGGCTGACTAGATAGTGATGCTGGCTGCCTTGCTATGATTTCCAGAGATAGCAGCATACCCAGGCCTGCTCCATGGCAGATCAGAAATGAGGAAGAACAGCATGCTACGTGATCCCCGAATTGACTAAAGATCAGTAGGAAACAAAGTGGGTATCAAGGTTCCACTAACGTTGTCTGATCAGTTCAGAAGGCAGGAAGGCAAGAGGATGCAGCAGATAGTCCTCTAAAATCCGCGAACTATTATTGGCTTCTCCTGGGGGAATAAGAGTTGGTGCCAACAAGAAAGGACAGGAAGGCATTTCCTTCACTGTCAAGCTGTGAAGCTGCAAGCAGATTGGTCCTGTCTTGCTGTTCCAATGCTATCAGCATTAGATCTTCTGGAGAAAGTTGCTTCTGCAATCTGATGTGCTGATACTTTCTGTTGAGTTTGAAGAAGAAAAGTGGAAGAATTGCATCATGTTTCTTAGTTTCATTATCAGAGAAGAGGATTCATGACCCTGGACTAGGTAAGGTTTTGGTCTCTTCGGGTCAAATACAATGCATGAGAGAAAGGCATAGGGCTTACTTTCCCTGAGCTATTGAGAGATGCTCCTGTAGAGAGAACAATGAATTGCTGTTCCCAACTGCATAGTGAATGTTTCCTATTAGCTCACTATCCTTTGCAGTAAATCAACTTACTCTCCATTACAATAGATGGCAATAGTGCATTACTTGTCAGCAACATGCTGCAATAATAAGCTCTTTCAGACAACCTCTCAAATACAGATAGTGATGTCTGTGGAGAAATAGAATTGCTTTTAAAAAGAATATGAACGATCACTCCATAATAAGGCCAAATCCGACATTTCAACAGGAGATTCCCCAAATCTTCTTGCACCTTGACAAGAAATATATTGTAAAAAGCATATTAAAAATTCATCCTTTAATTAACAACTCTTTAAGAGATTGAGGTTCCACTAATTCAGCAATAGAAATAGAGTCTCCAAAATGTTTGAAGCCTACAAAAACTAAAAATTGCCTGGTAGAGTCTAGAACCAGCCAGAATGCCTGAGTTTAAAGGCTATCCTGCAATGTACCATCTTATGTGACCATAGGTGAGTTAATTATGCCTTCAGTACCTCCAATGTGAAATGAAGGTAATAATAATACTTTCTATACAAGATCATGGGTTAAATTAGGCAACACCAACATCCATAAAGTTCTTATGACAATGACTATTACACAACTGTCTGATAAATATCTTGTGCCCAAAGTTTTAAACTTCTAACATAGTAAAGCCAGATGCTCCATTAATTCAGAGGACCCATGAGGTTGTCTGCTCTCTTTATCTCTTGCCCTTCCCCTCATGCCAACATAGATTTGAATTCCCAGAAAACAATCCAGGGGGATTGAATTTTAAGCTTCCCAAAGAAAGATATAAAGAGACAAAATCAGCTTGTCCCCACCGGGTTGGCATATGACAAAGATCTGAAGTGGCTCTGAGGCATCACGGAGAACAGTTGAAAATCACATTGTCAGCTTGAAATGCATCAAAGCTCTTTGCTGGCTGGAGACCCCTGGGGAGAATCCCCATTCAGTTCAGTCTCTGCAAAATCATGCTTGGTCCCAGCAGGATGGGGACTAACTCACCATTCCATATGACATGTAGTTTGTAGCAAGTCCCTTGATGAGAAGGAAATAATGACAGTAATAACCCCTCTTCACCCACAAATAATGCCCCGTTAGGGACATCTGTCACCATTATCACCACTGAAAAAAATTCTGATATCACTTTGTGCTTTGGCAGACCCCACAGAGCTCCTCCCTTTGTAGCTAATAAGGAGGATGTTTCACTTAAGCTGTGAACATTAAGGAAGTTCACCAATATTAATAAGCACCCCTGCCCCTGTTCTCTGTGGGTGTGTTGCTAAGCAGAGAATGAACTGAGACATCCCCTTCAAGTTCTTTTTCTTATATCTAATTCCAATTCATTAGCCAGAGTCTTCTCTGTACCTCAGTTAATCCAGAATCAGTGGCACCTTTATGTTTCCTCTTGGATGGGTGATGAACCTATCTTATTCTACCAAAAGGGACCCTGCAGCCTTAGGGAGGAATTTCCCATTACAAGAACCATGACTGGGCCCTCCTTGCCTTGTTCAATAGCAGCATTGAGCCACTCCTGACACACGTATCACGTGAGCCTTGAATAATTCAGCTATTTTGTGACCAGGCATTCTTGGGGCAGTGTTCTCTAAAGAAATATGAAATTTCATTCCATTTTCTCATAGATGTACAGCCAGCCATGCTATAGTGTAGTCTATTTTTATAATAGGAAGCAAGTTAATGGGTTTCCAAGTCCTCCAGAATTTGACAAGCCAAAATGGAGCCTTTATTTCCTCATGAGTTCTTAGCAGATCCCAGTATTCTAGCTAGTTAGGAGGAAATAAAATTTCTATGCCTGATTACTCCAAAGCAATGAGCAAGTCACAAACAAGCAAAATGTCACTAATCAAAGCAAACACTGTTCCCAACGTAAGTGATGTGTCCAAACTCTGCTTCTAGTTGCTTTGGTGTTTTGTCTGTAGGTAGTAAGTGGTTCCTGCCACTAGTTTGACATTTATATGCTTTTCCTCATGTCCTGATCATCATTTGGGAAAAAAAGTCAGGTCAATGGTAAAAATTGGGTCAATGGCAAAATGTTCTGAATCATTAAAACCATACAGAAAATTTCAAATTAGAGCTATTTGTCTCTGAAATCAACATGCATGAACTCAGTTCCATAAAAGAAACTGCCTGATAGCATTTTATATATTACATATGTTCAAAATGGGTCTAGACAATCAATGTTCTAAAGGCTTGAAAATAAGAACAGAGACTTTGATGAGTAGTAGTTTTGTTGACTAGTAGGAGCTTGAATTCTTTACTCTGCTTACGTTCAGCCAAGGCCCACCACCCACCCACCTCGCCTCTCTGAGCCTCCATTTTTCACCTATAAAACAAGAATAATGATATTCCCATCTCACAGAGTCATCCTAATAATTAAATGATCTAAACTACAAGTGACATTTAACCTAGTGTCAATAATACATTAAGCCCTTAATAAGCATTACCCACAAAAAATGAGTATGATAATGTTTAGCCAGCTTTATATATCACTATACATTTCTGTTTTGGTGGATATATGAGATTTTCTTTCCCATTTCAATCCTCTTGCTTCTTATCACTTAAAGGGGTGGAATATTTGAAAAATGGGTTAATAGTCACAACAATGAATTTCCATTGCCTTTTGAAGGCTCCACTAGAGGGAGAGTGAGTATTCATGGCAAGAGACAAGATTTTCCATAGCATATTTAAAAACAGAAATGAACTGAAGATCCGAAAAAAAAAAAAAAAGTGATAAAGCAAGGAAGCAGTCTCCACTGAGGGCCAGAAGTCACCTGTCTCTGCACCTGTGATGAACTTGTCACTGAAAGGAGACCCAAGGGAAATGACAAGGATAAAATTTACCCCATTTCCTGAGTCTATGCCAAATTGGCTTCCAGTACAAACACATTCTTCTTCAGGTTATGAAACAAGGTAATACTTTTCAGACATGAAGGACACAAGACTGCATCAAGTGTCTCAGCTGATTGCCACTGTCACTCTTAAGTAGTTAACATTTTTCTCCACACTTACTAGGTAAAGGGGTATTTAGTTCATCACTTTGGGGGGTCACCTTCATTTTGAGATACTATGAAAGCTCTAGTCTCTTCCCTAGGAAGTTCTTATACATATAAATGTTATGTACAATTTCTAGTAAGCCTACCACGACACAAGGCCAATTCATAAAATTGATTTAGGGATAATGCAAAGAACCAACATTTCTCCCTAGAGTAGAGAATGAGCTCCTGTGTATGTGCACTGTGTCTTTCTTGTTCATCTCTCTGTCCCTATCACCAGATAGATGCATGAAAGGAAATTTCCAGTGGAAAAAGAAATAAACAAATGCCTACTTTAGACCAGGTGCTCTACAAACATTATCTCAGATAACCTTACAGCATCCTATAAAGGAGAGATTATGATCTCCATTTTACACACGAAACAGATATAGTAGGGTTATGTACTTTTCCCAAGGTCACAGAGCTTATAAATTACAAACTCAGAATTTGAATTTGGGCTCTCTGACTCAATGCCTCTGTGCTCCCTCTTGCATGGCCTTTGTCAGCTTGGGCTGTAACAACAAAATATTAGAGCCCTGGTGACTTTAACTATAGAAACTTCTCTCTCAAAATTCTGGGGGCTGAGAAGTCCTAAGATCGAAGTGCTGACTGATTCAGTTCCTGCTGAGAACTCTCTTCCTGGCTTAAAAAGTTACCTTCTTACAATACTGTACCTGGTAGAGAGAGAACTCTGGATTCTCTTTCTCTTCTCATAAGGGCACCAGCCCTAACAGATTAGGTATCTTCCCTTAGGACATCATTTAACATTTTTTTTTTTAATCTCCTCACAAGACCTATTTCCTAATAGAGTCATATTGCAGGGTTAAAGCTTTGATCCATGAATTCAGGGGGTACAAGGCTCAGACATTCAGGTTATAACATGCACCATTCTACAACTTGAGAGAAAGAGTTAAGATGGAAACATTTGAGTCTCATTTACACTAATAAATCAAGGAATATGCATTTTTTTATGCTGTTCAACTGCTGAGAAGCATCTCATCTGGGTAATTTTTGCAAGCCTTAAATGGCTGATTTCCCATCCAAAGAACCCCATGCTAAGATAGTGGCATGCTCTGGACCTGCAAGAGTGATTCGCTTGCATCCCATCAGTGTGTGGTCTCTACAGAATGGGGCTCGTCACGTGCAGTTAATCTTATGTTGGCATCAATATACCATAGGAGTTTCAATGTCTAGGTCTCAGCATGAGTTAAGTCTTGCATTTCTATTCCCACTGGCCTTTCTTTCACAGGCTGGTGATTGAGACTCTGTGCTCAGGGACTTAAATGTAACTTTTGATTGTAATAAGAATCAGCTAAATCAGAAGACGATGGAAATAGCCAGACCCAAATCTATCATTGCATAGTCACTCTTCCCCTTTCTACACCCAACTAGACTTCAGCTGAATAAAGAAAAGAATATTTTTTTCCTTTTCTTGTTTCATTAAGGTCTTCTGACAAGTGATCTCAGCCATCATTAACATTTCAAGAGATCCTCTTCACCTCTTCAATGCACCACTTTCATGAGAACCATTGTTTCTCCTTCCACAGATCCCCAGAATTGTTCACCGCTCCATGGCCCCTTCCCAGGATTGCATTAACATATGTAAGCAGGGGATCCCCAATTCACCTCTGCCCTCCCAGGCTTTTTTAGTATACAGAACATGAAAATGTCATATTTTGGGGCTGGGGAGATAGCTCAGTCGGTAGAGTCGGTAGAGTGCTTGCCTTGTAAGCACAAGGTCCTCGGTTTGATCCCCAGCACGCCCCCCCCCAAAAAAAAAGAAAATGTCATATTTTTATTCATTAGTTTGCTAACATATTTTATTTTTATTTCCTGGCAGAGGTAAAAATTGCTAGATATTCCATGATTTATGTGATTCTGAAGTAATGAGGATTGAGGTGATTCACCCTCTTGCCAAATAGTTTATTCCACCATAATGTTTTATCAATAAGATAATAATGAGGGGAGTTAATATTTATTTTGTCCTTATTCTATGTCAGTAGTATGCTAAGTACTTAACACCACTGAGAGCATTTAATCCTTATAACAGTCAAATAAACTAGAGGACACTGTCATGCCCCTAATATAGATGAAATAAACAAAGTTAAGAGAGTTTTAATGATTTTTCCAATGACAGACAGAAAGATATGGGAGGCAGAGGGGAAACTAACAGAATTTTAACAGGGGTTGATCCAACTCCAGAGTTCAGACTTGTAACCACAAGGTTACAAAGTACACCAATCTAACATTTTCCTTGTCATATTTTCTTTTTCTATTTACTTTTTTTCCTTTCCTTTTTTTTTAACACCGTGTTCATGTAGATGGTTGGGATTTATTGTGGCACTGAGGTTTATTTATTGAGCAAATATTTATTATGATTCATGATTTTGAAAAAGCACTTTCAAATGGTACAGAAGAAAGAAGCAAGTCTTTACATGAATAATTAATTTCTAAAATCTCCCAGATTATTTATTTTTCTCACATAGTTTGTGTTAAGTACAATCTCTTTGTTCTGCTTTCTCATACAGTCTTTTTTTTTTTTTTTTCCTTAACAACCCCTGTTTTAAACTACACAGTGCTGTGCAAAACAGTGTATAAGATATTTTAAAGACCACCTTGGGTAACTTTTCTGTAATGTTTGAATCTGAAATATTTCCCCCTAAACCCACAATTTTCCATATAGTCAAGCTGTTAAATTGCTTCTCTGAGAGGCAGAAATTACTGTTGATTTGATTTCCTTTGTTTCTTAAGCAAGTATAAAATATTACTGATTTCTTTTTAATCCTACCACTACTGCCATGTCTCTCTCTCCTCACTTCTAAAACTCTAGACAATTTTCAATGATAAGTAGTGGCAGAAATATGAATTTACAAAGGAAGGGGGAAAGTTATGTGCTCCGATATTTAAATCGGCATCCTTACCCCCTTTTCTTGAGTTTTCCAGCAAGGTTTTTAAACAAAACAACAGCAGTAAACAAGCAATCACAAGAACTAGGAGTCAGCATCCTGTTTTCTCTCTGTGCTTACAGGTCTATTGTTTGTCAAGCAGCTATTACAACATGCCTCAAACATTAGGAAGCAGAGGCCAATGTGTTTTTGAAAACTTTTCTATGTCTGAGCAAGTCTGTTATGAGAAGAGGCAAATCATCATTTTATGAAAATTTGCCATGGAAGTGACACTCATTTGGAAGAAGATGAATTTGAACTCTTGCTTTCCATATATCAGTGTTGCTTAAAATTAGAAGCAAGCAAGTAGCAAATGGCAAAGAGTTTCTTCCCCTGAACCTGGATCATGACACAATTAAGCCAAGAGAATATCAAGTAGGGATCATTTCTTGCGGTCACAGAACAAGTAAAGTATTATAAGGACTTATATGGCTTCTTTAACTAACTGAGTTCGCAGCTCAAGAGCTCAGGTTTGATTAGGTGCTTACGATCGGAATTCTAGTGTGGTACTTAACCAAAAGTGCAGTATCTCTGTATTTGCTATGTTGGTGGGAAGTTTCACTCTAAGACTGGTCAGTTTTTGAACATCTGTTCAGCTTTGTTGTAGAATTGTCTGTTGATTCATTCTCAGAGTTGGTTTCCTATTTGGGCATATGTTGGAGTGGCTTTGTTCTGTATACAACTGGACTGGGAATATTTTAGGAACCCAACACTAAGGATGTCATTACACTTTACATGAAATACATATTACTAAATGAAAGCTTGTGCAGTTCTAAGGATGGGGAAGCAGACTACTTAGAAACTTCCGAAATAAACACTCATTCACAGAAAACTCACACATTCCCAACACAGCCTATACTTGAAAGATATACAAAATTCACTCACATGGAAAACTTTGGCTTGATTCAGATTAAATGAGGTTAAGACACTTAAGATAAAAATGACTAGAATATGCTTTTCATATGAAGTGTTTCTTTTGACCGAAAATGTTTTCACTGGGCTTTACATGTCTGAAATTATTTTCCTATTGAGATAAATCAGAACACTTGACTAAGTCGTGAATTGAATATTGTGGACCATGATATTTTTTGGAGAATTTTAGACTTCAGATAATACTTATGTACAACTAGGAAAAATAGCTGGGGAAGTCAATTCATCATTACACTTTATGAAGCCTTCTTTATTATTGTGTAAGTGTGATTAACACAAATGCAAATGTCCTAAGTTGATGGGGAGTGCTTTAGGTGAAAGGTGAAGTTCCAAGACAGACCCAGACCTCAGGGTACCATTGCAGCACAACCTATTGCAGGATAGAACCTCTCCCCTCCCCATGAACTTCTGCATTTTTTGTTATACCAATTATTAATTCTGACACTTTCATTCTTCTTATCCCTCCTCTTTCATTTTTAACTTTCAGCTTTTGAGAAAAGTCAGGAATATTTGTTTTCTGTTTTCTCCTACATCATCTATCAATTCATCATTTCTTAATTTCTTCTTTAATATCCCACAGGAGGTGATTACACATTCATTTTTAATGAACAGAGGTACTTCCTAAAGTTCAAGGAGCGATTTTTTTTTCATCTTTGTAGAAAAATTCCAGCCTATCAGTGTTAATTTTCAATCTCCTTTGCCTGAAAGCAAATGCTTCCCCCGACTTTGTGCAACCCTGCATGTTACCCTAATCTCCTACTTCCTTGTCTTGGAGGATGGGTAGTATTGACACTATAGTCTTTTGAATCTCTCTAGAATCTGCTTCTCTATTTTCCCCAGCTTTATTGAGATATATAAATGATGAATAAATTGTATAGATTTACCATGTATAATGTGATGTTTTCATATATGTATGCTCAGTGGTAGAGCATGCCTGGGTTCAATCCTCAAAGCCTTGAAGAATTCCAGATGTACAATACAGTAGTATTAACTATAGTTACTCTGCTGTACAACAGATCTCCAGAACTTGCTCATCTTGCTCAACTAAATCTTTGAACACTTTGACTAACAAACCTCCATTACCCATCCCCAGCCCCTGGCAGTCGCCATTCTTCTCTCTGCTTCTATGAGTTTACATACATGTGAGATCATGTAGTATTTGTCTTCTTGTGCTTGGTTTATTTCACTTAGTATAATATCCTCCAGGCTCATCCATGTTGTCACAAACAACAAGATTTGTTTCTATTCTAAAATCTGAATAGTGTACATGATCATGTTTATCACATTTTTCTATTCCACTTATTCATCAATGAATATTTTAGATATTTAGGAAGATTCCCTGTCTTAGTTATTTTGAATAATGCTGCAATGAACATGAATGCACATTCAAAGTACTGGATAAATATATTTTGTACATATGTACAAGTGTTATTCATATAATATCTATATACAATATATGAATGCATAGTTATTCAATAGTGATATTGCTGGATCACACTACAATCCTATTTTTAATTTTTTGAGGACCCTCCATATTATTTTTCATAATGGCTATACCAGCTGACATTTCCACAAATAGTGTAGAGGGATTCCATTTTATCCACATCCTTGTCAATGCTTGTTACTTTCTGCCCTTTTGATAATAACTGTTGGGAAAGGAATGAGATGATACGTCATTGTGGGTTTCCATTTGCATTTCCCTGATGACAACTGATGTTGAGTTATCTTTTCATATACCTTTTGGCATTTGTATGTTTTCTCTGAGGAAATGTCTATTCTAATCCTTTGGTCAAGTTTTTTTCCTTTATAATGATTACATATTATTAACATGATGATGGGTTTCATTGTGGCTTATTGGTACATGCATATAACACTATTATCAATTTCATTCCCCCAATAACTCCCTTTAACCTCCCCTTCTCCCTCTCCCTTCCCCCTTCCTCTACCCTAATGCTCTCTCATTATGTCCCCTTTTTTTCCTTTTACTCACTAACTTCCACAAAAGAAAGAACCTATGGTGCTTGTCTGAGTCTAGTTTATTTCATTTAACATGATGCTCTTCAACTATATCCATTTTCCTGAAAACAATATAATTTCATTCTTCTCTGTAACTAATTTTAATTGGATTATTTGTCTTCTTAATATTGAGTTGCTTGAATTCCTCATATATTTTGGATATTAACCCTTTTTCACATTATAGTACACAAATATTTTCTCCAATTTCATACATTTTTTCTTTATTCTTAATTATTTCCTTTACTGTGAAAAATCATTTAATTTGACCCAATACCATGGATCTATTTTTGCTTTTGTTTCCCTTGCTTTTGGAGTCATATACAAAAAATCATTTCCAAGACCAATGTAGAGATTTTTCCTGTTTTCTTTTACTCACTTAATAGTTTCATTTCTCCCATTTAAATATTTGTTCCATTTTAAGTTCATCCTGGTATGTGGTGAGCGACAAAGATCCAATTTCATATTTCTGAATATCTAGTTTTTCCAACACCAATTATTGAACAGATTGTTTTTATTCATTGTATATCCTTGGTAACTTTTGTCAAAGATCAATTGACTATAAATGCATGCATTTTTTTCTAGAATTTCTATTATGTTCCATTGTCTGTATACCTGTTTTTATGTCAGTACCATACTGTTTTGAATCCTATAGTTCTTATAATATGTTTTTAAATAAGAAATCAATGTTTCAAGCTTCATTCTTTTTACTCAAGATTTTGTTAGTCTTTTGTGGTTCCATAGGAATTTGGGCTTTTTATCTGTTTCTGTAAAAATTGTCATTGGAATTTTAATTGGGATGATAGTGAATCTATTGATGACTTTGGATAGAAGGAACATTTTTAAAATGTTAATTCTTTTAATCCATGAACAAGGAATATCTTTCTATTTATTTCTATCATTTTCAATTTCTGTCATAAATATTTTATAGATTTCAGTATACAGATCTTTCACCTACTTGGCAAAATTTATTCCTAAGAAATTAGTTATTTTAGTGTTATTGCAAATGAAATTATTTTCTTGATTCATTTTTCCCCCCTTTTGGATAGTTTGTTTTTATTGGAAGGAAATGTAATGATTCTTATATCCTCACACTTCACTGAATTTTTAGATTAGTTCTGATGTCTTTTTGGTAGAGTCTTCAGAGGTTACTATTTATAGGATTATTTCATATACAAACGGATGATTTTACATCTTTCTTTCCAATTTGGATGTCATGTAATTCCTTCTCTAGATTAATTTCTCTAACAAGGAAATGAATGGGCACACCCTATGAATGACTTTAGAGGAAGAGCTATTGAGTATGATGCTATCTGTAGGCTTGCCCCATATATGGCTTTTATTATTTTGAGTTTCATTCTTTCAACACCTATGAATTTATTTTTTTTTCATGAAAGGGTCTTAAATTGTTAATGTTTTTATTCCTGCATTATAGTCATATATAATAGTGTGGTTCATTCTGGCATATTCATACATGCATGGAATATAATTTTCTCCATTTCATTCTCTAGTGCTTCCTCTTTCCCTCCCTCCTACCTCCCCCTATTCCCTTTCTTGGGCTCTACTGGTCTTCCTTCTATTTATTTACTGTTTTTTTCTTTACTTGGTGCTTCTCTTCCTCTTCCTCTCTTTCTCCTCCCCCCTCCACCTCCTCTTCCTACTCCTCCTCCTTCTTCTTCTTCTTTTCCTCTTGCTTCTCCTCTTCCTCTTCTCCTCTGACACAGCCTCTATTTTTTCATGTTTTTTTGGTCATCTATTAAGAGAACTGTTCAACTTTTTTCTTCATTTTAAATTTTTTTTTTTTTGGCTTGCATATATTGAACCATTCTTGCATTCCCAGACAAATCCCACTTAATCATGTTGTGTTTTTAATGAACTGTTGAATTCACTTTGCTAATATTTGGTTGAAGGTTTTTTGCATATATATTCATCAGGATATTGGCCTATGATTTTTGTTTCTTCTAAGTTCCATACTAGCACTGGTATGAGAATAATGCTGATCTTAATAATGAGTTTGGAAGTGTTTCCTCCTTTTCAAATTGTTTAAAAAGACTGAGAAGTGTTAATGTTAATTTTTTTAAAAATGTTAGGTAGAGTTCACCAAGGAAGCTGTAAGTTCTTTGGGCTTTTTTGATGAAATACTTTTTATGATGATTCAATCTCCTACTAGTTATTGGTCTATTCAGAATTCCTATTGTTTCATGACTGAGTCATGGTTGGTTATGTTTCCAAGAATGTATCCATTTTCCCTAGTTTATCCCACTTGCAGGCACATATTTGAGCACTTTCTTTTATTTATTTTTTAAACAGTTTTGGGTTCCAGTTTTCCAGTCTCTTTTTCCTTTTACTTTTTACTATGTTTAGTTATCACTCTTGAAATAACCAAAAAAAAAGATTCAGTTATATAGGAGCAAAAAGTTCTGGTGTGCTATTGCACACTACAAATACTATACATAACAACTATGTGCTATATAATTCAGAAAGCTAGGACAAAGGAATATCAATGTTTTCTCCATAAATAATTTTTAATATTTGAGGAGATAGGTATGTTTACCTAATCTAATCATTATGCAATTTATATATGTATTGAAGTACCACATGGTACCCCATTAGTCTATACAATTTGTGTGTGTTTATTTGTTAGTTTAAAATTTTTTGATAAATTTTTGAAAAGAAAAGAAAAATAGAAATAGAATACTGAATTTTTTTAAATATTAAAAACATAAAAATAAAAATTCCTTTGTATATAATGGCAATAATTTAAATCTGAAACTCCTTTTTTCCTATAGGAAAACTTAGGGGAAAAAAGAGGTTAATGCAAAAAAAAAAAAAAAAAAGAACTATTTAAAGTGAATAAGAAGACAGGAAATGCTGGGATTAAGGAAAAACTGTAAGGGACCTGGTATGACATGTGTTATCAAGAGTAGCAGTGAGCAGTAAATGAAATGGTAAAGTATCTGAGAGAAGGAGATTTCAGACAGCTCTGACAAAAATAAAGATCCTGAAGATCAGGGACACATCCTCAGGTATAGAAGTTGAGCTGCTGAGAATGGAGCTGGGCTAATCCAGAATAGAACCCATAAAAAGTGACAAGAGGGTCTGGGGAGCACGACTGATGGGAAAAGATGTTTTGTGAAATACTCTGAAACTGTTCCTGTGGAAATAGCCACCTGTGAGCCCTGACGTGGAGGCAGAAACCATTCTGGATCAAGTTAATTTTCGGAAAGCTAGAAGGCCTGTTGAGAAACCATATAGACAAGCATCCAAAACTTTTATACTTGAAGTAAATAGTCTATTTCTCTGTCAGCAGAAGAAAAACTTTAAGTTATAAACACTGTTTTTGCCCGACAGTCTCAACCACCTTGGAAGCCTCCTGAAAATAGTTCGTCCAGGAAAATGTGATCCATTTATCCTTGAGTCATTAAAGAACAGTGACACAGAATCCACACAAAAGTAATATGAAAAATGTATGAAAAAAGCCATAGAACTTTCCAACAGAAGAAAAGTACCAGGAAAATATTATTGAGTTCTCGTTGAAGATTTAGCCAAAGATTTCATCATTAAAATGAGTTATGAAGCAATCACTACAAGAAGGAAGACCACAAAGCAGAAAAATAAGAGCTCAACGGGAAAACAACCACACAATAGAGAGAAGTGAAACATGAGCTGACAAACCTCAGAGATAGTAGAGAAGGAAGGCAAACATCTAGATTGAAGATTATTGAAGAGAGCACAAGGAGAATAGCTGCTGTGGCTCTCAGTAGCCACTGGAAGGAACAAAGAAGGTAGAAATGAGTAAACAACAAACAAAAGGGAAATAAAGATTCGGAATACAGAGGGCACAGGAAAAGTAGTGCACATATTCGTATTTGTACTCCTTAAAAGCAAAAAACAGCCGGCACAGTGGTGGCCTACTGTAATCCCAGTGACTCTGGAAGCTGAGACAAGAGGATTGTGAGTTCAAAGCCAGCCTCATCAAAAGCAAGGTACTAAGCAACTCAGTGAGAACCTGACTCTCAATAAAATACAAAATAGGGCTGGGGAGGTGGTTTAGTGACCAAGTGCCCTTGAGTTCAATCTCTGGTACCCATGAAAAGAAAAAAAAACAACAAACAACCAAAGGCAACAGAACAAAGCAAATGCTTTAAAATATAATTTTAAATTTGTTTAAACAAAGAAACTTTGAGTCTACCCTTTTTCCCAGGGAAAATTGACCAAAACAATCAATTTCATGATGTATATTATTAAAAGTATTGAATGTTAAAGTTAATGAAAGTTTCCTCCAGAAAATACCATCACTTCTATGGGGAAAACAATTCTCCATATGATCAAGCTAACATCAGATTTCTCTCTCTACTCCAATATCAAATGCCAGAACACAGTGAAGCAAGCACCTAAGCAATACTAAGACAAAAAGAATGTAAGTCAAAGATGTTATATCTAGCTAAGTGTGTGCATTTTTCATGACTGTAACCAAAATACCTGATCAGAACAACTTAGAAAAGGAAAACTTTATTTTGGGTTCAAGGTTTCAGAAATTCAGCTCACAGTTTGCTGACTCCCTCACTGTAGGCCCCTGTGAGGCAAAACACTATGGTGGAAGGACTTGGTGGAGAAGCACTGCTGTGTTCATGGCAGCCAGGAAGGAGAGAGAGGGAGAGAGAGAGATACAGAGAGAGGTGGTGGGAAGGAGACATAGGAAAGAAGAACTCTTTCAGAATCAGTTCCCAGTGACCACCTCCTCCAGCCATACCCCATTTGACTACAGTTATCTATCACTCAGGTAGTCCCTTGACACTAGGATGGACTGATTAGGTCACAACTCTCATCAAGTCATTTCACCTCTGAAAATTTACACAAGAGCTTTTGGGGGACACCTTATATCCAAATCTTAACACCAAGATTATAAATATCAAAAATCATATATAAAAACTACAGACAAATAGATGAAAATGGAGAAACTCAGAGTGCTTCTTCCATAAATTGTACTTCCATAAATTCTACTGGTTGTAAGGATTTTACCCGGTCAAGAAAAAAAACTTGGGAAATTGTAACAAAGGATTAGGAAGGAGCAATTAATATATTTTGCTGCAAATAAAATTAAAACAAATGTGGAGATGAGAGCACCAGTATGGAATAGTATAGAAATACAAAGCAACTTGATGACATGGAAGTAAAACAATCTAATAAATGAAGAAAAGAAGAAGGGGTAATGTAATACATGTGAAGCCATTTGCTGATGTCTCAACCTTAGTAGCAAAGTCTCAAAGAGCTGTTAAAACTGGCAAATCAAATAGAAAAATAAGCATAGTTAAGAATACAACAGTAAACATGAAGGAAAAACACCACTGAGCAAGTCAGGCAGGGGAGAATAAAGGAGAGAGAAGAAGCTGGGTAAAGGACATATAAATGTATAAAATAATCTTCTAATGCTCATAATGGGCAACTTAGTAAATACTAAGTATGATGACAGCAGTGATTGTTGGAAAATGCAAATTTTTTAAATATCGGGGGCATCTAATTTTAAAAATGTTAGTAATAAACATAGTAAGAAACATATATGTATTTACATCCATTTGCATAAAGAAAAATCAGTGTAAGTACATAAGAAATGTGTTATTTCATTGTGAAATCAAATTTCTAATTTCTCTGCACATGTGCCAGAGAAAATGGGACTTGCCTTAGGGAGAAATATTTTACTTTTATCTCTTTTATTTTTATCAAATAAATATATTACCTGTAAAATTTTATTTTTATTTTCAAAATAAAAATTGAAATATTCAATAAAATTACTTACAATCTAATTGCAAAAACATCAACAGAAAACTATTTTTTTACATTGCTGTATCTTCACACTAACATTCTGCTTTTTTTCCACACCCTTTCTCTTTTAAACTTCTGAAAAGAGTAGTAAATATTGTATTGATAAAGGGATGAATAAATTACATTAGCTTTCTGTATTTCCTTACCATCTTCTGCTTACCATATGAACATTTGGAATTGATCTCCCAAGGTCACCAATGATCTCATTCGGGCAAAGCTATAAAGTTTAACATTATTAACACACCTACTTTTACTTAACATCTATGCACACTGCTATAGCTAAAACAAATGCTGTAAATCAACTTCACTTTTTAAAAACATTTAGGAAACTTAATATTTAAAGGAATCCAGAAATAATTTTTTTTTTTTTTTGGAAATGATATGTACACTCTATTGTTTTTTGTGTTTCAATTTTTGGTAGTTCATTAACATAATGTTAAACTGATATTTGAAATGAGTCTTTAGTAGGAATGTGATTCTTTGATTCTTTTTGAAAAGTCTATATGTATAAAGCAGGTATATGTTTATACACAGCTTCATAAAATTTTTGTTTCAGCTCAAGTGTGTTAATTTACATAATACAATTTTACCACCCTTATACCCTACCGCATAGTTGCCATACATGGAGGTTAATAATCCTCCATGCCAGGTTCTCTTCTTGCATCCTTACCACCCAAACACCCAGCTGTTTTGGAAATATTCATTGTCCAATCAACAAATGAATCTCATTACTATAAACTAACTTCTTCTGCTTAAAGCCAATTCCAGTGCTGGCACTGTGGCACGTGCCTATAATCCCAGTGACTCAGGAGACTGAGGCAGGAGGATTGCAATTTCTAAACCAGCATCAGCAATTTAGCAAGATCCTAAGCAACTCAGCAAGACCCTGTCTCTAAATAAATTATAAAAAAAGACTGGGAGTATAGCTCAGTGGTTAAGTGCTCCTGGGTTCAATCCCCAGTACAAAAACAAAAACAAACAAACAAACAAAAACAGCCAATTCCATTCCCGAATTCAAAAAACCTGAAACTGTATTTTGTCATGATAAAGGAGCACTAATTTCCATGACAGAATCGAAGCATAGCGTGTTTTAAAAGTTAAAAAAGAACATATAACCCAGAAAACAGCCTTTGCTTTCCTTTCACAGCCAGATTTTACTTCATTATGTTAATTCCAGAGCACAGGAAAAGAAAACTGACTTAAATTGAACAGTAATCCATAGTGAAATTGACTAATCCAGTTTCACTTATTATTGACTCTGCTAAATGCAAAATGTAGTACATTAAATTGGAAATAACAAAAGAGCAAACCCTGATTCTAAATTGCTAACACGTTGCAAAGTCAGAGTCTTGCACTAGGTGTGAATGTAGCAAGAGGGATGTGTGTGCAAATAGAAATTTTGCAGCCTAATGTTCTTATAACAACCTGCATGAAACTCTATCAGAATTCAGGAGTAGTCTTTAACTCAGGCAAATCAAAGAACCATTTTTATCTGGCAAAACTGGCCGCAAACAAAGAAGAGCAAGTAAATAGCAATTAAGAATTTCATTAGGAAAAGCCATAAAACAACATAAACATTCACTATACTGTGTAATGAACTTCAGCTCTGTATTTACTGACTTCCTCACATCCATATGCTGCTGGAACTTTCCCCACACTAGTTCCTGGCAGGGCAGGTTGTCTATATAAATTATATAAATGTTTATGAAAAAAACATTCTCAAAAGGGCTATTACTTATGGAAGGAGTGTGGAAATACATGATTGTGTGTCTGTGTGTGAATTAATACGGGTGTGCATGTATGTTTATACACCTATGTATGTGTGTGTGTATATATATATACATATAGAGAGAGATTGATAATAGATAGATAGATATGCATATATATATGTATAAACACATACACTTAAATTGATAAGGTTGCCTAAATGTGAATAGGCTAAAGGGAAAAAGAATCAAGCTAAACTTCTTTAAATATACTTTGTTTTATAAGTTATGTTTTGAAATCATGTACATATATAATTTATTATAAACAAAGTTAAATTTTAAAAACTGATCCAAGAAATAAAGTTAAATAGTCATAACTATGTAATTGTTTTGCTTGTTTGTTTGTCTTTTGGATTTGGGACTGGAGATCAAACCCAGGGCCTAACAAATGTTAAGCAGGTTCTCTACCACTGAAATACACTCCATACCTGTAATTCAAAGTTTTACACAGTCACTCAGAGAATAAATATTTCAAGAGATGTTGAAACCCAGTAATTTGTAGCACTACAAATCACTACAAATTACTTGGTACAAATCCTAAGAGGGATAAAATTAAAAATGTAACTATTTTCAGTAAACATATTACTGGTGATATTATAGTATTATTATGAGGCTGTTGTGTATAAGGTGTGAAGTCAAATGAAAAATTACATTGGTGTTATTAAGAACTAAGATTTGGGCATGAGACAAAAGAAATATTGATGTGAAATCAATGGTGCTACGCAAAATCTCTGTAGTCTTGATTTATCAACAAAAATATTAATATAAATTCATAATGTATTTTATCTTTAGAAATATATAATCTCTGATATGTGGATGCTAACACACAATAAGGGAGAAGGGAAGAAGAGAAGTTCATTGGATTAGACAAAGGGAAATGAAGGGTAGAGAGGGGACATAGTATTAGGAAAGACTGTGCAATGAATTGGACATTACTTTCCTGTGTTCATATATGAGTACATGACCAGTGAAAATCCACACCAAGTACAACCACAAGAATGGGATTCTGATTAGAATAAGTTAAACTCCATACTTGTATAAAATGTCAAAATACACTCTACTGTCATGTATATCTCAAAAGAACAAATTAAAATAAAAAAAGAAATCCTCAGAGCAAAAAAATTATATATATATAATATACACAATATTATATATATACATACTCTAGCTCTGTCTATTTGAAAAGCTTTAAAAAGTGAATGACCAATACTGAATAATTCCCCTGGTGGCCAACTGTCTCAACATACAAACACAATGGAAAAGAGCCAGGGTTCCTTGAAAAAAAAAATAACTGTCACCAGGCTAGAAGACATGCTTTAGATGGTCTTTAAAATAATCTGGAAGAGGGCACCTAGGAAAGTTGGCAGGGACATCAGGGACACAAGATGAGCATTTCTGTATCAGAAAACAAGGAAGATATCTGAGATGACTTCGGTGTGTCAAAAAAACCTGGCATCAACCTGAACAGATACCCAATGATTGAAAATGAGGTCATTTGAGCATCAGTAAAGATAAGAAATGCAGTGGGTTGAAAAAAAGTGATACTATTTAAATCCATGAATTTATAATGATACACAAGTCAGTTATCACCTTTGGAAAATATTAAGACCAACATATTTTCTCGAATATATATATATATATATATATATATATATATACACATTATGTATATAAGTTTTTAACCTTCAAGAACAAAAAGAACTAACTATTCTTTAGGGTAATCAAACACCTGAAGATTAATTTATCTCTGGAGAAGTATTCACATTAGCAATTGAAGAAGAAATGGTAGAATTAGGATATCACCATTCCGCAACCTCAAATGAACTAATGTACCTGATTAGTACTTTTCAATAACTACCACTATGACAAAGAGATAGGAAACAGGAGATTATGTGCCTTCTTTTGCAAGAGCATTCTACCACTGCCACAACCAGCTGGACCAAACTATCAGGTCTGGTAAGGGGTGAAGGGGGATTGGAAAATAAAGATTCACAAACACAGATTTTGAAGATTAAGCTGGGATCAGGTGGAGTTCTGCTCTCTGATGGAGATGCATATCTAAAGAGTTACCCCAGCAATCTTAATTTATATATATATATATATATATCATTATCAGGTTAAAGACTATGCAACCATTATTCTTTGTATTTAGGAAAGTTGCAGAAAGTAGGACATCTATGTAACTTTTCCACAGTTGCAAAGTGCAATGTTAGGAGCTTTGTGTAGCTCTCAATAAAGTCCAATGTTTAAAGTTACTTTAAAGCGGGCAGGAACCAGAGAAGCAGAACTAGTGAGACATTGTGGTTGGCTAGCATAAGTATTTCTTCCTTCCCAGAAACTGTGTGCTTGAGATAAAGAGCTGATAGGACTCTTGCACAGAGCCTCCTCATGTAGAGCATTGCCATAGCGGTTAAGCATCCTGTGCCCTTGCACAGAAACATTCCCAGTCATAGCCATGAAGTCATCAGAGACCCCCAATCTCAGTTACTGCTCTCTCATCCTCTGTCACCACTCTCCACAAACCACCTATGAAGTCATCTGGCAAAAAAAAAAACAAAAACAAAAACAAACTGTCAAACTTGAATATGGTAGCTACCAATGTTTCTGAAATGGACACATCAATGATAACATGCTTAGCATCATGATGGAGACAAATTTACGATATAGTCTCCGACAAATTCTATGGGGAAATTGACTAGATTCTATAATAATAACATTCTATAATAAAATATCTAAGAAAAAGATAGAGAGTGAGTTTATAAATTGAAAGACATTTAAAAGATGTATTAACCTATACAATGTTAGCAATTTGTTTGGATCCCAATTCAATAAACAAACTTGAAAATAATATAGACTGTGAAAATTGAGTTATGTGTAGATTCTGTGTCCCATGAATACTCAGTCTACCCCAAAGGTCAGAGGCAAGCAGAACTTAGGCCTACCTGAGTGGTCCTGAATCTTTCTGCTTGAGGACATTTCCTGGCTCTTAGTACAGACATAGAAACCCCAGAAAAATAACTCTCAACTCATGAAGTGCAACAGTCAGAGAACAAATGCCAGAATTGCCTTTTGTGGAGTAATCCTGTTTCATGTCCCACACACTGTTTCCAAGGATCTCCAGTAAGACTGGGTTCCACTCTTTCAGAATACCACCTCTTAGTTAGCATACACTTTATATGACCTTCATTCTCTCCACTTATATGCTTTCTTCCACACTTAAATTGCTCTCGGTGTCACCTCCCAAGGTAATGTATAATGACATACAAATCACCTTACAGTCTAACTTTTTGGGGAAGTCAGGATAAAACACTAGAGATTAGCCAGGTGTGGTGATGCACGCCTGAAATCCCAGCAGTGCAACTCTGAAGGCTGAGACAGGAGGATCTCAAGCTCAAAGTCAGCCTCAGCCTCAGCCTCTTAGGGAGGCCCTAAGCTATTTGGCAAGACTCTGACTCTAAATAAAATATAAAAAGGGCTGATGATGTTGTTCAGTGGTTAAAGCCCCTGGGTTCAATTCTCAATACAAAAAAACACACACACACACATACTAGGAATTTTATCACCATAAAATTTTATATTCTACCATGTGGTTATAATACTAATTTTACATTTTAAAGAGGACTCCTTTAAAAGATGCTTATTTAAAAATTACAGGTAAATGTGTGACTGCATGACCAATGTGATCCTACAATATGTACAATCAGAAAAGTGAGAAATTACACTCCATTATGCATGATCTATTAAAATGTATAAATGCATTCTGCTGTCATGTACAACTTATTAGAACAAATAAAATAATTAATAGTTTTTTTAAAAAATTAAAAAAGGAAAAAGAAATAAAGCTGATTTTTAAATATTGAAAAAAAATTACAGATAAGATTATATAAAATCTGGGATTCATTTTAAAGTAATATATGAGAGAATGGTTGAAAATATGAGTGGAGCTACAGAGATACAAGATTGGTTCTGAGTTGATAATTGGTGGAATGATATAGCAACACAGAGTTTCATTATACTGATATTGCTACTTTTATATATGTCTAATATTTTCTGTAATACATTGTCTATAAACTTAAGTCCACAAGAAAGCTACATGTGGGAGAATGCCAAGAAAATAGTAATATAGGTTGCCTCCAAAAAGTAGTATTTGGTGTTGGGAAAATAGAGTGGAAGGGAAACTTTTCACTGTATATATATACACACACACACACATACATACACACATACATATGACTAAGAGAAAGTGCTACATTTTTAAAAAATTAAAAAATACAGCAGTAATAAAACAACACTTTAAAAGATAAAGTGAAGAGTAGTGTGATTGATCATGTCAATTTCCTACATAAAACTTTTTAAATATAGACTATCAGTCCAAGAAATAAAGACCAAAAACTTTAACACATCTTAAAAGTCCCTTCAGGATCTTTGCTGTGTCCATCTCTAAAGCCTGTCTCTTTATAACTTGTTGTTCAGTGTACAACAAATGCAGTGTTTTTTGATTTCTGTTTTTATATTTTCGTCAAGCTCTTTCTCTCCTCAAAGCCTTTGTAAGAACAATTCCCTACTCCTTAGGGAAGCATTCTCTAATCCCAGACTAAGTTTTTATTGCACAGACACTAATGGTACCCTATTCTGCTGATTACCACAATTGTGATTTCTTTGTTTTTATATGATAATATGCATAGCAAATATAATTTTAGTCCAAAAACAAAGCTGTGTGAGAAAAATATCTTTCTATAATGTCCCTTTCTCTCCTGTTGAGACTGCATCTTTATAAGAAAAAGTACTGTATCCATTAGGTTTAGTTTAGAATTCAAGCACATGGGAGGCATTCAATTGACATTTGATGCAGAACAAATGGATGGGTGGATGGATGGACATGTAAAGGAATGGATGCAACCATGAACAGAATCTTTGTAATTTCTTGTCATCACTTTTGTTGTCCATGTGAATAATCTAATTAACCTGTAGCAGAGTTTTGTGTTTCAGAGTTTAAGAAACCAGACGAAAGCCTTGGATTTACAATATTAATAAAGAGAAAGGGCGTCTCAAATGGAACCAGAGATCTCTAAACCGAGGCCAACCCACTATCAGGTAGCCTAGTAAAAATCATTCATTCTTCCTCTGTGCATTTCATGACAGCAGGCAAAAAGGAGGAAAGTCTGTCTCCTCCATTACAGCAGGGAATACTAAAACTTCTTTACAATATTACTGTAAGAGCTGTAAGCGATCACTTGTGTCTCAGTGATTGGTCAATATCAAGGATATTTAACATCCAAGTCTGTACTGGAAGTCAGGTTGAAGTGAAGTTAACACTAAAGCCAATCTTGGGCAGGAAAATTTCTCACAAGAGGTAAAATACAGAATGTGGAATGTACATGGAAGGGGAGAAGAATACCATGATGACCCAGGAAGTCCAAAGGACTTCATTCAGCAAGTGAGTTCTAGCTCATTACATCTTATCCCATTAGGATTCATCTGTCTGCTTGAAATATGCCTTCTCTAAGTTAAAGATGAGATGCTCATCGGAGACCCTCCTGCTTCATGTTTGAAGTTCATTTATTCTGTGCTCGTTCACCATCAAGAATAGTTTCAGGAATTAAGTCATCTTAATTGCTGCTCTGCACTACTACAGCTTTCAGAGGGAATCTATGTGCCTACAAGAGAGACAGATGCTCCTCTTGTACCTGGAAGGAAGCAATTTTAGCACACATAAAAAGAGGTAAGTATATGTTTCAGGCCTATATTTTGTGCTATCATACACACACACATTGTACATGTACATCATTTCTTTTCTCAAAATGTCATGCAAGGTCAGGCCCATTTCATCAGGCAGGAGTAATTAAGAGAAAAAAATGGTAACGGACTCCTCACTCAAGTTACTCTACAATAAAACTTTCTGGACATAGATACTCAATGTGGGTTGCCATTCCCAAGAAGCATCTCCCTCCTCTATTGCCTGCCTCTTTATAGAACAAGCATGTAAGCAACTCGATGACAGAACTCACAGACATCTCAGACTCCAAGCAGTATGGATCTGGGGGTCAGCAATTTGCAGGAGGTGCCTAAAACTGCCTGTTGCCCAGAACCCAGAACTCTTGAAAATTTGCATTGCCCCAGAAGGAATTCCATGAATCCCATAGGAAGCTGACCTAAGATGTAGCCCCTCTAGTTTGGAGAAAGACTAATCACTCCAGCTGGCCCCATCTAGCTCCTTATCTAGACCACATAAAGGAAGCACCCACGACCGTTTTTGCAAAATCTTGCTTCTCACAGCACACAAAGCAGCACTATATATGTGTCTAAAGTTGCTATAAATTAGCAGGGACAATAAACACATAAACCCAGAAATGAAGCCCACCCGCTTTACCAATCACCTGAAAAATATAAATTGACAAAAAAATACCCTGACATAATCAGACTGTTCCCAGGCTTTTCCTACCTGTGGATTTCAGTTAAAGGGATAACGTAACATTCTCTGTTTTTTTCTCATGCTTATATAACCCAGTTAAAAATATGCGTATTTGTCTCACCAGGAAAGACCCCTTCCTTTCTTTGTGGAAAGAGGAACCATGTGCTCAGAAATGAATTAAAAATTTGAAACAAAGACCACCAAAGTAAAACAATAAGAAGAAACCCTTGTTTGCTTCTTGTAGAAGAATGATCAGCCTGAAATTAAGACCTTCCTGCCTTTGGATGGTTAACAGAAGTTTTATATGATAAAGTCCGGGATGATCAGATGAGATTATGGAACTTGGAAACTAGCTTGTGATGTGTGAAGCAAGATAAAAAGTTCGTTCTTAATTAGAAGCAGTTGACATAAGGACTTGTACTCTAGAGTCAGGAAGGTGAATGACTGTTTTTCTCTGAGAGTTTGCTACTGTCCTGTTGGTGTTACCAAAGGAACAGCTCTTGGATAGGTAGCCCTTCAGAGAAGCAAAATTATCACAAAAGTCATGGAAGCAGTATGAACATTTTGAGCATTGCCTCTGATGCTGTGTACACAGGGGGAGAAAAGTCTTTTAATTTCTCAGCAAAGTCTTTGTGGAAAGCTCTTGGTGCTAGAAGATATAATATGTGCTTATGAAAGCTATTTTCTTTTAAAGTACCCATTAGCACTTTATCTACTTTTTTAAACCAGTACAGCAGGTGCAAATTGATCCTCATATACACCAAGCTGCATTTTATGTTTATTAAATAGTAAAAAACAAAAACACCTTTCTGATGAGATTGAATCTGTCAATTCCTTTCTAAGCTCTTTGCAAAGATTCACAGAATCATTTTTTCCTTTTCCTAGCACTAAACCCTATTATCTGACATAGCTACCAAAATCAGTTGATTCTCCACGCTGAACTCCACTTTAAGCTATGCTGTATTAGTGCTGCAGAAAATTCTGAATCTTTGGATGTTTCTGTGCAGTGCTTACACCCAGACTTGAGACTGATGGTTTCATTAATACTTCGACTCTTATATTCATGTATATTTGCATATTTATTTAAATAAGAATCTATATCTTATGCTTCAAGTGAAGGCTTACTTAGATAATGTAACCATCAGATGTCAATTCCACAGCTAAAGCCATCTATTCCCATCTTCCTTTGCAAAATAACTGGTTCTGGTTCTTTGATTAGTCATTTTCATAGATCATGGTACTTCCATTGTGCACTATAATCATAATTAAATCCTTTTTGTATAATTTTTTTTATTAACTAATGTGAAGAGTTACTTGCATGGTACCCAGCACAACGTTTGATGCATAATACATATTTAATAAATGTTTCTTGAGTGAACAAAGTAAATAAGGTAAACTTCATATTACCAAATACTCAATTATTCAGGTTCCTACTAAGACTATACCACGCCCTTTTGGGTATCAGATGTCAAATTATTTCTGGTTTAATTCCTTGCCTTTTACTCAATTGTTCAGGAAGCACAAATAGTATAAAATTGGTGTTTGAAAATTAAAAGTTGTGCAGTGTCTATTGTCATTTAATTCTATCCACTTCCATTTTAAAGAAAAAGCATAGCTGTCATTGTATTTGTGAGTCTTCTACATAACAAAATCCAGATGTATGGAGAGATTTTTTTTTCTATGGGAAGAATCTGTTATCAAAGCATTAACAGGAATCTGTTAACTGAATTCAAACAAGATCCGGAGACACTCCCATTACTAAGAACACCTGCTGGATTAAACTTACAAAATAGCCAAATGTAGATCTTCTTAGTGGTAATGGTACCATACAATTCACTTCCGCTCTCCACCTTACTTGGATCATTTATCATGTTGACAATTTTTGCACCAGCAATTGTGCCTGTTCACCAATCATGCACACTCATGAATTATTTTGTCAGAACTTTGCCCTCATGTCTTATTTGGATCATGATGATAAGATAATGAAGGGAAATATACCAAACCTATCAGTAGGTGCAAATTCAGAAAGACAGTACTAAATGATGGTTTGTCTCACTTGTATACATATTCATGTCCCTTGTTACATTAGAGTCCTAATTCAAGGTATCACTCTAGGAAAGCAAAGATTGTCTTTTCCTCTATGCCTAAAAGGTAAAGAGAACAAACAGTCTAGATATACATTTCCCTCTTTCATAAATCTATGATGCTATACATACATATACACAAATACCTACATACATACACATATATGTCTGTGTTTACATATGATGAATTTCAGATAGCTTATCAGTAGACTTGCATTTATCGTTGGATTGTTCAGTTCTGTAACTGAGCACCTTGGAATGCTTTGCATCATTTAATTACATGCTGGTAATTAAATAACTACATTCAGGGAGGGGAAAAAATACCACCAAGCAGATGTCGTATACTCAAAGAATGTCATATTTGCTCTACAGATTGAAAACAACTGTATTAGCTTAAACTAGAAGATGTATGTTTAGAGAATCTTTCCCATGCTGTGTTTATGCTTTTCCTCAAACTATACATACTCTATGCCAGAAGGGTTTTTCTATTTTACTCCCAAAAGCCTCTTCCAAGTTGTCAGTAAATAATTGCCTTTTTCCTTGTAGATAGCATGGTAACTGAATATCTAAAATAAGCAGGTCACTTTCACAAGCACCACCCTACCACCCTTTCCTTTCTTGTTTTGTGATTTGCCATTCACACTTCTCAAGAAACAGAATCTTCTTAAACAAATACTCACACACAATACAATTCATTTAAATTATTTTTACAGGGAATCTTTGCTCTGACTTGTTTCTCAGCATTTGAAATTCTGTCTTTATATTTATTTTTGTGAGTATGCCTCACTTGTGTTATGGTTATCATGAGAATCCTGAGCCGATGAGGACACTGCCTGCATTGTGCTTTAAAAAAATAAAAACCACCGGCTAAATTTCTAAAAAGTGTTTTTCTATAAGGTTGCAACAGCGAAGTTGAAATATAGGAAAACCTGTGGTCAAGTTAAATGCTGTGATGCACAATTGTTTTCATTCTTTGACAAAATTATCAAGCAATTAATAATCTCATTGTTTAAGGGGGGAGGTGACAGTAACATCAACCTAACATTACAAACAAGAACACAGAAGTAGTTCACTCCTGAATTAAAATGAAACACAATGCCATTGTAGTGCCTGCTGCTTTGGTATAAGCCTAATTGCATCTTACTTTAATGGACATATATATGCAGGTTTATTTTTATATATAATAATAAGCGCCCTTGAAACTGTATGAAAGGAATTCCCATCTCCACTGAGGAATTTAGGTATACAGTTGGAAAATATCCTATACTCACATTTCATCACAGAAAGATCAACATATTTTTTTTTGATTGAAAGAAATCTTTAAAAGAAAATAGTTGAACTCTGGTTGATGAAATTAGGAGTATCTTCAAATTCATTTTACTTATGCATTATTTGTTAGTGTGACATCATGAGAATTTTTTAAATAACTCAAACATATCAAATAAAAGGAATCTGTGAAGTTAAGAAATTGTCAATGCATCTTCATGCTCCAATACCCAAGGTAGAGTTTAGTTCTATTGACTAGCTCTGATTACATATAGGAAACATCCTGAATGAAGAATGAAAATGTATCATGATGACAATATGTTGAATGTATCCCTGAGAGTTTCCCTCATCTTTGATTCTATGCCTTCAAAGCAACCATTGGCTAAAGCATGGGGTATACTAATCAGAACTCTGACAGAAACTGTGCATACCACAATCTCACAGCAACACATAAGAGCATTTACTTTTTTCCTATCATTTCATTTTAATAATTGAATATTCTTGTCTGTCAGTTTCATATGAGCTTGATATTACAAAGCCACTTAAGAACAAGTTCTTAAATACACCAACACAAAAATAGGACTTTGGTTAGCAGTGAAAATAATAAAATACAGATTATCTTTGTAACCATGCCTCAAATTGAATGTCAACTTCTTTCTGTTTAATTAAAAGTCATTATTTTTGTCACATTAGTAAACTAATCCAAATGCTTATGAAGAACATGATTTTTACTAAGGGAGATTTTAATTTATGTATTTTCAATTCATTTGTTCTAAACTTAAGAGTCAATATTCAGAAATTTCTCTAATCCTTATATTCCCTTGTAATTTTTTTCATTGTATAAACTATCATCATCATATTTGTATGGACAATAGGGTTATAGCATGATTACATGGGCAAAGAGAACACATGGCTGCAAAGAGCAATGCCCCTTACAGTGATGAAAGGACATTATTTTTTACCTCTAATAGAATGATCAGAGGTTAAATGCCTAAGACAATTTGCCCAATGACACTGGCTCAAATCTTTTTTATTTTATTTTTGGGAGGCAATAGAATAATGTTATTTATATAAAAAATGTAAAATACCATTTTGCAAATGAGTTTTAGTCAAAGCATAAATTATTCATCAGACATATTCTTCATTATTTTGCATAATGGAGGTAACCTCCACAGTTTAAGATTTTTATAATGTGGAATTTGCCAATAAACTTTTGTCATGTGATATGTTCTGTGAATACTTGGACCTTTTAAATGCCTAGGTAATTGGCTGCATCAAAGCATGAAGGACCTTTTTACCCTGTCAGGAACAATGTAGTTGCTTTTTAGGTCTTGTAAGGAATATACTAGTTGTTGTATGAAAGATTTAAAAACTAAAAAAGTTTCACCTCAATAATTAATCCAGAGGAGAGTCATTTAGAAGAGCTGTGTATATAAAAGGGAAATATGTCTATTCTTTAAGTTTATGATTTCATAGGTTTTGGGAACTAGGATTTAGTATTTTGTGTATTATTTGACACAATATCTGACATAACAATATCTGATTGCTAATATTTAAGAACATGAAACTTTGTACATTTATTAAGATAAAAATTCAAATTATTTCCCTGGAAATGATGGAAAGGCCATTGTATTTTCCTAAACCAGAAATGAAGACTGTACTTGAGACTTAGAAAGATTTATTTGCCAAAGACTGGGATTAGAGGAAAATATAGAAGGAGAAACTGTGGACAAAGTAATCAAAAAGTTTTGGAACGAACTCATGAGATCTCAGACCAGTTGGATTGTCTTTGAAAATAAGAATGAAAGTATTTTCACAATTATTTCTGCAAGCTTTATTTAACATTAAAATTAAATATTTATTCAAAATAAAGTACTGAAAATTCAGAAATATGTAAAATTTGTACGTAAGATTGGGGTTAAATGATATGAGCTCTGAAGTCAAGTAAATGACTTACTACCATGAAGCTATTATTGAGTTTTTAACATTCAGTACAAAATTTAAATTTCTAGAAATCCAATTTAGTCCATTTAAGTTTATAGTGTATGTAACACATCATGCACTTATTTTTAAATATAAAACTCAAAAAATTAAAGAAAATTTTTGGAGTAGTGCCGCCATCACTCACCATGCAGTTTTAAAACAATTGCATGATCCTATGATGTTACCACATGTGGGTTTACAGACAATCCTCACTGCTATCTTCTCATCTCAAAAAATACCAAAAAAAAAAAAAAAGTCTTACAGAGCAATTGCTATGTTGTATGTTTAATGTACACTAAACTTTTTTAAAAATATTTTTTAGTTGTTGATGAACCTTTATTTTATTTATTGATTTATATGTGCTGCTGAGAATCGAACCCAGTGCCTCACACATGCTAGGCAAAGACTCTACTGCTGAGCCACAATGCCAGCCCTATACTAAACTTTTGAGAAGACTGTCAAGTTACTTTTCAAAATAGTTTTATTCTCCAGCAGTGTATGAAAGTTCCAGTTGCTTCAGATTGTCAGTAACATTTGGTTATTTTAGCCATTCTAGTGAGTATGCAATGGTATACCATTGTGGTTTTAACTTGTACTAACACTTAGTACATTTCTACCTGTTTATTGGTCATTTGCATGTATGTGAAAAAACTGGAGAATGTTTCGATCACATATTACATACTTTTTTGACCCACAACGTTTGCAATAATGAGTTCAGGAAACCAAACCTTTGCAACAGCTTCCACAGCAATTGGCCTAGAAAGTCAGGAATTGGTCAATAGTTGACACCATCCTCACTTTTACCTCTGTTGTCAACTCAAGACCAAACAGAGAAAGCCAAATATGCTCCAAAATCAATGACATTGGATACCTCATTTCCAGTTAGCACAACTCCAGTTTCTCCATACCAATTATCTCTCCTGAAAGCATACCTAAAAATGTTTCTTCTTGTCATAAAGATTTCCCACTATTCTGCTTGTCTTTGAGCCTGTCAAACTCACATGATGGTGGTTGACTCTCTTGCTATAGATAACTCTGAACGAATAGTCTATTTATTCTCTTTTAGATTGTTTTAATTTTATTTTATTTTTCATAGAGCTAGGGATCGAACCAGGGCTTTGCAATTGCTAGGCAAGTATTCTACCACTGAGCTACATTTCAGTCTATATTTTTGAATAAATGAAGTGACTGATCAATGTTTTATGCATTTTTAAAGATTTTTTTTTAATTTTTGGGATTATTAAGTTATGTGTTCTTTATTCAGGATGTAAGTCTGTAATCAATAGATTGAATTTGGAAATTTTATATCCCAGTTTGTTTAATTTTCTTAAAGTGTCTGAAATTTCTGATGAAATCAATTTGGCATTTTTTCATTTATGAATCATATTTTTAGTACTATCAGGTCATAGAAATACTTACCTAACCAAAAGTTAAAACTTTTATCTCCATTTTATTTTAGAAATCTTAGTGTTTTAGGCTTCACATTTAGATCTGCAATCCATTTTGAGTAAATTTTTACTTATCTTATGAAGTGATAAACCAAGTTGGATTTTTATGGTGTTGGGTTGTTTTTTTTTTTTTTTCTGCATATGGATATACACTTATAGCAGCATTTGTTGAATTGTTCTTTTGTGTATTGAATCTTCTTGTCACTTTTGTTAAAACTCAATTTGCCATAAAAGTGTGGCTCTATTTCTGGCTCTTGCTAAATCTGTCCATGTTCTTGATTGGTCCTCTAGCTCTTTATTATTGGAGTTTTATAGTAAGTTTTCCAAATTTGTTCATTTTCTTCAAAATCGATGGGTTTTCATAGGTTCTTTACCATTCTTGTATACGTTGTAGAATTAACTTGTTAATTTCTACAAGTAAACATAATAGAATTTTCACACGGTTAAACATATAGATCGATTTGGGAATAATTTAATTTCTAGATTATTCATTGATAGTATATAAAATACACTGTTTTTTGGTTGATGGTCGTGAATCTTATGACCTTATATTCATTTACTGGTTCCACTAGATTTTCTTTGTAGAATCCTATTTTGCTGTTATTACAACTGTTGTTGTTTTGGGGGTTTTGTTTGTTTGTGTCGCTTGCCGCCGACCAGCGGGACAAACGACACGTACTCTTCAGAAGTTCATGAAGCAGCTTCCGCTTTATTCAGATAACACCCTCAATATATAAGCAGTCTCATGCATATGCAATTGTAATCAGATATGTCCATCCAATCCTATTAAAGGTCAAGCGATCACGAGCTCAAGCATACATGTAAGATATATCTGTCCACGCCCTAGGCAGCTGAACTAATTATCATACAGCCAATGGTAAATGCTTCCTGTTTTTCTCAAGGCGCATTCAGCACGCCCTTTGGCTCTCTGCCAGTCGCCATCTTTGGATGCATGTGGCGTAACCCTGGGCCCTGGGTCTCGCCCGCCACATTTCCCCCTGTCTGTTTATAAAAGAGACCGTGCCTGTCTTAGGTTGTCCATGGCAGAGCAACATCCTTAGCCATCATTGGACAATGAGGCTCTAGCCCTCATTTCCTGTCTTAGGTTGGTATGAGCTCCCCATGAATCTTACCTGTCTTTGACTTCCGGTCTAGCACATTTAATCAGACTTGGGGGGATGAGCCAGCATCAATTGCGACAAGAGCTTGGCTGTTTCTCTGCGCCGATGTATATGCGTTTTGTATAAACACTGTATGCACAGAATAGATACAACACACAAGAGACCTCCCCCGGACAAAAACCCAAACCATTCTTTTCCCCATTGAACAGCAGACTGGAGAAATGTGGCCAATTGTTGTAAAAATAGGAGGATATAGAATAGAAGAGTTGGTAAGGGGTACAGGATAGGGCCCGTCTTTACTATCCCCCATAGTTCATGCGAGTCTCCTCCATTAACTTGGTGAGGAATCGCCAACACCATCAGCGGGAGAAGCCTCCTCATCTTCTTCCTGTTTTTGGGTCTCTGTTGAGGCCTTGACCAATCTCTCCGGCACCCAAATTAGTGATTGTGCGTCCTATGGGAAAACACAAACAGATCCTCGGGTCCAGATTAACACCGGATCCGGGCCTTTCCATTGTCCCCATAGAATGTCCTTCCAGAGCACTTGAGGTAGATGTTTTTTATTAGGCTCTGAATGATGGTCGGCAGCCGATCGGCCCTCAGAATTGAGATTTAAAAAATTTAAGATGAACAAGGCAACAAATAATTTGTCTTTTGGGGATCTGTATGATGCCCCTATTCCCCCTTTTTGTTTAAAAAGCATGTTTTTAAGCGTTAAATGGGCACGCTCAACAATGCTTTGTCCATTAGGATTATAGGTAATTCCTGTGACATGTTGAATACATCCATTTGCCAAATATGATTGGGCTGAAGCCTTTTTGGATTTACTCCTAATGAGGGGTTTAATATCATCACCCAAAAGTTTTTGAAAATCATTTAAAGTTCTAAGTTTGTCCACCAGAACGGTAATTTTTATGGGTTTAACCATAGCTGCATTTATGATAGATCCCAGGAAGTTTTTGGTGTCTGTCATTTGTACTTTATCAATGGCAATATGTAAGCCCCATCTTTCTAATGACTTTAATAAGAAATTATAACATTGCTCTAAGACAGGTTTTCCCTTATGAGCTAGCAAAATATCATCCATATAATGATAGATTAAAAGTTGAGGGTTAATTTGTTGATACACACCAGGGTGGAAATTAATCTGATTACCTTGCCCTTCATATGGTCCTTGGCCTGTCAGCATGTTTAGATTCCATTGAGGATTGCCCGCAACTGCATTACGTTGGGCAGTATCAGAACATAACTCCTGGTTAGCCACCTTCCATTTTAATATGGCTGTGCTTTTGTTAGGATTGGAAACCATACCCAATCCCCTTAAAGTCTGATCTGCCTGTTGAAGTGGCCAGGCTTTGGGCCATTCTGTAATTTTGATAATACTTTTGTCAGCCCCAATATCTAATAAGCCCTCAAAAATTTTGCCTTCTATCACTAACTTTGTCATAGGTCTATCTTTTAAATCCAATGTTAACATGACCATATTTTGGCCAGTAGAACATAATCCTTTATTTCCCCTAATAATATTCTTTGATGGATATTGATCATGGCAGCTGGGTAAGACCAACAATTGTGCTATGCGATCACCCTGAGCTATTATTGCTACACCTCTTGGTGAAGAAGCAAGGATTTTTATTTCTCCTGTAAAATCAGGGTCTATAACTCTAGGGACAATATTTAATCCTTTTAAAGCAGAAGAACTCCTCCCCAGAACTAGTCCCACTGTTCCTTTAGGTAATGGGCCGACAACCGAAGTTGGTATTGGTTGTACTCCCATCTCTGGAGTTAATACTGCTCTGGTGGAGGCACCGAGGTCTGAACATCTACTTTCTCTTTCAGAAGCTTGACTTGATTGTTCTTCTTTTACAGTTTCTAATATCTTTTCCCCTTCTCTTAACCGTTCTTGAAATTTTGGTTTTTTGGAAGTCAGACAGAAACGAACTAATGTTCATATTGCCACAACAACAACAACTAGAAAAGAAACAAGAAAAGGTGACATCTTACACATATTCATTCACCACAGGACGTCCTTTGCTGTCTCTTGGGACAGCCTTTCATTACATTCATTCTTTAGGAGAATCTTCCGTTAACATTCCCTCTCTAGGGGAATCTTCCGTTAAAACCTTAAGGCCACCGTTTCCTCAAATAGGGAAACCTTCTCGTTAATTATGCTAGCGAAACTGTCTTTTACTTACCTGAGCGTTCACCATTCCTGGTATGGGCTGCCACTTGTCGCTTGCCACCGACCAGCGGGTCAAACAACACGTACTCTTCAGAAGTTCATGAAGCAGCTTCCACTTTATTTGGATAACACCCTCAATGTATAAGCAGTCTCATGCATATGCAATTGTAACCAGATATGTCCATCCAATCCTATTAAAGGTCAAGCGATCACGAGCTCAAGCATACATGTAAGATATATCTGTCCACGCCCTAGGCGGCTGAACTTATTATCATACTGCCAATGGTAAACGCTTCCTGTTTTTCTCAAGGCACATTCAGCACGCCCTTTGACTCTCTGCCATTCGCCATCTTTGGATGCATGTGGCGTAACCCTGGGCCCCGGGTCTCGCCCGCCATAGTTTGTATGTAAGATTATGTCATCTAGGTGATCTGTCTTTGGCAATCAGTATGTTTTCTATCTTTTTTTACTTCGCTAACTATAACTTTAATTATAATGTTGATTATGAGTGGTGGAAGTAGATATCCTTGTTTTTTTCCGTAAGAGAAAATACATCAATCTTACACTGTTGAGAATGATGATAGGTGTATGTTTTTTCTAGCTATCTTCTAATAGTTTGAAACAGTTCTTTTATTCCTAGAGTGTGGAGATAGTTTATCATGAACAGATGTTTGCTATGGTTTGGATTTTAAATGTCCCCTAAAGGTCCAGGTATTCAAGGCTTTGTACCCCAGCCTTAGACACTGTTGGGAGGTAGTGGAACATGGAAGAGATGGGGCCAAATTGGAAGAAGTTCGGTCTCTGGAGACATGCCCTTGAAAGGGACATTGGCACCTCAGCCCCTTCCTCTTTCTCTTTTTACTTTCTAGCTTCCGTGAGGTGACAACCTTTCTCTGACACATGTTCCCACCATGATGAACTACCTAGCCACAGGCCCCCAAACAAGACAATCAACCATGGATCCAATCTCCAAAATTATAGGCCAAAATAAATGTTTTCTGTTTAGAAGCTGATTATCTCAGGCATTCGTTATAGTAACAGAACACAGACTAACACAATGTTGGACTTTTTAAACTGTTCTCTTTGGTGGTAAAACACAGAACATGAAATTTACCATTTAGACATTTTAGGTGTAGAGTTCACAGACTTAAGTATATTTATAACATTGTGTAATTATCACTACCATCCAATACCAGAACATTTTCTTCTTCCCAAACTGAAACACTGTATCAGTTTTAAAAATAGCTCTCCATTTCTTATTTTCATCCCATGCAACCACCATTCCATTTTTTGCCTCTATAAATATTATTATTGTAGATGTCTCATACAAGTGGAATTCAAAATATGTGTTCTTTGTATCTGAGTTCATTTAGAAAAATGTCTTCAAGGTTCATCCATGTCATAACATCAATCAGAATATTATTTCTTTTTTAATACTACATAATATTATACTCTATGACTATGCCACATTTTGTTTATCCATTCATGTATCAACAGACATTTGAATTACTTTCACTTTTTAGTTACTGGGGAAAAGGTCAATCTGAGAATGGATGTACATAATCCGTTTGAGCACTGTTTTCAATTCTTTTAATTATATATCTAGTAGAAATTCTGGATCATATGTTTATTATATTTTTAATTTTTTGAAAATCAACATTTTTTCATAGCAACTCCAACATTTTGGATTCCCATGAATAATGCATAAAAGTTCCAGTTATTCCACGTGCTCACAAATAATTTTTATTTTCCAGGGCATGATGTGATGTGTGTGTGTGTGTGTGTGTGTGTGTGTGTGTTTGATAACGTCATTGTGATGTGTGTGCAGTGTTAACCCATTGTGATTTTGATTTCCATTTCTCTAATGACTAGCAATTTTGACATCTTTTCATGTACATATTGACCATCTTTGAAGAAATGTCTACTCAAGCCCATTTTTAGTTTGATATTTTTGTTGGTGAGTCATAAGCATTCTTGTAATTTTCTGAATATAAATCACCTACAGGATGAATAATTTGCAGACATTTTATGCTTTCTATACATTGCTGTTTCACTCTGTTGATGGTCAGTACTACTTTATATTGATCAATATAACTTCATAAAAAGTCTTGAAGTAAGTAAGTGTGAGACTTCATTTTTCAGATTATTTTGGTCCTTTGGAGTTCCTTGAGATTACATATGAATTTTAAGATGAATATTCCTATATTTGCATAAAATGTCAATTTGGGTTTTTTTTTTTTTTTTTTTTTTTTTGGGTGCTGGGGATCGAACCCAGGGCCTTGTGCTTACAAGGCAAGCACTCTACCAACTGAGCTATCTCCCCAGCCCCTCAACTTGGTTTTGATGAGTGTTTCATTGATTCTGCAGATCACTTTCAGTAGTATTGACATCATGATACTATTCTGATGCATGAATATGAACTCTCCTTCCATTTATGTCTCCTTTAACTTTTTCAGCCATGTTTTGAATTTTGATTGTCTAAATATTTTGCTTCTATAGTTGTTTATTCTTAAATATTTTATTCCTTTTGACACTCTTGTAAATTAATATCTTTCTTTTTGATTTTTCATTTTTAGTGTATAGAAACACTATTTTTATGTTTTTCTTGCAAAGTTGTTGAATTTGATTATTAGTTCTATCAAGAGTTTTTGTTGACTATTTAGGATTTTCCATATGTAAGATCATGCCATCTGTGAATAATGATAATTTTATTTCTTATTTTCCAGTGTGGTTACAAATTTTCCTTTTCTTGCTCTAATTGCTCTAGAAGAGATTTCAATACTATGTTGAATTAAAATGGTGAAAGTGAGTATCCTCATCTTATTTTCAATCTTAAAGAAAAGTTTTTGAATTTTCACTATTCCATATGAAGATGGCTTTGAGTTTTTCACATATGGTCTCTGTTGTGAGGTGGTAGTTTCTCCTATCCCTTACAAAATTATATTGAGTTATGTCAAATGCTTTTTTTCTTGCATTAATTGACATGATCATGTGTCTTTTCTTTTCCCTTTCCTCTGATCAGGTCTATGTGATGTTGGTTTTCATTTCACCCAGTCTAAGTGAGTTTTTCAATTTTCACATATTTTGACTTTTCCAGTTTTCCTTTTGTTATTGATTTGTAGGTTTGTGTGTGTGTGTGTGTGTGTTTGTGAAATTAAAAATAATTCCTTGCTTAATTTCAGTATTTTTATATTTAATAAGTTTGTTGTGTGCCTAGCATACTATTTTTCTTAGAGAATATTTCATGTGTACCTACGAAAAATGCATATTATACTACCGTTGGGTAGAATGTTCTATCAGATCCCATTGGTCTACAGTGTTGCCAAAATCCTTAATTTCTTTATTAAGCTTGCATTTGTTATAATATATATTAGTGAATATAGCATACTGAAGTCTTTTCTTATTATGGAGTTTTCTATTTCTTATTTTGGTTCTGTTAATATTTGCTTCATATATTTTAGAGCTCTAATATATGATACATATATGTTTATAATTATATATTCTTGGTGAGTTGATCCTTTCATTAGTATATCATGCCCTTTTTTGTCTATCATGACAAGTATTTTGCCTCTTATAAGTGTAGCTACCCCTGCTGCCTTCTTAATACCATTTGCTTGAATATATTTTACTAATTTTGCACTTTCAAATTACATGTGTCTTTAGAACTAAAGTGAGTTTATTATAGACAACACAAACTTAGATTCTGTTTTTTTAAAATTCTTTTGCCAATCTATGTATTTTGATAAAGGAATATAATTCATTTACATTAAAGGTAATTACTGCTGAGGGACTTATTTTTGTCACTTTGTTATTTGTTTTATGTGTCTTACCACTTTATTATTTGACTATATTTTTTATGGGTTCTGTTAAAAGTTTCTACTTCTTTTTGTCATTCAGTTTCTCTTTTACCAAGTCAATTTATGATGTTTTCATTTACTTTTTAAACATAGTTATCTTCAATTCTTTTAATAAATTCACAAACTGCTTTGAAAGCCTAGGCCAGTAAATCCATATTCTGTTCCCAACAGCATCAGTTTTTAGTGGCAACTTTTTTTCTAAGAATAGGTGACACTTTTCTGTTCATTTGCATGTTTCATAATTTTGGTTTAAAATTGACATTTAAAATAACATATTGTAGTAAATCTCCTATTTTTTGTGTGTTTTCCACTCCTGTATTTTGTTTTGTTTTTAATGTCATGAATTAAGCTGTGGAATCTCTCTTCCACTCAGTGAAAATGTTGTTTCTGCTCAGTTTATTTTTCAGTTTGGTTTCCTAGGGTTTGTCCTTGGGTCTGCACAGCTACATTATTAGCCAATGGACTGGGAAAAGGTTACGCTCAAAACTCTGAAGTCTATAAGTTCTTCATTCTGTGGAATTAAATCTATGTGTTATTTGGGGAGCCCACTGAAAAGTAGAGGCAGTTTATGAATCTCTCTCAGCTCTAATTTTTGCTGGGTTCTCTCAGTTCTCCTTTGCTTCTATACATACGTCATTATTCAAAGGGTTGTAGAGAACTGGTCTCAGCACTTCTGTGGTTCTCAGCTTTCCAGTATCTCACATAAATTTTTGGTTAGTTCTCTGCTTGCCACAACTGGGATTTCCATCTCAGGATGTTGCAGGAACTTTCCATTCATTTGCTACAAAGTGTGCCACTCAAAGTTGACAAGGCTCTGTCAATCTGGCAGCAAAGCTTTAGGACTTCCCATTAATCCTATGCAGGTAAAGTTAACATTCTCACAAATCAAATTGGGAAGGCTATAAATACATCCCAGGCAAGAATGCCACCAGGTCACAGACTGTCCCTGTTCTTACTTTCAAACTCTTCTCATTTTGTCTTCTGTTTTCTTACTTTCCCTCATTTCATAAATTTGAAATGACTCATTTTATGTAGATTTAAACTTTTTTTGATATGACTCACACTCAATGCCTCCATAGGCAAATGTTTGTCTTTTATATCAATTATTGAATTTTCTAAAATACATTTTGAATTGTACAGTCAATGAAAGTCTGTTTGATAAAATATTTCTATGGATTGAATTCTGCATTGTTTCTTAATTCCATTTTCAGAAATTCTGCCAACCAAGCTTCTGCCTCCATCTGCTCTAGGGCTGCTATATAAACTGCAAACACTTTCTGGATAACTCCTGTCTACTAATTTTGTCCTAGAATAGGGGCACATGGAGAGGAATATGACCTACTCTTGCAAAAGAATGCTTTGCAACCTTCCTGAGGGAAATGATCTATTCAGTCCTTTTCCATGTTTATGTAGGCTTTTTAATATTCTTTTTCTTGATCCAAGTTTTAAATTATTTTATTTATTTTAATGTTGCAAAAAGGCTCATTTAAATTTTATAAACAAAAACTATAAAATCTGAAGTTTGGGGTAAAACCATTCTACAGCTCATTGATTCTGTTCACACTTATTGTGGCTTATTCAGTGGTATTTGTGATAGTAGAATGAAGCTCTTATTTGTCTCATTTTTATGGGAAATCCCAGAGTGAAAGCATTAACCCTCCGAAGAAGGCATAGTGTTTCCTCTGCTGTATATCCTGGGACACTGCCCATCTAACATAAGGTAATTTCATGGTTTGGATTTTTCTGTACATGTATAGGTAATATAACTTTGACTCCAAAAACATATATTCAAGAAGATATCTTTTAAAATACTTAGCAGTTTTTTTAAATGATACTGTGATTTATTCCTGATCATCAAGTATCTGACCCCATCCGATTTTAATTTCATTACTCATTCTCACAAGTTGTCTTCCACTAATCAGAAAAATTAATGCATCTTGATGCAGGGAGCCATGTGCCTATCCCAGAAACATTTTTTCAAACCTGGATTCCAGGAAAAGACCGATTGGTCTCTGTGAAGTGAGTCTCTGTTGATAGGTAGACATTTCTAGTCCACTTTTTCAGTCATGTTGTAAGCCCCAGGTTTTGATGCAAATCTGATGTCAAATGATTTCCAAAGGCCCACAAATACGCCTACATCCCTGGAGCAATAATATGCAAGCCTATAGGTAATATACTTTGTTAAAAGTCTCAGGATAATCACAGCTTCAAAGGAAGCATACCTTTCTGGTTTCCAGGTCTTTATTTTTTGTGTCTATATTTTCCCCTTAATTTGAAGGGAGCTTCACTATGCCCTAAAACAATGGTTGCAATGTTGTATCCAGGATTTCTATTTTTTTCTTCAGATGATATGAAATAAAATCTTTGGATTGAATTTAGTCATTTTTAAAATTGAGTTCTGAAATTTTCTAGGTAGAAACCCATATAATATGTAAATAATGGTTACTCACTGGTCTCATTTTTTATAAGTATAATTTTTTAAGCAATATATTGCAATGGTTGAGTTGTCTAGAATCTGGTTAAATAATTAGCATGATCACATTCTAGCTCATTCACAGTTTTAATGAGAATGACTTATATTTTGCTTTATAAATTTGGCTCTGGGTTTGCAATAGTTATCAATCTTAAGAATGTTCTACTTATAATAGTTGAGTAATTTTTAGTTACAAATAAATACAAAATGTGGCAAATGGTTTTTAGCACCTCGAGATGACTGCAAGTTTTTAGCTGTTGAAGTTTTACAATATTTTTGTTGAGCACGTGACACTTGTTATTACTTCCACCAGGAATAGCAGTCTCAGGAGGCCAATGCAGTTTATGATTTGGGATTACCAAGAAACACAATTGACATTACAATGGATAGAACAAAAGTCAACAGAGCAAGATTAGTTTCAATAGCGAACATCAATATCTATGACCTATAGGGTCTTATCCTGCAACTATACAGGGTGATGATCTTCTTGCATCTTTTTCTTGCTACAAGTGAAGAACCCTGACCTGGGTTCTGAAATAATTAAATGTGGGAGTGTGCCCAGGGACTATATGATGCACATCGCTAAGCAGAACAAAGATGCACACATCAAGCCTTTGGTGATGGAAAGTTACTCCTAAACCAGGTGATATTCCTAGCACAGAGGGTGAGGACTCCTTATCTCCCTGTAAGGAAATGTTTAGGCCAAGGCCAATCTTAATGTGTACAAGGGTTGTAAGACACTACACACAGAACTGCTTTTCCCACAATTTTCTAGCACTGAATCTTTTCGCATTCCTGAAAAATTCCAACATACACACACACACACACACACACATGCAAACACGCAAATGTTGTGAACTTAATTCTTGTGTTTCCCTCCACCAAATTCATATGCTGAAATCCTACTCCCTGAATGTGATAGTATTAGGAGATGTTATGGTTTGGATATCAGGTGTCCCCTGGGACACTCATGTGTTAATTTAGAAATGTTCAGAGGTGAAATAATAGATTATAAGAACTATAAACCCATCCATGTATTAATTCATTTGAAGAATTCATAATTTGAATGTAACTATAGACAAGCTGGGTCTGCCTGGAGGAAGTAGGTCACTGGGGATCTCTTATTTTGTCCCAGGCTCCTCGCTTTATCTTTGATTCCAGGATAACCCGAGCGGAGCAGCTTTCTACCAACATGCCCTTCTAAATGGGAAAGGGTTGTTATTAGAGTTGTGAAACAACTTGCTTCTCTTTTTACTAAGAGAACACAGTGAGAAGTGCCATCTCTGTGCTGGGAACTGGGCCTTCACTACAATGATCTTATAATCTCAGTGCTTTCAGCCTCCACACTGTGAGAAATAAATTTCGGTGACTTATAAATCACACAGTCTATGATATTTTGTTATAGTAGTTTGACTGAACTAAGCTATATACATATGCACACATACAAGTAGACATATATTTTAGTCACTTTTTCATTGCTGTGACCAAAAGACCTAACTAGAACAATTTTAAAGGACGAAAAGTTTATTTGGTGCTCACAGTTTCGAAAGTTACAGTCCATAGATGGCTGATTCCATCTGGACCTTAAGTGAGACAGAATATCATGACCAAGGAAAGCTGCTCAAGACAAGATATCCAGGAAGCAGAGAACTCCCCTCACCAAGGACAAAATAGAAACCTCAAAGGCACACCCCCAATTGACCTGTCTCCTCCAGTCACACCTTACCTGCCCATAGTTAAAATGGATTAGCACATTGATTAGGTTAAGCTCTCATAATCCCATCATTTCACCTCTAAAATTTCTTGCATTGCTTTATACATGAATTTTGGGGGATACCTTTTACCTTAACCACAACACACACAAACACACACACACACACATATGTATACAATGTGTTTCTTTATATTAGGACTTTTTATCTCTATTCATATAGGATTCATTTGTATATATATATCATACATTTCAGTATTTGAATTATCCTAGTTTTATATTTTGTGGAATTTTGAATTTAAAAGAAATATATGTTCATTTTATCTAGTGGAATGATATAAGATTCATAAAACAAAGTAATCTTTTTGCATTCATAAAAAATTCCAATTACATTTTCTATATTTATAAAAATATGTAAATAGTTCACATTTTTTATTTTTTGTCAGTATTCTGTTGGTTTTATTAAAATGTGATCATATCATATTATTTATGAATTAATTTTACTCAGTTAATATTATAACATATCCTGTGTGTATGTATGAATGTGGATATATATGTATTTATCATATGCTATTTGATAGTTGTATAATATTCCATAATATGGATGAAAAGCAATTTATTCCAATTTTCTTCAGGTAGATAAATATCATATGAGATTTATAGATTTTTTTGATTCATTTTTATTCTTAAAAACAGTAAATCTCTTTGGATATCTATATTATATTATAAGTATTTTTAGGCTTATTATAGTATACATTTTTCAATGTGGGATTATAGTACAATATACTTAAAACTTTCCTATCGTGTTACAGCAACTTATACTCCCATCAGTAACATGAAAGTGATCATGCTTCTATAGTATAATAAATCATGTATTCCATTTTGTGTGAAAAATAATATAACATTATAAATTTAATTGGTATTTCCCAATTTTCTGTCTCTGATGAGACTAATCACTTTTTCATGTATCTAATTTCTTTTTCTGCTTTTGGATAATTGGCTTTTCTTTGACTATAATTTTATCAAATTATTTTACTGTTGTTATCAATATATAGAAGCATATCATTATTCAAAAAAGTAACTATCTTATGTCATCTAAGCTGCCAAAAGTTCCCCTTTTACTATGATGTGTTTATGTAAATTTTACTAAAAATAATCAGATACTGAAGTATAATTTATATTTTGAAATGTAAACAAACCATAAGTGCACAGTTGAATGACTTCTCATCAAGTGACCAGAGCTATGAAACTATGACCCAGACCAAAAAATAGGTCAACACCAGCAGCCAGAAACACAATTTTACTGCCTTCCTTTATCAGCTATACCTTCCCTCATGACCAAAGGTAAGCTCACTTTTTACACCATGTGTTAGCTATATTTGTTTTTAAAGTTATGTACATATCCATATTTTGAACACATTGTAATTTTCATTGTTGTATGAAGCCAGTATTCATCTTATTAAATTTCACCTTTTCATTGCTTTTCTTCCCTATTTTATATTTTTCCTTTCATATAATATCATTCTTCTGCCTGAAGAACTTCCTTTGGTACTTTCATTAATTTGAATCTTCTGGTGATAAATTCTATTCTCTTCTGTTTGTGTGAAAATATTCCCTTTACCTTATTTTTAAGGACATGTTAGTTTTCTGTTGCTGTGAGAAAATATCTGAGAAAAGCAAATTATAGGAGGAAAGATTTATATTGTTTCATAGTCTCAGAGGTTTATTTCATGGTTCTTGACCCTACTGCTTTAGACTTTTGATGAGACAGAACACCATGCCGGGGAGCATGTGGTAGATCACCTCATGAAGCTGGGACCATGAGCACAACATACCCTTCAAAGTCACACTCTGGATGATCTATTCTCTCCAAGTGGGTCCCCCTTCTAGTAGCCCGTTCAACTGTAAACAAATTAATGGATTAATCTATTGCCGAGTTTAACAACATCATGATTCAGTCACTTTCGACAAATCTCACCTCTTAATATGAATACATTGGGGAGTTAAGTCTTCAATACATGAAGCCTTGAGGGACATTTCAGATCCACACTATGATATAGTATTTTCACTTATAATAGACTTTAATTGGCATTTCTTTCAGTTTTTGATGATACTCTTTCATTGTCTTATATCTCTCATTATTTTGTTGACATGTCAGCAGTATTAATATCAGTCTGCCATTCCTTTGTTTTTACTACTTTCTTTAATTTTTTTTTCTGTTCTTTTTTACTCAATAGCTTTACTTGATATTATTTGATGGGTTCCTTTTCTATTCTGTTTCATATTTATTTATAGCAGGTTTGGAATATTTGTTGTAATGAGTTTCATTGATTTTATAAAATTTTCAGGTATTGTGTTTTCAAATATTGCACTTGCAATTAATCTCTTTTTTTCCTGATATTGAAATTACAAATTTAAACCTTTAAACATATTTCTTTTGTACTCTTCTATCTATTTCTTTTTATTTGTTTGTTTCTTGAGGTTTAGTTCTGGATATTTCTTCTGTCATTCATGTCACCAGTCATTTCTTCATCTATTATTATAACTATTCAGTAAGTTCCTATTCTCTACTATCACATTATTTAGATACAGAATATAAATTTAAGATTATTTTTGGTGTTCTAGTTCACTCCTGAAATTTTTCAAATTTTCATGTAATTAAAAATATTAATCTTATTAAGAACATATTTATCTGTGCTTGATAAAGCATTCTAATCTTTCATGTATAAAACATCCTTCTAAATATTCCTACCAAAGATTTGGTTGACTAAATTTTATATTAAGAGTTGTTTCATATGAATATTTTGGTGATATATCAGTCCATGATCTTTAATGATCCATCATGACAATGTCAAATCTGTTATCATTTGTTATTCCTAGGTAACTTGCATTTTCAAAAACAGCTGAAAATTATTAATCCCCGATATTGTCATATCACACTGATGTGTCAATATGTGGATTTATTGTTATGTATTATAATCAGTAATTTGAATTTATTTCAACTGTATATTTACTATCTTTAATACTGAAAAATTTTTATCTTTCCTTGAAAACTTATTCCTCCATCATCCCCTTTATTATGCTTACCATCTTACTGGATATTTATCAAACTGTCTTAATCTATTCTAAAACTCTCTTGATTTTCTCAAATGATTGAAATTAGAATTGTACTTTTTCTTATATTCTGATCTCTTAATCAGTGTCATTGATTGATTGATTCATACTGGGGTGCTTAACCACTGAGTAACATCCCCAGCCCTTTTTATTTTTTATTTTGAGACAAAGTCTCACTAAGTTGCTTAGGGCCTAGTTAAGTTGCTGAGGCTGGGTCTAAATTTGCAACCGTTCTGTCTCAGCCTCCTGAATTGCTGGGATTACAGTCATGTGTCACCCTGCCTGACTCTCTTAAGGCTAGAAACTCATTTTTCAATGACCACATTGTCCTCCCTCAAGATTTCTACTTTTTTTCTTATTCCCAATATTTGTCTCATTTCAATCTGCCTGGCGTCAATTTTTACTTACTCTTTACATAAGAAATGTAGCTCTTCTATTTATACCTAGAGCATTCAAAATAAATGTATTTTAAGATCTATATTCTTTTTTTGTGAAGTGTCAATTGACAAATGGTGATTGTATTTTTCTGTATTTTTAAGCTTTATACAATACTAAAGTGTTTTAGAATATTGACTAATGTGGTTATTTTGAGGTAGAGGATTATTTGTCTGCTCCCCTTCCCCCACCATCATCTCTCCTTATGCGATTAACATTCTCTGAATTGCAGATTTGAGGCTGCCTCAATCTAAACCCAAGGCCCCAAGTCCAGCACTAGGTCTTGTAAAGATCACATAGGACTTCTGAATTGTGCTATTACTGTAAGAAATCATATTCATCCCTTGAGCAGGTGTATGATTAGTTTCAGTTCCCAGTATGGCAGCTGTATCTTTCTAATTCCTGCTTCCTTAAATAGCAGTGATAGATTGGCTGAATTCTTTCAGGTTCTGCTCTTGAGTTAGATAATTCCATCTCAGTCTCTGCTCAGAGTTGTGCAACTGGCTCTTGCCTTCCATCTGGCATGCAGCCATTTATTCCCTGTTGTATTGTATTATTCAGTTTCTCATAAACCACTGACTGCTTCAAAAGCTAGAATCCAGAACAACTATGGTTTTAGCCCTGCTCACTATTTAACAGTTCTGTTCTGTTGATGATACGTGGAGATATGTTCTTTTTTTTTAAACACTTTTTTTAGTTGTAGATGGACACAATGCCTTTATTTTATTCATTTATTTTTATATGGTGCTGAGGATTGAACCCAGTGCCTCACACATGGTAGGCCAGCACTCTACCACTGAGTTATAGCCCCAGCACGGAGATATGTTCTTGGTTTTGAGACAGACTATGTGTTCATTTTTCCTTTTCATACGTTCCTATCACTCCTATATGCCAGAGCAGAAAAATTAAAGTGTAAAATTACTGCATCACTTTGGTCAGAAGTCATCTCCTTATCCCCAGAGTTTTAAAGAATACCTTTAAATGTCTCAGATATCTCAATTCTATGGTTGCACACATATGTGATCATATGTATGTATATGTGTGTGTGTACGTATGTAGGAATATATGTGTGTGTGTGTTCGTATGTATATATATGAAATTGCCTAACTAACCAGAGAGTTTGTAAGTATATGTTTGTGTAAATACTTCACTTTCTCTTCTTAGCAGAGAAATATACTGTTAGTAGTCTAAGTGCAGGAGAATCAAAGGAGTTCTACCATCATTTTTTGTTTGGCTTAGCTTCTAACCAAAACACTAATAATGATCATTGTCTTTTAGTGATTCTCACCTTCTACTCTAGAACTATATTGTCTTTCTCTAGGAAAGCTAGTACTTGAAACGGGATGAAGTTCTCCCTGACAAGGTGAGTAGAATATGTGGTTGAATTAATTTGCAAATGACACTCACTTAAATTTTATTTTCAGTTAAACACTACTTAGCCTGTAAAGCAGCTCTTTTCTCTTTCAAAGTGCATGAAAGCTATTTACTAATGAATGCTTTTAAATCTACTGTGTGAACCTTAAAACATAACGAATTATAAATTCTATTTTTTTTTTTTTTTTTTTTGCTACAAAGATGGAGAAAGGACGCAATTATAGGATTTAGGCCAAGAAAGTCAAGTTTTATTTGCTATTTGGAAAACATTCTGTTTGTCAAACTACCATCTTCTATTTCACATCTTCAACTGGAGTGGGTATAACAGTCACTTAAGTCCGGCTTTACAAGCTCTACTAAATACGTTGCCCTTCTCTTAGTCACAGGGATTATTTATACTATCTTATTTCAAAAGCAAGGTAAATGGGAAGAAAAAGGGAAAAAGAAGGAAACAAAGCATAAATGGAAAGTCAACTTGCATTGTTTGCTTTTGATTTACCTTTTGTGCACTCTTTTCTTTAGTGATTTCTGGATGTTACCTTTACAAATGGCATGTTAGATATATGCTTATGATTATATAGTCTATTTCCTAAAAGCTACTATTCTATTTGTTGGATCTTGTTCCAGAATCCTACTTTGTTTTTTATCAGGTATTCCAAACAAGCAATATATTCCTTGTTCTAGTCTTCAACGATCAGATATTCTCTGACTGTACCCATTTGTTCTTCAGTGGTTGGTCTGGAGTAAGATGGGTAGCTTTTGTAGAAAAATATAGTGATTGGTCCTACTCATGTTCACATATTGCAATTTTGCATATTTACATCTGCATTTAACTCTACTTTTTTTCCCAAAATTTTGCTCTGAATTGGTTTGTCGGTTTCAGAGAAATTGAACATCCCTGGATCTCATAATATTAATGAGAATGGGAACACTGGAATATGAATTTCTTCTGTTGGTCACACTTTGTCACACTTTTGAATCTTGATTCTATTTCTGACCAGAACCTGCAGGTCAGTTCCCTACTCAGAACTTCTACCTTCCTCTGTTTGCAGGGTGCTGTGAGATCACCTGTGTGGTCTAATGGAGTTTACATGGCAGCATATGATGTTTAACTCTTCAGATTCTCTTTTAATTATTACTGAAAGTCTCTACCTGTCCTTTCTCTACCAGTAGGCACAGTGCTTAATGGAATAGATCAAGGGACAAATAAAAGGAAGAATGAATGATGATATTCCAAGGTGGGATGTGAAAGGAGGAGATAGAGACAAAACTAGGGAGCAGAAATGCAACATACACACACACACACACACACACACACACACCAAAATGGTTGGTTAGCTTCTTTTCGAGAGTAAGAATCACAGCATTTTCTCTCTATATGGAAAGATGTCAGGCTGTTCCTGAGCTATGGCAAAGACTACCAAGGGCTGGGATGTATACATTGTCATATTTCTGATGCTAAATGCTGAGGTCATGTAACTCAGGATTTGCATGTTATGCTGTCATCAAAGGCTACATTGTTTATTAGTTAACACATATCACCTTTTTCCATCACAGTTTATTATATTCTAAGCAATAACACATTAATTTTACTGCCAAAGATTGTGTTTCTTGTTATTATTTTTAAGTTCTTTCATTCGTCTGTGTCAGCAGCTGAAACTGAAACTGCAAGATGCCTGATTTCAGGAAGAATCCCCAAGGTACAAAAGGGGGAAGGCACACTTGCGGTGTCAGGAAAAAGCTGTTTAGTTAGAGTCTTATCTTGGTGCCCTACTGCCCTTTTTAAACAAATGTATTGGATTTTTGCACTTTATTGCTGCTTCGTAGCCCAATATCTGAAATAGACTTCCCTAATTTTGTGTGTGCGAGAGAGAGTTTACTTAACAAACGATCCCATATTGCCTTTAACAGGGAAGGTTGTTAACCTGGATTATTGTACATAGATAGAACATCACATGTGAACAGCTCACAGCTCCCTAGCTCTTAACATCCCTTCCTCCCGCCCCTCTGCTTCCAGCAGGTTCATGAATCATGAGCTGGGCTGTGAGCACACAGTGGAGAATAAAATTCAGTATGCTCACTGTAAGTTGCATGCATTCCTGAAATGTGCCGCTCTGATGGAACAGGACTATCCTGGGAAAACAACTGGCATAGAGTTTTCCCAGTGGAAATATCATTTGTAAAATATCTCATTTAATTGTACTGCCAAGTTCACCAATTGAAGCTGCCAGTTGTTACCCTTACATCCAGTAGATTTTTGGTCTTCCTCTATTTATTATCATAATTGTATGATTAATAGAGACAGTGGCTTTTATCAGAAACATCCAGCAGTTGCAGAGCCACAAATAGATGGTAAGTTGGGATGTCAGAAATAGGTTCAAAGAGGAAGGCTACAATGCTAGCATCCCGGATGTGGTAAGATCGCCTCTCTGTGTCCCATGCCCAGGAGAAGAATCATGTGTAACTTTAAAATCATCCTCTAAAAACCTTAAGATAAAAACATTATCATAACTGGGCATGGTGGTGCACACCTGTAATCCCAATAGTTCAGGAGGCTAAGGCAGGAGGATAGTAAGTTCAAAGCCAACCTCAGCAATGTATCAAGGCCCTAAGCAACTCATCAAGACCCCATCTCTAGATAAAATATAAAAAAACGGCTGGGATGTGGCTCAGTTGTTAGGTGCCCCTGGGTTCAATCCCCAATACCAAAAAATAAGACACAAACAACAACAACAACAAAAGAAAACCTCATTAGCACAGCAGTTGTAACTAAAATCATCCATTCAGTCTGGAAGGTTAGGTAAATAATGATGCAGGAATGTATTCTGAAGTTCTTTTCAGCTCTTCTTCCCTTACTGTCCCTGTGCCCATGTGTTCTGCATTTCCACCTTAGCCACAGTCTGTTCTCAAGGCCTTGATTGCACTGACTACTGACATCTTGTTTAGGTTCATGTTTTAAATGAGGCACTAACTGCTCCTAAAAAATCTAGTCTATGGTTTAGAACAGTCGAAAGATTTCTCCATGCTTTCTGGTTTCCATGTCTAAGATCCCTTTTCTCAGTATCCGTTTAGTTTCCAGTAATCTAGATTTAAAAATACAATCCCTTCACCATTTTCCACAAATAATTCATTTAACTCTGTAATCTTAATGATGATTTGGAACTCCAAGGAGGAAAGTCACACCTTAGTAGTCCTTACTTTCCATGAACTCACTCCAAGGCTCCCAGCTTCCTTCCTCAGCTACTAAAACAAGTTCTCCTACTTACTTATGTGGAATATTTCTACCTTCTTTGACTTTTCCTAAGGTTTCACTACTTACTCCAAGTTGGTTGGTTAAATAATTTTTTTTTGAGGACAAACAGAGAACATTTCCTAAGGAACCACCTTTTAATAAATACTTATTTTTAGAAGGTCATGTCTCCAGAGATATGCAACCCTCCCTCCAAGTTTTACTAAACTCAAACATTTCCTACTTTTTGAGATGGGTTGGCTAGAGATGATTAAAAGACAATGGAAGTAGAAAACTTCTTCCTCTTTCCTTTATGGATAAAATACTAGAAAATTGGCAAAGTCAATTCAAAGAATAAAAAACTGAGAGTGGGGAAAAAAAAACTACTTTACTAAGACTATTCACTGAATATTACTTGGTTCTGTGGTCTAAATGTTCAGCAGACACTGAATTGATTGGCACCTTGGTCTTGGACTTTCTAGCCTCCAGGACTATGAGAAATAAATTTTTGTTGTTTGTAAATGACCCAGTATATGGTATCTTGTTATAGCAACCTGATCATACCAAGACACATGGTTATAGTTAATACTTGTAGCTTGACTCTAATCCAAAATAATCTCTTTAGAACACAATATGTTTGCTATGTAATTGTTCTAATTCTAGAAGAGTTGGCTTAATTTCCAGTTTAGTTGATTAATTTTAGCACTCAGTCATAACATGCTAGATTTAAAATGATGTAATTTTTTGAAAATGGGATTAATCTTGAAGTCATCTAGTCAGATGCCCATAGTTCTCAGATGAGGAAACAGGAAATAGTGACTTGCCCAAGTTCATAGGGCCCATCCCTGGCAGTGTCTGCATATAGCCTCCTTGTTTCATGATTCTCACACCAGTTCTTCTATTTCATGCTGCTTTTCCTTGGCTAGAGATAATAATCCTAAGTAGCAAATATTCCATTTCTCAAAACAGATATAGATATTTCTCCAATGTGAATAGATTACAATTCAGACATGTTTTAAAATAGCCAAAATTAGATTAACGTGGTGCATATTAATATGTAGAACATAATATGTGGGTGTTTTATAACTTCTCTCAACCAAATAACTAAATAATTCAGTGGAGGATGAAGTGGAAAGTCTATCTCTGGAGAAGCCTTCATCACCGCCTTAGAATTATACAAATTGAGCTTTCTTTCTGGATGTTCAGGCACTTACTTATGTGACCTTGGACAGTTTACTTCTAAACTCAATCTATTTTCCTCACCTGCCAAAAGGAATGCTAGAAATTATCTTACGGGGTTTGATTCTTCTTTTCAAAAATATGTATTAAAGACCTAATTCTTGAGTATAGGATTCACTCAAAGGTTAACAGTTTTCTTCATTTCCTCTCATTTGTTATAGCAATTTTACTTGAATTATTAGCCTAAAATTAGCTCATCTATTTCTTCATTTCCTTTTCAAAATAAAACTGATTTTGCTTTTGCCCCCGAGGGGACAGTAGTGAGACTTAAATATTATCTTAAAAACATAGTGACATTTTCTGCTTCCTTCCTTCTTTCCTTCCTTCCTTCCTTCCTTCCTTCCTTTCCTTTCCTTTCCTTTTTCTTTTTTATCCTCATTTGTAACAGAACTGCCACATAGTCTTGAAGAATAAGGAAAGTCGGGCGATGAATGACTGTTTTCCAGAAGACAGGTAAAGCATATTTGGTAGATTAATTCTCAATTCACCTTCTCAGAAGAAAAGGACAAAACCCTCATTTACAAAGATTCTAAAGAGATTTTCAGGCAAGTCCCTCACCAGCCCCACATCAGTCTTTGCTTTGAAGCGTCCATTCCCCAGAGCTTGGTTTTCTTGACCAGGTCCCAAACCTTTTATTGAGCTGCAAGAAAACTGGAGGAAACAATAGAATCTTTCCAGAGACATTCACATGCCTGGTGGCACTCAGGAGACTGATGGCATATGTGCTTATCAGATAATCAATCTTTCTGTCTATCATCCTCTTTTTCTTCAGAAGAAAGAGAGTTGTGCATTTACCTCATCAAGAACAATTACCTTGCCTTAAATGTTTATTCTCCAAAGAAAAGTGTTTGGGAGCAGGTAGCACTTTGACCAGAGGTCAATGTTTAAACAGTACTTGTATGAATATTGAGCATGGATAGTGAAGAACGTTTGGAAAAGTTGCCTTTAGGGGCACCTGTTCTGATCAGGTGAGTTCTGGTGCAGTTTTGAGGGCCACATCCTGTGAGTATAATTCAGTGGTCTGTCCATGGAGCATTGGAATTGAAACCAACTCCTTGGGGGGTTTTCTTTGCTCTGAAACTGAGTGGCTTTTTGCAGAGGGAAGACACAACCCTGTTGCACTTTAAAAAGCTGTTAAAGATCTGACAATCTATTAAAAACAAGCCATACTTTAAAAAGTCTTCCCTTCTGTAAAGGTTCAGTGCATTTCTCCTTTCCCTGATACTTTACCAGAAGGACAATTCCCAGAACCTAGATTAAAATAAATAGAAATAGGAGTCATAGTGGATGAGGGAGGTTCTGAGATGTTTGGGAAATCAGAAGTGATTGAGACAACAGAAAAACTAAGAAAAAAACAAAGAAAAATTAATCACATACCCCTTAAATGCACTCATGGTTGCAATCCCTCCTCCTTGTAGGCAAATAAATAGGAGTTGCAATAATGGCACCTATTTAAAGTCTTTTGGTTTTTTTTTTTTTTTTTTTCAGGAGCCATGTCTCATCTAATGTTAAACAATGGAAGGAGGAGAGGCAGGACTTTGAAAGAACTCAAAGTTGATGAACGAAACGGAGGTTTCATGGAAGCATGGAGTTTGGAATCAAGACGCCACATCTTTCTGCGTGGTGTTGGACTCCAACAGGCCAGGATGCTTTGCACAACATCCTGAGGCGTGTACTCTTCTCTCCGCGGCCAGGCGCCAGGCGGGCTTCCTTTCTCCTGAAGCCTGAGCTATTTGCCAAGCATGGAGGAACCTCCCAGCACGTGAAGCCGCCACCCGCTCACCTGCGCCTTACCGCTCCCGCCCCTTGTGGCCCCCGCCGCCCCGCCTGCAGCCCCGCCCCGGCCCGGTCATTGGCTGCGGCTCTGAGGGGAGGAGAAGGGGCGGCCGCGGGGGTCTCATTAGCGATGCGGACTCGCGGCTCTGCTCCGGAGTCCGGAGCCGGGTAGCCGAGCTTCTAGCCGCGCGGCTCTTACAGCGGGCGACTCTGGTAGCAGCAGCGGCGGCGGCGGTCGCCTCGCGGTGGGAGGCTATGGGGATGCGCGTTTCCTCTGAATGACCATTCAGCGGCGGCTGCGAGCGCGCTGCCCCGCTGTCGTAGGGAGCGGCACTGGAGCAGAGTCACTCGCCAAAGACCCCCGGGACCCACTCATTCCGGCCCCTGCATCGTAGTGCCTTTCCCGGACTCCAGGGGCGTGGAAGAGGAGCTGTACCCCCAGCGGGGCGAGGAACATGGGGAGAGCGTCGGCCGCAGGCGGCGGTGGAGGGGCGCGTCGGTGGCTCTCTTGGCTGGGGCTCTGCTTCTGGGCAGTAGTGGCTGCGGCTGCCCGAGGTAAGCGCTAGGCAGGGCGGGTGGCTAGGGCAGGGAGGGAAGGAGGTCAGAAGACCGAGCGGGACCCGCACCTATGGCGTTGGCTTCCCAAGTTGCGCCTTGCACCTCTCCGCGCGCATAGCCTGACTGGGTGGGAGCCGGGGGTAGAATTTCCAAAGGGACCACCGCTTTCCAACCCAAGTTTGCTATCTGCCGCAATCCTACAGGTTGCCCTGACCCGAGCCCCTACCCTTTACTCATAGCCTGCTCAATTTTCCAAACCCTCCCCAATTGCTGCAGACTGGAATATCCCTGTCTTCACTCCATTCTCTCTCTCCTTGGTCCTCTCTGCTTCCTTCCTGGGCGAGATCGTTCATGAGTGGGCGCCCGCAGTGATGTCCGAGAGTTCCTAGGGAAAGGAGCCGGGTGGGTGGGCTCCGACAGTGACGACGCCTTTTCCCTTACGAGAACAACATGCAAGCAGTAGTCACCTTGTTCTGCGCCAAGCTTGGTACCCCTCGGGTTCCCCTAAACCCTGGATCTTAGCCAGCTCAGGGCTTTCCTTCACGGAGGCCGCTTGTGTGCAGGAGCTGGGGGACAGTAGTGTGCACCCTCCGGGTTTAACTGTGCCTGCAGTACCAAGCCGGGATAAGCAGTTGGCCAGAAGCTGCTCACCCTGTGCCTCCTTTCCCTAACCCGTGCTTACTCCAGCTAGGAAGCGCGGGCCCCACGGAGCAACGCGGAAACCTCAGCTTTTTTTTTTTTTTTTTTTTTTTTTTTCACGACTTAGAAGCGTAGACCCCGTTTTCCCTGGATCCTCTGCACTTAGGCAGAGTGTAATTTTGCAACTGGTTTTAGTTCCACCTTGAGCGAGGACAGCAAGAATCATTATAAAGATAAATCCTACGGAACTGTTTTGAAGATTATCATGGGCCGCTTCATACATAGCCTCAGTACCTTGACTTTTACCTTTGAAATAATCCGGAAGCGACTCTTTTCTACCCTTCTTTACCTTTCTCCTTCCCTGCGTGCTGTCCAGTAGGTTTAGAATGTTTAACCGCATTAAATGATTTACTTAACGCTTGTCTGGCAAGAGGTTGAACTGAGCTAACCGCCTCACCTTCTGCTCTGCTGTCTCCTGAACGTATATTAATAGCCAGGAGGCCGCGGGAAGGGGTGAGGACGATCACAAAAGAACCAGGATCATCTCGTTTTTATGAAAGCTAACGGTGTGTTAAAAGCAGCCGTACTGCCTGGAAAGAAGAATTTTTAAAAAAGTGGATAGAGGTTTTCCATTTTATGATCTGTTCTGTGTGTATTTGCATTTCATTTCCTAAAAAGTTGTTGCTGTTGTTGTTTTAGTGGAGTAGGCTTTTTAAAAAGCAGGAAAGGTTTAAAAATGAGCTTCACTGATTGCACACGCTGGGTTATATGGTGAGGCATATTTCTTTCTCTTGCTGGAAGAAGCACAAGCTTCAGTCATTTAATTTACTATGGAGAATGGGAGGATGTTTCTTGCAAAGTCAGCTCAGAATTGTCTTTAATACACTGTTATGGGGGAAAGTAAGCCTTTCATTTTTTCTCCTAAATGTTGAGCTGAATGTCCCAGTTTCCATCTAGCCATGACTGACTCCTGGTATTGACCCTTAGAATTTGCTTGGTGGACTTTTCTTATACCCAGCTCCAAACAAGAGGTGGGGACATGCCAAAAGCCTCTTGGATGGAGTTTTGCTGGCTGTGAAACTAAGGCTAGCACCTCTTGTCTGCAAGCTGTTCTTTAAAGGTCTCCTGGAAAACATACTGTACACTCTGCAGGCTTATTTACAACAAATGTCTTGCACAGATCATAGTAATGTTCAAGACACATGGAGTAGAGCAGTAAATCTGACTAATATTTCCCTTGTCATATTTTACTTTCTGGGGCATGGAAGCCCATTACCTTTAGCAGCTGTCAGATTCTTCAAGAAATGAACATTAAGCAAGCTGTGAAACCTGTGAAACCACATGCACCTGGCTTTGGACAGGTGGATGCAATTGAAGTTTTCACAACAAAGGATGTGTTTCAGTGTTACTGAAGTTCTCCCATCCCAGGAAGATGTGATTCATTAAAACCAAGATATGGTGCAATAGTGAGGAATCCTTGCTTAGCAGTCTCACCATTTTGTGTAGGGTTGGCCCTTGGTGATAATTTTTATTTATCCAAGTAAATAGTTTTTGTTTTCTAGAACTTTTTTTTTTTTTCCTCTTCTGGGTGCTGGGGGGATCCAACCCAGGACCTTGCAATACTCGGCAAGCACTCTACCACTGAGCTATACCCCTAATCCCTCAAAGACTTTTCTTAGTGATTTGATCCAGGATACACTAACATCTGCAAACCAACAGAATATACAAAATTTGACATTTTGCTTTGATGGCATGAGGAAATTTAACAATTCAGTAGCATTTTCTTTACAATATTTATGTTTCCAAGATGATTGTACCAGCTTACATTTAAAAAAATTTTTTTCCTCCATATTTACAGTTAAAAACCTGAAAACCAGTGGGAGATTTCACATAATTTGCTTTGAATATACTCAAAGAGGAAGATACATGGGACAAGGGACTGAGTGTAGAAAGTAGTGATCCAAAGAGTAATACTTTGTTTTTCACCTTATCGAGCAGTACTTGCCTCTTGAGAGGTTTTTCTGCCTGTTGGCATGTTGTAAGGAAAGCACTTTGGTGCCATGATTACTGTTATGTTTTAACACTTTTTAACTTAAAAGGTTGTTTAAAAGTTATTCGTGACCTGCCAAGTGCTAATTGAATCTATCATGTTGTCATACCGATTTGTTTTTATTCTTGGAGGAATAAAAAAGCATCACTGCTGTTGATCTGGTTGTGATTCCTGCATTAGATACTGTACATAAAGATCTTAGTCATTAAAGGCAGGGAGGAAGATATCCTAGGCAGACTGGGCGTTGACATGATTCCTAGCTTTAAAAAAAATTTTGAACAATGAAATCTTCCTTGTGATTGCTAGAGTAATGCATTAGTGGCAAAGGAAGTACATACTTATTTCATAGGCATAATAGAGTCATATGACTTGTACATACTTAAATCCACTTTCCTCGCTACAATTTTAAAACTACTGCCATTTTCTACTTAATGAATGTTAATAGGGGACAGTTTTCTCCCTTTTCTATTCCTTTTCCTCAACAATGTATTCCTTCATAACACTATGAGAAAAGAGCCTTTTGGGTTCAGTTTCCTACTGGGCTTTTCTTTCTCTAATTTTTTAATTATTCCATGAGCTTGAGAGGCCCCGTCGCACTTTTTTTGCCTGCCCCTTGAAGTGTTCTGCTCAGGAGATGTCTTGAGCCTTTCAGTTTTTAAGAGGAGATAAACCCTTTTGATGAGGCACTGTAATGACAGTCCTCATCACCCTTTTCAAACTTCCTACCCTTAGGCCCATCTGTGGTTCTTCAAGTAATACCATCAAGGATTATTAGGCAGCCTAGGGAACCCCACAAGTCCACCCTGTCCTCTCAGGACTCTCGGTCTCTCAAGAAGCTCTAGACTAGACTGCCTTCATAAGGAATAAGCAGTTTTCTGTTTATTGCCTCAATGATTAGTAAACTTGTGTTTTAATTTCTTTCACCAAATGTAGTAGAAGACACTGCCAATTTTAAGAGGTTTTTGAAGGGATTAGATTCTTAGAAAATAGTGACTACTTGATACTCTCCCTTTGTGCTTTTTAAAAATCTTTTAATATTTAAGGTAGAGATCCAGGCAACATGTATTAAAATCAAATCTAAAGTCAGATACTCAGAGAATTGGTCGATAGCACCCGTTAAGGAAGTGGTGGTCGATCGGGGTGTCCTCTTACTGGATAGACGCACGTTTACTGAGTACCCAGGTGTACCCTCCCTCTTGATTACTCCTTTGCCATTAATCCTGATTGTTCCTTACTCCATATAGTGCCACTTGATCAGCAATATCATTATCTTATCCTTTTTCTGATTCTTTTATGAATTAACACCCAACAAGGTAACCAATAGAAACTTTTCCTATGTCATTCTAAGTCACAGGATCTATTTAACGACACTTGCTCACTCCTTCATTTTCTAAATGGCCATCGTTGACCTGATAGAACTATTATCATATTGTTACTCCAATTTTTTTTTTTTTTAGTCGTAGACGAACACAATGCCATTACTTTATTTATATTTATGTGGTGCTGAGAATTGAATCCAGTGCCTCACACATGCTAGGCAAGTGCTCTACCAATAAGCCAAAACTCCAGTCCATTACTACTCTATTTTATATCTCTTCCTTAAAAGCAGGCATTTTGCACATTTATTTGAATATGAAATAATAATGTTGTATTTAGTTATCACCATTCATTGTTTTAAATGCTCTTTACATATCAACTCATTTAACCCTTAAAATGAGGTAGTACTATTTTCTTCATTTTTAAGATAGGAAATGAGGGGCAAAGAGGGGTTAAATACTTGCCCAAGGCCACGGAATCAGCAAATGGTAGAGTCTGGGCTTGAACCTAATCAGTCTGATTCCAGAGTCCACAACAAAAGATGGTTTTCTAGACTGTTGAAAATAAGCGGACCTTTGTATTTTGGTGACAAAAGTACTAAAATGGTATCTTTATAACTATCAAGAATTGTAAAGGAATTTAGAGTAGCTTAAATACATCTGTAAATATATTCAGATAAATCTAAGAGGTTTGTGTTGTATGAAAACAACCACCCTCTCACCATTCAGTTTAGTACACTTTGGGATTGGATTCACACTTAAAATGCTGAATGCCAGTTTCTAATATGATAGCTTGCTTTTTTTTTCGGTTTTGAATTTCAACAGAAAATATTACTCTGAATACTCCATCCATGGAATGGCAGATCCCAAGAGACTATTTGTTGCATGTCTTGTATTTTTAGCCTTGTTTGCCAGGGAAATGTGGAGCATGAGATTTGAGAATAGATTGTTAACACCAGAGGCTGCTGTTTCTGCTGTTTTGGGTCCTCCTGCTGCTGCTTTTGCAAGGCAGATGGCTAGATTCATTTATAGAAAATAGATATTCGTTCTATTTTGCATTTCCACTTTGAAAAGAACTTTTAATTGTTTGTGCCACATTGCGTCGTATGGCCTTATTGTGTACATACACATGTGGTGCGTAGATAATTTTCAGAATTAGGCGGATGTTAATGCATTCAGTTTGGACGACATTATCCAAAATCCACTAACTCTGTTGAGCCTTTGGAAGTAGTGAGTATGTTTGCAGTATAGTGTGTACTAAGTATTTTTTTGCTTAACTTACCACTCTTGCTGCCTTGCTCCCACCTCACTGAACTGGAATTCACTGGCAGAAATATTTGGGTTATATTTATGGGTCTCACATCAAAATAATGAGTAAAAGTTTCAAAGTACTTGGAACTGGAAGTGTTTTGATTTTGGATTTTTTCAGATTTAAAAATGTTTAGAAATACATAAATGAGTTATCTTGAGATGGGACCCAAGTCTAAACAGGAAATTCACTTAAGTTTCATATACAGCTCATACACATAGACTGAAGGTAGTTTCATATGGTGTTTTTAGTGCACCTGAGTTTTGACTGAGACCTGTGACAGGAAGTCAGGTATGGCCTTGTGGTATCCTATTGGTTCTCATAAAGTTTCAAAATGTTGGGATGTGTAGTATTCTTGGATTAGGAATTTCTCAGATTATATCAAGCCACTACAAGACATGAAATATTTTGTAATATAGTTTCCAACAGGGTGAGGATAGAATGAGGCCTATGTTCTTATATGACTGGCTCCTTCTGAAAGTTTCATAATTAAGGACACTGAAAAGCCAAAGCTGTCTCTCAACTGAAGCCAATGGTAGCTTTATTTAGTGCAAACCCAGCTGTCCCTCAGTATCTGAATCCTGAGGATGCTCGAGTGCCTCATATAAAATAGTGTAGTATTTGCATGTAATTTACATCCTCACATACACTTTATTTCTAGAAGGCTTATAATACTTTATACTGTATAAATGCTATGAAAATGGTTGATTTACTGTGTTTATAGAATAATGATAAAGGTTTGGATATATTTAGTACACATCTATTTTTTCCCTAATATTTTCAGTCCGCAGTCAGTTGAATCTGTTGATGTGGATCCCATGGATATGGAGGGCCAACCATACTGACTTTCTGTCCCCAAGTTTCTGGTTCACAAAGTACAAAAGAGCCTTTATCCCTGAATTCTGTGGATAGGAGTAATTAGGTGGGATAATATCATGGCATATGATTAAAGATGGACTTTAGAGATGCTTCATGGATTCCTCAATTGAGTGCTATGATTTCTCACTCTGGGAAGTCAAAAGAAAAATGATGTCCATTGCAGACATTCCAGAAGGTAGGTAATTGGCAGGCAGGTATAGGAGGCATCTTGACTATTTCAAGGGCTCGGTCAGCCAGTGGTATAATGACTATTTTGTATAATGTCATTTATAGATTTTAGTAACTTCCTACAAAATGAATTAATTTGCTATATATTAGATGAGAAGATTTGCTCTCAGATAAAGTTATAGTAGTTGTTTAGAGTTTCTTGGAAGTTTCTTTAGAAGTTTCTTTGCTTGGCTTAATAATGCCTGAAACTCACAAATGATTTCCAAGTGTTAATGTGCATTCGAATCACTGTATATCTTTTTAAAATGCACATTCTGATTTAGTACATCTGAGGAAAGGCCTGAGAGTCTGCATTTCTGACAAGCTCCAGATGACACCATCTATGATGGTAATTCAAGCTTTTGATTTTCTGTATTGTTTCTCACTTGCAATCCAGTGTGAAGTAGGTTTTAGTGTGACTATTTAAGAATCGACTGTAGGAGAATAGGCAAACACATATGTCAGTTTTTACTCAGACATACAGATGCTTATAAAACTAATGGACTTTCACTGGGCACCATTCTGAGTCTTAAATTTTATTTTGAAATAATTGAGGTCTTATGTCTATCTCATTAATTTCTTATAATAAAGAGGAAATTGAATTTCCCAGAATTTGAGTAGTTTGCCCAAAGTTGAATTTTTGTTAAATAAGAGGCTTTTCCAGCCCTCTTCAGCACTCCTTCAGTTTATTGTATTGTCTTGACTGGAGCTGCACTTAAGATTGATCTGGAATTCAGAGTAATTATAGAATGTGACTGTGGTTAAATGAGAGGTAGAACAAAAACATTTAAAAAGAACACAGAGGCCTGCCCATATGGGTTATTGATGTTCCCCAAATAGTGGGATTGCTGTTGTCAAAACATGCTGTGGGAGCTTGCGTTTGGGTCCATCTGCTTTTGCTGCAGGACTGAACTTGCTCACTATTACTTTCCATTACCTGGCAGGGATAGTCCCGTAGCACGTGTTAGACAGTATTTGTTACTTTAAACTTCTGTTGAGGTATAAATAATATTTAGGCTAAAATTTCTAAAGCCTCAATATTGTGATAAAACCCTCAGGAAAATCTAGCTGCAAGAATAAGAATGAAATAATTTTAAGAGTTTTTTTTTTTTTTTTTCCCTATTCTGTCAACAGATTGTAAGGCCTACATTCTTAGATTATCCAAGAAAGATGATTAAGTGTAAGATGTGACACTATCATGAATGACTGTTTTGAATAATGATTCATTTTTATGGAACTTGTAATTCTGTGTAATTATTGTTCATGTTTATAGGGTTCAGTGTGCTATTTCAACATATACATAGTATGTTCGGATCAAATCAGGGTAATTACCATTTGTATCTCCATTTCTTTGTGAGGAAACTTCAAGATCCTTTTTTCTAACTCTTCATCAAATGTGTAATAGGTTCTGGTGAACTGTAATTACCCTGCTGGACTGTGGAACACTCGCTTATTCCTCGAGTGTAACTGTGTTTTGGTACCTGTCTTTCAGATACTTTCACAGTTTTGATCACTGTATATCTTCACATCCACCCTGATATCGAACAGATGACAACATTAAGGTTTAGAGGTTTTTCAACCCAGGTCAGAGAACTGCTGGAAACTGCTGGAAGCCAAATCTTCGAGTGGTTTCTGGGCCTTTTTAGTCTCATTATCATGTAATTGTTTTATTTCCAAATAGACTGGTTACTTCAAAGTTGAGTGACAGAGTACTTCTGCTTATACTACAGTTGACAGGGGTGTGGATATGTGAACCCTGAGAAGAAACAAATGAGTAAAAATTCATTCAAATGCCTGTCTTGCCTTATTGGTCTTTATGGTGTTAACATTTTTCATAGTTTCTAACAGAAATGGCCCTCTCTGGGGAAAATAGGGGCAGTGGGAAATATGTCAGGAGTGATTGGAAAAGAAATAAAAATTTAAACATATTAAAAACAGTATACTATAGTATAAGATAAGTGATATGCAGAATCATCTGAGGAACTTGCTAGGCAATAACATTTTCTTCAGAATCAAGAGAATTAAAGTTGTTCCTTAAAATAAAACCACAAGTACATTCTTGTAAGGTTTTTTAAAAAATGTCATTACAGACACCAAACTTCTTAGAAATATAATACTAACTCAATTTGCATAGCTTTCTAAATAGCTTGTCTTTATCATTAATTTTGAGTTCATGTGCTTTTTTTTCTTTTCTGTATTCAGTCATATAAGGAGATCAAAGACTTCTAACTTGTGTTTGAAATCAGCTTAGCACAATGCAATTGGACTTCCAATAACAATTTTCATCAATATGTCTTTAAGAATTATCTAGCTTATTTTTAAAAGAGGGAAAAAATACCACAGAATAAAGTTCTTTACCAGAGACATGTGTGTTATAAGCCTTTTGAAGAGAACTGCATAAAATAACCGCCCTTCATCTGAAAAGATAATCCTTGTATCTCCCTTAGTCTTGGGACCAGAAATTACAGTGGTTGTCAGCAATGCATTAGGACATTTCCAAAGATAAATTTCCCTTAAAAAAAGAAAGCAATCAGGAGGTTCGCAGGTTTTGTCGGTGTGAGGTAAGTGGGTGGGATGTAAGTACTTTGTTTTTGTTTTTTGTTTTTTTTTTTTTTTTTAAAGAAATAATGTTGACAGAAAGTTTTGTCATTAAATATTTTTCCCCCGGGGGCTAAACAATCCATCTGATGTTTTCAGAAGTTGAGGAGCTTGGAATGCACATCAGTCTTAAATATCAATGTGAAAAAACAACTCTGCCATATTACATGCTGTGGCAGAGAAGGCAGTTATACAGCCAATTTTTAATAATTGTCAAGGTGATAAGTGTTGTAATGCATGGATATCTGTATGTATTATGTGTTAGAAGACTGTCATATATCATCATTATATCAAACTTACATCATTAAAGTTCTGTGCCATTAGTTTAAATGGCACTAATGATACTTAAGCTTGACATGTAGTCACAATTTTGAGTTTAAAGTCAGTGTCTTAATTCTATACTCCCATTCCTCTCTCCATGGTATCTCCCTTCTAACCCCCAACCCTTAGTCTTTCTTGTTCTTTTTCTCCTCAAGTCAAAACTTCCTTCCCATTTATACAACGCGGCCGACTGGTAAGGTCAAGATTATTCATCCTTCAATCTGTCACTTTTTTCTTTTTTTCTTTATAAAACGAGGAGAGGTGATTAGCTTAAGTTCTTTCTGCTCTAACTTTCTGTGATGCTACCCTTTGATTCCAGGAAGCGTTCTTTGGCATATTGATTATGTGTCACATCCTTCAATGAAGGGGTAATACTCTGGAAGTAGAATATACAGGACAAGTTAATGGGATTTCATGAATGATGCTGCTAATTACTGGCTTAAGAATGTTAGGAATGTGCCAACATGAAAAGAAATTAGATTTTACGTTTTGATTTCTCTCAAAGCAGTGGTTGTAAGCAAATGTGAACACAGGTTGAACATCCCTAATCTGAAATCTGAGATGTTCCCAGATCTGAAGCTTTGGGTTTTTGTGTTAGGAATGTTCAACCAGTCAAGTATTTGTAAATATTCCTCAGCCCCCCAAAACTCTGAAATCTAAGGCATTTCTGGTCCCAGGTGTTTCAGATAAAGGGTACTCAACCTATATGTGTAACTCTAATAGCAAAAGTGGGCTGACTAGAAGACAGCTGCAGGGGACTGGAAGTGCCCAGAAAGTAGTCTCCCCTTTGAAAGAGCCCTTTGCTCCTCCAGAGTGTGTGGGAATCACTCTAAGTTGACTTTCTTTTTAGAAGAAACCAGATAAATGAGATTTTAGGTTAAATTTCCATATTTGAGATCTTCTCAAAGAAATCGAATAAATATCTTGACTCACAACTCAACAGATGTAGCACTCTGCCTTCTGGTTTGTCCCAAATCAGTGAGTTTTGAGAAGAGATTGGAAGGACCAAGGAGACAGGTGGTCCTCATTTTTAATAATTGTCTTTGAACTATGGGTGTATACCACTTTTCCAGGTTTGGGAAGAGCATTGTCTAATGGAAAATATAAAACAGTAAATTGACTTTTTTGTGTGTGTATGTGTGATTTTGGGGATTGAATTGAGGGCTGTGTGCATGCTAGGCAAGTGCTTTACCACTGAACTACACCCGAGCCCTAAAGTGGCCTTTTATTTAACAAATTGATGGTCACTAATTTGGACACTGAGTTATGTGTATTCCTTTGTTTACTGTTTGCAAAAATCATACAATTTTATTGTCAAAAAGAACCCTACAGTTTCTAGGACAAGGCCCAAATCCAAACATGAGCAAACAGGTGGAGAGAAAAGAAATAGCTTGCCTGGCTCGTAGAGGTCATTGCTGCTAGTACCTGCCTGTGAATCCAGATCTTCATTTTCTCAATGTTGTCCTTGCCTCTCTTCCTTTTCAGACTTATAATAACAAGAATAATCAATAGAAGCACAAAGGAATTCAGAAGAATGATACCAGAAGACTAAAGACTATTGATCATTGTACCCTTGCGTTAAAAGGATGTTTTTTCTTTTATTTAAAATGTTTATATTTTTTCCAAAATATCTTTGAAATAAGACATATTTTTTTCTTCTTTGGCTCTGTTCTGAATCATTGAGTGCCGGGCCCATGATTTGAGTGACTCAAGTTAGTTCAGTGTAGCAGAACTAATTAATATTGTAAAAGAGGTTTGCATTATAGATTGCTTTGTGTTTGGGTGAAATTTAGAGTGAGTCTTAAGCTTTTGTTGTAATTACTTCTATATTCTTGGCAATAAATATTTTAAGTATGAATCTATGAGTAGATCATAAATATCTTTTCAATATAATTATTTAAAGAAAACAATTCACAGGAATATATTCACTTCATTTTCCCTAATACTATGTGTTGTTAGTGCTACGAGTTAGAATAGTGAACCTTGCATTTTACTGAAAGGAAATAATATTATGATGGTATTTGCTACAGGCCACTAAATCTTATCAGGATATGTAAATTACTTATACTTTCTAATTTTTCCCTCACTAAATCTGGGTGTTCATTTGTGGTAAGAAAGCACAACTTTCAGTCAGAATGGTAGCCTATCCTGTGGTTGAGGTAACTGTCACTTATGTGGACACGGGAGTTGGTTGCTCACAGGGTACAACGTGGAGAAGATTTTTAATGTGCAACTTGACTTGTGCTTCTTTGAAGAAGGCTTTTGATGTTGACATTGACATGTTAACGATACCCTCAACAGCCATGAATCTGCACCAAAGAGAGTGACCAGGCACTATGTTAAAGCTTTGGTTCCTTCTCATGCAGTACCAAGTGTCTGGATTTTAAAGTGAATTCTATATTTCTGATGGCCACAAAAACTTTCAAAAAGCCATCCCTATAGTTGGGGTAGAGCTTATAAACTCTGGTAGTTCTATCATGATTATTATTCATGTCAATGCCACCTTGCTGCAAGGTGTTAGACACATGAGGTGTTGAAAACTTCTGATTCTTGGAGATTAGGTGTCAAAATATTCAGGGTTGGGCTGTTTTTAGCAGTTATCAGTGAAGGATCTTGCTGCTGGAAATGGTGGTCAGGTTTTAAATCAACAAATCCTTGGTTATCACCCAAAGGCATTTCTTAAAATCTCAAAAAGGCAAACATCTAAGCAGACATGTATAGTAGTGTCATGCAGGTTAGGTGAGAAAATCACAGACTGGTGTTTTGGATGTGCACAGGCAGTCACTTTTCTTCTTAAAGCTTAAAACTGATATTTAGTATTTTAAAGCATGTTTAAACAGTTTTATTGAGGCATACTGGTTTGCACGATGAGCACAGAATGTTTGACATAATCCTTTATAGAAATACATGTTTTTATTTTAAATTCTGAAGAGAAATAATTTAATTCTAAAGTTCTCAGTCATCTGATACCACAACCTGAATCTCACAGCAATTAGGCATCTTTCTTAATTGAATTATTTTTTTAAATTGGTGCATCACCGTTATATATAAAAGCAGAATTTACTGTGATATCTCAGACACACACTTGACATCATTTGATTAATTTCTTTCTAAGTACCTTTTAAGTTCCTCAGGAGACTCTTAGTTTGGGGATTCAAGATTGAGAGCCACTGTTACAATGTGTGTAAATATAGACATTTAGTGTGTGCAAATGGAGACACTGATCTTTAAGATTTAGAGAACATGTTTAACAGTCCCTGTCATAGAGAAAGTGTACAGGTGACCTCTCTTGTTCTCATGTTCACACCCCCTCCCCAGGCCTTATTTTTCTGTGTTGAAAAGGTAGAATTAAAAGTTGGCATTGAATGAAACTTTTCTTGTCAGATTAGAAACATTGTGGTATTAATAAAAGGGATGAAATTATATAATAAAGGAGGAAACTTGTAGGAGCATCAGTTTGAAGATGTTACTGTAGCTTTCTCTTCTGGACAAGAACACAGTGTCATAAGATGGAAATTCCCTCATCTAACTCTCAGGCCCATGTATTAGTCAGATTTTTATTAGAATAATGAAAATTATATTTCAGTATTCAGTATTTTCAGTATTATGTTTCATAAGTGGCATTCCATGTACTATTGCTGATTCACTTCCCTGAAGTACAGTATTTGATCATACTATTATGACTATACCATAATTTTTTACTTAACCTGTCAGTGAAACTTGGGTAATCATTACCTGAGATAATTGACTTGTAACAGGTGTACTTTGGCTCAAGTTTTGAAGGTTTTTGTGCATGACTCGTTGGCCCCATTGTTTTAGTCCTGTGGTGAGCAGCAAGTTGTAGCAGGAACATGTGCAGCACCATTCATCTCAAGCTGGTGAGCAAAGAGAGAAAGGGACTGGGTTCTCCCAGTTCCTTCAAGGGCATGCCTGCAGTGACTTAATGACCTCTTTGGAGGACCTACCTCTTAAAGGTTCTGCAACCTTCCAATAGTGCCTCTGAACTGAGACTTTAATACGTGAACTTTCGGGGGACATTCAAGATCCAAACAGTACAGCTCAGGACATAGATAGTAAGCAATCAGGTTTATGAGTGGAAAAATACATTCGTACTAGTTTTAGTGTTCAAACGTCATAGGACGTGTACCTCTTCTTCCCATGTTGGTAGATTCATAGGGACTACTTATTGTTGACTGAAAGAGGTAGGCTGGGACAGCATGGCCCCCCCTTTGCCATCTTGGAAAATGAAGCTTGGAGATGCTTCCTAAGGCAAACTTTTTTGTTCTTGCCCTGTTTAGGACTGCTGGTGTTTCCTTATTTATGAAACCAAATACAAACTCTTAGTAAAAATAGTTTACTCAGTGTGTGCAGATGAAGACACTGATCTTTAAGATAGAGAACAATATCATAGTTCATCTGTGTCATTGCATGTACTGTTGCTGATTCAGTTCTCTGAAGTTGAGTATTTGTGTGACTGTACCATAATTTATTTACTCATTTTTCTGTCCATGAAACTTGGGAGGAGGTTACCAGATTATTTCTGCTAACATTCCCTGTCAAGCATTTCTCACATATCTCAGAGTAGATTACTTGGGCCTAGAGTGTGAACATGTTAGCTATTCCAGATAATGCCAGTCATTTTTATCTATGTATACATTTAATTTCCATCTCCTTGATTATTAATGAAGTTAAATATCTTTTCATATACTTGTCATTTACATTCTATAAAATACCTAATTCAAATCTTTTGCTCATTTTTTTCTGACTGCATTTAATTATAGGAGTTTTATGTGTGTGTGTTTGTGTATATGTATGTATAGATAGATGGTCTATGAGCTTATGATGGAGTTGCACTAATAGACTGATCAAAAGTTGTAAGTATCATAAATTGACGATGTATTTGAACATTAAGCATCAGCACTTGGCACAAGACCCTTTGGGGCTTTGGCTGTTTACCCTTGTTAATCATGTGACTGATGGGCATTCTGAGAGAACAGTGGACTCTCACTAGTCCAGGAGAAGATCAGAATGAAGTGAGTTCCTACAGAATGTGTCTTGCTTTCACACTCGTATAAAGTGGAAAAAATCATAAAATGAGCCATCATAAGTTAGGGATCATGCGTATGTGTGTATTTCAGTATGTTACATGTGGAATTTCTTCTCCTAGTTTTAGATCTCTTCTGATGAAGTAGAATTATTTATGGTGTCTTCTCATGGACTAGAATTTTTAATTTTAATGTCATTAGTGTCATTAATCATTATGTTTAGTTCTTTTTGTGTCATGCATAGGAAATCCTAAATTTCATTAAATATGTTCTGTATTTTTTTCTAAAATCTTATATTTTGATCTTTAATATTAATGCCTTTTATCCATCGGGAATAGATTTTTTTTTTTTCTGTGTAGAGTTTGAATTAGGAATTTAATTTCATTCTTTTGAGTGAAGGAGAAGTTGTCCCAGCACCACTTATTGAAGAATCTCCTCCTTTCTCTAGGGATCTGCAATGTCACCTTTGTAATTTATGATAGTTGCATATATACATGGGAATTTAGTCTGGTATTAAAATTTCAGCAAACCTTTTTGGTTTTATTTCCTACTACCCCCTTCAGTTACCCTCCACTCATGGACGTTATTCTTACCTTGAACTTTGAATTATCTCACAATTTCCTTTGTTTTATGTATTTTGTACTTCTGTGTCTCACTACATCTTCTATATCTTCCTTTTGCTATTATTAAAAATTTTTGCGGGGCTGGGGAAATAGCTCAGTCGGTAGAGTGCTTGCCTTGTAAGCTCAAGGCCCTGGGTTCCATCCCTAGCACCCCCCTCCAAAAAAAATTCACTTCTTTCTCTTTTGCTCCTAATTATATTGTAGTCTTTTGGAAGCAGTTATGGAATTTTGTTTATTTTTGATACCTTCAAACAGCACATAGTACATTTTACTTAGTAGATGTTTGATAAAACATTAAATTGAAACTGCAACAATTTGGAAACTATCCAACTCATTATTTTTGTCCGTCCATAATTACTGAAATATATAGAGTTTATATGCGATGCCAGGATCACACAACTCTGTGGTCCGTGAATCTCCTTTTTTTTTTCCTTAAAAACCTTTCATTTTCTATTCTATGGATAAGTGATAGAATTATTACATGTTGCCCAGAAGTATGAACCAATATGAAGGTGCTAGAAAACAAGTGAAGAGACACACAGGTGACAGTTCCGAGAACTTAGACCTGTCAAGTCCATTGCTAAGAATAATGTCGGTTAACCTACAGCTCGGCATTATCCAAGCATAGTTTACTAACCTGCACCTTTGTGCCTTTTTCATAGTCTTCTTTCAACACTACAGTTTGTTTGTATCATTGTCCATGAATCTTCCCAGCACTGGAGATTGATTTTTTTTTTTTTTTTTTATTGAATGCTTTATCTCCATACCCTGACACAACTTCTGTTACTGCACCAATCAGACCATGTCTTAATTCTTTCATATAGCTCTTTTTCCCTCTTTGTCATCTTCTGAGGGTAGAGTCAGTGTTCTATTCTACCATGTCTGTTCATCACCTAACTTGGGAATATATTTGGTATAAGTTATGTTTCCAAGATATTCTACATGCAAAAAATAAATAAGCAAAAATTAAAAACCTTGAAGTGAGCTTATAAATATATTTGATCAAACCACCATTTAGGCATATACTTGTTTTGACAAAATTAGTATCTTGCCTTTTCCTCATAAAATACAAACCTATGGGAGTGACATACTTCCAAAAAATATATTAACTGCTATCACAGTAGCCTAAATCAACCGAGGATCTTGGTACATGTATTCTGAGATCCCAAGTTGGGGAAGTTTTGCATGAAAAAAAGCATTCTGGGATCCCAGTTGAGTGTACATAGTTGGGAATTTGTGTAATCAGAAGAGAAGGGTTCTCAAATTCAAATTCATGACTCAAAAAAAGGGATAGAGTAAAATGGAGATAAGAGGGTACCAGCTACATATAACTCTTTGCTCCCAAGGAATGGCCCTGGAAACAACCTCCTGAGGTGTTTACCATATTGGAGTGAACGTTCTGAAAGAGTAAATTGGTGCATTTAGATTTTATTCATGAAGGTGAACTCTCAATATCTACTTTATTTGATTGATCTACAGCTCGGAGCTTCAGGATAAGAGAACGTGGTGAAGCTGAGGCAGGAAATCAGGGTTGATAGCAGCATTTTCAGGTAGTAGAATTTTCTTTGCTACCTTCAAAGTTAGGAGTAGGCCAGATGATTAGATTAACCTGAGGAGTCCAGGTGAGCTTTGAGTTATATATATATATGGTGAGCTTTGAGTTGTATACACACACACACACATATGTATGTACATATAAATATATAAAGATAGATGAAAATTTTGTATTTCAAACTTCTTACTTTTGTTAGAAGTTTGAAACTCCATGAAAGAGCAATTCCAAGTACATATTCTAAACATAACTCACTCCAGGGAGTTTTTCAGCTAGGATATACATCCCTATGTTGACCTGCAGATCTCTGCTGGTCCCTCCTGTTCTCTACCTTTGGGAAGGAGGAATGCTGGTTACCCAAGTGCTCAACAAAATATTTTAGCCTTGCTGTTCTTTTCAGAGTGTTAGTTTGTTGATAATGTTCTTGTACACATCTTTAAAGCTTTGAATGAGAAAGTACCACGCACTTGTTATTTTAAAAACACTGGCCAGTAATGAACATGCTCCTCGTAATGCCCTACAACCACCAGAAGAAAACTTTATAGAAAAGTTGCAGAGCAATGCTTTGTGTTAAATGAGCTAAAAAGGGATATAAACCCACAGTGTTTTTTTTTTTTTTTTTATCCCAAGTTGGGGATAGTATGTGATTTTGGTTACTACTCTGATAATCAGAACAGAGGTTTCCTTTGTCTTATACTCTCCTAACACAACTTTGAAGGGTAGTTTTCCTATTTCTGGTATGGTACCATGTGTGAATTTTGTCTCAGGATCAGAATGAATCAGATATTGGGGAATATGAGCTCTTTACATATATAAATTGAGATATATACGTATATATACATATTTAGAACATGTAATGTTCTTATGTACATGGAGCTTATCTCAGTTGTGGTGAAGTGTAGTCTTACTAAGAACAATGACATCATTAGATATACTTCATTTATATTATGCATTTTTCCCCTTTTCTGGGAGTTAAAAATAAACAGTTACAAGGAACTTTTATAGGCAGCTTTAAGATTAATCAGTCTTTGTGAAGCCCCTTCAAAGTCCCCTTACCACTTTGTTCTTAAACTGATTTATTAATAAAGTGCATCTGAAGTAATTAAGGCTAAGAGAATAAAAACCTGAAGACCATTATTATTATTATTATTATTATTTTTTTTTTGCAAACCATGACTTAGCATGAAGCTCTTAATTCATCCATCCCTCCTCCTCCACCCTTCCTCCTAGCCTGAGTACTCATATCAGGATTGAAGTCTTTTGCAATTCCTTATCTACAAGCATTTTCATGTGTGTGTGTGTGTGTGTGTGTGTGTGTGTGTATTATTTTCATAGCTAATAATCATCTATGTAGCAAGTTGAACATGTGTTTCTATCCTCATAAAGCATCTAGATGATAGGGCTTGTTGTTTTCTGAACTTTTGTTCATTTATTGTTTGGGACCTTCTAGTAATTCAAGGAATAATTTGAATACAAATAGTTACCAACTACAATTAATATCAGCATGTTAACTGAACTTTGTTTTGATAATTATGTTTGATAATGTGAATGTCTGCCTGTGCCACTCATTGTGTTAGATGCTTAAGGTATATGTACCTTAATTCTTACTGTAACCATACAATGTGGACATTAGTGTGCAATTTGTTAAAAATGGAAATTAAAACTCAAATATACTTTTCAAAGTTTATACTTCTAATCAGCGGAAGAATAGGAATTTGAAGGTGAGGCAACCTGACACCAAAAAACACATATTCTTCCTAGTATTGGGTGAAAGTGATAGTCACGAATTCTAGGTATACACTCCTTTTATAACCAGCTGTAGTTAGTTTACCAAAGAAACTCTTCCATGACACTTCTTACTTATTAGGTATGGTGGGGAGTTCCCTGAGCAAATATAAATTGAATCCATTTTTATAAAAAACACTTTCTGATACAAGCAATTTATAGGTGATATGTTTTCTTAATACTTAATTGTTGTTGAGCTGCGGTCCTGCTTTCCCTCTTTGGTGTCTCATCAGTGCAGAAGTAATAGTCTGACTCTCTGGGGCACTGAGATCTGGCAGGTCCACTCTCCTGGACTTACACTGACTTTTGACTGGATCCTAACTTTCATGGTCCTTCATGTTTTAGAGCCTGATGCTTTTTGTACATCCAGAGGACTGAGTTTCAATTTGCAGTAGTAAGACCTTCTCCATGGAGTTGGTGTTATACATGATGTGACCTTGCTATGGGCAAAGATTGTGTGTGCATTGATGTACGAGCTAATAATAGTTGGAGGTATGAATTATAGGCCACATCATAACCTCAGGTAAAATTAGTAACCTGCATTTCTAACTTGGCTTTTATAGCCTAAGAACTCACTAAGAGTTTTAACCCCATTGGTGGGTATTAGAGCAGAGGAATTAACGTGTATTTAACACACTCATGTACTATGCTAGCCAGATTAATACCCTATTTTATTTGTCCTCTATGGGAGGAAACTTAAATTGCAGACATGAAGATAAAAATTGAGATGTAAACTAACTTTTCCTGGTTCATAATAGACAGTAAGTGATGAATCTGGATTAGAAAAAAATTCAGCCAAAATATATTTCTCAGATAATTTAGTGTATACATATATATCTTATTCCATTCCTGCTATAGTTGATATGGTTTAGATAGGTGTCCCCCAAAGGCCCATGTGTTAAAGTCTTGGTCACTATGGGTAGGTGGTGGAAATGTTCAAGGGGCAGGGCTTGGTGGGAGATCTTTAAGTCATTGGAGGCATCCCTTGAAGAGGGATTGTGGGGCTTAGGTCTCATCTTTTTCTTTTTTTTCCTTCTTGGCCCCTATGAGATGAGCAGTTTTGCTCCCTGCCATGATGTATTGCCCTTCACCATAGACCTAAAAGCAGTGGGTGGGTCACTCAACCGTGGTCTGAACCTCCCCAAACTGTGAGCCCAAATAAACTATTCCTCTTTTTATATTAATTATTGCATGTGTTGTGTTATAGTAATAGAAAGCAGACTAACACAATAGCAAAATATCTTACATTGGATAGTTGATTAAAACAATTATTTTTTTCACAGTTCTAGAGACTGGCATGTTCAAGATCAAAGCACCAGCCTTTGTGGGGGCTTGCTCTCTGTTACATAAATAGTACCTTTTACTGTCCTCATGTGGGGGAAGAGGGAGATGCTGTGTTCTTACATTGACAGAATGGCAAAAGGGAAAAACTCAATCCTTTTATAAGCACACTGACACCATATGTGAAGGCAGAACTCTCGTGCACTACTCACCTCCTGAAGACCTCACTGTTGCACTGGGGATTAAATTTCAATATGAATTTTGGAGGGATATGAAACATTGAGATCATAGTGATCTGTTAGTTTTTAAGGAGGCAGTGAAAAGGAGTGGCAAAGCATGCAGTGTTGGGAGACAGATCACTTGAGTTTAGAATTCAGTTTTTAGCACTTAGTAGCTATGTGGCCATAAAAAAAAAAATTACTTCACCTCTCAGTGTCTCCTCATCTGTAAAGTGGGAATAAATAATAGTACCTACTACACTGAGGTATAATGAGGATTGAGTAAATTCATATATGCAAAGTATATTCACATAGGCAAAGTACTCAAGATGATTCTAGTACTTAGTATTTTATGTATGTTTAATACTGTTACTATATTTGAGATGCTGTGCCAGAAGAAGGGATCTAGAAATAAAAGCTATAACTATCATCAAAGATGGAATTTCAGTCTAGTGAGGAAGATGCTAGTATAAACTTTATATGGTGTTGGTAGGAAATGGAGGGAGTGAAATATTGTGGGTGTTAATGGCAACACAGTCAGGAGTCCCCCAAAACTTGAAAGTGAGAGCTTACCCAGAGGAAACAGTAGCTGAATTGAGTGATCAGTCTTAAGTAGGAATTATGCAAGGCAGGTTGGGAGATGGAGCACATTCTAGGTGGTATACCGAGTAAAAAGCCCCTTATTTTAAGAAACGCTCTTCTGATGACTGTGGGGGTATAGAGTTTTACACTTACCAGAAGAAAACCTTATATTTCACAGAGAAAGGAAAGACATAAATATCCTTGGGAGAAGTGTCCATTGGTTGGCTCTGAGCTGTTAGGTTTGGAAATCCAATCCTTTCTGTAAATGAATTCCTAATAATGGGTTGAAGATGCAGGGAGAAGAGGAGCCAGTGCATTGAAAAAAAGACTGGATTTCTAGAAGGAAAGAATCCAAATGCCAAAGAAAAATCTTTAGAGAAAGTAGAGCAGGTGGCTGGCAGGGGCTGGCTGGTGGTAAGGGGGGGGGGAGGGGACATGGATTTTACCTGCATCATACTGTATTGCAGGGTAGAAGTCAATGCTGGCTAGAGGTACATCATCATGATCATGGCTTGGAAAGAAGTTGGTTCCAGTGGAAATGGACACCATGCACATCAGAGCAGAGGCAGCTGCCTGGTGTTATTTTCCAGCCATGAACTCTAGAGTGCTATATATATTACTCTAGGTAACTACTCCTCATCACACTGGTAGTTCATTTTTACCTTTTCCAAGTGAACACTTTAGGCCGACTGTTTTCCTTTTTTTCTTCCTCTCTGAAATAGAGGAGTGCTCTTTAGCACTTTTACCCTTTGAAAATATAAAATCACTCAAGGGCTTTCATATTTTCAAAGGGCAAAAGCAACTTTAGCGAGAGAGAAGAGTGCAAAAAGCTGACTGATCTTTTTTTTTTTTTTAAGTGCTATAATGAAAACATGTATAAGACATATCCTCGAGGCTCGTGTAGGTGGAGGAGGGAGGGAGGGCAAGAGGGCAAGGATGGCTGCATATTCTGAAAGTGAAACAGCTCCTTTGTTGCCTCGTTTTTTTTTTTTTTTTTTTCCCCCTTTTTAACTTACTGGAGAAGAAACGGTCTGTATCATTTTCCCCCAGGCCCTTGATGGGATATAAATAAGAGGTGCCCCTCCAGATTTTAATTGAGAAAACAAAATGTTTTTTATTTTGGCACTGATAATCCAAATCTCTGACTCCTAAAAATGAAATCGTAACCATCAGGAACTTGCCAGTGTTATTCCTGAGTGATTTTTGCCTTCAGAGTGACAGGTATAGTTATGTCTCCTTGAAAATGCCGAGAGAATGGTTCACCTGTCGGGTGAGAGACAAATAAGTGAGCTACCAGCCAGGCCTATTATCTCAGCCTGGCACCACCCTGCTGTACAGCAGACACCTCCAGAGCAGTCCATCATTCCAGAGGACCATATTTTACCCAATGAGGTGCTTACTACAAGCAGCTATAGGAATGATCTACTAACTCGGGCTTTGTTGGCAGCACTTGAAGAAGGCATTTCTTTGAGATGGGCTATTTGCCTCCTCTGCAACGCACATACAACAAAGTATTTACCTGTTAGAAGGGTTTTATTTATTTATGTTTATTATTAAATATAAACTTGAACAATGGCATATGAAGTCTCTACTGGTTGTCATTCTTAAAGGCCATTTGCCAGAAACATCATCTTTAGGGGAATTCCTTGGTTACAGCATTAATCTATAGACAGGGGAGCTACTCAGACCCTTGTTTCAAGAAGATCCCCAGATTACTCCTGGCTCTTTCCACAATGAGTTGGGTTGGGATTTATGAGAGTCTAGTTTGAAAAGGAACATACTTTGCCATTTCAGTGACTTCGTTCTATCATAATCTCTCCCATCCCCTCTATGTCTCATTCTCTTTAATGGCAGCCTGCAACTGCTATGGTTGGTAGCCATGGAGAATCTTCTGAGTGGCAGAGTTACACCCTTCCTTGAGTTTACTGCAGAGTAGTGATTAATTATGAAACTATGTAAAGTTTATGGTGCTGCTTCCAATGGACTCACCCATCAAAGGGCCACTTAAAATTCATGCACAGTTCCAACTGTGAAGGAATACCTAAGACTCATAAATAAAGCAAACCTATCTTAATTTATTGCCGGTACCTTCTATACCCACATTGAGCTATTCGGAACCCTGCACAATTGATGTTTCTTTCCTCCAGTTATTTCAGTAAAAAATGAACTCTATTTTATGCCACACAAGCATACTAATAAACCAGTGTTTTGCTGCTTATAAAGGCAAACTGTCACCTGTTAAAATATGTAACTGTCATAGAAAGATAAAAAAGGATCATTTAATAATGATGAACAATGTGCATGTGGCATAAATAGAATCCAAAAGGTAAACAGCAGTTTATTATGCTAGCGCCAGCCAGAGCTATTCCTCAATGGAGACCTCTCAGTGCTCATCTCTACGTACTTCCTTTTAAGGGAAATATCATCAGCTTAAAAGTGGTAAGTGTGTGTATTTCATGGAGGCTCATATCTTGTTCAGAATATGGACTGTTGGTCTGTAAGGGGAAAAATTGTTTCTCAGGCATATTTTTTTGTGTGAGAATAAATTTAAGTGCTCTGATATTGTTGTCTGGATCTTTATAATTGGGAGCATTTAAAATTTTCATTATCCTAGTAGCTTTGGGAAGAAGGTTGGTTTTAATTAAGCTCTTGAGCTGCTTTTTCTGCTGTTTGAAGACAAACATATCACTAACAAGAATATGATGTCATTAAAAAAAGCCTGAGCTGGCAAAAGATACCGGTGGGTATAGAGTTGTCTAGGTATTTTGTTCTCGATTGACTTGTAGAGATAATACTTCCAAGTGACAGCATGAAAAACCCTCTAGATTTCCTTTGTGACGTGAGAGGATGGTTCAGGGCTTCAGGATGATGTTAGATTTGCCTACCGGCATACCAAATTTAACAGTCACAGGGGGTTTCCTTGGTTCTGGTGAAACTGATAGGAGATTAGGATGAAACTTTTTCATGATTAATTTATTCAGTTGTAGTATATTAAATCCAGGGAATTAAAATCAAAAACTGTTACCATAATCAGAATTTCTTTTCTTCTAGCGTCATTTCTCCCCATTTTCAGTTAGCATGGATTTACATTGACTAATGTCTTGGAAACTACAGTTATGCTTGGCTGAATGAGTATTGAATGTTTTAAAGATTATGTAAATATTTGCCCATTAGTAAGCCCTGGCTTCTTAAATATTTGGCCTTCTATATTAGGTTTATTTGAAATGATTTAAATGCTTAACTATTGAAAATAGCCATACCAGATTACAACAATAATAGATTTTCCTAGCAGAGTTAAATTAGAAGCATTATATTCTGTGGGAAACAGATCTTCACCCAAACCAGAGGAGCTAAGATTGTATTGAAATAATGGAGGGTTTCACTGGAGACTCAGAGGGAGTTAACTTCTGGTATTGGGAGTTGGAATAGCTCAGCTGCCAGCTCCATTACACAGCAGAATGTCTTCCTCATGGTGAGGTTTCTTCATCTGGTGACTTCATTCATCAGCATCATGCTTAAAATAAGTGTGTTTGTCAGAGAGATTTGTAGACAGAAAAATAAAACATTAATTTGTAATTTCAAGGTAGAATCGTTTTTTTGGTTTTTTTGTTTGTTTGTTGTTCTGGAGATGGAACCAAGGGATGCTCCACTACTAAGCTATATCCCCAGCTGTTTTTATTCTTATTTTAATTAAAGATATTGCTAAATTGCCACAACTTGCCTTGAACTTGTGATCTCCCTGCCTCAGCCTCCCAAGCTGCTGGGATTACCGGTGTGTGTCAGTGTGTCTGATTTCAAGCTAGTATCTTTAAATACTAGGTACTAGAGCAAAATTTGCCTACTTCCCTGTGTTAAATCTGTCTTTTTGACAAAACACCTGAGAAAATTATTTGAAAGAGGAGGAAAGTCTTATTTTGGCTTATGGTTTCAGAGGTTTTATCTATGGTTCCTTGGTCCTGTGGTGACATAGCACATTATGGTGGGATCATGGTGCAGAGAAGGACTGTTCACCTTGTGGTGGGAAAGCAAGGAGAGAGAGGAAGGTCCATGTCCCAGTTTCCCCTTCAGAAATGCACCCTCAGTGACCTGACCTCTTGCACTAGGTCTCACTCCCTAAAGGTTCTACTACCTAAGGGACTAGGTCTTCAACATACTGGCCCTTGGGGACATCCCAGATCCAAACTACAGCACTTCCCACATCCCGTGGTCTAGCTCATCTTTGGTACTGGGAATCTGTTTTTTAAATGCTTGTGTATTTTATCACTCCCTGAAAATCAAAAGTAGTTTCCTGTTGCCTTTAAGTACAAACTCCTTGGAAGTAGTATTTGGACCTAATCTTTCAAGTCAGTTTCATCCCTTACCACTGTCCATCCTATACTTCACCACAAAATCCCATCATGAACTTTTCACAGCTCTGCACCTTCCAGTACACATTTCCTAAAATACAAGGGCACTTCAGCTTTCTCTCAGGCTGATGGCCCCCTACTTAGCCTTCTAAGGTAAGGTGAGCACTGCTCACCTAAAAACTCGTCTAAAAACTTCCTTTGAGCTGAATGAATCACTTCCCGCTAAGCCAGTTCCTAAAATACGACATTTATTGTATTAAATTTACAAAGAATAAATTGCCCAGTTATCTCCATGTGTACTAAACTTAGGGGGGCATGTTTGTGTAGCCCATTATCCTTAAAAATAATGTACCTTTTCATTCATTATGGTGGTAATGAACCTATACATCAGTAGCTTTGTATCCAAACCTTGACTTGATGCTTTAAAAACTATTTGAATGGTAAATGTTAATAATAGCAAATAGATATGAGAATACAAACAGAACAGAAAACCTGTTTTTAGGAATTGGAATTAGGTGGTTAATTTTTTTTCTTAGATTCTTCCAGTCTTCTTAGATGATATATTTTTTGTTTTGTTTTGTTTTTGTTTTTTGGGTGCGATGATATTTTTTTGACCACTGACTTGCCTTGAGGTTATCGGCAAATACCTAAGACCTCATCTTTTTCATATGACACATGATAATAAATAATAATATCCACTCCTAGAGTACTGGATATAGACTCCAGTAGGACATAATTGCTACAGATTTGTCAAATAATAATGCTCCCATGATATTTTTTTTTCTTTAATACAAATATTCATTTTAGAAAATTTTTCCCAGTCAGGAGGAGGTGATTTTTATGTTTGAGACTAAACTTATATGGGTCACACTTCGGTCAAGGGAAAAATAGATGAGTTAGTTTGTCATGTGATTTAGAAGGCACAGTAGCATTTGGAAGGTGAAAACATGAGCTTAAACAACTAGCCATAGAATTTAAAGACCAAATTTACAGCACAAGCTGGAGTTTATCAATTCATTGATCTATTTGCTCAGACACTGCAGATGATGGATATGCAAACAAATAGGGTGGGAAAACAACTCTACCAGCCTTAAGAGTAGGACTTTTGTAATAGGATCTCTTGGGGCACAGGGCAAAGAACCTTTCTTTGTGAAATATTTTACATATGTAAAAAGATACAGAAAACCTTACAATGATTATTCATGTGCCTTCACCAGGCTTCATCCAATATGTTATTTTTTTTAATTTAGAAAATAGTAAAAGGCATTATGTGTTTTAAAATGTGAAGTTCAAGTTAACTCTTCTACCCTCTCGGGTTACTGACTGGACCATCCTGTGACTCGGGAGATTTCAGCACTAGGAGAAGCTAAGTGAGGTCTAGTTGCAACTGCATAAAATGGGCACATTGTTCATAAATATTCTGGCAAACACAGTGCATGGAAAACAGCCCTAATAAGGCAAACCAGGTGAAAACAGACAAAAATGCAAAGGATGTGATCTCTGTGTTCAAGAGCATATTCTCTACCTTCTATTTTTGGAGGAAAAACGGTAATAGTCAATTCAGGTTTGACCAGAAGTCAGTCAAAGCATTTCAGAGTGACCCATTTTAAATGCAGTTAGCAATAAATTCTTCTCAGTTTATTTTAAAACTTAATGACATTATAATGCTATTAACAAATCGTATAACCCAATGTAGATATGGAGCTATAATGAATACCAAGGCATGCTATGCTGTATCACCCCTCCATAAATATTCTTTGTCTTTAAAGTAGGGGTTGGCAAGCTTCTTTTGTCAAAGGGATAATTGTAAAAATATTAGGCTTTATAAACTATAAGTAACTTCTGTTAATACTACTCACCTCTTACTGGGAAAAGCAGGTATAGCCAATCTCTTAAAGAATGAAATCACTGTGTTCCAATAAAACTTTATTTATAAAAGCAAGTAACAGGTTGGATTTGTCCTGCAGGTTGTAGTTTGCCAACTCCTGTGTTAGATACATAGAGAAATGCTTATGAAATGTCTGGGATTGGCATCGAAATATGGTGGGCATATGGAAGATGTGGATAGAGGTATAGATGAGAAAAAGTGGGCCACACGTTGATTAGTTGCAGTTAAGTGATGGGTACATTAATTATATATTTCCAATTGTGTTTAAAGTTTTCATAACATAAATGAGCCTCCCGAACATTAGGACAGTCTTTCAAAGTTTTTGTCTCCCTTCGAATGTTTAAAGTCAGCATTCAGTCCACTAGTTAACAAAAATTTCACTAAATTTGAGACTAGATACTTAGAAACTCATTTGAAATTTCTTTATACCAAGAGAGTCACATACTATTGGAAGAAAACTTTCTATTTAAAAATGACTGAAATCTTATGTAGCAAACATGACATTCAATTCAGATGCATTCCTCTGTTGACAAATATTCTTGGAAAACATGGCAAAAATCTGTTGAAGATTTAAAGGACAAACTATACTGCATTGGAAGTTTGTCAAATAGATGAAAGTCTTAAAATTTTGATGTCTCAGAGTTTATGCTGTTTGTTAGATTATATTCCAGTAGTGAAGACATGATGATCTATTCCAATTAATATTGTCTAATAAACTATCCCAGGCTTAGTGGCATAATCAATGTATTATACATTTGTGTTTTGTGGACCAGGTGTTTAGGAGGTGTAATGCGGATGACTTGTCTAGGTTCAGTCATATCTGGGGCCTCAAATGCCTGGAAGTGATTGAAATGGTTCGGATTCAAGGAGATGTTTCTTTGTTCATCTATCTGATATCTTCACAAGGTGAGGCTTAGCTGGGATGTTCAGCAGATCACCTATATGTGGTCTGTTTGAGTTTAGTTCTCACATCATGGTGAATAGGTTTCTGAGTACAAGCATCCCCAAATGGCAACCCTGGAGAGCAAGTGTTCCAGGAGAACCAGAGAGAAGATAGAATTTTAGGATCTGTCTTACAAGTCACTTCTGCCCTACTGTAAGAGGATGACACTGTCATAAGTCAGAATGCCAGGGAGAAAATTTAAAGCCTACCTAACGATGGGAAAAGAAAGTCAATGTATTGGGCCCAGATATAGAACTTTCTTCCACAAAGACTAACTTTTTATTTTCTTGAGCCCTTAGAAAAAGTTATACCAGAGAAGATAAGTCTCAATTGGAAATAGAAAGTAAATTGAAAGTGTAATTTCTAGTGGATTAGCCATTTTGTTGGGGATAAAAAGAATATTACAGGGTAAGGTAGAAAAGAAACCACCCTATGTGAAGTTTTTCTCTCCATCATCCATGATCAGGGTCTAAACAACTATAACCTAAATCAGACAGGGATAAAGGCTAGTGTGTTGCACAAAAATAGCTACTTTTAGAAAAGAAGAACTGTTAAATTATTGTGCTTTTTGGTAGTATTTTATGCTGAATTGGAAATAACCATGAACATTTTAGAATCACAGAGAGGTTCTCCCGTTTTCTTAGGCAAAGTAATTTAAAGAATCATCAAACTAACTGGGTGTGGTTTGCAGACAACTGTAGTCCCCTCAGCTTGGGAGGCTGAGGCAGGAGGATTTCAAGTTCATAGCTAGTCTCAAGGACCTAGCAAGGACCTAAGCAACTTAGTGAGATGCTGTCTCAAAATTTTAAAATAAGTGTAAAAGGTGCTAGGGATGTGGCTTATTCCTAGTAGTTGAGCATCCCTGGTTTCAGACCTTGGTACCAAAAAAGAATCATCATCAAACTGGGTGAATAGCCTTTTTTTCCCTGCCAAAATGTTTTGAGTTTGTTGACCTTTTATGTGGTGACAAGGGAGGATCTAGGTTTCTAAATGGCAGACTTTTTAAAAAAAATTACATTTGATGTTTCTCATCATCATAAAAATGAGAGAAAGGATAAATTACTTTTAAAATAAACTTCTATAATGTAGAAAAACATTTAAAAATGAGAGCTTAGAAATTATTTTGACCTTTGTTGCTAAATACTGTTTGTGTTTCCTGTAAAGCATCTATGCACTTAGAAAACTTGGAAACATGATTTTATAAACCATCTTGAAAGCCTTCTAAATGATTGTTTTCAGTGGCTTTCAACCTACAGTCACACATCATTTAAAGATGGGCATACAAACTGAGAAATGTGTGCTAGGTGGTTGTGCAGATATCACAGATGGTGCTTACCCAGACTAAGATGGTATGATGCCATGAACCTTGTCTGCTTCATCATTTTAGTTCCCACTGATTTGGGACAATGCCAGACACTCCCTTTTACTATTTCTCCCACTGCTATGCAGTACTATTCCATCTACCTCTGGTTCATATTTAAGGCATTTGGTTCCCACCCAAATCTGAGAGAGCTTTTGTGGTACAGACCAAAAAGGATTTTAAGGTTTTGAAAAAGTTGATGTGCTAGTCCATTTTCTGTTGCTATAACAAAATACCTGATGCTAAGTGGTATATAAAGAAAAGGGTTATTTAACCTACAGTTTGGAATATATCACATCTGGTTATATCTCAGGGCAGATGGCATCATGGAGGGAGCATGTGCCAAAGGAAGAGACCAAATGATAAGACAGGAAACAAGAGATCTGAGATGGCTGAACATGCTTTATAACAGCTCATTCTTTTGAGAATAGGTCTAGTCCCAGGAGAACTCAATCTCTTCCAAAGATGGCACTGCCATAACCTATTGCCTCCCAATTGGCTCCACCTCTTAGAGGATCCACCACTTCTTGGTATTGCTATGTCAGGGACTAAACTTGGAGCTTGTGAATCTTTGGCACATAAACCAAGCTCAGACATAGCAGAAGATAAGAGGTATTCTTCTGTTATTTGACTTTGAGAGTATTGCTACTGGAGAAAATAAGAAAATTGAGGAGGAAGGGCAAAAAATGAAAAACAAAACAAAACTAAAACAAACAAACAAAACAAAACACCAAAACCTGAACTATGAACTTTTCTTTCCACCTTGGATTTAGGTCTGTATTGATCCATCTAAAATTATCCTTATTTTCCTCCTGTTTTATTTTAAGCAGTTATCTACTGGATTCTTGAATGTAGCCAAATAAACTCATTATATCATAGGCAGTCCATTTCCTGGGCTTTATATATAAGATTGTGTGTAGTTGTAACTACTGTTTGTAAAATCTGGTGCTAGACATTACTGGACCTACTACACTCAAATCAATGATTTAGTTCAGCCAGTGGCCATCTGCCTTCAAATGGAATCATTTTTTACTGCTTGTCTCTGGAGATGAACTTTATGAAAAACTCCTTTTCTGATTCTGATTATATTGAGCTCATTGTAAGCCTTATTTACCCAGCAACAACAGTAATATAACATGCTCTCTTTTGTAATTAGTTATGATGGCAAATTGATAGACTATGCAATTATCTTATAGTAGTGCTTGGTACAGTTTAGTGTATTTCTCAAATTAAAAGTAAAACCTGTGTCCTGTCAGATCTTAAATTTTAAGATCTGAGACAACTTCACTGTTCATTTATATTTTTATGAACCTCTTAGCTTTGTACAAGTCTGTAGCAGACACCTGCTTCGTGGCCATTTAAAACGGTGGCTCGTAACATACAGTAAATTTATAGGCAGTCATTTCTTCCAGTTGCCAACTTATGGCACTGTACTTGTGGCTGCCATAAAAAAATCACTATTTATTTCTTTAACTTTTAACATTGAAATGTGCCCCTGTGGTACATTATGGGTATAGCATAGTATTACTGGGGATGGCTTCCTTTCATTTTCTATCAGCAGAGTACTTCTGTTTTGGTCAGTTATGTTTTTTAAATACACATGTCATAATAATTGTAACTGATATTTTATGAGAAGTTAATGAGTTCTGCCTGCAGTTTTATTGAAGGAAAATCATCATAATCCTTATAGAGAATGTAGAAGGTAGGTTTTAGAGATTGTTTTTTTTCTTCTATTCAACAAACACATGTATTGAATGACCATAACTTGGTAGTGATAGGTGTGGGCAGTGGGGTAAGATGGATGGACACTTTCTCTCCCTTCATAGGGCTTCCACTTGATCTGATATGTTTAAAAGAAATTATAAGAATAACTTTTTTTGAAGCCTCATGTCACTACTGTAGACGAGAATATCATAGAGCAAATACATTAAGGCTGGAAGCTCTTTTTAGCTCCACGTGCTACAAAGCCTTGGTTAGGTATACCATATGGTCAGTCCACCCACCACTAAAATAAAACTCAGGAGAATACAGCAGCTGTGGAATGGAACTGATGCTGTGCCGTTTTTGAAATTGATGGATTTTCGTGAAAAAATGTGAGGTTGAATTGCTGAGTGTTTATGCAGTCCCAAACAAAACTGCAAGATGATGTTTAAAAAATAAATATTAAATTATATTTTCAGTTGACTAGCTGGAGAACATAACATTTTCTTCCAGTTTTTACTTTTCATTTTAAAGTGACCTCCATCAGCAGTTGGGTTCTCTGGGAGTTGCAGACCAACCTGCAGGAAGTTCACTAGGGCGTGTCCTGGGAATCAGCTCAGCTGGAAGGGGAAAAGAAGGCAGGAATGGCAAAGGGAGAAGCTGAACAGCAGTGTCCTAGCAATAAAGTCCTAGCTGACTCTTGGGGAGCTGTGAAACTCAAACGTCTCTTTAGGGTTATCCCAAATTGAGGCCAATGCCTGGGCCTTGAAACATACCACTTTGTCCTACTTCCATGCCCAACAGTCTCTCACCTGGCTTTTCTATGGGGAGAGGATGATTTTGAGTGTACTCACCATCTTCAGCTCTAAGCTGTGCACTGGGTACCCTGGGACTCCTCAATGGACTCAGAGATGTGCTGGAGGAGTCTGCAAGCACTGCCAGCTCAAAGTGGTTCTTAGTTTCCACATTAGATTGCTGTTTTCCTTTCAAAATCAGATTTTAGTAGTCAGTGAGATTAAAAAGGAAGTGCTATATGAAAGTCAGTGTGAAAGAGAAAATGAGGGTGGTGGTGTCTGATCTTCCAAGGTTGAAAAGTTGTATAGTGCCGATGAGCACTGTGTGGTTAGAACTTGCATATGTATTGTTTGGCCTATGTATTAAATGGTAGGTTTGTTGTCTTTTTTTTTTTATTTTTTTTTATTTAAAGAAGGCTCGTAAAGGCTCCCAGATCTGATAGTTTGAGAAACTTTGACTTACAACAGTTGCTGGGAGGGAGGACTACAAGATTTGGGAGGGTGATTGCAAACTGTCAGACATGGGTGGCCCCCCCCCCCCCCCCCCCCCCCCCCCCCCGTAGGTGAGGGAAGACATACTCTTGTCCTAAGAAGAAGGGTGAAATCTGGACTTAACTTGCAACTTTCACTCCAGTGACTACCTATGGAGTAGTTCAATAATCACAGAACACCACAGCCTAAATCAATCAAGCAGAGACCATTTAAACAGTTGTGTGAGTGTGATAGTGTATGTGTCTTGGGATCATTCTTTTGCTGTCCATCATGGTGACACATGTATATGTAATGGGAGCAGGTGTGTGTTTCAAAGTGCATTTGGACAGTGATTTAAGGATTGAAGGTCCTGGCCCCAACTTTGCTCTTTGGGTCTTTATGTTGGATCTTGCTGGAATGAAAACTTATAGTAAGGCCTCTGTAGGTAACCACACCACCCTCACTGTGGGTCTGTCTGAATTCTGCCATAAATAGTGGTAAAGAGTTTTCTATGTGTTCATAAAGCTTCCCAAATGGTTGATTACACAAATGATCTTCCCTTAGGGAAGTTAGAGAAAAGTAGTAGCTGAAATGCAGTAAAAACATAATTTAATTTCGGTAGTGTTTTTCATATCCTAAGCATGCCTAGATGGTAAGATTTGACATGTGACTGATGGATGTTTATTGACTACATAAATCCATTTGATTTTCCATGGTAAGCTTGGGTCAGAAAACTATAGAGTGTCTTACAGAGCTGGGGAAGTTTGGTTAAATATAAATTTAACACCCTCCCCCATAAATTTTATTTATAACCCTGGGAGAAATACAGACTTAAACCAAAGAAGCATTTCATTTCCTCATAGATGTCCTAATATCATTTTTAATGCCTTTTATGGAATTTTTACATTGAATCAATTCACTTTGTGGTTGTTTTTTTTTTTTTTTGAAAAAATTCTCAAGAATGAAGATTTGTTCATCTGCTTCAGCTGACTGAGCATAATTATGGTTTGAATGGAGCTCATTTTAACATTTAAGAATTCTCAAATCTTGTCTCTATAAAGTTTAAAAGAGCTTGCTGGTTACCAGGTGGCATTTAAAGAGTAAGATCTTTTCTTAGTCGACATAATATATGGTTTCCTCCTATTATGGTGTGAATGCAAGTTTTTAAAGACATGGCAGTTCAAAAGGACTATTGGGGTGAAAAGCTAGAGTAAAATGGTTTCTTCAGACGATTTAGTAAATCTCTAGAGAAGGATTTGTCTTAAGAACCCATTGCAGAAGTTAAGCATGGCAGCAGTCACATCCTAAGAAACTAAACTAACCTAGAGCAGAGAGAAAATGATTCTTCACCGAGGTTCAAGTTGTGACCTGTTTACCCGGCCAATTTTGGGTGGGGATCAGCACCTTTTGGTTTATGGTATGTGAGCCTGTTAGGTTTATGCATGCATATATGTGCATATATGTGCATGCATGTTGCATGTATGTGTCCTGCTTGGACTAGAAGGACCTGTGGATTCATGCATGTACTTTTATCAATCTGAAGAGACCCTTCAGTCTCCTTGCTGCATGGCATGCTGCAGTGTGTTCATTTTATTCATTGCTTTATTTCTTTCAATGTAGGTGACCAGCAGTTTAACCTCTGAGAAGTTTGTGTCTATATCAGAAACATGGAAAATATATTTTAATCATAGCCAGCCATAGCCAGAGGACATTTTTAGTAGGAAAAAAATGACTTAATATACTTCTGTTAAGATTACTTCAAAATTTTCATCAACTCGAAACATCTTTTGATTAATGAAGTAGGGACAGAAAGCTGCATTTATCCCCTTTCCCCCTTCCTTTTGCCCTTCTCATTTGGACCACGTTTCTCCTTTTCCTCCTCCTTTGCCTTCTGTCTTTTCCACCACCCCTTCTCCTTAAAATCTCAGGATGAAGTCTAATATTTGAAAAGATCATCACAGATGTCACCATCTGTGAAAAATTAGCTTGTCCTAAATTGTGTTGGAAAAACTAGTTTCATAAATCAATATCATTTTGATACAAAGCAATATTGTGATGCAAATCAATATCATGTGACAAACCAATGTGGCAAACACATCTTTTATACATTGGAAACAGACCTGCTTTTCATTTCACTGGGAGAATACAGCTGAGAAAATTGGTATTTGTTTCCTTACTTAACTGTGTTCTTTTCTTTGTTCACTTTTTAGTCCGTAAAATTATTCTTATTTCATTTGTTTTCTTTATTTGTGGGAGCTGGTTGGCAAGTGGGGCTTGCCAATTTGCTGTATGTGAACTGTGATGTCACTGTCACTGTTCACTCTGTGAGCTGGAGGTAGTGATTATGCCATGGATGTTCATTTGTAAAATGGACATCATAAGACTTGCTTTCTAGGGCTTGTGATACCATATATAAAGGGCAGTTGTCTTGCTTAAACTACAGTTTTGTTTGTTTGCCTTAACTTTGATATATCTGTGTTCTAAATAGTTTTCATTTACGATTTTTATTTTTCATTGCACCATTATATTTTGGAAATATAAGGGTTTAAAATTTCTAAAGAATTTTGAGACATTTGCCCCAAAAGGAATTATGAAAAATGGGGTACGTCCATTTTCTGATCATATTGTTTAGAAGAGAGGGAATAGATTAATAAGATTTTTTGTGTGTTTGAATATAATCGATTTCTTGTTAATGATTCATGAAAATTGAAGATAACGTGTGTGTTTTATTGGCAGGTTTGTAAAGTTTCCATATATATCTATTTAATTACCCCTTTTAATAAATTTTTCAAATCCTCTGAATAAGGCATCTGATCAGGGGGGTTATACTAATTTGCCTCATAATAACAGGATTATAACAGCACTAAACTCACCCTCTCAGTGTTAAATTGAATATTGACATGAATAGATCAAAACTTAGACATGTGGAAGTTTTATTTATTTATTTTCCCTAAAATCAGAATTGCGTCTGGGTCAGCAAAATTTGACTGAAAACTGATTGATTACATTAGCACAACTAATAATGTCACTCGGATTCATAATGCATAGACAGTGGATGTCAAGAGGCCCCATGTGATTAGTGTCAGTGTTTCGCCTGTCCAAGTTAGGGGAGCTGGTGTATTCAAGCACATGGGAGCCATCTCTGTGGCTATATATGTCTTGAGATAACTGTATCCAGCTATGTACACAGACACCACTACATTTTTAAGTTGTTCATCTCTTTCCACGTGTTTGGATTCCACATTCACTAAGTAGTCTTTTAGGTTGTGATACAGCTTCCCATGTGGATCCATATACAAGAAGTTAGGGTAATTTTGCATAATATATAGTGTTTGGGACACTTATCTATTACTATAAATTCCTAAGTTAGAATCGAAATGATGGAACATATCCTGAAGACAGATTTTTTTTTTTTAAACACCCAGTACATGGATTATGTATTTTCAGAGCTTTAGGTGAGTTAAGTAAGGAGAGTTGTCAGTTACATTTCTTTGATGATGTTTTCCATGTCTTCTTGGTTCTTTGGTGTTCCTACAGTGTGTATTGGCTGGCCTGTATTTGCCCTCATTGTCTTTTGTCTTTCCTTTTTTCATCTTCATATCTTTATCTTTGCCTCTGAGTCTGGAGACATTTCTCAAGGTTTCGCTTTGCAGAATAGATTTTTCCAAAGTCCAGACTGCCACTCACTTCTGTATTTTTGTTCTCTAATTATGTAGACAGGCCTTTATATCTTTCCCCTTCTCTTTTCTCCTGCTTTTCATGACCCTTTACTCTCATTTCAGAGTTGCAAGGTCTTTTGGAGTTCTATTAAAAGAAAGTAATTTTTAAAAAGTTCTCCCATATCTTGTTGTTGTCTTTCCTTGGAAGAGAATTGCTTTGCTTCTTCAAAGTTAGGCTTTTCCATGGGGGTAGGCCTATGATTTCAATGGGCGACAGTTACAATGTGTTCTTTCAGAGATGGGATTGAATGCTAAGTCTTTAATGAAAGTTGGGAAAATTTGGGAGAGTCATAAGCTTGGGTAGGGCTATTGGAAGCAAAGGAAGCACCCCGGGCTGCTTGACCTTTGCTAGTTTCTGTCTATATTTAGTGTGCTGTGTATGAGTTAGTCAGACCAACATCTTCCTTGCCTGGTTTGGTTCTTCTAATTAGCAGCCAGCCTGGACTGTGCTCCATTCATCAGGCCTAGTGAAAGTTAGGCTTAATCTAGCAGTTGAGTTCTTATGTACAGTTCCTGCTCAGAGGGCCCTCCAGTTCCTGCCCCCAGATGAACTGCAGGTCAGGTGTACCTCTGACAGCTCCTGGGCAGCACTCCTCTCCAGCCTTGCCAAGGGCACCTAGAAGCTGCTTACAGAATTAACTTTCTAGGGTTATTTTCATAACCTTCTCAGGTATATACTTCATTCACATTTAAGATGTCTTTGTCTGGGTGTGCTTCCCTCAATCCAATCCCATCTGTGTTACATGTAGGCAAGGATCCATGAGTTTCTGGTGTGAAAAGTATAAATAAATAATTTTAAAAATTCAGTTGTTGGTCATTTCAGTGATCCGTCATATGTGATATAGGGGATGGGATTTTGTGTGTTTAAGGTCATATATTACCTAGAGAATCAAATATTTTTGCTTTTGGATTTAAATTTATTAATATTTTCAAGTATTATTTAAGGTATATAGCACAGTGTTTTAAAATACATATACCTAGTGAAATAATTGCTGCAGTCAAGTAAATAAGCATCTCTTTACTTTTTCTGTGTGTTGCCAATAGCAGCAAATTTCTAGTATAGAGTCAGCATTATCAACAATAGTCATCATGCTGTAGTTAGATCTCTAGATTCATTTATCCTGTAGTTATCTTATATAACTTTGGTATTCCTTGATGAATATCTGCCCATTTGCCCCAGTGTCTGCCCCTGACACACAATTATCTTTTGAAAGCAGGTATTTGTATTTAAGTATTGAAATATCACACTGTGTCTGGGCATAGTGGTATGTGCCTGTTATTGTAGCTACTCAGAGACAGAGGCAGGCAAATTGCAGATTTGAGCTTAGTCTTGGCAGCATAGTGAGACCCTGTTTCAAGATAAAAATTAAAAAAAGAAATGAGGATGTAGCTCAGTGGTAAATTGCCCCCAGGTTCAATCCCCAGTACTGGGGGTGGGAGAGTCACACACTACCCCATAAATAGGTACGATTCTTTACAATTCTTTGTCTCCCCACCCCCTTTTTTTTTTGGTACTAGGGATTGGATCCAGGGTGTTCTACCACTGAGCTAAACCCTACCCCTTTTTATTTTTTAATTTTATTGTTATCATCATTAACATTATCATCATTTTCGGTACTGAGGATTGAACCCAGGGTGCTTACCCACTGAGCCACATCCCCCAGTTATTTTTATATTTTATTTAGAGACAGATCTTACTGAGTTGCCCAGGACCTTGCTAAGTTGCTGAACCTGGCTTTGAACTGGAGATCCTCCTGCTTCAGCCTCCTGAGTCTCTGGGATTACATGTGTGCATAAGGACACCACCACACACAGGCTGATCTCGAACTGTGATTATAGGTATGTGCCACTGTGCCCAGCATGAATAGGTACAATTATTGTGAGTCATTTAAAAATAAAATCTATATTTAAGAAAATAGAAAAAAACAATCTACTCTATGTTAAGTTTTGTTTACTGTGGCAGGTGCCAGTTACTGTCACCAGTAGTTGAGTGATTTATCCACCCTAGGAACGATTTACAACTTCAAATAAATACAATTTGTGCCCTGTTCCAAGCTTCCTGCTATGATCTTCAGCACAGGAGACTCTGCAGCACTCTAGCAGAATCCCTCTCACCCTGCTGAGATACTCCAAGAACAATAAGGCATATCACTGAATTCTAATGATGCTGTGTAGACCAACCTTGGGTACCCAGTTGATTTGTAAATAGGGTCTGATACTATGAGAATTAGGACATCTTCCCCAGGTGCTTCTGAAAGAGGAAGGTAAATACAACTAACTCAGAAGGATTCTTTGGGACTTCACTCAACTGTCCACCTATTACTTGGTGTGTTTGTATTTGCAGTGGAAAGAGATGACACTGGGAATAAGAGCCAGCTCTATTTGAGATATAATGATGAACTTGCACAATATTCACAGAACATAAAAATAATATAAATTTTATGTGGGTGGCAAATTGCTCCCAAGATAACTGACCCTTTGCAATGAAGAGAACACTTGTCAGCATTGTATTTTTGGTGGTAGGTCACAGTGGTGATTAATGGATTCAGATCTCAAATGGAAAATGTGGAGGAACAGTTCCTGTGACCACTTAATGACCAGGCCTACTACTATTGCAAAGCCCCAAGGACAGTGGTGAGGCTTCCTTCCCACCTTCATCCCAATTACCTTTGGAGACACTTATAAGGGCTCTAATGATCAACAAATGTGAAATCACCTAGTGCTTCAGAAAGACACTGAGGCATAGACAGGCTCAGGCTGCAGGTGCTGTTGGCTCTGGTAGGCAAAAGATCCCCAGCTGCCAATTAGCAGAGAAAATTAGAACCAAAGCAAAGTGAAATCTATAGATTCGGCCTTGTATAATCAAGAGAATTTTAGGATTCTAAGTAGTATTAAGATGGGAATAGAGTACGGTGTCTTTAGTGCTGATGACTTAGTAGTCATATGTATAAAGAAATACTACCTTTTCTTTCAGGGGATTGATCTATAATTTCTCCACTCTGTAAAATACCTGTGGTAGAGAATCTTTTTTGAGAAGTTGGTAGTTAAGTCCTGATATTTAATCGGTCGATATTTAGTGAAAAAATCCCTTGTGTCCCTTGTTATCTATGAGATCCAGAGTTAATCTTACTGATACTTACTGTTACATCCTCACTGATCTATGAAGTTGTGTGCTTGTAGGGTTGTGACAGTAGGTGTGTTGTTTGTGGTGGTGCAATTTGTTAATATGAAGACACTGGGCAGAGTAACAAGGAGCACATCCTCTGTTTGACGACTCTCTACCTGCTGTCAGCCAAAATGGAGTTCATATAGGCTTGGCAATACTTGCAACAGTCTTCCATACACTTCAAACTGATAATATGCAAATTTAGAAATATGCAAATTCTAATTTAGTCCTGGCTCTTCCTTTCCTTCCCATTGCTGTCATTTCAGTTCTGGTTTTCTCTTGCCTGAAAGACTGCCTTTACGCAGACTTCTCTATCAATGGTGACTTTCTCCATCAATTAATTCTATCCTTGATTGCTTGATTAATTTTTCCAAAGCTCAACCCTAATAAAATCTCTCCTCTTCCCAAGTTCCCTCTGTGTTTCCCAGTTGTCTAACAATAGAGTTCCAAAACGATATTTGTTTAAAGCATATGTGTGCCTGTCTCCCGACTCATTATAGCTCTCAGCTTGATTCTTTTTACCCATCATTCTGGGCACAGAGCCTTCTCTTTTTGCTCCCCTCGCCAAAACTCACTCCGCTCGTCACCACCTCTCCAGGCCTCACTGTGCCTCACATCTCTGTTCTGTGATCACATTTCTATGTACCCTTCTCCCTGTGGGGAGACTCTTCTCTATACTGAAGCCCTTTTTTCAAGTCTTCCTTCTAACTCTGCCCTGATGAAAATTCACGAACTCTGTCCTGACAGTGCTGCATTTTCTCATTTTTATTCTGCTCTTGCTGCTCTGTTCAAGGAAGGAGAAACATTTCGATAGTCATATCTGTAGCTCTATGGACTACAGGAGGGGCAGCATTGATGAATGACACACACCTGTGCCACAAAGTGTGAATGTTACTTCCGCTAAATGAGTAATTGCAACTCTTTCGAATATTTTTTGCCAGACTCTGATTTGAAATGTTAACACTGCAGTACTGTCTTTCCTGAAGATACACCAATGGGCCATGGAAAAGAGTCTTGTAGAATGCTCCATTGTGAGTGTGCCTAGGACAGCCTCATTCCACTGTGACTTGCAGCCTGCATCTTGATTATGAGAGGAAATAAATCCCTTCATGCCTATAACACTTCCTGCTGGATATTCCCTCCCTTCCTTAGCCTGTGTCCTTCATTGATTTTGGTGAGTAGTGTTTTAATAGTATCCTAAGTCCAGGTATCCTTCTCACTTTTACGTTCTGTTTTATGAATTACTTTCATACCACTTTTTGAATATCCATATTTAACTACTTGTCCCTTCACATATGCTCAGTTATTCTTTTAGGTACTAAACTATTGTATTATTTTCTATCACTTAATATCCATCTAAGCTGGTTTCAGTTGTAAAGAGCAGTTTTAAATCCCCAAAGGCTCAGAGCTATTTGCAGAGACAGGAATTTAGTCTGAAAAAAAATTAGGTTTTTTTCTTAAGTAGGAAAAAACCTGATCATACTTTGTGTCTTTTTGAAATGCCTCATGAAACAGTGGCTATTCTTTGAATGCTGCTGTTGGTGCAACCATAGGACAGCCTGTTCCCAGGCTGGCTGGCTACCAGCTGTTTTGAACAACTCTTGCATAGTTTTCCTTTCTTTATAACTATTTACTGCTAAACTTAGTTGCAAATGAAGTAAACATAAGAAAGCAATCTCCTTTCCTTTTTTAAGAAACAAAAAACCAAATTTATACTGAAGAATCCCATGACTCTTCTTAATATCAGTTTTACTCATTTGCATAATTGGATTATAAGAATTTTTTCTCACGTTAGGATCTCTTCAGTATGGAAAAGGGGTTATGGGGGAGAGTAGGATTTCTAGATTTTTGTCGTATGCATATGACTTTTCATAAATAACTATTATTAGAATCGATAGACAATTTATAACATTTGCCTTGATGCCATAATTTCTGAGGTAAGAGTCTCCCCTGTGCTCATTAAAATGTGTTATTTCTTAACTTTATTTTGCTTCTCTAACAAGTCATTAAAAAAAAAAAAAAATCAACATGTCCTTCTTGTTTTCCTGTCTTGTAGTCATAATATTTACCGGGTAACACAAAGTCAACTGCTTCAGTAAACAGGGAACTTTGTAAATAACTGATTATGTCCTTTTGATTTTTAGTTTCAAATGAAGTCCTTTATAAATGATTCCCTCTGGGGAGATATGTCCACCATTTGGAATCATCAGTATATTTATCTTAATAGGCTTTGATCGTGGACCAACACTTTAATGTTTATTATTTTTTTTAACGAATTCCCAAACTAATAATATCAGTTGGTACATGATCTATATGAATGTTATTTATTTGACAACTGATGCTTGAGAAAGGCTGTGTAAGGTATTTTTCACTTTTGAGGCTTTCGGTCATAAAGAATAAGAAAATGATTTTTATAATGGGCTGGGATAGTCTCATTTAAAAAACAACTGAAGACAAAGGGTGGATAAAACAGTTTGTGGGTTTCTTCTTCCTGAAAAACTGATTTAAAAACATAATGAAACATTTTAATTCAAATTTGAAGGGAAGAACTCTATTAGTGAGATGTGTCTTATCAAGGAGCAAATTAGCATATTGCAGAGATTCCCCAAACATGGGTTGCAGTCACGTGCAAAGCCTTTAAGTGATGATCTGTAGGCCCCACTTCACAGATTCTTTCGGAGTTACACTGGATTGATGTTGGGGCACCAGTGTTTCTTAAAAGTTCACCAACTAATTCTAGCACAGCCATGGTGAAGAAATTCTTTTATCAGGACTGTCATTCAATGCATGCATTGCTTATAATCCCAGTGACTCTGGAGGTTGAGGCAGGAGAATTGCAAGTTTAAGGCCAGTTCAGAAACTTGGCGAGGCACTAAGCAACTTAGTGAGACCCTGCCTCAAAATGAAAAATAAAAGAAAGGGCTGGGGTTGTGATTCAGTGGTTAAGCACACCTGATTTCAATTTCCAGTACCAACAAAACAAGACAAAAAAAAAAAAAAAAAAAACCCTCTCATTTCAATATCTAGACTCAAAAAATAAACAAAATTTTGAAAACTTTTTAACAAAGAGTAATTTCTAAAGGTATTTTTTGAATGAATGAATTTTAAACTGAAGAAAGATTTAGTAAGAAACTCAACAACAAATTATGGTCTTGGCTAATTCTGAGAATAAGTAGAAAAAGAAAGATTACATGAAACTCTATTAAACTGTATTATGCTAGTGTATCTTTTTTACTGAAATAATCATACAGAATGTAGAAATTATGCACATAAAACAATTACAGACTCATGGAGTCCGTATAAGCAGCTTTTATTAAACTAATAGCAAATATTCATTTCTTTACAACATACAGGTTATAAAACCCTCTTTTAATTAAGTGTTTAAGAAATTTACTACTTTTGGTGGCAGAAAGTTTATCTGCACAAGAATGGTAAAAATATCACCTTCCTCCACCACCACCAACACCATTCATCTAAATCCCAGGTTTAATGCAATGAATTGGAAATGTAATCTACCAACATTTTCATTTATCTGTATCAGTTATTGCTGGCAAATAAAGAGCATCTGTTTTCTGATTTAGCAGTAGGAAAAACTGGGGAAAATATTTTAGTTTGTAGAGGGTCATTCTGAGTTATGTACTACACATTTATTTTAATCCATTTACCTCTTTCTACCAAGAGTGTTTTTTCTTCCTATTGGAACTGTCCCTGACAATGATCTCAGAATTCACTTGTTCTAGTTGACATTGAGCTAGATATTAACAGCTAAACCATACACTCACTCAACTGTGGCATGCTCCTGCTTTGTGTGTGTGTGTTTAAGTTTATACTTTCATTCAGTAGCAATAATTGTGTGGAAACAAGTTCCAAGATGTGGTTTGATTGCTTGGCTGATTGCTTAGCAATGGTGATGGTCTCATTGTTAGATTCTCAGAAGAAGAATTTCTCTTACCCATTCTCTGTGGGCCAGGGCTACTTTATCTTCAGGCAGACATCTTTCCCTATGTACCCCTTGGAGCATTATGCCACTCATGCTAGGATACTCTGTAACATAGGGAAACTGATCATTGCTTCTAAATAAAATTGTTTGACCACAGTTTTATTTAGAAGTGCTAACTGGTTTCAGGTGAGGCTTTGCATAAGTTCAGTTTATAGGGGTCTATGAATATGTAAATAAAATTAAGTTTTTCTCCATAGCAACTGCTAGATGAATCTGGTAGAACTGATTAGCATTCATTTTGGTGTGCTGGGTAGTAGTCACTTAGCTGTTACGTGAGATAAAAGGAAAAACAAAAAACTTCAGTGGATGAATTATATTTTTTTTTCAGGGATCTGGAATACAAACAGTATTTTTGATCCAGAACACAGAATAGTAAAGAAAAATCACAGCTCCACAACACGTTAGGTTCTTCCTGAGTCTAGAGAAGGGTTTTTCACCTGGGAAAAGCCAGCCTTCCACTCCTAGAGGGCTGGGGGAACCCATAGAATTATTCTCTGCTCCATCAATCTCACTGAAAGGCCATCAACCTTATAAGTAGTGTCACATCTGTCTATGGTTTGGAGTTTGTAGGCCACAGAGGTGAAAGTCTTGTGGTTGTACAGTTTGTAACTTTTATATGACAGTATAAAATTGAAAAATAAGAACCAGAAATATTAGATATGTTATGATTTAGTGAATGTGTCATTTAAGGAAAAAAAAAAAAAAACTTAAAATAATAACTATTCATGGTGCCCCAAAGTTTTACATAAGGATGAGAAAGCCATTTGGGAGTTATGTATTACTCTAGCCTTCTGTTAAATCAGTCTTGACAACTGTTAAAAGACATTATCATCAGAATAGGGCCACATTTCACCGTCTGCCAAATTTAACCAATATGTAAGTCTTTAAGAAGCTGTGACTAGAAGGTGTGTCAGGCCAATTATTGGAAGAGATAACCAGTGTTCAACTACTTCTGACCACCCTGGGGTACTGGACTTTAGAACAAAACCCCCAAACCAATGCCCAGAACCCCAAGTGAAAACTAAGCTGCTCAGAATTATTATTCATAAGTGGGAGCTATAGAGTGAAATATCTGTCTATACAAGACAACCAGACAGCTAGTCCAAGAGTCAATACCATAGAGGTGCTGTCTCCACCAAGTTTATGGGCTGTCTATGGCAGTTTGAGGGTCATCTCTGTGGTGTAATCTGGCATCTCCTTTGGCCTCTGGCCCATTCTTCAGGATCTGCAGCAACTCTAACTTCAGCCTTGATTCTAAATTCCATATCTTCCATTCCATTTTTCCATTTCTATCTCTTGTATTGTTGAATTTCAGTTAACCAGTTACAGATGTGGCTCAGAGTGATGCATTTTCTGTAAAGATGAGCTCCATTTGAAGTCTCACTGGGCATTTGTTTGATGAAAACCAAATTTATTCTTCAAGTCCTGAAAAAAAGCCTATACTTCCTTGAAATGATTGCTGTTAGTAATGGAAAGATATTTGTGCAACCATGTCAAAGAAGGATACATTTTACCTAGAAAACATTGATCCATTGTTTGCTGTTTTTTTCATTTCTTTATTATTATTTTTTCTCCACCTCATTCCTCTTAGCTGTCTTTGTCCAATTTGGCAACCGAAACTAAAGAAAGGCTGTTTGGCTATCTGTAAATGGAGAGGTTCATTAATTGAAAGTTGGCCAGTTTCTCGGGAGATTTTGGAAAATCAAAATAGTGAGAAGGAATTCTAACAACATTAAGCCTCAAATCCCTTTATGATTGCTATGGCTCCATTTTCCTTTATTCTTTTCTTGATTTGTTGCATTTCTTCCCTTCACTAGTTTCCCCATTTCTAAAGAAGGAACTAAAGTGTCCGAATTGCATGCAAGGCATTTAAAAAGAATTTGTTCTGCATCTCTAATTACCTTTATCTATTATGTGAGGATTTTACTCACTTTGCCAAATTGCATTGCTACAAAGCCCATTAGGGATTTTTAAAACCAGGATTAGTGTATGCTGCATATTCAGAACTTCAGTTATTAATTCATTTCTAGCAGAAAATTTTTGTTCTAATTATGGTAGCATTGAGATATTGGACATTGGTCAAAACTTTCAGAGATGGTAATAAAGCAACTTGAACTTATTTTCATTCTATTTTTTATTCTTTCTCCAACTTTATGGAGATATAATTGGAAAATAAAATAGTACCTACTTAAGGAATACGAAGTGACTTGATATTCAATGGGAGATGTAAATCTGTGTTAGTCAACACATCCATCACCTCACATCATCATCAGTTGTGTTAAAGGACAGTTGAGATCTCTCAGCGGTTTTCAAGTATGTAGTACAATATCTCTAGAAATTTCTCATCTTGTATTTGAAAGTTTGTACCCTTTGATAAGCATCACCCCCTTTCTCCCCCATCTCAACTTCTGGAAACTACTGTTCTCTTTTCTGTTTATATGAGTTTAATTCTTTGGGATTTCACATGTTAAGTCACATCATAATATATTTGTCTTTCTTTGTCTGGATATTTGACTTAGCATAATGCCCTCTAGGCTCATCCTTGTAGTCACCAGTGGCAGGATCCCCTCCTTTATATGACTGAATAATATTCTGCCATATGTATACACCACATTTTCTCTACCCATCCATCCGTTGGTGGGCACGTAGGCTGCTTACATGTCTCGGCTGTTGTGAGGGATGCTCCAGTGAATGGGAGCACACATATGTTTTTGAGACACTAATTTCATTTCCTTTAGATGTATACCCAGAAGAAGGTGAATTACGCACAGTTCTAGTTAAGTAAGACCCAGTGTCTACACTGGATGTTAGGAATAATGAGACCCACACTCACTCAAGTTTAGCAGAATCCATGACTTCTACTGGGGAGGGTCACAAATTGGAAGGCTTTGGCATCTCCCAGTTGGAACTTTCGTATTTGAAACACAGGACTTGAGCCTGGTTTTTAGTTAGTGGGGATCCCCCTTACCTTTATTGTCAGAACTTTTGCTTTCTGGCCAGTCTCAGGATGCTGCTTACAGTGCTGCCTTTTTGTAGGAATTGTGTCTGAAGATCCTAGGCTCAGCCATAGTGACTTCCTCTGCTGCTCTGCACAGGGTAACTTTTGGAAGCAGCATCTGCTGTGTATTCAGTTTCTCAAGGGCTTTATCAATGAGCTCAGTGAGCTTCTTTCCCAATGATCTAGGCTCTGCATATAAGCAGGATTCAGAACTTTGATTCTCCTGATTATCCCCACATACCCTGGCTCCTTCCTCGTCTCAGGGAATTCAATCTTTTCTCCCCAGTTGAGCTGCAGCCTCCTGTGGGCGTTCCCTGTTCATCTCACCAATAAACTTCAGCTTAGCTGTTTTGAATGCATGCTTCTATGAGCAACTTCTCTTCATTCTGCTTTGGAAAGGTGGGGACCTGCTTCTCTTGATTTAAGGCTTAGGTACTCTGTTGAGTGTGTGTGTTAGAGATAGGGGATTGGGGAGGCCGCCTATAGACTAGAACAAAATATGATTTAATATCTCAGTAGATGATACTGTTCCCCTACTCTTCCTTAGAATGAAGATTGACTACTTAGAATTTTAATATGTTGTCCTAGTTTCTTTGGATATTACATTAAAGTATGTATGTGCAAAGTAGGGCTCAGATATACATGTCCAGTTGCAGTAGGGTTGTAGAATAGCCTAAAAAAAAAAAAAAAAAAAGCAAATAGAATTTTCAAATAATGGCAAGAGGAAAAATGTTGGAAGGATATATATTCGGCAGCACTAAATATAAGTACTGGCACCTTCTCTTTCAAAGTGTGTTTGTTAACAGAAGTGGTATTTGAACATTAATAAAACCATGAGAATCGAAGATAGAGACAAATCTGCCTTTGAGTAAAGGGCAATGCTATTTTCATGTATCATTTATTCATTTTTAAAGTACAAGTTGAAAATTCATGCACCTGCAGTACTGTTGGAGCTTCAGAAATGAGCAAGATAATGTCCCTACCAAAATTGGAACACTGTGCATAGGAGTCAGGGTTGCATGGAGCTGACGCTACCGTAGTGGATTCCATGTAGTCAAGATGGTGTGAATGAAGAACATCTAGAGCACTTACTCATCCATAAAATATAAACCTCTTCTGAAAAAGTAGGGTTGACTCTTGAGCATAAGGGAAGAATGAGAATAAGGTAAGTTATGATGGTTGGACTGTGAAATTTCTAGCAAAAGGAAGAGAGTGAACGAGGCCTTAACATTGTGAGTCCACCATGGAATATTTGAGGAGTGGCAGGCTCCATAATAGAAGGAATGTCAGGAGAAAATTTGGAAGATGACCTGGAAAGAACCTTGTGGGAATTTTCAATGGTTTCCACGCTTCAGTTTCAGGCAGTAAGAAATCATCAGTTATTTTCAAGCTGGATAGCAATGTGTTCATTCCTGTGAGTCTTTCCTTCTTTTCTTCCTTCTTGACAATTTCTGTGCTTTGTTGAGGGTTGTTAGAACAAAACTAAAATATTTATGGAGCTTGGAACTGTCACTTATTGCTAGTGGGAATACATGCTGGTATATTCTTTCTGGGGGAAAAGTTGGCAACACAAAACAAACTACTATCTGTGTATTTACCTTTTGCCTCAGGATCCTACTTCAAGGAGTTTATGCAAAAGATTCACCTTTAACTGTGTGAAAATAAGTGTGAATTGAATTATTATTGAAATATTATTGGTAGTTGCAAAATATTTGAAAAAAACGTAAATGTCCACAAGAAGAGGAGCAGTTGAATAAGTCATAGTACATCAGTGGAGTACTATTAGCTGTAAAAAGGAGGGAGATTACTGAGGCTTGGTTTCAGGATATATTGTTGAAAGGTAAAGTGCAAAGGGGTGTCTATGAGCTATCTTTCATTTAATGACAGAAAAGGAATGTATGCAAAATAGGTATGTATCTGCTGATTTACACAAAAGAAATCAAGGAAAACTATAAATCAGAGACAAATAAGACAAGTTACCTCTAAGGGTGAATAAGGAAGAAGTAAAAAGAAAAGGGAAGAAAGACTGAGGTAGTAGAGATGAGGATGTCACATCAGTTCTTTTGTTATACCTTTAGTCTAGCTTGGCCTTTTGGGATGCGAGTAGTATTTTGTATATGTAAAAGAAAAAAGTAATAAATTCACTAGGATGTGGGTGGAACCTTAAGGGAGTACAAGCAGTAATAAGTGAAATAAGGGTATCATAAGTGCCTTTAAGAACCACCTGAAGAAAGAAAAGAACTAACCTAAAGTACTTTGGAAAATAGTATTCTCAATGGATATTATGAGAATAAAGACAAAAAGAACTGAAAGCGAATAACAAATATCCTGGTCTAGTTAGTAAGCCAGTTTCCCATAGAGGTATGATTTAGCAGTTGTCAATCTACTTTGCAAATTCTAGAATTGAATAAATAGTCAATTTTGTAGATAATAGTATTTTTCACAATTGCAAAAAGAGGTTACAAGTAATGAAATGGAAATACATACAACAAAGACTCCAGAATTGAACTGGAATTGGAGGTATCAATATGAATGTGTGAACACATGGTTTTCAATATATATGCAGATAGACATTCACAGAAATATGGACATGTGTGTGTGTATGTTGTGTGTATGCATGTATGTGTGGGTTCACGCACATTTGCTAACTTTGTCCAGAGGGACTAGAAATAATGATACCCAACTAGCACTAGCACACCTCATGCCTATCCCCTGGCTTCTAAATACCATTCTTCAATAAAATAAACTGTATTATCCTGGAGCAATTATTGATTCAGGAGATGGAGAATGGAAATATAGGATGAGCTTGGGATTATTATGTAGTGCAAGAAAGTAAGACAGGGTTCAAAGAATAGGGACATGTTGAAAGGATGAAGCAGCCAGCCTCAAAGAATCCCTAATGGCCAAAGCTGGGACAATTTGAGTGAATAAATGAAAAAACAATGACAGTATTTCGTGTGTGTGTGTGTGCGTGTGCGCATATCTACATATGTGTGTATGTGTGTGTGTATAAATATCTCCATATATATGCATATATATATTTATTAATCAGTTTATGCTGATATAAATTTTAAAATATGAACTTTAAACAAGTTAAAGAATTTATTAAAAAAAGATTCCTGAATCAGGCAGTACCCAGAATAAGAAGAGGTTCAGAGAGTTCCAACCAGCAGCCTGAGCAGTGAGCTATTATGGGAAGAACATAGGAGCAAAGCAGAGAAATCATCTGATTATCCAGTTAGGCAGTGAACATAGGAGCAAAGCAGAGAAATCATCTGATTATCCAGTTAGGCAGTTTTCCTTATTTGAACATGATATGATATGAGATGATGAAGCATTTGCCTTATTTAGGCCCACTTGGATGAGTTGGATGCCCGTGATTGGCTGAAACTTAGATGTTTTTCTCTTTCTTTCTCTCTCTCTCTCTCTCTCTCTCTCTCTCTCTCTCTCTTTCTCTCTTTCTCTCTCTCTCTCTCTCTCTCTCTCTCTCTCTCTCTCTTACACACACACACACACACACACACACACACACCAAAAAACAAAAACAAACACAAACTATAAAGTTAGATTTTGTATTATTTATGAGTTAAGTTAGTGAGACTTTGTTAACATAGGAGTTCAGAGTACAGAGGCAGCCTTGTGTCATGATCTACAACTTATTTAATATAAACAAATACTTGAATCAATGAGGGAGGGGTGCTTTTTCAGAGAATTTCATTTAATATATGCAGAAAGAATGAGGGCAATAGAAAATCACCCTTGAATAAACAATAGAAGAGAGGTAAGATGGATGCCAAGATTAGTAAGTGAAAATTTTAGTTGAAACAGGATATTTGCAAATCTCTCCTTCAAAGTATTTGTTAATGAGGGAAAAATAGAAAACTTTTAGTGGAGAAAGTCTGCTGACAACACTTTTTCAGACTGATCAAAGTTAACATCAGCATAAGAAGAAATATCAGCATCATGGGTCCCTAGTATGATGCTCTGAGGACTCAGCATCAATTTTGTGGTAGTATCTTGGCCCAAAACTCATAACCTCAAACATAATCTTGAGAAGACATCAGACAAATTGAGATTTGAGGAAATTCTATGAAATTACTGATTTTTTTTTTCCTAATGTGTCAGGGTCAGATACAAGGAAAGACTAAGAAACTGTCATAGACTGGAGTATAAGGGAATATGACAACACAATGTACTGTGGAATCCTGGATTGGATCCTAGACCAGAAAAGAGAGGTGGATGTGGAACCTGGTGAAATTTTAATAAGCTCTAATAAGATTAAGACTTAATCTAATTGACAGGTTGACAAAGTACCAATGTTAATTTTCTAGTTTCCTGAATTATATAATGGTTTCATATAACATTCACATTAATAGAAAGATGGGTGAAGTGAAGGGTGTACAGGAACTCTTGGTACAATATAAATCTAGAAAGACAAAAGATGGGAGAGGGGAGAGAGATGGAGCCTGGGAGGTAAGTCCAGAAATTTAGTAATGGTGAGAAAGCCAGGAGTTGGAGACATATTGGGGATTTTTGTTTGTTTGTTTGTTTTTGGCAAATTTTCCAGACTTACATTGTTTGCTTTTTTTTTCAAATTTAATTTTTGACACATACTGTACAAATTCATGTATACATTATGTAATAGAGAAAGCTGAGTTTTTGTTTCTGATTAAATGTCATGCAATATACTGCCATTTTGAGGGAGGGAGAAAGGATAAAATTTGACTCTGATATTTCTTTTCAGATAAATGCAACAGTGGCCCTTCTACTTGAAATGTTTATTTATTTGGCATTAAGCTCCTTCGTGTCAGTGTGTCTCAATAAGAGAAGCTCTGAATCTCCAACTAGAGATGGAAATCCTTTCATGGACAGTATTTAAGCTCCAGTTTTTTCCTTAGGATTCTGGATCTTTCTTACATTGTAAAAGTGGAAGGCTAAACCAAATGTGACAGAAAAGAGATGCATCAGAATGACTGTTTTACCAAAGGAAAGAAATGTAGGCTCCAGGTGTCTGCTTCTCCTGATGCTGTGGTTTATCAGGGTTCTTATAAAACTTTTCAGAGGCTGCTATAAAGAACCTTCTTTTAGTGACTAGATAGTGTTTTACTCTGTGCATGAAGGAGAACAAAGAGAGATTTTGACAGGATGCTGTCTGAAAGCAGGATAGAGGATAAGTTCATTTTATTTTTAATCCCTTCTTTGGAGAGCATATATAAAGTATTGATGAAGCCTCATATTGCAAAGTATTAATGAGGCAGGATCAAGACCAAGGATCTAGGAAGTTGAAATGGTTTATTAAGATTGTAAGGTATTGAGGGCTGGGGTTGTAGCTCAGTGGTGGAGCACTTGCCTAATACATGTGAGGCACTGAGTTTGAGCCTCAGCACCACATAAAAATAAATAAATAAAATAAAGGTATTGTGTCCATCTACAACTAAAAAATATTTTAAAAAGATTGCAAGGTATTGAATGTTGTTCAAGATAATTAAGCTGCTCTCTGTATTGTAGTAATAAAAATGACCATTTATTGACTGGTATGCCAAACACTGTGGATTATAGTTTAAGTATAAGCTTTTTAATTTAGAGGAGGGGTACGGAGATTGAACCCATAGGTGCTTAAACACTGAGCCCCATCATCGGACCTTTTTAATTTTTAATTTTGAGTCTCACTAAGTTGCTTAGGGCCTTGCTAAGTTGCTGAGGTGGCTTTGAACTCATGATTCTCTTGCCATTATCCCTGGCTGTGCTTTCTGACTTTTACAAAACTGTAAAATATAGTTATCATCTTCTCACTTTATGGATAAGGAAATGAAGTTTCAGGGCAGCATTGTCTGAAAGAAATATAATGTAAGACACAAGTAAGCCACTTAGTAATTTAAAATTTTGTAGAAGTCATATTAAAAAAAGTAGAAAACAGATGAATTTAGTTTTAAAAATGTATGTTATCCAACTCAACTTATCCAAAGTATTTCAGCATATAATCAATATAAAACATTATTAATGAGATATTTTACATTCTCCTTTTGTTGTTAAGTCATTGAAATCCATGGCTGTTGCTACACAGAGGACATCTGGATCTGGATGCTAATGTGTCATTGAAAACACTTAATTGATCTGTATTTAGATTTCATTAAAAGTTTAGTGGAAACAATAGATTTACATATCCAATTTGTTCCAACACGTTTAAAAGTTTTTCCATCTTCTGAATATAGGATCTATTTTTATATTTCTATTTCTATTTATATTTATATTAATTAAAATGAAATAAAATGTAGAATTCAGCTCATCAGTCATACTAGTCATGTCTAAGTGCTCAGAAGCAATATGTGGGTAATGTTGGACATTGCAAGTTTAGAGAATCAAAAATAATTACCCAAGGCCTTAAGGTCCTAAGTGCCAGAACTGACATTTAAATCTGAATTAATACAACTCAACTTGTCTTGACTTTATCTTCTAGAATGAAAATCTGGTTGCTTAGCAAAAGGTGTGTAGTAATGAGAGTTTACTTAGCTGAGTGCATTCTCTCCTGTTTTTTGATAATTGTGCTTAAGTGAATGGGTTTGAATACCTCAAATCAGTTGTCCACTGTGAAGCAGCTCATTTATAAGCAGGTGCAGGAGGATGCAAGCTTTCACAGAGCAGCAAGTAAGCACATTTCATTAGCAAAAAACATGCTAATGTAGTTCTTGGTTAATCTTAGTCATTACCACAATACACAGGAACAAAAATGCAAATGGTCACCTCAGACCATCTACTCTGGAGACTGGCTTCTTCTTACCAGGCTTCCCTGGTTGTACTTCATTAACAGTCTGTGTTGTTTGTCCTTGTCATGGTGCTTTTTAATTTTGCTTTTTACATTTTAGGACTCTTTCATGTTAAAAACAAAGGCTATCAGATTGTATTTCTCAAGGGGATCACATTGATCTCCCCATGAGGAGATCTGACTTCTAAAACAAGAGAAGTCTAGGCAAGATCCTTTGATTGGCAGGGAAAATTGCTGTGTACTTGATTTTTTTTTTCCATCAGCATCACTGGAAATCATTTTGATGTTTCACATTTTTCATTAATGATACTATTTTAAAAATCACAGATACACTGGTTTTCTTTCTTAGTAGTAGATGACCTCTGTTACAGTCATGATTCCCTAGAAGGTACATTTTTGTTATTGATTTGCATTTTGGACAGCGGGTTTTTCTCTACTAAAAAAAAAAAAAATGTGCTGGACAATCTTGGTTAATAAAAGCAGAAACTGTTTCTTGACTTTGAGCTTCCTTCTGGAGGTGGCAAATTGTTTTTATGTAGGGGAAAAGAAAAGAAAAAAGAAAAATTGAATGACATAGCAATTTTAGTTAATTTCATAATAACTTCATCTATGTCAGACAAAGTCAAATGAATCACAACCTAAAAGGAAATGACTTTTTAATGAAAATTATCCAGGCATGTCATTTACATTGTGTGTGTGTGTTTTCTTATTTCAGACAGAAAAGCTGTTTAACAGAAATAAAAAATAAGAAGAATGAATATTAAAAGGCTGTAGTAATTTTGTAAGCCAGTATTATGTTTTTCTCTTTAGTTTTCTATATGAAATGTTGGATGCAAATTTTATGGGATAAAATAATTGTTCTCTCCCTGAACTATAGTCACAGTGTGACCTCTTGGGTTTGCTCTATTTACTGTGTCTGCAGCATAATTATGAAGACTTAGCTGCTCTCCCAAATAGTTACAGATGTGGGAGAAAAATAAATTACTTTTGCATGCTAGCCCTGGAAGTCTTGCTGTTGTAATATAATGTAATCGGCCATGAACAAAAGGAAGTTATTATATTCATTTATATTAGTTTGAAAGCCACAGAAATGTATTATATTATTTTAGGCTAAAGAATTGAAGCAGTGCCACTGAAGATTTTTTTTTTTATTTTCCATGATCATCTGGCTTTACTCTGAAGGTCATCCTCAAGAAATGGGAGTAATTTGAGCCTGTTCATTTTACTTAAGGTAGAAGCAAATCATGATAGCTGTCATCAAATATTTGAGGACATATGAAAGAAGGGTTAGAATTTTTTCTGTGTGATCCCAAGTGGGAGAAATAGGAGAGATGGAAGTAAGTGACAAGACTGATTTTAATGGACTATGATGAAGAAATGATTACTGTCAGAACTATCTAAAGATACCATGCAGTTCCTTGAGAAGTGGGGAGTTCTGCGTGGCTTCTCTTACTGGTAGACCCCTTCCCTTTAAGTTCAGAGATTTTCTAAAATTAAGTGGGGGTTAAAAGAAAAAAGAATATCTAAAGTCCTTTCCCTTGTGATCCAGAGACCCATGAAATCACCCTCATGGAGGGGGGTTTTAGAAGTAGATCACAGAATCGTGAATGAACTACTTGAATATCCTGATTTTGGGGAAATTATTCCTGCCATGATTTCATGTGCGTGCATGTACATGCATTTTAAGAGGAGATAATAAACTTTTTTTCCTTTAGTGTGCAGAAATCTGATTAGATAATACATCTTTCTGCGGGAGGTGATGATCCATTTGCTAAACTTTCTGTAAGTAAACAATACCTCATTATAAGTTGTGTTCTGCACCTGAAATGTGAGAAGAATAAGAGGAAACTGGATTAAACTACACAGAAGAGGGAGTACATGATACATTTAAATGAAAAATATAAAAAATAATGAACTTTGGAATGGGTGACAAGTTATTTTGTAATAGTTCATTTTGTTTTCATTTATGAGGTGGATTAAATATGTTCTCACGTAACACAACTTGCTTGAAAATATTCACTGAATCTTTTCACAGTTTCTTAAGGTTACCAATTATATTTTCAGGTTTGAATTACAACCTCATAAGTATAATTTTAGTACCTTTTTAAAGGGAGAGATGTTATAAATCCTAACATGTTATAATTTTCTGTGGCCTCCCCTCAACATTATGAAAAATATTCATTGAGAGAAAAAGATGGTGAGTTTGAGAGATCGAGTAATGATTTCCAAAAGTGATTAATTTGAGTAAACTTTCATAATTACTTAGATTTTAAATCTTTAGTGAAGTAAGAATGCTTCTTGGTTACTAACCATCTTAGTAATTCTTGCTACCTCTAGAAGGAGATTACTTTGGTCTTTATGGGGAATTGCAGAAAGAAAGCCTGTCATAATAAATTCTCCCCATAATAAATTCTCTCTGGATTTGTCACTCATTTTCACAGAGAATCAGCTTCAGTTGGAATTATCTTTTGAGATGGCATGACCATGTCATAAGTATAAATTTCCATTTATGTTTACAATTGTTTAACTGGACATTGGAAACATCACTGATAGATCAGCCTGGCTCTGTATTATTCCTATTTTTGCCGTTGTATTAATTTTTCTTCTGAGATTTCCAGTTGAAAGACAATTTGGCAAATCCCAAATTTCGTTACTACAAATGTATTCCCAGTTGAGAAAATAAAAATGATAGTCTATCCTCTGTGCTAGTTAGAATACAAGCAAAGAACTGATTTTGAGGTAAAGAGTGTACTTTGCCGTGACTCATTACTACTTGTAACTGATTATAGGGCATCCAGACAGGAGTCCTTATCTGCCTCATGTTCTGGAGTCTAGATACTGGGAATTTTCACAGGGCTCAGGGAAGGAGGCCTCATTTATCTAGCAGTAGGCTTTCTTCAATATTGCACAAAATGGTTGTGAGGCTGTCATTTGACTGGTGGTAGTTACTAATGGGACATTGCAAAGACCTGGAGTTATCCTTTGGTTGGTGAGAAAAGGTTCAAGACAAAAGTGATGGATAGGGGAAAAGAGGCCCAAGTTTGTGTAAAATCATTTAAATTACCTTAGACTTAACTGATAGGGTTTGAAATAGAAAGGAAAGGCAGGCAATGTATCAGCATTTGCAGAGCACCTGGTTTAATTAACCTTGCATTTCCTCTTGTGTGGTCTTTGGGGTAGATGAGGAAAAAATGCTGTGGGATAAAATTGACCTTGCCTTCCTATACTTGCATATGGAAATGCCATGCAGGGACTTTACAATTAATATTGATTCAATGTCAGAATCACAGCATTGATTGCAGTGGAACAGACTGTGTGTGTGTTTGGTGGGGGGGAGCTACTGAAATTTTCATTTGGAATGTAGGAAAGTGCAAGCCCTAATCATTGACTTAGGTTGAGATATTGAGGGTATGTGCTGAGGACTGTGATAATCCACTTCTCATTTGTTACAGAGGCAGCTTTTCCATATCACTTTGGTATGATGCTTATTTATTTCTTCAATAGAAAGAGGGGAATATTTGTGATATAAGCAATAGAGTTATCTATTTCAAGCCTTTTCTGTACAATGATGTCCATGCCTCTATAAATATAAGCTTTTGGAGAGGATAGCCTTTTTGTAGCTTGTGATTTTTGTGTATCATGGGTCTCTGTCAAAAGAGGATTCTGTCAGCAAATAATTTAACAAAGCCTATGTGGAATGGATACAACCAAATTCTTATTAGTTAATATTACATGATATTCTCATCTACAACATGAGTCCAAGCATGTGTGCATGTGTGCGTGTGTGCGCGCGCACACACACACACACACACACACACACACACAGTGGAACTACAGACATGTGAACACATTTTATGACCAGTCTTGTGTTAATGGCTACCACAGGGAAGTCCAATTAACAAATATATTCATCAGGGCCCTGTTTACACTTCTGCTGTCTACTCTAATTACTTATTTTTGAAATAAAAACTTTGGCCTTCATGATGGTCTCCAGTGCCTGTCAGTGAATGATAATCGGTTTGAATCTCTTCAGCTATATTAGTATTTCACAGGTCTACCATCTGGTAGTAGGAAGCAAAGCTCAATCAATATTTATACATACAAAATGACAGTTGCTGGGAAGGATGGTTTGGACTTAAGTGAATGCATGGTTAATGTTTACGCTAGAAGTATACACGTGACTGTGATTTGTGAATCAATGATGATTCCATGCCACAGATGTTCTAGTCTTTTAAAGGAAAGAGTCAGTATGCTCTAAAAACTTGTGGGGCATGAAGTCTGTGCTTTCACTGGTGAAAGGGAGAAGAGAGTCAGTGTGTGTAGGTGATAGCTATGGAATCTTCTATATGCTTTATACCCAGTGCTTACCATAAAAACACTGACTGAATGTGGATTCCTGCCCCTCTGGATTCTCTTCCTTGCTGAATGATTCTGGGATCTTTGAATGCTTGGCAATAGTGTTGCCAAGGAACAGAGTGCTATTTCAGCCTATAGGTTTAGGCAGTGAAATGTGGTTTATGTTCATAACAGTGCTTCCAAAGGTCATTTGCAGAGTAGTAGGATCCGCAGTGATGTCTAGCCTGCACACTCCTGTTGCAGATGTGATGCTGAGGTGCATAGGAGTGAAGCCCAGGCTTAGCTGACTGGGTCATGACATCAGTCACTTGTTGTGCCCCCTGACTGATGCAGAGTCTGGTGAGCTTCTGTGAGTTTTTGTTAGCTTGGAAATGTGTGTCTGAAGAAAAATTTTTCTTGGTCAATATGAAGATTGGTTAAGTGTAAATCTCCTTTGAAATGAAGCAAGAATACTAAAAATAAATTTTAATCCAAAAGGTTAATTGTGGGATCATTGCTATTGTCTTTCGAAAGTTACTTTTTTTTCCTAAACCAAAGTATGAAAATTTCTGTTTCATAGCTGTCATATTTTTTTTTCAATAAAAGTTACTGGTTTTTTTCACCTAGTAATTGAGAATGTTCTTGAACTTAAAAAGACATAAATACCTCCTCAGATACTCATTTAAGATGCAGATTGTAAGGTTCTAGCACCCAGAGATAGTCTTTTAGTGGTTGTAGGTGAGATCCAAGATGTTGCTTAATAAGCATTCCAGGTTAATTCTGTCACACAGAAGCAAAGATATTTTGAGAATTTTCAACCTAGTGTGCTTTTTTAAAAAAAAAATAGTTATTTTTAAACAATTTTTTTACATGACAGTATATTTCAAAATATTTACATACATAGAATAAGTATAACTTGTTCCAATTAGCATTCCATTATTGTGGTTGTACATGATGTGGAGTTACATTGGTTGTGTTTTCATATATACAGATAGGAAAGATATGTCTGATTCATTCTACTGTTTTTCCTGTGCCCATTCCCCATCCATTCCCTTTGTGCCCCTTCGTCTAGTCCCGTGAACTTCTAACCTTCCCCTCCCTTGTTGTGTGTTAGCATTCACCTATCAGAGAGAACATTCTGAGGATTTAACCCAGGGGCTCTTTACCACTGAGCTACATCCCCAGCCCTTTTTATGTTTTTATTTTGAGACAGGGTTTCCTGCCTCAGTCTCCCAAGCTGCTGAGATTACAGGTATGAGCACCTGACAGTGTGCTGATTTTTGAATTCTGACTAAATTTAAAATTTTAGTAATTGTTTTCACTGAGGAATTAGAAATTACCGTATCGTCTATAAATGAAATATATGTGCTTCTATGGGTTTGGTGCCATTCATGACTCCTCATGTCCTGACCTCTATTCTGGTAATTTGATTTTTATACTTACTTTATTTAAATATTTCTTGAAAATTACTCTTTTAGGAAGATCACAATGCCAAAGAAATTAATATTTAACTTTCTTTCTTTTTTTTTTTAATTTTGAGACAGGGTTTCACTTAAATTACTGAGTGGCTTGAATTTGCAATCTTCTTGCCTCAGCCTCTGGAGTAACTGAGAGTAAAGGCCTGTATCACTCTCCACCCAGCTTAACTTTCTTATTTTGTTTTAGTGTACAACCCAATGTGGAAGTGGCATTGTTTTTTTGTTTGTTTGTTTGTTTTATCTTTTTAAAAAATCTTTTTAAAATTTTAATAAATAAATGAATAATAACAGGGAGCTATGAACAAATGACATGAAATTATTAGGCCTTTTAAGAATTTTCAAGTAAATTACAGAGTAGTGCAGAAAGTGTCCTAGATACTGCTGAATCCTCTCATTACCTCTCCTGTGTGTACCCGGCATCTCTCCCTCTACTTATTAGGACACTGGTCCTATGGGATTAGGGCTCCAGCCTTATGATCCTTTTTATTAACCTTAATCACCTTAAAGACCCTATCTCCAAACACAGTGACACTGGGATTCAACTTGTGAATTTTGGGGACACACAATTCAGTGGTTATGTTTGATAAATAGGTAAGAGGAGACAGACTTGTTCTGATTCAAAATGTGATGGAATAACAGGACTACAAACTTTGCCAATGTAATGTGGTAAATAAAACCACATTAGCCTATGAAAGCCTAAAGAAGAACAAAATTGTTATAACATCCAGTGGGGAAAGTGTCATGGAGGAGATTGTCTTTGAAGTAGGAGTGAGTGCTGAATACCATTTTGTAAAAGGCAGGGAGAGGTAGTGGAATTGAGGTGGGATGTAGCATAGAAGTAGTGGGAATGTGTACAGGGAAATAGTGGGTCATGAAGCTGCAAAGACTGAATCGTGTGTCACCTAATCATGGGAATTTGTTCTGAGAAATGTAATGTTTGTTGATCCTGTCACTGTGCAGACATCATAGAAAATGACCAGGGATAATGTGTTGTGTGCAAAAAGCAGTGGCATAATCTCTGGATTGTACATCATGTCCTGATAGGCTAAAGGTTAGACTTAGATGTTGGACAGGCCTGGGTTTCATATGAACTTGATTGGGCAAATTGCAAAATCTCAGGATACCTTTGATTCCTTGTATCTAAAACAAGACATTGGCCAGTCATTGAGAACTGGAGATAAAGGAGATAATGCATATAAAACACCTGCCAAAGAACAAACATTATGTGTGAGAGTGGAGATCATTTGTTTCATTGAGCAAACATATATGCTATACCTGATGTTGAGCCATGACTGCATAATATTGGATAGGATTTCAAACATTGTAAAGGCACATCTTCAACACCAATCTACAAGGCAAATTGTTGGAGTTGGGTGGAGTAATCTGAATTTATAATCTGAATTTATAATCTGAATTTTCACATTAATTTCCCCTTGCTAGGGTTCTCTCCCATTAGTAGGGTACCTGACTCTGTCAGTATGCATGCACAAGTGGAGTAAGGAGGAGAGGATGACGAGAACAGATCAAGAGTACAAGGAAGATAACCAAGTATTAGGTCCCCCATGGGAGTTACTAGTGGGGTATGCTGTAATTTGTCCTACCTGTAGACCTTGGATTCCACATTGGAGTAATATGCATCCATCTGTTTCCTAGAGTAATGGAAAAAACAACACCCTCCCACTTTTATTTTTAAAATTCCCTCATCGTATTTAATTCAGGGCTTTTATGCAGGTGCTGTACTTTATTCAATCAGTATTTCATCCTCAGAGGTAAAGTCATGTTTCCCAAACCAACATTGTTTTTCAATTAATTAAAATCAGTTAAGAACAATTTAATTGAATGCTGTCACAGGCACCATAAATCATTGTGACGCCTTGCTGTCATCACCCAGCTCCTGAAAACACCTCTTGTGAAGGATCTGACACAGCTTATAGTAATATCCAAAATGTTTAACCAGGATGACATAATTGTCAGATATGTAATTGTGCTTTTCCTGCCTGTAACTTTCTCTACAATTTGAAAATGTCAGGAATTACTACTGCAGACAAGTCAAACATTTAAATATATGTCCAGAATACATTTTCTGCCAAGATTAAAAAGCTTCACTTCTTTTTGGTGACTTAAAGTTTAATACCCTGCATATCAGTAAGTGTCTTCCTGTTTCTTCTTACTACGTTTCAGGTTTGGGAAGAAGGCAGGTAGTCCAGTGTGCAACTAAGAATTATTAGGTGTGGAAATTGGAAACAAGGATTTTTTGAAGGGAATAGAATGGGTTTGTCATACTGGGTAATATTTTAAAATGAATTTTGACGTATTCAATAGGCTTCATAACAACTGATTAGCATCTCAGAATAGGTATGCGCTCCAGTGTGACACCAGCCGTCTTATAAGTTATGTCACATCATAGGATGCATTCACCAAAATCAAAGGATGTGTTGAATTTGTCTGGAATTTTCCCTTCTTTTTTAGCACTTTGTGTTTCAACATAGGACAGTACTCCATAATCTAAACTCTCATAAAATTGTCACTGCCGTTTAATGCTTTTTTCCTCTGTTGCTTTATAATCTGAATTGTCACATTAATTTCCCCTTGCTAGGGTTCTCTCCCATTAGTAGTGTACCTGACTCTGTCAGTATATATGCACAAGACAGTTCTCAGTCATGCATTTGGGTGACCATATAAAGATAACTCAGCAAGTTGTTGGAAAAAAACCATCAGTTCAAATTCATCGGGACATTTCTATTTAAAGGGAGGAAGCACATCAGTCACCCCAGAGTAGGGATAAGTCCATGGTTATTTTGTTAGAATTCACATAATCTATGTCATCAATATGGATTGTTTGTTTCTTGAAACACATGGAGTATAAACTTTTATAAATTGCAAAAAGGATGCATTGATTTAAGTATTTAACAGAAGGATATAGTTCATGGAGATCTTTTGTCATTTAGTATAATAATGTTCTTTAATATTGTGGCACTTTGTTCCAGTGATCCTGTATTTGACTACTGGACTGCTGTACAGAAAAACATTTGAATGTGTCATAGACTGCTCATCAAATTTTCTCTTCCATGAAATGAAATAGAACCAAGTCCTGAGTGATAGAAAATTACTGTAATTGTCCATTCCACATGGAAGTTTGTGATTACTTTGCAGAAAGAAAAACCAACAACCTTTTAGAGATAGGCAGACTCTTTGGATGGTCTTCTACTGACATTTCTTCTTAATGGAATAACACAGAGGGAGACCCGATTGATTACAATGGTTGTTAGAGACTGTTTTGAATTGTCTATTTTGGTTGCATCCATGGTAGTCAGGAATATGGACTAGGCTGCCCAGGTGTGAGTCCTTGCTCTGTGCTTAGGAGTTGTGTGACTTTGCAAGTTACAGCCTTTTACGCTCCAGGTTGTTCTTCTGTTATATGAACATAACAGTGCAACCCTCATAAGATTATTTTGCAGATTGTTTATATGCCCAATAAGCTTAGAGCAGGGTCTGACACATAGTAAGAGTTCAGAAAAGTTTGCCATTATTATTTTTAAATGTGGTTAATATGAATTGTTATATGGAAGTTAAGTACCATCAGATATTTTTGATGCTTTTTTGAACACAAGAAAGGTGATAAGTTAATGGAAAAGTTGTTCTAATTTTCTCTATCAATAGAATATTTGGGTTCTGAAAATAATAGATTTTTATACTTTCCCTTTAAAAATGTTCTAGTAAAAATTGCTGAACAGATGGCTTTTGAGTACCGAGGGAAAAAAATGCAGTGGTCACTAACCATCACGATGTGTTAATTAAAAACAAGTCACTTCAAAGTAGCCTAATCTCATCTTTGGAAAGAGTTACTGGATTGCTAGAATAGGACATGTCTTATCTAAGCATATGGATTCTTTCATTACATATTGTACCAAAATGAAGAAACATTAGCTTAATCAAAGGGAGTTACTTTTTTCACAGGTACAGCAGCAGAAGAATAACTGTTATTCTCCAGGGAGCTTTTTCATACTCTAGTAAAGACAGTTATTCTGCCACTTTATTCAACATTTCTGTCAGTGGCTTCCATGTGAGGACCAGAAAAAAATATGCCTGTCATGTGAGTGACCTAAGAGGGGGACCTAATATTAATGACAGATACATCTTCACCAAAACAATTAGTAGGAGCAGTGGGTGAAATGAATGAAGTAACATTAATAGGAATATGTGTAGATCTGTAATTTTAACATCTTGTAATAGGCAAATAGTCTAGTCTTGCCAAAGTGCAGTTTAAAACATTTCAAACCTCAAAATGAATAATTTTGTTTTGGATGATCGACTGCTTGATTAGATAAGGTTGACTTAAACACCAAACTAAAGAGGAGTGGAAAGTAAAACAGCAACTAGTACCCAGTAGTGACAAAGTCCTCACTATTAAGGAGCTTATAAGATTATGTGGGTGACAAACCTAAAAGGAATAAGAGAATGATATGGAAATGCTACCGTGGGGTGAGCAAAGAGGTCTTGAGGATTCACAGTAGGAGCATGTAGTGCTGTGTCATTGGGTCAGGGAGGTACAGTTAGGAGGGTTATGTGTATGCCTGGTGAGGGTAAGGACAATGGTATTTCAGGTTGGTAGACTTTGGCAAGGCCTAGACATGTGAGCACTTGATAGATTCTAGGATGGTAAATACAGTTGTCCTTCAGTGAGCAGAATGTGAGGAACAGGTTACTGAGTTATCATATTAATAGCTATTTTATATATGCATAGCATTTTTAAAACAACTTACATATATTAACTCATGTAATTGTCTTGTATGAGGTAGCTTTTCATGCATAACAAATAAGCCCACAACCTAAAGAATCTTGTTGCTCTTTTTTTTTTTTTGTGGTGCTAGGGATCAAACCCAGGGCCCTATGCTTGTAAGGCAAGCACTTTACCAAATGAGTTATCTCCCCAGCCCCATCTTGTTGCTCTTGAGTCTAGGAATAGCAGGGCAATTCTCTTATGCATGAAGTTTGGATTATCTTGCCTGGATTTGCTCTGTGGTCTATGCTCAGTTAACTGTTCATTCAGTCTGGATGAGCAAGGATGGCCTCACTCGTGCCTCTTAATAGTTGTTTTGTTTTTGGCTCCTGCAGTGGTAAATACTGGGCCATGTGATGCTGATCATTTGTTACGTAAGCACAGGTTTGTTCATATAAGTCAAGGGTTCCTACATCAGCAAGAGGAGAAATCTCAATACTCAAGCAGATACCAAGCTTCTACGAAGGTCCCTTTGATCAAACCTAGTTACATGGTCAAACCAGATTTAAGTATATGAGAAATGATTCCCACTCTGAGGAAGTGAAAGTATGTATGGCCAATTTTATAATCTGTTACACCTTTAAAATTCCCAGTGAGGTAGGTGCTATACTATTGTCAACCCCAGTTACCTCTTAGATAGGGAGAGATTTGTTAATCAGTTCAAAGACATAAACTGTGGCAGGTTTGGGAATTTGTAGAATGCCATTTGACTTTGGAATCTGATTCTTACACACTGTCCTCAGCTGGCTCTGTGGGGGAACAGGTCAAATAGGTACAGACCAGTATGAATATCACATACTAATGTAAGAAGTTGGTATTTTATCCTGAGGGCATCAGAGAGATATCAGATCTTGGTGATCAGAAGATTGACACAATCAGCTTTGAAGCTTCGAACTGCCTGATAGAGAATGGATTACATCAGGATAAGATTGGAAATATGACCAGCCAACTGGCCAGTCCATGAACCTAATATCATACTGAAAGAATTTGGTGGCAGTTGAAAAGCTACATAGTTTTAAATTAAGGCAATATCATGTTAAAAACTCATTTAAATGTGACAATATTGACTAGGTGTTAGTAGCTTAGGAAAACTCAAATTGTGTGTATGTAACACATTTAGGGAAGTACAATCACTTCATCATTTGTTAGTCAATAATGAGTAATGAAGGTAGAAGATTTTAGTTGATATAAATAAATGGTTGGCATTGAATATGGAGGTGTAAAAGGGACATTAATGAATATATTTGCTAATTGATCTTGTAAAGATGCCAGTCTTCACTCTGTCTCTAGAAGTGAAATGTATAGGTGGTACTTATTTAGTGAACACAAAACCCCTTTGTGTTCCATCTGCCAAACCAACCCACAAGGTGTGAAAATATATATTTACAGAATACTGACTTACTCAGCATCTTAGGAAAATCAAAAACTATTCAAAAAGGACAGGGAGATAGTCTTATTTGATTTAGTCATTCTGAGCCTCTTGATTTCTGGGATGGTTCACATCAGCCTGAATGAAAATGATTGCACATTTAATTGAGAGTATAATTATTTAGGCTGAATTTTCATTCAGTCTTCATTGCTGTGTGCTGAGTGAGTAAGGTCACAGATCATGCAGAGACTGTGGAGATCAGTTTTCTCCATTGCTTATATCACTTTGCATTTTCAGGAACTACACTGTCAGATGGGTTCTCAATATTAGGGGCCACTAGAGGACATTCATTTAATCACCGAAAGCAACCGTGACAGCCAAGAGCCAATATTTGAAAGAAATGAAGTCATTTCAGCACAAAATAAATGTTCTGACTTTTAGAGGATAAGCTAGCATTTCAACTTAACGTGAGTGAATGCTTGGACTTTGGAAGCACCTTCGACAGCATATATTTCAATTTCTCCATTTTATGGATAAAGATATTGAGGCTCCGAGCAGTTAAATGATTTTTCCAAGGTTATATAGCTAATTAGCAGCAGAGTTATGGAAATAACCCAACTTTCTAGTTCCTGCCCAATGCATCTTCCATCATCTTTTGCTATTTCAATGGCCCATAACAGTTATGATTAATTTATTCCCAAATATTATGTGTCATAAGAAGATTAGTAGTACCCACTACTGCTAAAACAAAGAACTCTATTTGCTGATAGAGCAACCCTTTTCTAAAGAGTTAAATGGGTTCTGTAAATGTTTTAAAGAAGGCCATTTGGGTCATTCTGGTCACCAGCTAATAAACACTCAACTTTCCTGGTCACAAATGCTGTTATGACAATATCTTAATAAATTTATCATGGTTGAAGGTATAATTCTTAGCTTACCAGTCCAAAGATTAAATTATAACAGTCTATCAGGATGTGTTCAACTAAGGATGCTGACTTAACTTGAAAGAGACTACCAGAAAAAATGCCTATCAGTTTACTAGGAGAAACATCACTGTCAGTCAAAATAGGTTGATTCCTGTAGATTTTATTGTGAACACTGTCTCCTCCCTCCACTGACCTGGGAAACCAAGTTGCCAGGTGAATCGTACTCAGATTAAGAATAGGTATATTATTTGAGGTTCTCCAGAGAGATAGTCAATAGAATATACATGATGGTATATATTGGGGGAATTGGCTGCTCATGTGGTTATGGAGTATGAAAAGTTCCCTGACAGCAGGGGATGCCAATAGCATTGTTCAGGCTAGGTATCAAAGTTCAGAACTAGGCAAGACAATGGTGTAAATGTCAGAAAGATGGGGAAGACCTGAGAACCCTGTGAGTGGGGACACTTGTATGGGTCCTACAGTCCAAAGACTAGAGATTCTGGAGTTAGGATGTCCAAGGGCAGGAAAATAATGTTCCAGCTCCAGGAGAGAGAGCTGGGGACTCCCAGGTCATTGGCTGGTACCTAGGACAGATTTTCCCACTCAGTTCTCTGATTCAGGTCAGTGGGCTCTGGAAACACCTTGACAGACAAACCCAGAATTAATTCTTTACCAGTTCTCCATGTGTTCCTTAATTCAGTCAAGTTGACACCTGCAAAGAACTGTCACAGTAGGCATTGAAAATTGTCAGGTATTTCGTTGTTCCAGGCTAATATTGCCTATTTTGCCCGTTCTCACTGTTGGGTGTGCATAAGATATTTTATGATCAGTATGAGGAGAGACACTGCCTACCCTTGTTACAGGGACTGTATTTTCTTTTTCTCTAGTTTTTCCTTTCTTCTGGTTGATGTTTCCTCCACCCCACCCCAACTATATGCTAATACTTCTTCATGTTTTTTTGAGCATAAGAGGGATTCTTTCTGTATCTGTCTTGATTATGCTATTCAACTCTCAACAAGTAACCTAATGTTCTTCTAAGTTCTTGAAAGACACTACATCACCTCACTGTCATTTCCATGTGCTGCTTCCAGTACACCCATGTTGCAGTCCAAAATCTATATCAATGTGAAAATACTTGGATAGTGGTTTAGATGGACTAATGTGTGAGGAGAGGTTGTCTTCTTTGTGCTGGGTAGAGCTCTATTAATGCTAGTTCTCATTTATCCACTCTTAATAATGAAACTGACAGATTATGTATCTTGTCAGCAACTAAAAAGTGAGCATATGAATTCCTAAGAGATACAAAAAGGCTAAGCTTGGAAGGGTAGACACAGCTGGATTTTCAGCAGACCTCAGGTCTTAATAATTGAATGATTTTGTTGCAGGTAATCTTTGCATCAGGTTTTTTTTTTTTTTTTTTTTTTTTTTTTTTTTGATACGGAGGTTCTTTTCCCTGCTGCATCCCTAGCCTTTTAAAATTTTTTATTTTGAGCCAGGGTCTGGCTAAATTGTTGAGCAAGTTGCTGAGGCTGGCCTCAAAGTTGTGATCCTTTCACCTCAGCCTCCCGAGTTTTTGTGATTACAGGCATGTACCACCTTGCCTAACTTCATCCATGACATTTTAGTGATAACTGATATTTAAGCTCGGTTTTAGGATTAAATGCAGTTCTGCCCATTTACTGTCTATCAATGTGACTGCCACGTAGTAGGTGTTCCATAATTATGTCTATTCTCTTCTGCCTGCAAACTGTAGATTGATGTTAAAAGGCCGAGAAATAACTCCCATTTGAAAAGACTTTCGTTTTCCTAAGCATAGTCAAACCAGCTGGAACATGTGTCAGGCCATGTCCCAGTGTAGCGCTTGTTTAGTAAGAATACAAATTTTGACCAGAGACTTTTGGATAACAAATTTATGTATATGGATAACAAATTTATGTATATGTGGCTTCTGGAATTAGCTATGACCTTGTCTATTCAGAGTATACATGAGTGTGTATCCTTATAATACACAAAAATTAATACTAAGGAGTTTCATGTAACAGAAAATTCGCCTGAATGCAGAGAATCTTGGGGAAGGCCCTCACCAGTGTCCCTTGAACAACAACCATATCTGTTCTTCCCTCAGGTCTTTAGAAAAGAAAGGAGTCTATGATCGCCCATGGTAGCATTTCATAACCATACATGGCTTACGTGTAGTACGTTAGACTGATGAGGCATCTTTGTGCTCAGCTGCAGCAGCACAGTGATGAAGCTTGGATTCTCCCTCTCTGTGTGAACTGTACAATCACACTATAACTTCCTATTAAAATATACCCTTCAGGCCAACTTAGACTCATTTATGGAAAGTTGAACATATCTTCCTCTGCCCCCCACTGGCCTTGACATTGCCTACTCACTGCAGTTTGAGACTTCATGTTTAAATTGTTCCTCTACTTGTTAGTAATAGACCACATTTTCCTTGTGGCCTGCACTGCAGCTAAGAACCTTTAAGGGCTGCACATGAGGCCCTCTGAATCCTTGATCAGTGTGCACATGGATAAAGATGAGATCGATCTCTATTTTTAATAGAATTATCTATTTTCCTCTGATAAAATAAATTCTTGGCTCCCTGAATGTATATTTAAATCCACACTACTCCTATCACTTAATTTCCATGAGTTTCTGCCTTTTTCACTTTGAAAATGGTGGCAAGAGAATCGCTAGACTCAAGTACGTTGATTTAAATCTGCACATAGAGGAACAAGACTATATTCTGTACTTAGCTTCTGAGTGGTTGAGAATATGTAAAGCGACCAGATACAATATAGTCCTTCATAGCTGTCGTCTTCTTTTGGGAAATGTCAGTAGCACTTGGGCACGAAGGAAGGAGGGGAGTATATATTCCTCGCACTATTATCAGCTTTGGGGTAGCGAGATCTAATGCTAGTAGTAGATCTTACACAAAATTTTGTAAAATACACAAACATTTGTAGCAGGCTGCTAAAGACCATCATAAAACCTATTTGTAAGCTCACTTAGGACCTGATTCTATCCTCATGACTACAGAAAGCACTGGGCGGGGAAGATTAGCTGCAGCTGACATAATGATGTACTAAAACAGGGCCACCACACTGTACATAAGTAGATGGGGTCAGAATGCCCCTTTAAGCTGGGAGTCTTTCTTTCCCGGGCTCCATATTACAGGAGCTGCTGTGAGCTGTTTGGAGGTTCCTGGCTTGGTCTCTGTGTCTCCATCTTCTCTCATTTCACCATCCGTTATGCTAATTAACAGACCTTGTGATCAGATTTTAAAGTATTTTGAATTGTCCAGTGAGTGGGTATCTTTATCTCCATTTTGAAGTCAGGAAACTGAAGCCCAGAGTTCCTATTTCACAGGTTTGCTGTGAGTAATGCAACTTGTTTGTGACGTGCTCAACCCAGTGTCTTCACTTAGCACTCACTTTAGTTTCATTATTACCTATGTAATGAAGAATTGGTTGTAGGAGGAAAAATATTTTTAATGAGCACTTTGAAAGAAGTGTAGACTATCATTATATAAGTGCATGTGGTTTTAATAGTCTTATTTCATAGTATAAAGCAACATTTAAAATTTCAAAATAAGACTGAGATAATTTCATTGACAGATCTATGACAGATGTGTGGTTCACTATAGGCATTAATGGAGATCTTCTTAACTACCCAGAATGATATCAAGCCAGTTACCCATGCCCTGCCACAAGGTACCCCTGGTACAGCCAACACCAGGAGGCTGTTCTCTTCCTGAATCATTTATGTGCTTGTGTTTTAGTTAGAATTATGTTTTAAATGAAAAAATAAATCTGTCAGGTGTATTGAGACACCAGATTTCTTGGATTATCAGGGACCACCTTGTTTTTATTTAACTTAATATTTTATAATAAAACGTATTAAATTTTTAACTATGATATTTACCCCTATTTACCTCTTTAACCTATTAAAAATAAAACAAAATTTAAATCGGGGTGTGTGTGTGTGTACACACACACAGACGCACACACACACACACACACACACACACATATTTCTTAGTCATGCTAAATCCCAAAGATTTACTGATTCCTATTTCTTATAGAAAGAATTGAAAACAAATTGGGACTGGTTATTTTTTCCTTTTCCTTTTTCTTTTCTTTTTCCTTTTTGTGTTTTGGTTCTTCAAATGAGGAAATAGGCTCCTGGAGCATTGTTATGTTGACAAGGACAGAACACCTGTGCATCTTCACTTTATACACCCTTGAACTTCCTGGGATTAATCTGTGCTTTGGCTACATCCTTTTTTTAATCTGTGGTCTTCCATTCCCAAACTAGTCTGCTGCTCTCAATGTGTTTTAATTCCCCCAGGGGACTAAATGAAACTGCTTAAACCCCTCCTCAACCCTGCCCTCTCTGGAGGCCTTTCTAAGGAGATGAATAGAGAATAAGTGTATGCGAATGTCCCTCATTTGCTATGCATGTTGTGTCTGCCTCTTTAAATAAAGTAAAGGTTAATATGTTGATTTCCTATTTATAGGTAACTTAATGCTTCTAATTTTTCCTAATCATGGCACAAGGTTTTGGCTCAGTACCTCCGATTTCTTAAACGATCTTTCTAAATCGTTATAATGATTTGATGAGTTTACTACCCTCTGAAGAGGTTGGATTGACAGGTTTAAAGAGACAAATCATACAGTAACCCCCCCTTTTTTTTTTGCTACATAATACCTAGTTATAGCAGCAAGACCTTCCATTAAGCAAGCTGTATTTTTTGATGATAGTTCTTTAGGCTTTTTTATTTTGGCCCAAGTGTTCCTTGCTCTGGCAATCTAGTTTTAACACTGGGGTGAATATGACCTTCACATCAGAATGGAATTAGATTGTATTTAGGCAAAAGGGTGAGCCAGTAGTACCCATCAGGGAAGGCTGATAATAACTTATGTCATCATTTCCATTTCTAACACAGAAAAAAAAAAAACCTGTGACATTTTATTTTCTTTGCCTACTTTAATTTTTATATGAATTAAACTTTTGAAAGAAAGAGTCTTTCTTTAACTGTTATGAGACCTGGACCATAATGAAGTAATCAGCAATAAGCTTTGCCAGTAAATGTACTGGTGTCTTTGTGTTTTTGTTGTCTACTTTACAAAACCTTCCTTCTGTGTCACTTGGCACTAAGAAAATGCAATGTACCATCTTTATTGAGTTGCAAACTGTCTGTCCATAGTATAGCCTACCCTTTACTAGGTTTGAGTAATTCTAGAGATTACAACTGTGAAAAGTATGCATTTCTTCCAAGCAAAAATGAGCCTGAAGATTCATTCGTCTATCCAGCAAATACCACATTAGTAACTGTTTGTGCCAGACACCGTGTTAGGCAATGTAAGTATTGCTACCTCTAAATCCAAAAATATTCATAATATTATAGTGTGTGGATTAATATTATTAGACATTTATTGAATTTCTCTTAGATATTCATAACAATTTGGGGCACATTTTAGTGGTGAATATATCAAACACAGCAGTTTCCTTATCCAAGGTGCTAAGTGGTAGAACTGAATCTGTATCCAAGTAGTATCTCTCTGAAATTCTATTAAAATCTATATGCATTTCCCTACTGTGCAAAGATGACTGACAGCCAAGTCATTGCCTTCACTGGGCAGGTCAGTTCTCCATCTTTGTTCCGGTCTTTTAAGAACACCATGTGCACAAAGGTTCTGGGCAGACATAACAATGGTGAGTCATTGTATCATCTATTCATTAAATGGGTATTTATGGAGAACATACTCTGTGCCAACTATCATGCAAGACACTTGGAGACAAAAACAATAAAAATCCTTTCCCACTTTAATTTGCAATTTTTATTGTTCATTATGTCATTCCCACATCTAATCTTCATGTTTTAAAGTCTTTGCAATAAGTAATGTAGGCATTAAACAAGTGTTTAATAAATTCTCCAATACTGTGCCATTTTTAGGTTTTATTTTTATTATAATTTGTTTTATTGAACAACTTTTATGTATACTTTTCATACATACCTCCATTGGTTAATTCTTTCATATTCCTTTTAGTGATTAAGCTTGGTGTTTGTGGTTACTGAGTAAAAGACAAATAGTCAATTAAAATTTCAAAACGAATATTCAGTATGACAGTGTTGCTAAATGAAAGTGAATTTATATGATGAAGCTGCAAGTTGAGTTGGATTTTTCTATCAAATTAGCAACTGGCTTGCTATAGAAAATGAAGGCTAATTAGTTCTCAGCTGAAAAAGGCAACCTACACCTGTCCCAGTGTAGGTTTCTCCCAGGACTATTCTTGGCCCCTTATTCCTGTCACTGACATGAAAAAAAAAAAAAAAAAAAAAAAGAAGAGTGAGGGAGGATCAGCATCACTGATATGTGCCAGGAACCTTAGTGAATAGTCCCACTCATCACCTCATTTATCAGCACAAGTGAGTCTGAAATTGTCACCTTTCTCAAAGTAGAACCAGGTCTTGGAAACAGGAAGAGATGTTCTCAGCCAATAAAAAGCTGAAATTGGAAATGGTTTCAGACATGGAGGACCCTTAGAATCACTAGGGAAGTGATGAAACATTTTTTATCCATGAATAAGGAATTTGGAGATTTGGGGTGAATGGTTAAACTTGTTACCTTTTATAATTGATCATTAAAGCACTACATTAAGGTTAGGAATAAAACACTTGGTGACTACTTTAAAAGGGGCTTGTCCTTTATAATGATTCTTAAATGTTGTCAGAGTGAAAATTGTGAGACCACCAGTGAAAATTTGCAAGGATCATGAAAGGTTTTATAATAAAGGTAAATAGATGCGAGTGCCAGGTGAAGAAGTGTAGGGAGAAAATGAGGCAGGAGAAGACCTGAATAATGTGGCAGAGAATTGGGGAAACCCCTGTGTTCAGTGATCAGCACTGGCCACAAGAGTCCACAAAGGGACAGTTGTGTGCATTGGAAACAGTATCAAAGAAGTGACAGTTCTCTACACTGGTCTGAACATACCCGAGGCAATGCATGGCATTCTGGGAAACATGTTAAAAGTAGAATCAACTAGAATATGTTCAAGGGACAGTCAGCAGTATTTTTAAGGAACTTGAAACCAAGAGATGATTTACAAAATGCTTGATAGTGCTGGGTGCATCTGAGACTGGTTCCTATGTGGAAGAAGGAAAATGAAGGAACATTTACTTCATGTCCCCTGTGTTTTAGGCCCTGTAAAAGATATTAAGAATACTACAACTAATCAATCATGTCAGAGGCTTAAGTATACAGTTGAGAAAACCAGAGTTCATAGAGACTAGATATGATGCTCAAGACCACATAGAAAATATCCATGGTGTTTTGATAATCCTAACTGGGATCCTTGGGTCTTCAAAATTCAGATTCCTCTGTTCTCCACTTTCTTCTGCCCTGAAGGGTTGGGATCAGTGGGTAGAAATTTTGATGATTTAGACTTAATATAATGAATACTTTCTATCAAATTATCATACTGCAGAATATGTTTTTGACTGAGGAAGGGAGCATGTCATTATGGAACAGGATGTTCACTTGACAGGAATGTTTAGGGGTATTGTAGATGTCCCTTAATCCCCTCCAACCTGAAAGCATCTCTTTCAATGATCTTATGAGTAAGTCTACATTGAGCATTACCATGGAGGGACACATCAGAAGCTGAACGGGGAACCTGAAGGAAGGCAGGGAAGGGAGTGGTCAAAGCAGATGACAAATTTTAAAATGCAAAGTGGGGATGTCTCAACTGGTAGTAAAGAAACAGAAGATCCACAGAAGCTCAAAGAGCATTTCAAGTGGGACAGAATTAACATGTGTAAAAATAGCACCATGAGCATACTGATCCAGAGATGGTGTGCAAAATCAGGAATTCCTAGGCAATGTATGCCACACAGGGCTATGTGTGGTACAGGGTTGAGGGATGATGGTAATTCTATACGTGTATTTGATTTGCAGGGAGGGGTAAATTCTGGAAGTAGCATCATCTTTAATTGGTTTTAGGTTTCATCTATGATGGAGCTGTAATGAGCATTACCCCTGATGGACTGACTCCTTAAGAAGAAATTTGTCTGAATTAGTAGAAATGATCAGCTGTGTATTTCCAAGAAGGGAAAGGTATCCAGGGTGCATTACCTTAGTACCTTGGCAGAAAGATAAACAGGAGGAATCTGTTAATATTAGATGCCCACTGAGTTCTGCTACATTTAGCCATAATGATATTACCTAAACCATGTTTCCCAAAGGGTATATTGGTGATGAGCCTATAGTTCACTCACTTGCAGCTATGTAAATCACATCAGTTAATTTTTACAAGGACTAAATGGCCTTTCCAAATGACTATAGTGATGCTGTTTGCTCTGGAATTCTTTTTATTTTTTGTATGTGTGTGTGTGTGTGTCTGCTTCACACATTGTGTGTATGCCGACCCATTTCCTTTCGATGGCCTGTGCATACAACTGGTGTCAATTCACTACAACATCCCAAGATCTAAGAGAATTCCCAACTTATGGAAAATGTCACATATTCTTTATTTGGCAGGAAGACCATTACCCTTTGTCCAGATTTCTCTGTGATTGCATGGGAGGCTTGGCAGGGCTCCTCTGCCAGGTGAGCGTTTGAACTCTCTCTTCTTTATTTGTACCTTTACTGTGCAAATGTTCCCTTTGAGCAAGATGCTTCTGTGTTGTAGGGGGGACTTAGGAAGTTGACCCCTAATCTGATTAATTGACTGCAACTGCTCTTTCCGACCGTGGCACGGTGTGTGGCTGCGGAGGTATGCTTCTCTTCCGATTCACAATGATGGATTGAAGGTGACAGCCTGAGTTAAAGTTCTAAGCTCCCAGCTGGCCAGTTGATTTCACAAGTACAATGTTGCAAGAGTCATTTATCAGAAGTGTGAACCCAGAGATTTGGATGCTTGAGGTGACAGCTGTTAGACACACTGCTTAGAGAAATAACTCACAGAAGATTAGGATAAGAAGATCTTGGATAGATGATAGTCTGTGGGCTCATTTGTTAATTTCTGGTCTTTATAATTAGGAAATAGGGGTAAGGAAAGGTCTCCATGGACATTTAAATGCCAGGATGGTTTCTTTCTTTTGAATGTCATAAATCAGAAAAGATTTGGGTGACCTCTCACCTCCAAAATTGAGTTGATTCAAACCTTTTGAAATGTATATTTATGTATTTGTAAAGGAACCTAAAACCCTGAAGAAAAGTTACCCTCGAAGTGTCTTTTAAAAGATTATGTATTTTTTCCTGTCCTAATGTTAGATGATCCCTTTGAAAAGTCACAGATAGTATTGGGTTGTATCCTATTAATCACAGACTATAAAGTCCATGACAGTTTGTTATTTAGACAATAAATATTTCTATCTTCCCTAGGAAGTAAAATTAAATCATTATTTAGGGAACTATTCACATCTTTATTGTCAAATCTAAACATCCTCTGTGAGAGGACTTTGAACACTCATTTCCAGGCAGGGACATAGGCTCAGTTTATACTTTGTGAATGAATCATTCCAGAGACCGTACCAGAGGCTCAAACTCATTTTTTTCTTCCCACTATGATAATTATCTAAATTATACTTCAAACTTTCTCATAAACTTTAGTTAGTACTGGGTCTCCTGATGTAAGAAAGCAGTCCCTGAGGCAGATGAGACTTGAATTTAAGAGAAAATTTTAATACACTGGCTCAGCTATCACATATAAACTTAATAAAGTTAGATTGGCCCAAGGTGTGTGCTGCTCCTTCTAAAGCAGTCAAACTGTATCAGGAGCTGCATTTGGTTTCCGAGACCACAGGAGTATCGTTCAGCATATTACTGTGGAGGTGAACTGTTACTTTCATAATACATTTTGGAAGTAGTCTATTTTTGTTTCTTCCCCAAACACACACATATATTCATTACTCTCTCCGTGTGTCTTTCTCTCTTTTTTGTATCTCCCTTCTCCATGTTCCTGCATTAAAACACACTGTCCTGCATTAGTCTCTAATCAAAGTCATGTTTTCTGAGATTTCAGCGAGTGAGTATGTGGCATCTTTTTCTCCATTTTTTTGAACATTTTGTGACTGGCCTTTTTTTTTTTTTTTTTTTTTTTTTTTTTTTTCTTTTTTTGTCTGCTTCATCTGTCACATGTGCAACACCTTCCAGCCATTACTTCATGGCATCCATAAAGTAGTTATTGTTATTTCCTTCTTGTACAGGAAATTGTGGTCAGAGGTTCACTAACTTGCTCAAAGTCAGAGCCTAAATTTGATTTTGTAATTGACCATGTCCCAAATCAAGTCCTTTTTTTTTTCTGCCATGCTGTGGTCTCTAGTGCTTCTGTTCCTTTTTTTGTCACAAAGGAAGTTTTCATGTTTTTGATTAAAAAAAAAAAAAAGGCATCTTTCAGCATATGAAAGTACTGCAAATAGGGGATATTTCCAATTTTCTACTTCTTATGGGGCTGAATTAAATCTGAAAAAAAAAATGGATTGGAGTTCTAATGAGACCATTCTAAACAGACAAATTAAAAAAAAATGCAGAATGTTGTATTTACTTCTGTTCCTGGCTAAAGTCTCACTCATTATTTCAGTTGTCTTCATATAATTTCTCCTTTGACTCCTTTGCATGCATTAGACCATGACCAGGTTTGCTACAAGGCTAACCCAGTTTTTAAAAAATTGAAGAAAACATAAAAGTCTTAACTGAGTCCCAGCCCATTTTGCCCCTGAGTGACCTCACCCTATGCAGAATCCGTGGCTGTGATCACCCTCTTCCCTGTCTTAACCCTTTGCATGTACTTTTTCTATAATAGGCTGAAGCAACTCTGTTAATATTCCTAACTTCTCAGATTGTCTTTAGACCTGGAACTTGCAGCACTGGATCAGGTAGGGGCAATGCTTTATTCAATTCGTTGTAATAGTACCAGTAGCTAATATTTAAGGAATCCTTATAAATTCCAGGTTCTGTGCTGAATACTTTAGTCACGTTGTCTCATTTGATCCTCATGTTGACTGTGAGAGGCAGGCATACCTATTGTTCAGACTTACAAATGAGAAAACTAACATTGGCAAATTGGTGAGTTGGCTGAGGTTTCAAAGCTGCTGAGTAATTTGTCCAAAGTCACAGAGACAGAGGAAGTGGTAACGCTGAATTCAAACTTCACAGTCTTCATTTGCCTATAATTTAACCCTAGTTTCCAGTGTATTCCTACTATATGATGCAGTATTTGCCACATTGAAATTGCTCAATAAATGTTTCTTGGATTGAGAAAACAAGAGACAGTATTATGTTGTAGCGAATGAACACTAGACTTACAATTAGAAGATAAAGGATTGAGTTGTATTGAAGTCCACTTTTACATTTCCCAGCTTGGTAATTCATGTCACCTCTCTGGGCTTCATTTTCTTCATCTGTAAAATAAAGGGGAAAATGTTAAATGACCTCGTTGGTCTCTTTTAAACTCTGGCAAATGAAACCAGAAGTGCTGAGTAGAAAGATAATTCAGAACTGCTCGCTGATACACCACAGTGACTGGGCAAATAGCTATTGCATTATTCCAGTTGATCTTCAGTTCAGCTGTAGTGGTAATATTCCATTTAGATCCAATCTAGATACATTTTTGTTGGGTCTCTATCATTTTTCAGAATGTTTGAAAAACAAAATACATTTAGACTTCTAACCCAAGTCTGGAAATCTGAAATATACATAAGATGATATGAACGAGCCCGACTTTGATTACCGTAAAGCGGCATAGCCGGGGGCTGCCATAAAAAAACCTATAAAATTGAACTTGATATGAACCATGACAGGCCTCCTTAATGTGCAGATGCTTAGACTTTCAAGTATATTCTTCTGCTGTATTGTACAAAATGTGAATAAAGTGATAAGTGAGTTTGAAGATGATGGTATAAGTGAAGTGCATCTCACTGTAAAGCATTTTGCCCCAGGGACACCAGAAATTTAATGTGGCCTCAATTCCTTTCTTTTAAGTGCTTCCTAGGGCTGCTTAGGGTTACCGTTGATGGCTTTGTTTGTTGTTTGCTAAATTCAGATTAGTCTGATTTTTTGTTTTGTTTTGAGGAATTGGTAACCAAAGGGGAACTTTTTTTTTTTTTTTTGGCAGAAATAAAGGAGAGGGATTCAGGAAGAGAAGAGAGAAAAGAAGAGACAGAGAAGCAGAAAGAGATGAATTCATAGAACTCTATAGATAACTTGAAGCTGGTTGAAGGTGGTTGGATGTGTTTTAGGTCCAATGAACTGGTAAAAACTAGAGCCCAGGAGTTGACCATGGTGTCAGCTTCCTTCTACAGTAGTTTATGGTCCCTGAGCATCAAGGCTCTCTCAGCAACTTCAGTGAAGTTAGCCTCTAGAGCCTTCCTTTGCTCTGTGAATGTGCTGGACTGCTCAAAGCACACAGGCAGCAGTGGTCACCGACCTTCGACACGGTGATTTGAAGATGGAGGGAGGAGATAAGAATGATGTTCTCTCTTCTATCTTTTGTCCTTCTTTTCTGCTTGGTTAGTGATTAGCCAGAAAGAAACTAATGTAAGCTTATGTTAGTAGTTAGTTTCCCTAGTTGTGTTAGTCAGTTTTGTGTTGCTGTGGTAACAGAATCAAGATAAACAACTTAAAAGGCGGGAAGGTTCATTTTGGAGAATGTCTTCGGAGGTTTCAGTCCATGGTCGGTGGGCTCCAGGTCCAAACTGTAGCACTAGTCTTTGAGTGTGGAGTGACCTTTGAAGGCTGCTCTGACACACACACATCTTTTTAAGATTTAATTTTCATTGTGAACCTTTTCTCAAAATGTAGAATCGAAAGTTTATTGAACACAGACCGCCTGATAGAATAAGGGAAGGAGGGGCATCGAGGTCAGCTTCACATCCTGCTCTGTCACCAGGATCTGTAGGATGTTCTCCAGCTGCTCCTACTTCTCTGATCCTCCTGTGAAAAAGGGAAAATGGTTTCTTTGCTGAATCTGGGGGACATAGTGACAGTGCACGGAAAACATAGTGCCAGGCTGGTAGCTTGTGTTTAATAGCTGGTAGTCTCTGTTGTGATTTTGCTTGTTTTCTCTCTTGCCTGATGTCAGTAAACTCTGTCTTAAATAAGGAGGTCTTCTATTGGACCGTCTAGTATGTGGTGAGGCTTCAGAATGCTATGACATGGACCATCTGTTGAGGAATGAAAGTGTACTGTTTCAGATTGAGGTCTAAATGTGCAAAAATCAGGGTCGACATGTGCTAGGATTATACTAACCTGACAAGTTTTTCAATATAATGTTTATTGTCGGTTCACTTTTCATCTAGAAGGTTCAATCTTCCTGTATTTTGAAAACTTTTACCATTCTACTATAATAGTGTGTTCTGTTGAAAACTCAGTTTCAAAGTTGTCAGTCTAATATTATCAAACACAGATCTACTAAGCTCCAGGATGGTGAGTAGCAGTAGTAGCAATACCAGCAACAAGCAAATACTTTTACTTTTTTTAGTAATATATTGTGAAGAACTGTTCAAAATGAAATGATTTCCTCTGAACTCTTGTTGAATTTAAGATTTTTTTTTTGTTTTCATTGCTATAATTAAAAAAAATCATCAAGCATTTCAATAAGACAAAGTATTAGTAATTGAACAATTATACAAATCAGTTTTCAAGTATATAGGGGCAGACCAGTCATGGTAGAGAAGAAGAAAGGTTCTAGACATGTCATTTCTGGAACAAGAAATTTGTCAGTTGAACCACAGCAGAGGAGTGCTGAGTGCTCACTGAGCCCACCCACAACACTAACGGCAGTGGGATTGGAAGGAGCATACGGGCCAAGGTAGAGGTCTGGGAATGTGGGTGCTGGGGATCAAGGAAAGAAGTCCCAGATCCTCACCCTAGCATTGCCTGGGTAGACATGGGCACTTCTAAGAGCCCCAAGTTTTTTTTTTTTTTTTTATTGTAAACAAATGGGATACATGTTGTTTCTCTGTTTGTACATGGCGTAAAGGCATACCATTTGTGTAATCATAAATTTACATAGGGTAATGTTGTTTGATTCATTCTGTTATTTTTTCCCTTAAGAGCCCCAAGTTTTGATTACTCTTTTGAGTGGAGTGGACAATTCTTATCCAGTGTTTGTTCTGTCATTATTCAGCCAATTTGGATCTCTTGGATCTCTGCCCTTGTGATTACACTGCTCTGAGATCAGAGGAAATGTCATTCATATGGGCCTCCTTCTACATCCTGATTATTTTTGCATTTCTTGATAGTCGTTTTCTTGAATTGATCTCAAATTATTTAACCTTTAGATTTCTCAAAAGTCTGAAGGGATGTCTGTATTGGTTTTAGTCATGATTTGGAGATAAATCTGTCCTGCACATTAAGTTTAGAATATAAGGTGCTTTACTCCATTATTTTAAAAAGTTACTGCTGTAATTTGTATCAGTAAATTAATTACCTGATATTCAGATATTGGAAACTTTGGAAGAGTCTTAAATTTAGCCATAAATACTCAAATCAATTAACTGTCAACAAAGGTACAAATAATTCTAACTGAACGTTTTACCTTCCTTCAGAACAGAACCTTTTTGATAATATTTTTGCTTGACTTTGTATGCTATGTATGCTTGTCTTTTTTATGTAACTTCATAACCCAATGGACTGAAAAAGCAGATAGTGAAGAAAATAGATAAAAAGCATGGATTCAAAACAGGCCCACCTAGACAAGCAGAAAGTCATGGCAGTGATCAGAGAGTGGAGAAAAGGCTGAGGCAGCTTCGGTGAACACAGAGCAGTATGTTGGGACCTTTTGGCACAGGGGCAAATTGATCAAAGCTAAAATCATCCCTGAGGGTTTCACTTGCAGGGTGGTAACACAATCACTAATTAGAACAACACCAATTAGTCCTTTATATCTTATAGTGTCAAATAAGTATAAAGAATCAAAACAGCATCAATTGTTCCTTTATATCTTATACAGTAAAATGAACAGTGTTGCATTAAAGTAACATTGAATGAAAATCAGTTCTTTTGCTGAGCAGAAATTTTTATAATATCTGTGACCATATATGTTCCTGGTGGTTAAGGGCATATGATTTAGAGTTGGAATGCCTAGATATATATATATTTTTTTTACTTAGATATAATTAGTGTAGACATGACATTTTCAAAGTGTCCAGTGATGGATTTTGACCAAGATCGTCACTTGTCAAACCATCATCATAATTAAGATAATGAGGGTGTTTAGCATCCCAGACTGTCTTCGTACCCCTTTTGAATCCCTCCCTCCCACTGTCTGTACTCACTTTCCAGGTGGTCATTGGTCCACTTCATTTCACTATAGATTGGTTTGCATTTTCTGGACTTTTACCTAAATGAAATCACAACCTATATGCTCTTATCAGAAATCCTTCACTTAGCTTGTTTTGAGATTCCTGCATGTTTTTGTATAATGTTGCTTTTTATTGCCCAGTTGTCTTCCATCCTGTGCATATGTGACAGTATTTATCCAATCACATACTGAGGGATATTTGAATTCAAAATCTCAACTGTAATTATTTTTAAGTTTAGCAAATTAAAAACTTTGGAAAATGTCAGTGTCAAAATTTCTCAGCTTTGCTTCTTAGGGAAATCCACCCATGTGAAAAATGACTATTCCATCATGCTGCATAATAGTAGGTCAAATAAATAGTCCGTATTTAAGAGATATTTACTTGTAAGGTGTGTGCATGATTGTTAGCTAGTGAACTACATAGGATGAAAAGCAGTCTTTGAAATGATAGATTGAAATGAAATTTTTTAATATATGAAAGACTATTCATCTATTAAAATACACAGTGTGTATAATCAGTTTAATAAGAGTAACAAATATCCATTTATATGTGGAGACTCAGGGACAGAAGAAGTCAGATAGAGAATGCAATCCTGCAGCTACTTGTTGAGCTGGAGCTCAGTAATTGAGAAGTGACTGCTAGTCCATCCACTTTCCTCACTCACCATGTTACTGTGGGAACCTGGTGAAACCTCTGCACTTTGGAGAACTGGCCTCCAGCTCAAATTCTATGATTCTGTGACACATTATGTGATAAGATAATTCCTTAACCATCTGGCACTCCCTGAAATCTAAGCGTTGAGTGAAAAATCATCGTTAATTGTGCCCACAGAGAGTTCTTATGATTTCTTGAGGAGATAAGTAGCTTCTCACTGCCTTTGTGCAGGAGTAATCAGTAGGTGTGTGGATTCAATGCTGCTAACTTTGGTCTGAATGCTGAAAACCAGCTCCTGTTACTGGGGGACCTGGCCACGCTCTGAGGTTTTTACCTCTGGCAGGGCAGAGTGGAGTCCCCATCCTTTTCAGTGACCTGAATCTGGGCACTACCCAGAGGTCTTTTTCCTCCTTCCAATTGTGGAATAGTCCTTGAAGAAAGACCCATATCTGGAGATGATGTTTCAAACACAAATTCCAGGTAGACGCAGGATATGTTGATTTTTTTATTACCACTTTAATTTTATCCTTGTTTGGGTTTTCTTTTCTTTTTAGCATTCTCTTATATGAAATTAACTCTAATGCTGCTTTTTGTCACCTGCTTTTTGTCTTTTCAGCTAACTGCTGAATGAACAGATGCCAGTGAGCAGTTGCTGTCCAGTAACTCCTCCCCCAAACTATTTTGTCAGGACTGTCATTTCTGTTTTTCGTATTTATCTATTTTTGTGTATGAGCCCCTTCTCCCTGGGTAATATTCAAAATGCTGACCCCATCCTAGGAGAGTAATGATTTAGAAATACTGCACTGGTTATAAATTTTGTTATGATACATCACAGACTTCAACTGCTGAATGGGCTTAATTCTCTTTTTCAGATATATGCACTTGAGATGTCAGCGTCTTCAGAACATTCATGTCTCACCCCCCCACTCACCCCAGCATCAGCACCTAGTAATTGTATGTAAAAGATTATTTTTAGATAGGAATTTCCCAGGCGATTCTTAATATCTCTTCAGCTAACACTTGTGTTTTTTAGGATTGTTAGAGGAAGGGGAACCTTATTGGACAGTGCCATGTTTAGATCTTTCCTTTTAACAGAATGTTTTCTTTTCCATCTGATATAAGAAAGCAATGTTGGGGACGTTGGGTCACTGCTGACATTTATTTATGCATTTACCCTATCCAGTGGGTCTGCAGGGATGATGCACATGTATTGACTGCAGCTTGCAACCATCAAGAAAGCAATCAGCTTTTCCTACTGAGTTAAGAGTATATGCCTCCATTTGCTAGCAGTTCCTCTTAGCATTCTGGTGTGTGCAAAGCATACATTAAATTTTGCTCCCTTCAGTAAGTCACTGGAATATTTTCTCTCAAACTCAACTTCTGATCATCTTTGTTGGAAAAACTATAAAAGCTCTGTTCTATGCAAATAGATAAGACTCTAATCTTTCCCTTTTTCAAAGAATAGAAAAAGCAAAACAAAAAATCCCAAATCAGATAGCCAAGAAAGTCCATTGTTGGTTTAATTTCAACATTTTCAAATGGTAATCATATTTTTAGTTACGACTTGTCAAAGGTATAAATTATTCAACATTTGTGTTTGGGATATTATTCTATTTCTGTATTATCCAAATTGGCACACAATAAAACAATTAATTTGTCTTTTGCTTTCTCACTGCCTTACTGTTTGTAGAATGTAAATGATTATTTAAAAATTTTTATATAGTATTCATGATCAGAATACTACTTCAAAGTTTCAAAGGACACTCAAGCTGGAATCTCCCAACCTTGACCCCTTGAACTTCTTGAAGGTCTGTGTTTTTCTACTTATTTTCTGTGGAGGTAAATGACTGTCTAATACAAAGGTTATGCATTTTCCTTTAGTATGTAGAAATCCACTAGAACTTGTTCCTGGATGATAGACTTAAATGCTTGTCTGCCTAAAGGGAGCTTTGTCCAAATTGTCAAATTCACTATTGCTATTTTTCTTTCTTTTCTTTTATGCTGAGCAACTAATAACAATTGGCAGGTCTGACTGTATTTCAAATTCAGCAATACTTTCAGGAATGTTTATTTTAACTGATAGTGTTTCCTTTGCTGGGTAGGTTTGTGAAGAACAAGAAAGACAATGGAATGATTTGCTAAAATGCAATGTTTTATTCCTTAAGGAAAGATTTGAGAACCACATCATCTGAGCTAGTGAGAGGTGTGTGTAACTCATATTTAGATTTGCCAGTGCCCTGGGAGATTTTTGGTTGGGTAACAGTTTCCAAAAGACCCATTGAAGAACTGGATGAGACAGAGGGGCAGAGGAGGGGCTCTGGAAGAGTTGAGGCTCTGTCCTGCATTCTGATTTTGGTGTGTTTCTTCTTGGTTTACTTTTAGACCCATTCCAATTCTTTCAGTTTTTACCTCTGCTGGTTGCCCTCTACCTGGCCTCCTGGTCTGTGACCCATGCCCCAGCCCTGCCCTGCCCTTGTTAAGTGTGCTCTGACCTTCTTCTGTTCTGAATCTTGTTCCCCACCTTCACTGGATCAGGCCATTGAAGGCCCCTGGTGGTCAGTCCTACTCTGGTTCCCAGATATGCCTGTGTGTACTTCAGGGCTGCTGCTGTCACTCATGTAGTGTGTTTTACTGCATATCACCTTCTAGGCCATGCTGTCACACCTACAGTGGCTTTTGGATAAGTTAGAAAATAAAGAGAACTTAGAAAAGAGAAGAGCCATCTAATAGTTTGATATACTGAAAAGTATATTGCCATCGAACCCTAACTCTTCTTCAGATTACAAAGAGCTGCGCAAATATATAAAGGGATCTATCCATTACTCCTCTCACCTCCCTTTCTCCTTTCTTTTTTTCATGCTTATGGAGAGTCAACTGTACGCCTAAAGGAATGCTAGATCCAGGAGTAAAATCAGCATGCTATAGTGATGCAGCCACATCAATGTTTATAGCAGCACAATTAAAAATAGCTAAGCTATGGAACCACCTAGATGCCCATCAACAGATGAATGGATAAAGAAACTGTGGTATACAGAATGGAATATTACTTGGCTATAAAGAAGAATGGCTTTATGACATCTGCCAGTAAATGGATGGATTTGGAGACTATTATGCTAAATGAAATAAGCCAGTCCCCCAAAACCAGAGTTTGAATGTTTTCACTGATATGTGGATGCTAAACCACAATAAAGGAGAGGGAGGGAAGAAGAGAAGTTCAGTGGATTAGACAAAGGGGAATGAAAGAAAAGGGGGAATTGGGATAGGAAAGGCAGTAGAATAAATCTAACATAATTTTCATATGTATACACATGAAATACCTAAGTGAATCCCTCTATTTTGCCCACCTACAAGAATGGGGTCCAATTAGAATAAGTTATATTCCACGCTTGTATAATTTTATCAAAATGGATTCTACTGTCATGTATAACTAAGAAGAACCAATAAAAAATGAAATAAATGAAAAAAACATTTTATCAGTACCAGCCACTGCTAGGAGTTTATAAAACAGTTAAAAATACAGAAATAAGCAAATAAGTACCCTATAATGTGAACAGTTTTAATATTATGAGGCTACTTTAATATTGTGGTACAGCCTGAACAATTCCTTATTTCCTCCTCTGTATATTATCTATGCTTAAAATAAAGCCTTCCCAGAGAAAATGATGTTCGATATGGGATTGAAGGATTACCAGGGATTCTGCAAGACATCCAGGGATGAAAGGGAGTTCCAGGAAGAAAGAACAACGTGTACGGAGGCATAGAAGCATGAGGTTGCACAGCAGGTTTAGGAAACCTGGAGTGCTTGTGTGTTGCTGCAGCATCCAGAGTGTCAGAAGAGATGAATGCCTCTATCATGGAAGACAGGGGAAAGGGGATTTTCCAAGGGACCCTAGCCCATCCTATTCCCATCAAAGTTCATAAAATATTTTTGGCATAATAGTAGAGAAAACATCTTTGTGATAGCAGGAATACATGATCCTAAATGGAACTATTCTTAGCAAAACCTTCATTTTGGATACAAAATTATGGGAGACTCTTGAGTGGCAGATAAAGCAACATAGCAAATGGTTGCGGGTGGACAACACTGTGCTTACTCTGCGGGATTTTGCTGAATAACTACTTTAGTTGCAGTGTGGTCAAGAGTTTGATATATTTGAAGGAACTCATGGAGGTTATGAAGTCTAGATTAAAAAATAGGCAGGGGATGGAGAAAATCAATCTGTCTCTATCAGTCATGGTCAATGGGATGATTTTGAATCTTCCATTTGCCACTTAGAGAGAATTTGTCCCTCTTTTTCTCTGGGACCTAGACCTAGAACAATCGCTCTCTTGACAATGTGTTTGGTCTTTCAGGAAGGATAATAGGGAGAAAAAATAAGCTAAATATGTATACACTAATATCCAGAACATGGAGAACAAATAGGACTCCTATTTGATGGCATTGGAATGGAGATTTACATAATGGACACAGAAGGGGGCATAAAAAAATCATTGACTTATTCCAGTATTTGGAGCTTATAGACCAACACTTTAAAATTTGGTATTAGGTGATTGAGATGTATTTTGGTTAAAAAAAAAAAAAACAAAACTATTATTTTTCCCCTCACACCTGAGAGTAACAAATAGTTTAAAGGAAACCTAGTGATTTTCTGAATCTAGTCTTCGAAAATTTTAAAGCAGTTGATTCCAGAATCTGGGCACATACTCTACTCTGGCCTGTGATTGTTGGAATAACAGTTATCGATAATACCTCCTAAATTCTATAATAGATTTTATTTAATTATCAGGAGGTATGGCACTCAGAGCAAAATCCCAGATAATTTCTATTTAAATCATGTAGGAATAATTAAAAATTTCCCATTATTATCTAGAATTGATTTTTATAAATACTTAGAACTATGACAAATTTAAGATAAATCAATCCTATCTATGTAAGGGGGAAAAAAATCAAAGCTTGCTTAACACTTTTCTTTGAATAGAGTTGCATGCATTTTAATTCTTACTTATAACTTAGACACCTTACAGATAGCAGAACAGCCAAAACCTCTGTATGTGGGGAGAGTTTTTGCTTTTAAAAGGGACAAAATTAAAGTTGACTGAACTGTTCATTTAATATTGTAACACTCATTGAATCTTCTTTTTCCTCTCCTCTTTTGCCATTTTAAAACATCCTTAGTTTATCACGTTGATGTAACCTTTATATAAGTGCTCAGAAGAAAATAGAAATATTTAATAATTATGTAAATTGGGCAGAAAAGATACATCTTTGATAGGAGAAATAAGTAATAGCAAAACATCTTATTAACGAGTGACCGGAGATGTGGCATATATTTTGTGTAAATGGAATTGATAGTGAAACATGCAATAGCAAGCCAACACTTTACAAAGTGAGGCAATATTATAAGTTAATTCAGCGTTGAATCAAAGTATTTTTTAAAAAGATGCTTTAGAGGTGGTTTATGCAAGTCATGTGATATTTTTTTCAAAATTTTTATATTTGGGGGAGAAGGACAAACTGACAAATAGAATCTAAATATCTAATGGCATAATTCACACCATCAGGGCTGTGGACTGGAGGTTATCTCCCCCCCCCCTCCTCCCGCCCCTCTTTTGAAGGCTCTTGGCTATCAATCCTGTAACATTCTGAGAAAAAATTAACTTACCATTGATGCAGTGCAGTGAGTTCTTGCCCACGTTTTATGCTGTTTGAACATACATATCCCTTCCTGGAGTTTTGGGGACCCAGTGGAGCTCACAGATAGGAATCTTGTAAATAATATAAAATTCAGTGAGCCAGGTCTGGGCATTTTGACCTTCCCTGTGACCTTGGAATCCCATTCTAGACAGAGAGAAGGAGAGCAGGGCACTCTGATTCTCTGACGTTCCTCCTTTTTCCTTATGTAGACTGGATCCTCCATTAAGAGGCCACATAAAGACTTTATAAAATGTCTTGCCCTGTTGACTTCTGATTTATAGAATGTGTGGTGTGGTCTTCTGTGATTTGTGTGAGAAAACAGGAATCATCAAATCAGTTGTTGGGAACCCTGTCTCTCTAGATGATGGAGGTGTAGAGGAAACCACCCACAAGTTTGGTCTTCCAAACTGAAGATGATGTTCATAACTTTTGGGGTAGATATCTATGATCCCACATGGATTAATCAAGGCATCTTGAGCAGTGTTTCCTAAAATGGTGAAAATCATCTGCCTAAGGAAAACCGAGGATACTTTATAGAAACCCAGGTTCCTGTGCACACACCTATTGTAACTGAGCCTCAGTTTAGATTCCACAATTGGTAATACTTGCCAAGTTAAATTTCTGTCTCTGTGTTTATCTAATATAGAAGGGAATGTTATTATTTGTGCTGTTTCGTGGGTAAGTGCTATAGTACAGAGGCATTTTAAGCAGCACCTGTAAGCTACACTTTATACAAGCTATAATTTGAAACCAGTCTTCTGAGCAATGGTTCCAAACTTAACTGTGTGTCAGAATTGCCTGGAGGTTCTGTTAGACAGATTCCAACCCCACCCATCGAGCTTCTAATTCAGTAGGTCTGGTGAGACCTGAAGATCTGCGATTCTAACAAAGCTCCCAGGTGAGATTATGCTGCTGGTCTGGAGACCCCACTTGGAGAATCTCTGCTGTGTTGTATTGAGATGCAAATTGCTTTTAGTGGGGAGTCAAAATATGCTATATCTCATCCAGTCTGTCAGTCTTCCCTCTTTTTCCTTTCTGCTTCAGATCTCTATAATAGAATGAGAAGGGGTCATGCTTTGAATTACATCACCTGTCTTTTTATCTCTATCTACTGTGTTCTTTTTCTTACTGCTTATTAAGTGCATCAGCCAAGGGCCAAACAATCTGGAGAAGAGCACCATGGGACTCAGTACAGTGGGTAATGTTCTTCTGGCAGGTAGTTCTCCAGGGACTTGCATGCTAAGGACATTAGAGACAGCACCAAAATGTAGGGGTGAACTTAGTGTTATCCTCTTTGTAACACTTAATTTATATGAGTGCTTGATGCGGGGGGTGGGCAGGAAGGGAGAGAAGTTCTAGAATAATGTATGTGACTGACTGTTCTGAGAACAGGGATAGTTCTGAGAGCATTTGAGAGCATCTCCCAAATTTCCCTTGCAGGATAGGAATCCTTGGGTGAGGGTCCCCTGCTCAGGACTGTATCTTATATTGATGCCCTTCCCTTTTTTGTTTTTCTTTGATCACTTTGTGTACCTATAGTCACTCCCAGTGCTTCCTAGCAATACCTTTCAAGTCAACCACATGTATCAATTAGAAATTCATTACTATAACAAAATATTAGATGCAGTCGACTTTAGAAAACAAGAGGTTCACTTTGGGTCACAGTTCTGGAGACAAATAGCATGGTACAGATTTGGACATGGGCTCTCCTGGGCTGTATCACATCATGGCAAGAGTATATGTGTTTTTCTTTGTATAATCTCTCTCCTTTGCTTTATAAAGTCACTAGAATTCAATCATGACAGTGCCACCCTAGTGATTTAATCAAATCACTTGTCAGTGGCCCCATCTGTACATACCATGGTTGGGATTGAGTGGTATTCAAATTGTAGCATCAACTTTCGCTTACATCTCTTATCTTATAGGTTTGCCTTACAAGAAGAGAGGAAAAAACAACTTGTCCTTCTGAAACTTAGGTACCAGTGGGAAAATTAAACGAACATCTTAGAGTGTTTATGTAATAATGCTGAGTATTTATAACTCTTTGCCAAGAGTCTCTTATATTTTATAAACAATGAATGCTAAATGAACAGAAGGCATTAGAAAATTCAGGAAACCAAAAACTAAATGTTTACGTCATCTACCATCTAGAAGTAAACTGGAGGTGAAATTGTATGCTAACATGTATTCCTACTTATGATCCATAGGACTACAGAGCTGTGTTGTGTTCTAAAGAACCCGTTCAGCAACTGAGCAAATTCAGTCTTACACATTCTTTTATTTTTTCCTCAGAGCATTTAAAGTTAAGAATATGAAACATAGAAATTAACCTTTAACATATCTCTGTTTCTCCTATTCATACCCATCCTATGTTGAGTCCCACCCATTTTTCTTTCTTTTTTTTTTCTGGTAGTACAGATTGAACATAGGAGCCTTGTTCCACTGAACTACTTCCCCAGAATCCCCCTACCTTTGAAGTCTTTTTACTTTGAGACAGGGTCTCAACTAAGTTACCCAATCTGGACTCTAATTTGCGATTCTCCTGCCTAAGTCTCACAGGTTTTGGGGATTCCAGGTGTGCACCACCATGTCCAACTGTTTTTTCCCATACTACTTCTCCAGAGTCAGTACTACTTCTAACCAGTGTCAGATTGGAGTCTTTTGTCTTCTACCCTCTTCCTTTTTCTAAGTTTACATGAGATAAGAACTCTAAAAGAATATGCCTGACATGCTGATTCCCTCCTTAGGAGGATCAGGAGGTAAAGAGACCCTTTACCAGGAGAAGAGGGTAAGGAAGGAAAAACTTGAAGACATTAATTCATAATAATAATTGTGTCACACAGGTGTTTATAGCATGACAAAACACTATATATTTTGCTCTTTAATTGTATTTGTACAGTCATCATTACTATTGAATTTCAGACATTTAGTTAATATTGTAATATATTTCTCCAGTATCCTATTACTGGCTATATACAATATTTCCATTTTCTATTACTATATAGTGCTCTTCATGCATATTTATTTAATAATTTGATTGTTAGGTTAATTCTTAGAAGTGGAATTACTAGGTCAGAGATTGCATTTTTCAATATTTTGATACATTTACCAAATTATCATCCAGCAATTATGAGTGATTTTTCCAGGCCCTCCAGATTATTTGAGATCATCATTTTATTTTAATCTTTGCTAATTTTATAGGTGAATATCTAAAAATCTCTGTTAATGTTGAACATTTTCTGTGCATGATTCATAGTCATCTTTTAATTTGGTGAACTGCTTGTAGCTTATTTTTCCATTGAGGGAAAAAAATCTCTTCTTGATGTTCTGTAAGAGTGCTTACGAGATAAAAGAAGTTATTCATTTATCTGGAAAATATTTCCCAGCTTGGTATTTTCTTTTTCACATATTAAGCTGTCCATTTGCTACTTGGAAAATGAGTTTAAATGAATAAATTAAAAATCTTGGCCAAGTGAGTCCGTTTCACCTGTGGTTGCTACAGGCTTCCATTTTTCCAACTATGGCATGTGTGGTATTGTCACATCTTATAGTTGCCATCATATCCTTTGCAGCACCTCAGAGATAAGAAGGTGCATCATATAATTCTGTAACATGGCTATAATGAACATAAGGGAATTTTGTTTCCAAATTACACTTTAAGGATTGCTTTTTATCATTCTCATAGCCTAAAGTTATCAAACTACACAAGAATTGTATGAAGGAGTCTTCTGAAGGTTGCATGATTACCTTCTCAGAATCAGTGGTCCCGATCAGTGCTAGGAATTCTGAAGAAGGATGAGAGCAGGGATGGCTGGTGTAGTTGCTTCCTGGGGGAGGCAGTGACATGCAATGACTATTTTGGGATTCGAATAGGTAGAAAGGTGGGAAAAGACGATTCTGGGTGAGGTTTTCTGTTCTTAAAATTAAGGACGGCCTCTTCCAACACAAAAACAAATAAGGAAAAATAAATGGCAATGCCTGGACATGGGCCCTCTGACCATCTTAGGTTGGGTTGCTTGGTAGCAAGGTGCTGCTGTGCCCACCAGGCCCACCTGACCTCCTGGGCTGTTCTCCGTGCATAAAGCAGTACAGTGGCCTTGAGTCTCGGGTCAAATTTGGCAATAAAATGATATGATCTCCCTGTTTCTGCTTGGGGAGGATTTTGCCCCTTTCCATATCTTTATTTCAGGTTCACATGCACTGGCTTAGGTAATCATACTGTGTTACTGTCAAAAACTGTAAGTGATATTTCTTGATATGCTGAATAGCTGTGCAGGAATATAAATGATATTTATGAGGAAGTTGGGAGTGCTTTAAATATTGTGAAACTGCTGACTTTGACACACTGAGGATAATGATGCAGAAACAGTAGGCTTTTTGTAAACTGTTTAATGGCAACAATTTTCTAAATCAAAGCAATCTACACTTCTCCATTTACAATTTCATCTCCAACTACTACGGTCTCGTAAAAAGGTTTACTACGCTGGATCTTTGACTTTCTCTAGATGGTTATCTAGTATTCTGAAGCTTCAAATTATTTGTATTTTACACTTTAAGAAGTATATTGTACACTTTAAGAAGTGTAGCTATGTAACATTGGGGTAATGGGTATTGTCATTCTATTCCAAACCATGGTATCATTCACAGATACACAATTTTATTTAAGGCACCATTTTAAGAAATGTGAGCTGATCTCTTGCTTATGTTAGTGTTAGTGTCCTAGAAAAGTACCAATACTTACATAAGTGATTTTGTATGCTTCCACATAGAAATAATAGTATCTACACATGCCTCTAGCCTATTGGGTAATGGAGTACAACTCAATTACCTTAATGTTTCGAATATGGTAAAATTTAATCTACATATTAACTTTTGCATTTGCTAAATCATAGACATTTACAAAAAATGTGCATTTTTCTCTATGTGTGAGCTGAAGAGATGCTTGTAATCTAATTATATTTTATTGTAGTTTGTGCTGTTTACATTTCATAATGCCTCCATTTGTTCCTGACCTGCTGTGTCTTCATTTAGTGAGTTTCTTCAGGAATTGTTCATAACCCCGCCTTTGCTTGCATTAGAAAAGAAAATAAGTTAACACAAAATACAGAAGTATGTGAGAAAGGCGCCTGATGGAAAAAAAAGTGTGCCTTTTCAAGAAAACCTGGAAGGGAGTGTTTTCTACAGTGCTGTTCTTGTCATCTGGAACATTTCTAGAAATCAAAAAAAAAAATTACTGTACTCTGCTTGAGTACATTTAAAAACACATCCCCATATTAGTGAACTTGTTCTCATTCCACTCTCCTTTTATTTTAGTTATTATTTTTGCAGTGCTGAGGATGGAACCTGGGACCTTGCACATGCTAGGCAAATGCTCTGCTTCAGAGCTATATCCCCAGCCCATCCATTTTCATTGTAATCTAAAGAGAGGGGCTTCTTTTATTCAAGCAAGTGATTTTCATCCTCTTTGGCAGTGTAAGGCACAGGAGGAAGAATGAGTGGACATTGCTGTGTGCTTGGAAACACAATATGCCAACTTTACATCACTGGGGCTTTGCTATAAACTTTTATTTTAAATGGTCTGTGTGCTCACAAAAATTTAGAGGATCTGAAACACAGATTTTTTTTCCCCCTCAAACACTGAATAAAAACTCATGCATGAAAGTGCCTAATAAAATGGATAATGTCCAAAGTAGGAACAAGGATTTTATGATTTTAATAGAGACCTGACAGGAAAGAACTTAAGTTAAAAAGCTGAGTCCTCTTTTCTGATACTCCTCACAAAGATAAAGGAGATTTTTACATGTAATGGTTGATCACATTCCGTCAATCTGTGAGTAGTCCATCCTGGCCTCTTGGGCCATGGACATGCTTTCTCTGGAAAGGCCATTTTTAGCATACTAAAATTCTTAAAAAAGAGAAAAAAAAAAACAAAACAAAAACAAAAACAAAAATTCCAAGTTCAAAGGTCCTTTACCTGATGCTCAGTTTCTTCCTTACATATTTCCTGGGAAAAAGAGAAATGAACTCTCTCTTAGTGTTAAAATGTAAATCTCTGAGTGGGAGCCATGATATTATGATAATTTAGGCTGGTGGGGTCTGACAGAGGAGTTCTGTGGAAACAATTGTTTTCTTTATATGAAATCACGTATTGGGTTAGAGACTGAAAACAATGTATATTTAGGTAGAAAGTAATCAAAACTGATCTGGACTAGAAAACCTTTTTCTATGACTATGTTCAAAGAATGGAAGTAAAACATGGGTGATGTATGGGACTTCAAGTTGTATTTTCATCTTTAAACGTAGGAACTGTTTTTCTGCTTTTTTTTTTTCAATTCCTGGTATATAGACAGTATATGTACTGTAGTAGAAACAGCCTTAATTGTCAAAAGAAAATGGAAAAATAATATAACAGAATTGTCAATGAACATCCTCAGAAAAAGTATAAAACCATGAAATGAAAATAGTAGCAGTTTTAGTCAACTTTTTCGATGTTGTGACTAAATGATGTGACCAGCACAATTGTAGAGAAGGAGAAGTTTGAGGGCTTACGGTTTCAGAGGTTTTAGTCCATAGAAGGCCGCCTCCATTCCTTGGGGCTTTAGGTAAGACTGAATATCTTGGTGGAGTGTATGGCAGAGGGCAGCAGCTTACATGAGATCAGGAAGAAGAGATACTCCACTCTCCAAATACAAATAGATATCCCATAGCCACGCCCCCAATGGACCACTTCCTCCAGCCACACCCCACCTGCCTCCAGTTACCACTCAGTTAATCCCAGCAGGGATTAATTCACTGAGTAGGTTAAGACTCTTACAACAGAATCATTTCTCCTCAGAACCATGCATTGTCTCACATCCAAACCATAATAGTACCACATATACACATAGATTGTCCTGTATACATGTGTATATAGGATGTATGTATATGAACACATGTATGTTTATAGAGGTACAACTATTCGGTAATTATGTCTTCATATAATCAGTAGTTTTAAATCTCAACTGTGCAATATTTGATACAAACAAAAATTAGAAAAATGTATATTGTGATCTTGATTACACAGTGGGATCAGTTGCCCATTTTGGCTGTAGAGTGAAGCGTCACCATTCTAAATATGAATCCCTTTATTAGAATTACAGTGCCTGTGACCATTCTGATGGGAATATGGCTTCACTACTCTTTAATATCGTGTCTTATTCTTCTCCTATAATGATTCTGTGTGTCAGATGTTGACATTCACGGCAGTTTTCTCTGTGTTTCTGTAAAACTACCTTGGACCTCTTTAGAGGAACACAATACACCAATTCACATAAGACAACTTATAGATTAGAGCAACAATAGCCATTTTCTTTAGGTTAATTGAAGCTTGCCAAAAGTTGAACTAAAATTAAGCAAATATAAGAGAGAAATGCTCACCACCATTGAAAGGATAGTGAAGAACAACTTGATGTTTTGGAAAATGACCTTTGAGTCTTATAATATAAATGTGATCAACAGATCACAACAATTGACAAGTAAAATAATTGATTCATTGGAGCAGATTTGGATTCTTTGTGTCAGAATGCCAGAACAGAGGCTCAGCCCATATGCTGTAGCTGTGGTAGTTCATGAGCCAGGCCTCCACCCATGCAGTGGCTCTTGTGGTGTGTATATTTATCCATCCTCTTTTTTAAAAAAATTAGTAGCTCAACCCAAAGATCTTTGTCATATTCTGAGAAGAACGTTTTTTACATGTGTAGTGGACCCATGGCATTTGCTAGTCGTCATTAGTCTATGCTCAATCTGAAAAATACAGTCATGTGTCACTTAACTATGGGGTACATTCTGGGGAAGGTATTGTGAGGCAATTTGGTCACTGCGTGAACCTCATGGAATGTACTTACATGGTACAGCCTAAACTCCAAAGCTCTACTGTACTGCCTATTGCTCATAGGCTACAGCCTGTATAGCATGTTACTTCTCTCAGCACTGGAAGCAGTTGTAGCACAATTGAAAGCACAAGGTCACTAGGGGATAGGGATTTTTCAGTTTCATTATGACCTTAAAGGACCAGTATTGTGTATGTGCCCGGTTGTTGACAGAAATGTCATTATGTGGTGTATGACTGTACATGTTTACTTTCATTGCCGCTAACTAACATTCTTTGTGATGAGGTAAGAGTTCTATTCCAAAAATCAATGTAAAGTTTTTGTTTAAAATATAAGAACTGGTTTCAGTTTTCCCCCAGTATGCTTAGTACTCATTCTCTTGAACTTAGGATACAGTTTCATTAGCTTTTGGTTGGATAGTATTTCAGTGACATCATACAATATTGCTCAAACTCCATCACATCCCTCTTGGCAGAGTTGACTCTTATGAGCCTTGATGTGGTCTTAGGAAAGAGAAAGTGATCAGACCTCAAGATCCATGCTCCTTGCATATTATGGTTGCATTCCTAATTATTGATTTTTGTATGATTTTAATTGTGTAGAACTCTCTGGTATTCAGTTGAAAACATGCTACCTAGTTGAGTATGTCCCATGGAGGAAGCCCAAGGAAATTTAGAAAAAACTAATATGGGTCTCACAGATGCAGAGCTCAAATAGCCTATGATGAGAACAAAGTGCAAGGGAGAGCTATTCAGTTTCATTTCATATTTCTTGATTTGGAATTCTTCAGATTACAGAAGTAATACCTCTATTTGATCAAGTGCATCAAAGCAGCACAACAAGATAGAAAGGCAAAACTGATCATCTCCCTTCCCATGACTTCATCACCAGCCCCCACTTGAAGCCACCAACACTGACATCTTCTTGTTCACCTTACCACCTTTTTGATTGCTTATACAAATATATTAAAAGATTAAAATTGTCATGTTGTTGGTGTGATTAAAAAAAAAAAACTTTATGTATATATTTGTAATTTGCCTTTTTAAACTTATAAATATATCTTGGAAAGAACATATTTTGAACACAAAACATTGAAGCAGGGTAGCATAAGCAAGGTGCTTCTGGAATGTTTTCAGGCACACCTAAGAAACACATCTAGTAGTCATAGGGTCTACTGAGTGGTACAGGATAAGCATATGTCTCTTCTGCTAACAAAGATGTAGAAATGGTATGTAGATCTTTAGATCAACCTGGGAAAATCAGTACAGGCTACACTGAGTGAAAAAAAGGAATTTCATGACTACAAGGAACTCCAACTTGGCTATCAGAACAAACAATAGCAAAAGTTCTAATAATTTCACAAATTGAGATCCAACCTGGTGCTATGGTGCATGCCTGTAATCTCAGAGCCTTGGGAGGCTGAGGCAGGAGGATCGAAAGTTCACAGCTAGCCTCAGCAATGGCGAGGTGCTAAGTAAAAATACATAAAAGGGCTGGGGATGTGGCTCAGTGGTTAAGTGCCCCTGAATGTTCAATCCCTGGTACCAAAAAATAAAAAAAATAAAAAAGAAGATTCAAAGAAAAGAAAATTTTAACCTAATCTACTTCTCCAAGTAAATTTTGAAAACAATTATTTAAAATTATCTAACAAAATTGAAGGTATTTAACAATTGTTATCCCAAAACCCAGTGCTTCCATACTTGGAATGTAACCTAGAACAGTGGTTCTCAAATAGTTTTAGCTCAGGATCCCTTAGAGTCTTAAAAATTAGGAAGAACCACAAAGGGCATTTGGCTTCATTTGGTTTTATACATTGCTATTTATCAGTGTTAGATAGTAAACTTTAGACAATTTTAAAGTGTTTATTGCATTTAGAAACAAGGAGAATAAGCCTGCTGTTAAAATAAACAGCATGTTTTATAAAACAAAAATTCCAAAACAAAAATGGAATAAAAACATGATGTTATTTTAAAGTTTTAGAAATACCTCTGTCTTTGGGATACTGCTGATCTCATATCTGCTTCTGAGATCAATCTGCCCTGATATAATTTTTTTGGTTCCAGCATTTCATGTAAATCTGGCCCCACACTGATGTGTACTTGACAAATGGAGTAGTATTTTAATAACCTTTTCAGATATTTATGGTATTCTTTTTGATACTACACCCAAACATCACAAGTGACATTTTTTTAAAGTGCACAATGACAGTGTGTAATGTAAAACCATGTGAAAGAACTTTTACACCTCTTGTCTTCTATAACCTGTATTTTGCAAGCATCTTAATCCATGCATAAGTTTGTAATATCAACCAATAGTTAGAAAATATGGATTCACTGAATTATACCTATCTTCCAAATGCTGACCCATTAATAATGCAATGTAAAAATCACTTTTATTAATATTATTTATTTAATCTGCAGAGTGTCTGCATTATCAGGAAACAAATTCAGCATGGCAGATAAAGGTTTTCAAAATTCTTATTTTTCTATTGAAAGAATAAATTTTTATTTTTGGCAATGGAGACTCTGTGTGCCTGTATATTTTTAACGATAGTCTCACTATTTATTTTTTTGTGGTGCTGGAGGTTGAATCCAGGGCCTCATACATGCTAAGCATGTGCTCTACCACTGAGCTACACCCCTAGCCCTCTCATTTTGTATTTTTGAGAAAATGTGTGGTAAATATTCATTTGATTAATTATTTTTTTAGCCATCCTTGCAAGTAAAACTTTGTATTTCATGAAAAACACATTAATCAAAAAAAAAAAAACAAAGTAGTTTGATTTGATTACACAATAGCTTTTTTCTCTAAGATTACCATTGTGCATTCAGTATGCAATTGTATGAATTCATGCTTAATTTTTGTTTTTAAAAAGACACACAATTGTGAATTTTTAAAAATTAAGAGTTTTGCTGCCATCAGGGAGTTCAGACTTTTTCCTGCTGCTGTTGTCTGGCAGTAAAGCATATAGGATTGTCTGTAGAGTTTGGTACCACTGTTCAATTGTGCAAAGGTGCTAGAAGTTTTAGCTGTCATCTATTTTACATCATCAGTACAATGAAAATGAAATGAAAAAAAGCACATAACATTTTTGTGTTAATAAATTTGTTTTTATTGCCTGGATCTCCTGAAAGAGTGTGGGAACCCCAGGGTTCTGTTCTATTCTGAGAATAATTGCATTAGAAAAACTTGTACTTGCCCACCAAATTGTATGTTTGAGAATGTTTACAGTGCCACTATGTGTAATAAAAATACTTGGAAATAGTTCAATGTCCATTAACTTAAGCACAGATCAATTGTAGTGTACTCTTAATGGGACTCTAGCTCAAGAACATACTGTTAGGTGAAAAATCTGGTATGTGAAAGATTATAGTCTGGTGGCTACGCTAGGACAGGACTCATTGAGGGTGGTATTTTTCTATTTTATTTCTCTTTGTATCTTAGAGTGCTTAGCACATAGTAGGCACTTAGTAAGTACTTATGTAATGAGTGAATGGTTTCCATTAAGCTACAAAACATGGATAATTCAAAAATATATTTTGTGAACACTGAGGAAATAAGTTCTTACAACTCTCCCTGGTTGTATTTTTTTTTTAATTTCAAAACTTGCTTCTGTCTTTAAAATTGACTCTACAAAAAGTTCTCATTTGTCCATATGATTATTTTTGCCATAATTAGTTCAATACAGTCAAATTTCCTATCCTCTATCCTTTCCCATAAGTCTCAATGGAAGCGAGGTTTATAGTTCATTTAATAAACTAGGGGAATGAGAGGCATTATGGTTAGAGAAATGTGTATGAATATGCTGTCTTAATGTTCCTTCGTTTATTTTGATTTCCAGTCTGTGCACCCTCTTCTCTCATGACCATCAAGTGCTTACAGATTGTGGCAGTTTTTGTTGTTTTCAGCACATCCTTTATATTCATTAAGTCGACAATGTTGATTTTTCGTTTAATGGGGAAAGAAAGGTTCTGAAAATTCAAAAATCTTGTTTAAAATGGACACATCTTGAGAGTCCATGTTATTTCTAGTGAGGGTATTTCTGCTGAGTTTAAACAGAAGTATATGTGTGTATGTGTGTGTGTGTGTGTGTGTGTGTGTGTGTAAAATTAAATTTTATAAACAGTCAAGTTGAAATCACTAGTGTAAATATACTTTACTCCTTTGATGGCTAAAAATTAGGTGCATTATTCCCCACATGTGCTAGTACTTCTAACAGAGGCCCTACCTCCAAAACCTGGAGAGTCATTTCCCCTGCTAAACCACCATTGAAAACCCTTTTTCCGTTTTCTTTCTCCTACTCACCTGGTCCCCTGCATCCATGAACCTATTAAATACTACAGCTTCTTTAAAGTTGGATGTTATCTCATACAGGGATTTTTATAATATCCCTTACAATGGTATATGAAGCAACTGAATGCAGAATAAGAACTGTTTCTATACATTTCTTTAGCATTTTAGAAAGACAGGTGGGATGAACAATGCTAGTGTAAATGCATTTGTCTCAAATATTACAAAACTGTTGGGATGTTATTCTCCTTGCCTCTAAATTATAGTCAGTGCCATCCTATCTGTGAGGTTCTTAAAGATTATAGGACCAAATAACTTCCTCTACACATAGACACTGAGGATTATCATCCCCATGGGAGGAAGGAGTTCATGGCATTAAAGAAGCACCACCTAAGAAGAGTAGAGTTGACTAATTTCTCTGTTCCCAGAATTATGGATAGTCATTAGACCATTACCTAGTATGAAAAATGGGTTGTTTTAGTGGACCTGTAGAGGAAAAAAAGTTTATTTTTAGAAATAATGACTATTAAAAAATACAAGTTAAAATATGGAGATATCATTCCCCGCCCCCCTTTCGAAATTCACAGAATGGTGCTAGTGCATGCTGGTGCAGGTGTTGGTGTGACTCGCAGGACTGACACACTGGCACACTAGTACCAGTTTTCCTGGAAGGCCATTTCCCACTGAGCATTGGTCCCTACAAGGTGACGCACATGTTCTGATTTGAAATTTTTCTAAGAACCAGAAGAAAGCAAGTGCATGTTCATGAATATGTATTTACATAGCACATATGAAGTATTTTTAGTTTTCATAAAAATTAAAAACAAGCTAAATAGCCAGCATTAGAGGTTTGTCATATATGAATATAAATAGTTTCAGATAACTATTAAAATAAGGTCATTTATTGACATAGAAATCTGGTCTTAGAATGTAAAAATGAAACAATTGAATTCAATTTTTTCATTAAAAGTTGTTTGTACATGCACACTAAACCAAAACAATTAAGATATAGTTAATGCCATGGGTAACAGCTGTCATTGTGCATAGAGAAATAGCCAATGAATTTTATTTGCTTATCTTGGTTCTTATTTTCTTTTCATATCATGTATTACATATGTGATGTTAAAAGTAAAAAGCTATTAACATCAAAAATCAAAAGAAAAAATCTGTTGTCTATTGAAAAGCAAGATTATTGTCTTTTTATTGCATTATAATTGCATTGGTTCAAATGTTTCTGGAAATAAATGATTCTTTAATAAGATCTTAGAAGTTTTTCATTCCATAAAATTTTTCTGAATGATGGCATTTCTTAATAATGACATTTGATGAATATCTTCTTGCTTTTTGTAGAGCATGTAGTGAACACATTAAAACAAAATAAGTCAGCAAAGTTGTCCTCACGGCTTTCACCATAAATGTAGAACATAATGAAGAAAAGTTCGATAAATTTAACAACTATTTAAAAATTCTCATGAGAAAAGCCACCAGCAGGAAATTCAAAAGCTCAGGGCAATTTGGGAAAATAATTTTTAGAACTTCTATCACAGTCAAAAGGCTAATTAAAGAATTTGTAACAAAATCAAGCAGATGAACCCAGTAACTCAGGAGAAACAGAGAGAAACAATATGAGCCAAGTACCCAGAAAATCAGAAACACACATGACTCCAAAAAAATAAAATTATGAAATAAAATATACTCAAATACTAAAATATTATATATCATGTTGACCAAATTCTAGACATTTCAGTAAAACTGTTCTTATGTCTATGGATAAAATCAACCATGCTGTATTCCACTGATCACTGCAGTCTAGGCTCAGAATCAAGGAGTAGGGAACGTAGACCCTATCTCTCAATGGGAGGTGTGTCAAAAATTTTTTATTCACCAAACTGTTTTCTTTGGAAGAACTTGAACAAGACCCTTAGACTGTATTAAGAAGTTTTTGAACATTGTATACAGTCTTTCTTCACGTTATCTTAAGTTATGTATACATGTACCCTGTGATCCAGACCTTTCACATTTTAGAAATGCTGATATGTTGCATAGTAGCAGGTGATGTATGTATGCAAGAAGTAATTCATCACAGCATTGTTGGGAAGGAACAGATATTTCAGCATCCAAATGTTTGTCAATAGGGTTCTGGCTCAATATACAGTAGTAGCCATGTATTCTTCTAAAAATGAATAAGATACATTGAAGGTATTAACACTGAAATTTTATGGACTGGGGATATAGCTTAGTTGGCAGAGTGTTTGCCTAGCAAGGACAAGGCCCTGGCTTCAATCCCAGCACCACCACCACCCCAAAAAAAAAAAAAATTGAAATTTTCCATAAAATATATTGGTAAAAGGAAGATTAGGAAGATTCAGGGTTCACACAGACACATAAAATATGCATGTATGTGGCATGCATGTAAATATTATTTACGTAAATATTATTTAAATAATCACATGCTGTTCCATTTTGCTTTTGGTGGATAAAATATTTCAAGAAATATACACAAGAAATTGGTATTTGTTGCTTCTAGAGAAGAGTACTGAATGACTGGAGATCAGGTTAGGAAGTTGACATTTTACTCTGTACTCCTTGCAAAACTTGGAGTTTGAAAGATGTGAATACATCATTTAGTCTAAAGTAAATGAGATACACAAAATTATAGAGTACTACTGTTTTTTCCCAGTCTTAAGGTCGTCATGTAATGTCATCATGTGGTATTAAACTGCAAAAGGATAAAGTAAGCAGGTCATTTCTTTAGATTTCTATGTGCTTTCCCCCCGTCCCCTTCTCTTGCTTGATTTGTCTACTCCATTAGGCAAAGCAGAGACAGTGAACAAATATGAGTGACAGACTGTCATTGAGAAAGTTCACGGGGGAATTTTTATGAGTTTATGACATCTTCGTTAATAAGCGCTTAAAATTAACATCTTATGAGATGTTAACAAAGACGTGAACTCCAGTGCAATTTGAGCTGTTTCATATGCATGTATTTTTAAGGTAACTGAGCTTTTCCTTTTCATCATACATAATTTATTTCATTTTACCTGGTCTGTATATTACCTGTAGATGTTGACCTAGTATCTTCTTTTTTTTTTTTGTGAGAGAGTCTCCAGAATGTAGTTTTCTTATAATCTCATCCCATTTGTTTATTGTCGTACAAAGACACTGCCTCAAAACTAGTGAATTAAAAGAATCATTTTGCCTAGTTTGTGATTTGCTGGGTAAGGACATTGGGAAGGGCTCAGCTGGGTGGTTTGCTTTGGATGCACAGTGGGACTGGAAGAGCCACTCCATGGTGACTACTTCACTTGTGGCACCTGAATTCTTGGGCCCTTTCTCTTCATATGCACATTATCCCATCTGGCCTTTCCTTATGGCTCAGGCTTCTCACAGCATGGAGATATTAGGGTAGTCACACCTTTCCTTTGGAACTCACTTCCACAATCTAGTATTTCAAAAGCAGAAAGGAGAATTGCTGTTCTCTTTGGGACTCAACCAGACTTTCATGGGATATTTCTGCCATATTCCATTGTTTGATGCAGTCCAGAATCTCTTCAGATTCAAGGAAGAGGATGTAGACCACACTTCTCAGCAGTGAACAAATGGCACGATATTAGAAGCAAACTAAGAGGCAATGTAGACCCCACTTCTCAGCGTGTCAAAGAACTGTTGGCCAGTTTTAATTCCCTAACTCCCTTTTTTGGAAGGACTTGAGACTGTGTTGGGAAGATTTGTGAACATCATCACTTAAATCCCAGAGTATACCTCCTTAATTGCAGTTTGTCTGTTCTTCTGTTTTAAGGCAAAGCATTTTATTTTCTTTACATTGTTAATAAATATATGTTAATAAATATAGGAGGGAACTAACAGGTGCAGTCTTTTCTTTCTCTTAATTCAAGCAGTGTAAGTCATGTCTCTCAGTCACAAACCTCTTTGGATTCTTTATTCCCTGAAAGCCTTTTGAAAGTAGCTTCCTTGGTCTTCCATCATAGTATGTCAAGCAGATTGAAATTGCCTCTGGGAACCTTGTCCTAAAGTGCCATTACAGGTTGAGTGCTCCTTAGACAAAATGCTTGGTACCAGAAGTATTTAAGATTTTGGAGTGTTTTAGGTTTTGGAATGTTTGCATAGCCTTTATCAGTTGAGCATTCCTAATCTAAAAATCCAAACTATTACAAAATCTAAGAGTCTCAGCATTTTCAGCATTCAAAAAGTTTCAGATTTCCGATTTTCCCATTTGAGGGATGTTCAACATGTGTTAATAAGACAACACTGGCATTTACAGGAAGTCCTCAACTCTTTTCCTGGTTTGGTCTGAAAGTGTCCCCCAACATTCATATGTTGAACTTAATTATTTAATTATTCAATAGTATTAAGAGATAGAGCTGTTAGTAAGTGATTGAGTCATCAGAGTATAGGCCTCATTAATGGGATTAGTGATTTTATAAAATAGTTGAAGGGAACTAGGTAGGCCCAGTTTGTCTTCATCAACCTTCTGGAGGATGCACCATCTTGGAAGTGAGACCCTGTCTCTAAATAAAATATAAAAATGAACTGGGGATGTGACTCAGTTTATAAGTGCCCCTGGGTTCAATCCCTGATACCAAAAGACAGAGGCCAGGTACTCCAGACATGAATCTGTAGTGCCTTAATGTTGGACTTCTCAGCCTCCAGAACTAACTCTTATAAATATATTTCTCATTTTTATGAAGGACCAATTCTTAGATATTTTGTTATAGCAGTAGAAATGGACTAAGACCATACCATTCAACCAGTAGGCTGGGCTGTACATCTTGTTTGCTTCTCTTTCCTTAATACCAGGCAATTCATGGTCAGTATATTGGCTATGTAAATGAACAGTGACAAAAATTATTGTCCTTTGAAATTCTTATGAACCACTCCACTTAACTCTTTCAACTTCTATTTTCTTATATCTTCTTCATCCAGTTTCCTAAGGCATTTCTTTGATACCAGTTTTTTCTTCCTTTTATTCATCACATTGAAACTGAAGTGATCCTCCTAAAATTAAAAAAAAATTATGGTGTGATTTCTCTGCTAGAATTTCTTTAATTAATGGGTCTTTTGCCACCAGAATAAAGTCACATAAATTACAAGCCTCAGAGTGATTGGCCCCAGCTTTATTGTACCCTCCTTTTGACCTAGTTTCCCCTTCTTATGTGATGTTTCAACTGCAGATGACTTTGGTTCCCCCAATAAGCTTCACTTATTGTAACGATAGTGATCTTCAGGTCTGTGTGCATTACAAGCCCTTTGCCACATCCCTCTCCCCTTCCCTTTGCATCTCCTTCACCTTTCTCGCTTGATAGATCTCAAGTTGGAGAACCCCAGGGTAGGTGGATTCCACTTTCCTGTGCTCCTGTTGTACCCTCTCATTTGTCCCATGGTTAATATTACTTAATATTTTGATGTTGTCCTTGCTATATCTTCTCTTAGACTGGAAGCCTGGGAGAATTAGAGGCTGGGGTTTTTGCTCTGTTACCAAAACCTAGAGCACTGCCCCATATAAAAATCACTTCTGTGAATAAGTAAAACTAGTAAATACACTGTGGCTAATGAGCAAAGTGACCTATTTTCACCAGCAAAAGTTTTCTGCTAACCAAAAATTAGCTTCCTTCCCTTACCATCCCCTCCTTTCCTTACCTTCTTCATCACATTTTAATCTTGACAGTTGAGATTTTTTAAAAAATGATTTCAAAAAATGCTATTAGGTCTAAAATTATGAATATCAGTTTTCATTTTTTCATAAAAGCTTAGAAGTGAGCAGTAGTAGAATTTCTGTCCAACAGCTAACGCGATGATCAATTTCCTTTTTTCCCCATAATTAGTTGAAATTAGTTGGTGTAGAGACTCGAGTAATGTGGTACTAGAAATCTGGTTTGTTCTACAGGGTTTTCTTGTCCCTGTGCTATTAACAGTTTCTTTCCCTGACCTTGAACCTATCCTTGAAGGCTCTGTCTGCAGCCCGTTTGTGGAGCTCAGGTGACATGCTGGGCTTATCTCATCAGGTCTTCAGTGTTGTCTCTCCCTTGCAAATGTGAATAACCCCTCCACATAGTTGTAATATGTTGAATTCCTAAAATTCTTACAAGAAGGTTTCATGTCTATAGGGAGCACTTTAATTAGAGAATCTCTGTACCCTAAATTTTGTCAAATGCTTCATTCCTTTAAAGCAGCTTTTCTGAACTTGATTACCTCAGAGTTGTGGAAGATGTGGTCTCTCTGATCTTGGGCTCTGCTGAACAACTGATTGGCTTGATGTGCAGGGTGGCTTATTCTCTGGAATGCTGAGTGTGTTGCAGAATTCTGTAATCTGTCTTGGTTAGTGCACTGTCTATGGGTTATCAGTCATTACTTGGAAAGAAAATGGTCTTCTCTGTTCCATGCGTCTGAATTTCAACTGCAGCTATGTTATAAGTCAAGTATGTGCATGTCTGAATTCAATCTATTAATTTCTGCTGCATGAGTACAATTTTAGGAGCATGGAAGACTATATGGGCATGGTAGTAGATACAAATTGTGGCTATGTTCATATGAATATATTCCAAGAGCTGAGATATAATTGTCAATGTATAAAAATACAAATAAATAAAAACCCCTTTGCTACAACTATTGAGAGTGTATAGTCTAAAACTCCTACTGTGTTTTCTACTTGATTTCCCCAGATCAGAGAATCTCACATGAATGGAATGCTATTACAAAGCTGCTATTACTTTATATAGCTTTATTTTAAATCACCTTGCTTTTTCAAAGATTTTTAAAAATGTATGCCCTCAAATATGAAAAGCACATTTGGATCATTTTTTTAAAAAGGAAAATAAATTTAATGGATGCCAAACTATTTGAAAATTGGCATGCTTTGCCATTATTGTGATAATGTTTGTAGGTAATTCAGGATTTTCAGAACTGAAATAAGGTTCAATCCTATGTATGTCAAAATCAAAGAGTTCTCATCCAGGAGATAGGAGACCTGGGTTCTGGTCAAGGTTCTGCATTAGTCTACCATCCTTGCTTTCTTTATGCCAATATTGTACCTCTGACTGCTTAGTCTACTTCTCTGTGGAAAAGAGGAGCAGGACAGAATGTGATCTAGGACCTATAAAATTTCATGGCTGTCCTTGATTTTAATAAGTGCACCAAACAAATAATAAATAGGACAAGTTGACTTTAAGCCTGGGCAACCCGTACAGAATAATGAACACAGAGGACAAGTCACACAAAATTAGCCACTTAGCTCAGTGTCTTTGAGATGTTAACTCTGAATGCTTAGAAAGCTTTTACTAATGGACTGTTTTCTTTCAGGTAGGGTATTGATTGTCACTGACACCATAGCAAAGCAGTAATAGGAAGGGGAGGTGTGTGAGAAGGTGATTAGCTTGTGGCACACAGAATCTGTGGAGGAGGCAGTTTGGGTTCTCAGAATCACTTGTGCAGCTTCTTTGTGATTCATCAGAGCTGAAAATTTCCAGTCTTGACCAACATTCCCAGCAGTATGTTTTAGAACCAACTTTAACCGCTCATCTGCTTCTGTTATTATTTTCTTTGTTAAGTCAGGACTGGAAGGGATATCATTCTATGGAGAACAATACAAATTTGTAAAAGGTATTACCAAAAATACATCCTGCCTATATATTTAGTATGTGCTGTATATTGCATATGATTTAAAGGTATACATTTTATATTTTATAATCTCTGAATTTGGGAGTATGTATAATTGGTGACATCTCCTTATTAAAACTGACAGTCCCTTTTTTCTTAGTGGTAAATAAAATGCAGATGCCTCTTATACTCAATGATATCTTTCATTAATGGATTATACTATTAACCCATATCACCAGACATGATTTAAGTTCCTTTTTCTGTCAGTGTTCATAATAGAATAGAGGCCACAGAAAGCCTCCATTAAGATGGTTGAAATGTTGGGCATGGAAGAACTTTGCTAAAAATACCTGTTCACAAGTTGCAATTCACCACTGAGTCAACTTTCTCCTGCCACTCCTCTGCAGCCCTTGTTTGTTCCCTTTGCTAGCTAGTAAAAAGTGTTTTTATGGAATGAAAACTCTTTAAGTAAATGGATTTTCCTCTTTGCAAATGCACTTCCTTACAAGAAAATAGGTGTAAAGCACTCAGCCCAGAGCCTGACACAGAATAAATGGTAACCATAAAGTATCTTCTGGGTAAAGCACTTTCGAGCTAAGTGCATGGATTCTGCATTTCCATATTTAGCCCTTGGTGATGGTAGCCATCTCTCACCAGGGACAATGAAGAGCCAAACTTCGATGTAGTAAGTCAAAGAAACATCCAGCTTAAAAATTACTGGAGCACTCTCACAATGGAAATACCTAGGCTCTAAGGTATTGGTAATTTTTAAATTTTTTATTTTGAAATATTTTCTGATCAAACTGTTACAAAAACAATTCCTATAAATCTTTCTCTCAGATTCCCCAAACTAACATTTTCAAGCACTGCAGCACAATTATCAAGACCATGACATTGACCTTGATACAATAATGTTTTTGAATCCAGACATAAGTGCACTTTTCCTGTGATGGGCAGAAAATAAATGTGTTTGGTTTTGTTGACTAGAAGGTCTCCAAAGCTGCTACTCACCTCTGTCTTTGTAGTACAAGAGCAGCTATAGAAGATACTTAAATGAATGGTTATGGCATAAAAATAGGTAACTAGCTGCCTCAGTTTGCAGTGCATGAAGTCAAACTTACACACATTTGAAAAATTTTCCACTTATATCCTTTCTTTGGTCCACAGTCCAATCCCAGTTCACATGTTGCAGGTAGTTGTTCTATCTCCTTATTCTTTAAGTTGGAACAGTTTTTCAGTCTGTTTTTATATATATATATATATATATATATATATATATATTTTTTTTTTTTTTTTTTTTTTTTTTTTTGCGGTGCTGGGGATCAAACCCAGGTCCCTGTGCTTGTAAGGCAAGCACTTTACCAACTGAGCTATCTCCCCAGTCCCTTGTTTTTATATTTAATGACTTCTGAACTTCCAGTGCATACTGTGCAGTTATTTTGTAGGGCATATGTCAGTTTAGACTTTTGTTCTGAGTCTTCATGGATATATTTATATTGTGCATTTTCATGAAGCATCATGCAGATATGATGTCATGGCCTTCTCTTTGCATTATATCAGTAGATGCATAATCAATTTTGTCCCATTATTGGTGATGCCAGCATGGGTCATTTGTTTAATGTGGTATCTGTCAGGTTTCTCCACAGTAAGGTTATTTTTCCATTGGTCATTTAAATGTTACTGTTTTTCCCTTTGTAATTACAATATGGTGAGATACTTTGAGAATACATACATATTGTTTGTTTCCCTTCGTACACGTGCCCATTAATTTTAGCACCTTTGGATGATTCTTTTTGTTTTACTTGTCTGGCCCTAGAGTCAGGGTACTTTCCCAAGGCATCCTGGTTCTTTTCGGTTTTTTTTTGTTTTTGTTCTTTTTTTGTTTTTTTTTATTGTTTTTTTTTTGTTTGTTTGTTTGTTTGTTTTTAAAGAATAGTGCAGTATTTAGAAACCATGTTCAAAGAGGTTGGGTATGTTATTGTATTGGAATACCATGGTTTCAGACCCTCTCGGTGAACAGAACTAGAAAATATATGCACATACATTTGCACAAACACATGCATTTGTGTCTAGTTATATCTGTAAGTATTTATATATATAATCCACAAGTTTATATATATCTCTAATTTCAGTCTAATGAATCTACTTTTTCCTTATTCATTTTTATAACTCCTCTTTTTTTCTGATAAGAAAATTGACTACTGTTATCCATAGTATGCTTACTTATTTGTTCAATCAAGGAATTAAATGAGGTAATAGTGAATCTACAACCCATACTCTTTGCAAGCAATCCTACCATTTGAAATCAGTTCTTTTTGTCTTCAGCCTTAAGTCGTGAATGTCTTAGTCAATGTCTTACTTCCAAGGTAACTAGGTTAGTCAGATTTCTGTTGTGATAAATCATCTAAGATAACTTAAAGGAAGAAGGGTTTATTTTGACTCATGGTTTCAGTCTATGGTCACTTGAGGAAGACACTGGCATCTCAGTGTCCCCTTCAAGGGCACAATGGTCTAATTCCTTCCACTTGGCCTCACTTCTTTAAGCTTCCACACACACACATCTACTCCACAGAGACATAGGCAGGCTACCAAGTATTTAGCACTTGGGATTATTTCAGGAACTATGTCAGTTACCTAGGTTACCTCCTCACCTAGGTGTGGTCGTGCTCTTCTTTCCTAATACAGTTACTTTCATTTGTCAGTGGTCATATGCCATCCTCCCTTCTTGTTTTAATTATTCATCACATAGTACATGAAGCATGATCAAAGTTCTAAAGTCAAAAATACACTAAAGGTTATACTCAGGGAAGTGTCATTCTATCCAGCCTTTCTGTTCCAGTGCCATTTACTCATTCTCTATTCAATTCCCATTGATCTCTTGGGTGTAAAGCAGTCTCATAAGTGTCTTGCATAGCCTTTCTATATTTCATTTTGCCGAAGTGAGCTTATACATGACTCTTTTTGTTTGTTTTTTGGTGCTGGAGATTGAACCCAGGACCTCACACATGAGGTCATGTACCATTGAGCTTCATCTCTATTCCCAGTAGGTATTTTTACATAGTCTTTTATTTCTAGCAGGATATCAATGTACATGAAGTTTTTTTTTTTTTAATTGTTGCATTGTCTGGATTTGCAAAGTATTAGAAACACATTAAGAGAGAGGTTGAATTAACTATTGTACATCCATGAACTGCTGTGTTGGTATAACAAAGAATGAAAATCTGTCTGAACTCATTCAGAGATAATTCTAGGATATATTATTATTAAATGTTTACATAAGGAATAGTTTCAAGTAAAATCCCAGCTGAAAACCCCTATAACATGTGCTTCCAAACAGTATTTCCTCCACTAATTTTTGCCCCAAATTCTTTCACTGGAGGCTTATCTTTTTAGACTTTCAGTTTTTAATCCCATCTTCCTCTTTATCACCACAAAAAGTGCACATGTGAGAGATAACCCAGTTGCCAGTCTTTTCCTGTCAAGGAAGACAGAGGGTTTGAGGACCTCTTTGAACCAAGATGGCAGTTGTACTTCCTGTAGACTCTAGGCACTGGGGGCAGTGGAGAGACATATCACCAAAGGGGAATAGAAACCTGGTAATATGTAAAACTAATAGTTTTTCTTACTAGAGGCCAGCTCATTTAGGATCTAGTCAATGCTTTGTACCTTACTGGGGGACAAATGAGAGTTTAATGAATAAGTCATAGTGCAGAAGCCCTGATTTAAAACTTTCAACCACAGTTTATATTCATTAGGCAATGAAAATACTGTTCATGGTTTTGGGGGAAAGAAACAGTGATAAATAAGTCATAACAAATTAAAATTAAATCTCTGCCCATTTTAAGCAAATTAGTAAGCACAAATTTTCAGACTCAGTTCACATCCTACTCCCTACCCCTCAAATGTTATGAATTTTTGTAAAGTAGGAAAGAGAAATGAAGCTATGATCTCTTAGAGACTCCTGGGATGCTTGACCAAAAGTAGGCATACTTAGAATTAAATTGCATTTAAATTAATTGCATACTTTTTTCTAAACCACACATTCCTAGGGTATTGGAATACACAGTTTTATATTCTTTTCTTACTTTTTCCTTTGCTCAGGTGATTTGCTAATGAATTTCTTGCATTTTCTTCTGCGTCCATCTCCCTCTTGCCAAATGCTTTGTGTATGCTTATCCCCTAGCATGCATAATTCCCCTTATTTGGCTAATTGCATTTGGTTTTCAGGTCACAACATAGATGTAATTTCTGAGGCAATTTTTCCATGATCCTCCAGAATTGGTGAAAGAAAAATTGTTTTGTGTTTGTGTTAGTTGTCTTTTCATGGGTGTGATCAAAATACTGGAGAAGATCAGCTGATAGGAGAAAGTGTTGTTTGGGGGTCACAGTTCAGTCCATGCTTGGCAGACTCCATTGCTCTGGGTTTGAGGTGATGCAGAACATTATGGTGGAAGGGCATGGTGGAAGAATGCTCCTGAACTTATCATACCCAGGAAGCAGAGCATGTATTGATCCAGGGACAAGATACATAATTCCCAAGGGCACAGCCCCAGTGATCTACTTCCTATAGTTCTTCCTGCCTATAATTATCACCTAAAAATCTATTCAGATTGTTAATCTATCAAATGGATTAATCTCTCATTAAGCTATAACTCTAATAATCTAGTCATTTCCCCTCCACATTAATGCATTTTCATGTGAGCTTTTTACAGGACACCTCATACCCAAACTGTAACAGTATTTATGTTGTCAATGCATCTAGCAAACTATAGTGTGTTTGCTTACATATTTACCAGGTTAACCTTCCTGTAAGGTTATTTGATTGCAAAGGGTATGTCTCATGTACCCATTAGATGCACCTAGAACAGTATTGACCACTCACACTATTTGCTGAGTGAACTGGGCTCAATGATGCATTCCTATAATCCCAACTGCTCAGGAGTCTGAGAGAGGAGGATTGTGAGTTGAAAGCCAGCCTCAGGAACTTAGCAAGACCCTGTCTCTAAGTAAAATATTTTAAAAATGGCTGGGGATGTGGTTAAGTACCCCTGGGTTCAATCCCTTGTACCAAAACAAAACAAAACAAAACAAAAAACATTATTTGCTAAGTGAATAAATTTAACAATAGTTCAACGATTTGGGATGCTAGATAATGTTGAAAACTAGGTCCTCATTCCTAATCAAGGAGAGGCTGTGGATACAGTTGGAAATATTGAAAAGCAATTAATAAAAGGAAACAGCACTATTATAGCCTAATTACTACCATTTCAGATATAGTACATATTTTTGTCACATGGTAGCTTGATAATAAGCCTACTCACTTAAGATTAGTAGAAATTATTTTCTTAGCTCATGTCATAATAGAGATTATCAGTTTAGCGCAATCTTCCTTTCTACAACTCCAAGTGGGATGCGATTAATGAAATAATTTGAAATTTGTAGCTATTTGACATGCCTGTAGTGTTTATAATTTAGTTAGTGAAAGTAACAAAACCTGCAGATCTCTTGACTTAAAATGTACTTTCGCTGAAGAACTTCTTAGAACCTGTCATATACTGCTCTTGTCCATCTCTCAGAGGATTTAGTACACATCATTTCCAAAATGATCATAGAGCACATTCTTCTTCATCCTCACAACTGCACATCTTTTAAAAGAAGTCTTATTACTGTCTCTCCCTCTCTACTGAGAGAATGATTGGTGAGTTCTTTACCTCTTTCTCCCTTTTCTTCTGTTTTCATACCCTTCTACAAGCCTCTCTACCTTTAAAAGGTTTTTTTGATTTCTCATTTCTTCCTGGAAGGAAGGGATGAAGGAGGCAGGGAGGGAAGGAAGAGAGAAGGCAGATTTTAGATGTACTTTGTTGCTATAGCAGGAACCTCAAATTAATCATTTTGGGAACCAGTGTGTTGGTAGTGGATGTGGGATTGGCCTCCTACAACTTGCCCCCAGGGTGGGAGAACATTTGCAGTTATTGGAAACATAATTGAACTATTGGAATGTGCATATCACAACTACATAAACTCTCACATGCTTCAGTTCTGTTCCTGTCATTATTTAAAGCAGTGAGTATAAACATTCTAGTGTCAAAAATTTAAAAAAAAATATGGCATTAATCAGAGAATTTGTCATGATGCTACACTGGGTTATAGGAGCCTGAAATTTGCTTCTGTGCTTGGCTTTGTCTCCTTAGTTTGTTCTACAAAATGAGCCAAGCCAGTTAATCACGCTGTCATGTGGCGTGGGCCAGAACAAAAAGGTTGCTAGTACATAAGTCATTTACAGTGCCCTTTGCTCCTTCCTTTCTCTCTGCCCCATTTGTTTCTTTCCTGTCTCTTTCCACTTCTTTATACTCCTTCTCTTTTCATTAGGAGGCAGGTTTGCTGTAAAGCTTGCCTGAGCACAGAGGTGTAAACCTGCCTTTGGTTTTAGTTGGAAGTAGTGGTTTCATAATGTGGAAGAGCTCATGGTGGAACAAACCAGGTAAAGTTATGTCCATAAGTGACATTTCCAAATGCCTAGCAAGAGAAACAACAAGACTCGTATACCATGAATCAAAATGCAGTCTGTAAAAGTTAAAAAAAAAAAAATTAAAAAAACAAATAAAATTAAAAAGTTTTTAAAAAAGACTACAAAGGTGATGAAAGTGTAATAATACTGTCACTTAGATTGGAAGAATCATTTTGGTTAATTAGCACCCCCACCATTGTTATTTTGAAAAATCTCTAAACCTATGTAGAGGAGTTTAAAGAACAGAACAATGAACAATGATATTAAGAGCACATCATTCAGTTTTATCAGTTACCAGTATTTTGCAGTATTTACACATACATTCTCCCTCTTCCCCTCCCCCACCACACACATACTGTTTTAAAATAAAGGAAGCTACATGTCCCTTCACAGTTCATTCCTTAGTACTTCAGTCTATTCCTTGCTAAAAACCAAAGACATTCTGTTACAAAAGTACCGTGTCATGTCACATTCAGGGAAATTTAAGATGAATTAAAATAGTTTTGTTTTTTTTTTTAAATTTATTTATTTATTTTTTTATTGTAGAAATATGGGATACATGTTGTTTCTCTATTTGTACATAGAGTCAAGGCATACCATTTGTGTAATCATACGTTTACATAGGGCAATGATGTTTATTTTTTTTTTCCTTCCCCCCCACCCCTCCCATCCCTCTTTTCCCTCTATACAGTACTTCTTTCCTTCATTCTTACTGCTCTCCTTATCCCTAACCCTAAACCTAACCCTAAACCTAATGCTAACTCCTCCCACCCCCCATTATATGTCCTCATCCGCTTATCAGCGAGATCATTCGTCGTTTAGTTTTTTGAGATTGGCTTATCTCACTTAGCAGGATATTCTCCAATTTCATCCATTTGCCTGCAAATGCCATAATTTTATCATTCTTTATGGCTGAGTAATATTCCATTGTATATATATGCCACAGTTTCTTTATCCATTCATCAACTGAAGGGCATCTAGGTTGGTTCCACAATCTGGCTATGGTGAATTGAGCAGCAATGAACATTGATGTGGCTGTATCTCTGTAGTATGCTGATTTTAAGTCCTTTGGGTATAGGCCAAGGAGTGGGATAGCTGGGTCAAATGGTGTTTCCATTCCAAGCTTTCTGAGGAATCTCCACACTGCTTTCCAGAGTGGCTGCACTAATTTGCAACCCCACCAGCAATGTATGAGTGTTCCTTTTTCACCACATCCTCGCCAACACCTATTGTTGCTTGTATTCTTGATAATCGCCATTCTAATTGGGGCGAGATGAAATCTTAGGGTAGTTTTGATTTGCATTTCCCTTATTACTAGGGATGTTGAACATTTTTTCATATATCTGTTGATTACTTGTAGATCTTCTTCTGTGAAGTATCTGTTCATTTCCTTAGCCCATTTGTTGATTGGATTATTTGTATTCTTGGTGTAGAGTTTTTTGAGTTCTTTATAGATTCTGGAAATTAGCGCTCTATCTGAGGTATGGTTGGCAAAGATATTCTCCCACTCTGTAGGCTCTTTCTTCACTTTGCTGATAGTTTCCTTTGCTGAGAGAAAGCTTTTTAGTTTGAATCTATCCCAGTTGTTGATTCTTGCTTTTATTTCTTGTGCTATGGGAGTCCTGTTAAGGAAGTCTGATCCTAAGCCAACAAGTTGAAGATTTGGACCTACTTTTTCTTCTATAAGATGCAGGGTCTCTGGTCTGATTCCGAGGTCCTTGATCCATTTTGAGTTGAGTTTTGTGTAGGGTGAGAGATAGGGGTTTAATTTCATTCTATTGCATATGGTTTTCCAGTTTTCCCAGCACCATTTGTTGAAGAGGCTATCTTTTCTCCATTGCATATTTTTGGACCCTTTGTCTAGTATGAGAAAATTGTATTTATTTGGGTTTGTGTCCATGTCCTCTATTCTGTACCATTGATCTACCTGTCTATTTTGGTACCAATACCATGCCGTTTTTGTTACTATTGCTTTGTAGTAGAGTTGAAGATCTGGTATTGCAATACCCCCTGCTTCGCTCTTGCTACTGAGGATTACTTTAGCTATTCTAGGTTTTTTATTCTTCCAGATGAATTTCATAATTGCTTGCTCTATTTCTGCAAGGTACATCGTTGGGATTTTAATTGGAATTGCATTGAATCTGTATAGCACTTTAGGTAGTATAGCCATTTTGACAATATTAATTCTGCCTATCCAGGAACATGGGAGATCTTTCCATCTTCTAAGGTTTTCTTTAATTTCTTTCTTTAGTGTTCTGTAGTTCTCATTGTAGAGGTCTTTCACCTCTTTTGTGAGATTGATTCCCAAGTATTTTATTTTTTTCGATGCTATTGTGAATGGGGTAGTTTTCCTAATTTCTCTTTCTGAAGATTCATCACTTATGTATAAAAATGCATTGGATTTATGAGCATTGATCTTGTAACCTGCTACTTTACTGAATTCACTTATGAGTTCTAAAAGTTTTCTGGTGGAATTTCCAGGTTCCTCTAAATATATAATCATGTCATCAGCGAACAGGGATAGTTTGAGTTGTTCTTTTCCTATTCGTATCCCTTTAATTTCTTTGGTTTGTCTGATTGCTCTGGCTAGAGTCTCAAGGATGATGTTGAATAGAAGTGGTGAAAGAGGGCATCCCTGCCTTGTTCCAGTTTTTAGGGGGAACGCTTTCAGTTTTTCACCATTTAGAATGATATTAGCCATGGGCTTAGCGTAGATGGCCTTTATAATGTTAAGGAATGTTCCCACTACCCCAATTTTTTCTAGTGTTTTGAACATGAAGGGATGCTGTATTTTATCGAATGCTTTTTCTGCATCTATTGAAATAATCATGTGATTCTTAACTTTAAGTCTGTTGATATGGTGAATGACATTTATTGATTTGCGAATGTTGAACCAACCTTGCATCCCTGGGATAAAACCCACTTGATCGTGGTGCACTATCTTTTTAATATATATTTGTATGTGATTTGCTAAAATTTTGTTGAGAATTTTTGCGTCGATATTCATTAAGGATATTGGTCTGAAATTTTCTTTCCTTGATGTGTCTCTGTCTGGTTTAGGTATCAGGGTGATATTGGCTTCGTAGAATGAGTTTGGGAGGGTTCCCTCCTCTTCTATTTCATGGAATAGTTTGAGGAGTATTGGAATGAGCTCTTCTTTAAAGGTTTTGTAGAACTCGGCTGAGAACCCATCAGGTCCTGGACTTTTCTTTGTTGGTAGGCTTTTGATGACCTCTTCTATTTCATTGCTTGAAATTGGTTTATTTAAGTTGTGTATGTCCTCCTCGTTCAGTTTAGTTAATTCATATGTCTCTAGAAATTTGTTGATGTCTTCGAGGTTTTCTGTTTTGTTGGAGTATAGATTTTCGAAATAGCTTCTAATTATGTTTTGTATTTCACTCGTGTCTGTTGTGATGTTACCTTGTTCATTCCGAATTTTAGTAATTTGAGTTTTCTCCCTCTTTCTCTTTGTTAGTGTGGCTAAGGGTTTATCAATTTTATTTATTTTTTCAAAGAACCAACTATTTATTTTGTTAATTTTTCCAATTGTTTCTTTTGTTTCAATTTCATTGATTTCAGCTCTGATTTTAACTATTTCCTGTCTTCTACTACTTTTGGTATTGGTCTGCTCTTCTTTTTCTAGCGCTTTGAACTGTAGTGTTAAGTCGTTTATTTGTTGATTTCTACTTCTTTTTTTGGAATTAAAAGTTAATATGAACTTATGTAACTTCATAAATTTAATATAAACTTAAGATAATATATGTGATACATTGATAGTTGTATATTACACAATATGTAATGTATATAATGTATATAATATATAAGGTATATCATGTTCATTCCTTCAGACCCTGGTTAACATGTGGGAACCCTAACCCTCAAATGTGAAAAGGAGTTCTTTGGAGATAATTAGGGTTATATGAGGTCATTCAGATGGGGTCCTTATGATGAGACTTAACACCTTATAAAAAGAAGCACCAGAGAATTTTCTCTTTCTCCCATGCTTCCACATCAAGGAAAGTCCACATGAAGTCCTTTTGCTAGCCAAGGAGAGTCCTGACCATGCTGGCATTCTGATCTTGGACTTCTGGCCTCCAAAACCTTGAAAAATGAAATTATTGCTGTTTAACCCAACCATCTAATGATATTTGGTTTAGCAGTCCAAGCTAAGACAACATTATATAATTATAGATAGAAAAATAAATGATGTGTTTAATATATCATTGTCCAACACATTTTATGTAATGATGTATGAATTTAAGTTCAGGAAAACAATGCTGCTGAGCACATTGTATTTCAATGAGCTGACACTCAACTCGTGTCTCCCTTGAAGGTAGCTCCTTAAGGTTGAGAATCATGTTGTATTTTCAGGGTTCATATACTATTCATCTTTGTACTTTCAGCCTCTAGACAGTGCTGGTGTAGTGAAGAAAATACGAAGTTAAATTATTCTTTGAAATCTTTTATTGATATTAGCAGGAAGAATGATATTTCTTTAATCAGATTTTAGTGACTCTGGAGTAGAAATAAAGCGTACATGCACTTCAGGAATAGTGCTGGTATAGTGAATGGGAAACTCTATTCCTGAAAAGAGTGGGGCAGAGGTGCTCTTGTTTCCACAAATGCTTTACCTCTGTCAGGGAAAGCCTTAGTTCATATTAAGTTTGTGAATACACTGTCTCCAGTTTCCATCTATTTATTATGAAGAATTTGTTTAGTTGGGTATGTTTATCCATAGATGTATCCTGTGGGGTGATTTTTTTTCTCTTCTGATTTGTTTTCTTTTCTTTTTTTTTTTTAATTGTGAACAAATGGGATACATGTTCTTTCTCTGTTTGTACATAGAGTAAAGGCATACCATTTGTGTAATCATACGTTTACATAGGGTAATGTTGGTTGATTCATTCTGTTATTTTTTCCCCTTCCCCCCACCCCTCCCATCCCTCTTTTCCCTCTATACAGTCCTTCCTTCCTCCATTCTTACCACCCTCCTTATCCCTAACCCTAAACTTAACCCTAACCCTAACGCTAACCCCTCCCACCCCCGATTATATGTCCTCATCCGCTTATCAGCGAGATCATTCGTCCTTTGGTTTTTTGAGATTGGCTTATCTCACTTAGCATGATATTCTCCAATTTCGTCCATTTGCCTGCAAATGCCATAATTTTATCATTCTTTATGGCTGAGTAATATTCCATTGTATATATATGCCACAGTTTCTTTATCCATTCATCAACTGAAGGGCATCTAGGTTGGTTCCACAATCTGGCTATGGTGAATTGAGCAGCAATGAACATTGATGTGGCTGTATCTCTGTAGTATGCTGATTTTAAGTCCTTTGGGTATAGGCCAAGGAGTGGGATAGCTGGGTCAAATGGTAGTTCCATTCCAAGTTTTCTAAGGAATCTCCAAACTGCCTTCCAGAGAGGTTGCACTAATTTGCAACCCCACCAGCAATGTATGAGTGTTCCTTTTTCCCCACAACCTCGCCAACACCTGTTGTTGCTTGTGTTCTTGATAATCACCATTCTGATTGGGGTGAGATGGAATCTTAGAGTGGTTTTGATTTGCATTTCTTTTATTACTAGAGATGTTGAACATTTTTCCATATGTTTGTTGACTGTTTGTAGGTCTTCTTCTGTGAAGTGTCTGTTCATTTCCTTAGACCATTTGTCGATTGGATTATTTGTAGTGTTGGTGTTGAGTTTTTTGAGTTCTTTATACATTCTGGAGATTAGTGCTCTATCTGAAGTATGATTGGCAAAGATTTTCTCCCACTCTGTAGGCTCTTTCTTCACTTTGCTGATAGTTTCCTTTGCTGAGAGAAAGCTTTTTAGTTTGAATCTATCCCAGTTGTTGATTCTTGCTTTTATTTCTTGTGCTATGGGAGTCCTGTTGAGAAAGTCTGGTCCTAAGCCGACATGTTGAAGATCTGGACCTACTTTTTCTTCTATAAGATGCAGGGTCTCTGGTCGGATTCTGAGGTCCTTAATCCATTTTGAGTTTAGTTTTGTGCACTGTGAGAGATATGGGTTTATTTTCATTTTGTTGCATATGGATTTCCAATTTTCCCAGCACCATTTATTGAAGAGGCTATTTTTTCTCCATTGCATATTTTTGGCCCCTTTGTCTAGTATGAGGAAATTATATTTATTTGGGTTTGTCTTCGTGTCCTCTATTCTGTACCATTGATCTACCTGTCTATTTTGGTACCAATACCATGCCGTTTTTGTTACTATTGCTTTGTAGTACAGTTGAAGTTCAGGTATTGCAATACCCCCTGCTTCATTTTTCCTGCGAAGGATTGCTTTAGCAATTCTGGGTTTCTTTTTCTTCCAGATGAATTTCATGATTGCTTGTTCTACTTCTGTAAGGTACATCATTGGGATTTTAATTGGAATTGCATTGAATCTGTATAGCACTTTTGGTAGTATGGCCATTTTGACAATATTAATTCTGCCTATCCAGGAACATGGGAGATCTTTCCATCTTCTAAGGTGTTCTTTAATTTCTTTCTTTAGTGTTCTGTAGTTCTCATTGTAGAGGTCTTTCACCTCTTTTGTGAGATTGATTCCCAAGTATTTTATTTTTTTCGATGCTATTGTGAATGGAGTAGTTTTCCTAACTTCTCTTTCTGAAGATTCATCACTTATGTATAAAAATGCATTGGATTTATGAGCATTGATCTTGTAACCTGCTACTTTACTGAATTCACTTATGAGTTCTAAGAGTTTTCTGGTGGAATTTCCTGGTTCCTCTAAGTATATAATCATATCATCAGCAAATAGGGATAGTTTGAGTTGTTCTTTTCCTATTCGTATCCCTTTAATTTCTTTGGACTGTCTAATTGCTCTGGCTAGAGTTTCAAGGACGATATTGAATAGGAGTGGTGAGAGAGGGCATCCCTGACTTGTTCCAGATTTTAGGGGGAATGCTTTCAGTTTTTCACCATTAAGAATAATATTAGCCATGGGCTTAGCATAGATGGCCTTTACAATGTTAAGGAACGTTCCCACTATCCCTATTTTTTCTAGTGTTTTGAGCATGAAGGGGTGCTGTATTTTATCGAATGCTTTTTCTGCATCTATTGCAATAATCATGTGATTCTTGACTTTAAGTCTGTTGATGTGGTGAATTTCATTTATTGATTTCCTGATGTTGAACCAACCTTGCATCCCTGTGATGAAACCCACTTGATCATGATGCACTATCTTTTTAATACATTTTTGTATGCGATTTGCTAAAATTTTGTTGAGAATTTTTGCGTCGATGTTCATTAAGGATATTGGTCTGAAATTTTCTTTCCTTGATGTGTCTCTGTCTGGTTCAGGTATCAGGGTGATATTGGCTTCGTAGAATGAGTTTGGGAGGGTTCCCTCCTCTTCTATTTCATGGAATAGTTTGAGGAGTATTGGAATGAGCTCTTCTTTAAAGGTTTTGTAGAACTCGGCTGAGAACCCATCAGGTCCTGGACTTTTCTTTTTTGGTAGGCTTTTTATGACTTCTTCTATTTCATTACTTGAAATTGGTCTATTTAAATTGTGTATGTCCTCCTCGTTTAGTTTAGGCAATTCATAGGTCTCTAGAAACTTGTTGATATCTTCGAAATTTTCTATTTTGTTGGAGTATAGATTTTCGAAATAGCTTCTAATTATGTTTTGTATTTCAGTCGTGTCTGTTGTGATATTTCCTTGTTCATTCCGAATTTTGGTAATTTGGGTTTTCTCTCGTCTTCTCTTTGTTAGTGTGGCTAAAGGTTAATCAATTTTGTTTATTTTTTCGAAGAACCAACTATTTATTTTGTCAATTTTTTGTATTGTTTCTTTTGTTTCAATTTCGTTGATTTCAGCTCTCAGTTTAACTATTTCCTGTCTTCTAGTACTTTTGGTGTTGGTCTGTTCTTCTTTTTCTAGGGCTTTGAGCTGTAGTGTTACGTCATTTATTTTTTGAGTTTTACTTCTTTTATTAAATGCGCTCCATGAAATAAATCTTCCTCTAAGTACCGCTTTCATAGTGTCCCAGAGATTTTGATATGATGTTTCTTTGTTCTCGTTTACCTCTAGGAATTTTTAAATTTCCTTCCTAATATCTTCTGTTATCCATTCCTCATATAGTAGCATATTGTTTAATCTCCAGGTGTTGGAGTAATTTCTGGTTTTTACTCTTCCATTTATTTCTAGTTTCAATCCATTATGGTCTGATAAAATACAAGGAAGTGTCTCTATCTTCTTGTATTTGCTAACATTAGCTTTGTGGCATAATATATGGTCTATTTTAGAGAAGGATCCATGTGCTGCTGAGAAGAAAGTGTATTCACTCTTCGTTGGATGGTATATTCTATAAATGTCTGTTAAGTCTAAATTATTGATTGTGTTATTGAGATCTATGGTTTCTTTGTTCAATTTTTGTTTGGAAGATCTGTCCAGTGGTGAGAGAGGCGTGTTAAAATCACCTAGTATTATTTTATTGTGGTCTATTTGGTTTCTGAGATTGAGAAGGATTTGTTTGACATACATGGGTGAGCCACTGTTTGGGGCATAGATATTTATGATTGTTATGTCTTACTGATTTATGGTTCCCTTAAGCATTATGAAATGTCCTTCTTTATCCCTTCTGATTAACTTTGGCTTGATGTGCAGTTTATCTGAAATGAGGATGGATACCCCAGCTTTTTTGCTGGGTCCATGTGCATGGTAAGTTTTTTCCCATCCTTTCACCTTTAGTCTTTGGGTCTCTCTTTCTAAGAGATGAGTCTCTTGCAGGCAACATATTGTTGGATCTTTCTTTTTTATCCAATCTGCCAGTCTATGTCTTTTGATTGATGAATTCAGGCCTTAATATTCAGGGTTATTATTGAGATATGGTTTGTATTCCCGGTCATTTGACTCATTTTATTCATTTACGTGCTTATTTTTGACTCGACTTGGTTCCTCTTTATTTGAGAGTTCCTTTAGGATATCTCCTCCCTTTGCTGATTTGCTTCTTTGTTTTTCATATCTTCTTCATGGAATATTTTGCTGAGAATGTTCTGTAATGCTGGCTTTCTTTTTGTATATTCTTTTAGCTTTTGTTTATCATGGAAGGATTTTATTTCGTCGTCAAATCTGAAGGTAAGTTTTGCTGGGTATAAGATTCTTGGTTGGCATCCATTTTCTTTTAGGGCTTGAAAAATGTTATTCCAGGCCCTTCTAGATTTTAGGGTCTGGATTGAGAAATCTACTGATATCCGTATTAGTTTCCCCCTGAATGTAATTTGGTTCTTTTCTCTCACAGCCTTTAAGATTCTGTCTTTATTTTGTATGTTAGGTATTTTCATTATAATGTGCCTTGGTGTGGGTCTGTTGTAATTTTGTGTATTTGGAGTCCTATAAGCCTCTTGAACTTGATTTTCCATTTCATTCTTCAGGTTTGGGAAATTTTCTGAAATTATCTCATTGAATAGGTTGTTCATTCCTTTGGTTTGTTTCTCTAAGCCTTCCTCAATCCCAATAATTCTCAAATTTGGCCTTTCATGATATCCCATAGTTCTTGGAGATTCTGTTCATGATTTCTTACCATCTTCTCTGTTTGTTTGACTTTGTTTTTGAGGTTAAATATTTTGTCTTCAATATCTGAGGTTCTGTCTTCCAGGTGTTCTATCCTATTGGTTATGCTTTCTATGGAGTTCTTAATTTGGTTTATTGTTTCCTTCATTTCAAGGATTTCTGTTTGGTTTTTTTTCAATATCTCTAACTCTTTATTGAAATGGTCTTTTGCTTCCTGTATTTGCTCTTTTAAATGTCGATTGGTGTGATCATACAATGCCTGCATTTGCTCTTTCATTTCATCGTTTGCTTCCCTTATCATGTTGATTATGTACATTCTGAACTCCCTTTCTGACATTTCTTCTGCCATGCTGTCATTGGATTTTATTGATATAACATCCAGATTTGTTTGAGGCATTTTCTTCCCTTGTTTTCTCATGTCGTTCAGGTGTGAGTGGACTGCAGAGATGTTGCAGATTTCCTCTATTGACTTATAATGTCCCTGAAGATTGCTAGCGTATCCCTTCTTATCCTTCAGTAGCCTGAAGTCTTAGAAGAAGTTGATACTTCGGTGTTCCCCTAGGTAGCTGCCTCTCTAGCGGTGGTGGTCTTCAGGTGGGGTATATTCCCTGCTAGAGGGCAGAGGTGCCTCTACTTGTTGACCAGTGGTCATCCAAAGGGGAACTAGACTGCGGGCTGAGGCAATGCCTGTTTGGGCCTGTGTCTCTGGTTTTACCATCTTTGTGGGAAAACCTCACTCGGCGGGGAAGACCCACCCGGTGGGGAGGTCTCGCTAGTCTGTTCCCCTCCTAGAGGTTCCCCTCAGTCCACAACTACCACCTGGGCAGGGCAGCCTTCCCAGGCAACGTTTCCAGGGGCCTGGACCTACCTCCTGGGCTTGGGAGCCCTGCCCTTCGCAGACGAGTCTCCTTAGGTGGCCCCTCCTCAGAGAAGCTGCCCGCAGTCCTGGAACCTTTGCTCCACCCCTCAGCTGGTCTCTGTGTAGCTCTTTCAAGAAAAGGTGCTTAGATCCCCGGCTCGGACCGTGCTTTGCACCTAATCGGCCTGGCTATGCGACCCCTCCTCTGAGCAGTCACTTGGAGCCTTGTACATATGCTCCAAGCCCCAGTGACCCGTCACTCGTCTCTTCCTCCAGGCAGCCACCCCGTGTTCTGTGTGGGCGCTTGGAGACCAAGCCACTCACTGCGCACCTCTACCTCCTCAGGACAGCCCCCTCCCCGTTGTTCAGGCGGTTGCTGAATCCAAATAGCTCGCCGCCCAACTCTTTCTCTGGCAGCCCCCGGAGCCCTGGCAGATTGCTCCAAAAAAACAAAAAACCAAGCAGTGTGCTGCTCGGCCTCCTCTGCAAGGTTCTCCACTTTCCAAGTTGACTGTTCCAGCGGGGGGAGGTGTGCCTTGCAGCCTGGGCAGGGCAGCCTTCCCAGGGGCCCAGACCTACCTCCTAGGCCTGGGAGCCTCACCCTTCGTAGACGAGTCTCCTTAGGTTGTCCCTTCTTAGAGAAGCTGCCCGCAGTCCTGGAACCTTCACTTCGCCCCTCAGCTTGTCTCTGTGTAGTTCATTCAAGAAAAGGTGCCTAGGTCCCTGGACCGGACCGTGCTATGCACCTAATCGCCTGGCTATGCGACCTGCCTTCTGACCAGTCACTTGGAGCCTCGTACATATGCTCCAAGCCCCAGTGACCCGTCGCTCATCTCTTCCTCCAGGCAGCCACCCCGTGCTCTGTGTGGGCGCTTGGAGACCAAGCCGCTCACTGCGTACCTCCACCTCCTCTGGACAGCCCACTCCCCGTTGCTCAGGCGGTTGCTGGATCCAAACAACTCACCGCCCCACTCTTTCTCTGGCAGCCACTGGAGCTCTGGCAGATCACTCCAAAACCAAGCGGTGTGTCGAGCAACCTCTTTTGCAAAGTTCCCCGCTTTCCGAGTTCACTGCGGGGGGAGGTGTGCCTTGCCACCTGGGCAGGGCAGGGCAGCCTTCTCAGGCAACATTCCCAGGGGCCCGGACCTCCCTCCTGGGCTTGGGAGCCTCACCCTTCACAGACGAGTCTCCTTAGGTTAGAGAAGCTGCCCGCAGTCCTGGAAACTTCAATCTGCCATTTTTCGCTCCGCTTCGCTGTCCGTTTTTACCGCTCCGGCGGGGGAGGGGCGTCTCGCCGAGTCACTCTACTTCACAAAGTTCTCTGCGTTCCGGGGCTACTGCCCCATCTGGGATGCCTCCCCTATGGGAGAAACTCACCCGGCGGCTTTGAGTTGGTCCCAAGTCACTATCTCCTCTTTTGAATCTTGAGTCCTGGAGCAACATGAAATGCAGCCACCCTCTAGTCCGCCATCTTGAACTCTCCTGATTTATTTTCTCTATGTACTATATTCCTGAGGTTAGGCATGGTGTCAGTTGTGGGATGGTGCACAGACAGTTCTTATTTTTGTTTTATTTCTCTCAGAAAAGTCTATATCAAACAGGCTTATGTCTGAAGGGTTTTTATTTTTTGTTTGTTTGTTTGTTTGTTTTTCTTGGTGAAGATTTCATTAGTATTCTGTCATGCTTTCCCATTTTCTGTTGCTATAACTGAATACCAGATACCAGATAACTTATTAAGAATTAGAGGTTTATATAGTTCATAGTTCTGGAAGCTTGGATGTCCAAGAACATAGTGTCCAAGAGCAGTGCCAGATACTGGTATCTGCTCAGTATCTAGTGAAGGCTTTCTTGCTGGGTTGTAACATGATAGTGGGCATGATGTGGTGAGACAGGCCAGCATGGTAACTGTGGTCTTTCTTCCTCTTATAGTAGTACTACTACAGTTATGAAGCCCTTACTCTCATGACCTCACCCTAATCATAATGATCTCCCACTTGCAGAGACTATTAATATATGACTCTGGGGGATTATGGTTCCCTAATTTAGGAGAAGACCCATACCCAGGCCATAGCACCTTGTATCTTCAACAGAATTTCAGTGGTATAAGGAACAAAGAATTATACACATTCATTCATTTTCTGGGTTGCAGTTTTCTCTTTTTGCATCATCTTTGGACTCTCTCATTCTCATTCCTGGGAATATTATCAGGAAGTTTCCCTTTTTCCTTTTCTTCATTTATTTTTTTAAAAACTTGGAACCAATTTGCCAATGAACTTTTCATATGTAATTTCTAATAATCTAACACACCTTTAGGGGAAGTCTTTGTTTAAATTATATGTGTGGTCTTTCTAACTTGAACCCAGTGAAATATGACTGACCATCTATGGTGCAGAATAAATGCCATGTAATAACCATGTCTACTCTTTTTGAAGGAAGGTTTTTGAGTAGAAAATCAGAAAAGACTGGTGTGCTCTGCCATGGCATATGGCATTGCTAAGAGAAAGAGAAAACACAGTTTGTAATAACAGATGGATTTGAACCACACTTGGTTCTGATGAATACTTTTTAATATTTAATTTACAATGAATCTTTAATATAGCATTTAACTAAGTCCTCTGTCATATTCTTTTGAAATGTATAAAGCCTTGTCAATGTAATTGTGTCTAGATTTCCTGCGAATATTGAACGTTTGTTAAAACTGTTGAAAAATGGTAATTCCCTGAGATTTTTATGGTTCACTTATATTTGTGCTGTTTAGAATGTCTGTCGTGTATGTGTGTGTGTGTGTGTGTGTGTGTGTGTGTGTGATTTTTTAACTGTCTGCCAGCCTCTTTATTTCCTGTTAGCTGGGGAAAAAATGGAACTAAATAATGAAAATAACTTTTAACCATGGCAGTAAAATGTGAAAGCCATGCAGACAGCCCTGAGTCCATTCTGTTGGTGGTTATTCAGGTGAGTCCCAAAACAGTTTTCTAATATGAAGTCATGATTATAGCCTAATTATGGTTACTACCCTTCATGGAGGTGGGATAAATGAATAAGGTCACTGGGAAACATTCTGAGTCACATCTGAAGAAACCTGTGGATGATTTCCATAGAATTATTAAAACATTTCATATGTAAAATTAAAATTTACTTTTTTCAAAATGTATACGAAATGGTCAAGATGGGGAAGTCGGCGGTTAAGAGGTGTTCTGCTTTACTCCTGACTTATTCCTGTCTTGTCCTTGGATTGTTTCATCTTAATCCTGATCACACATCTGGGTTTCATTAATGTGGAAGAGAAAAATGTAAAACAGTTCTTGCTCCCAGACCAAGACTTATTAAATAAACAGTTCCTTCTTTTGAATTTGATGATATTCTCTATTTGAGCACATGTTGCACTGACATTATTGTTTTATAAAAATTCAGGGTTAAAACATGCAGAGCTCATCAAGGATTATGGCTAGAAGTCAAACCGTTGTCTAGTCAACACCTGTTATGGGAGGAAGTAACACTGACTGAGGTCTGTTTTTCTGGGTTTGGTAAGAGTAATTTGAACCAAGTTATAGTTTATTATGCATTTATAGCCGTTATCACTTCAGAAGACTCACTGGGAGAAAAACAGTTGGTCCGGGTCATTATTTTTGTAGTCTGTATCCCTGATGATTTCTTCTGCATCTCTTTGTCCTAGAGGTATTTTGTTTGTTTTTAGTTTTATTTGCCTCACTGTGTATTATGGTATTTCCATGCAATAGAGTAGATATTCAGAGTTAAAGATAATGTTGTAATCCTTCTTTTTAATTAAGACCTGTGGGTCTATGGTCCTTTTGAACAGAACTGAATGAACAAGGATGAATAATGAGCCATTTTCTAATTGGGTAGGGTATGGGAGTTATGGAGATCTAGTATTATCTACTCTTTGCATCTTTGACCTTAGCATTTTTTTCTGAGATTAGCTATCCCCTTCACTTTTCCCTCCTGCCATGATCATTTAACAGTGGCAGGGTAAGATGTAATGTTTGCTTCAGCTCATCACTAGTTTGGGGCTCCTTGATACTGCAGTAACCTGATATGTTCTTAGGGGTTATTATTGCTGTTACAGAGCAGCAGGTAGTCTTATCTACCATAGCTACTGTTTTGTATTTGAAACTTCAGAATAAAAAATGGTAAGCATCAATTTTCATAATCGTCAAATAGGCTGAATGTTTTAATTCACCAGTCCATATTTGTTTAGAGAAAATGGTTTCTGCCTGCCTAATAAGTACCAGAAGACTATTTAGTCCCAGAGCCCATGGTTTGCTTTATTTTGGCAGCTATATAAATAGAATCTCAGCTCCCTCTGCTCCTTCCTCTCTGTTCTTACACTTTGACTAACTTAGATCTCCCTTCCTTTTGTATTACTTTAATGGTGTCATTTGTAAAAAAGAATAACTTCACTTGTGCTCAGCCCATCTGATTCTGAAGGACATCAAATGGCAATACTACATCTCAATACAATTTTGAGACAAATAAGAGTGCAAAGTGAAATGAATTGTGAGTTATTGGTGCCCCACTGCTTGGTGACATTATCGCACCATATGGTGCTCACTGAATGATTTCAAACATACTGGGAAATGTTACCTCCTCTGCAGTACAGTAGGCATTTCTTTTAAAAATACATGTAACAATAAAGCATGGACTTATTTATCATTCCTCTTCTCCTGTCAGACATATTCTTTTAACACAGCTTTTATTTTGTAGTTAATAAGCATCACATAATATCAGTCTGCATGCTTGTTCTGTTTGCACTGGGAAATGTGTGTGAACTGGTGAAGGTTTAATTACTATCTCTGGTGCAATAAAGCCGACAATTCATGCAGCTGAGGGGTCCCCTGTTAAGGTAGATGATGCTGTTATTTTGAGTCTACCCTGTCTTGAGAACATATCAGCAATACACTTAGAATCGCTCCCACTGGAGGGAATACAGAACTAAGAGAAGGGATCACAATCAACTATCTGAGGTTCTACTGGATTTAAAAGCTTAAGCCCCAGAGTTGGCTCACAATTCATGAGTCTAAAAATCATCTTCTTTTTTGTTATGACTATAGAAAAAATAATGTTGATGAATATGTCAGTACACATGCTTCCTTATCTTTTTCATGTAACAGGGTTCAGAAGATCAAGCTGCTATTTCTTTCTTGGGCATGCTTAATTGTCCAAAAATGGATCAGGAAACATTTTGTTATAAGGGAAGGGATAAATAGGGAGTGAATAATGTGAATTTAAAGCACTATATTTTTTACAGAATGGATTTTTTTTCCAAAGCAGGGGGGCATACTATGAACTTTGTCTAGAACTCATGGGAGGCTTTGCGTTTTTTTTGGGTGCCTTAGTAGTAATTTTATGTATATCCTCCCTGTATATTTATTGATGATACTGTGTTTCTGTTGGAAAAATGACTTCCATACCTTTAATTTACTTTTACCATAAACTGTTACTTTCCTGTTTAGCCCAAGAAGTAAATCACTTAAATGATGACAGAAAGAGCATTTTTAAATACATCTGATCTTGTGTTCCCAACAGGGTGTCCAGTGATGATGATGTGATGTTAGGGGTTTAAAGTTGTAATTGGTTAAAAAAACATTAGAGGAAAGAAACATTAGGGAGAAGGTTTTTTTCAGAGGGCACTTGGTCCTTTCTGATGAGGATGAAAAGTTGCTACAAAAACTGTCTCCTGAGGGTTTAGAAGAAAGTGATTTCCAGCTTGCAGAATGAACAGAACTTTTGTTTACAGAGATTGAGCTGAGTGGGATAAAGCGGGGTTGGGTTCATAAAGAGACCAAAGGAAGGGTATTTTATAGGAATTAGCATCTTCCTGCACACTCACTCATGGGTCGAGCAGCAGCAAGCTCCCATCCAGTTTTTGTTTCTCTCTCTAGAGGACCCACAATATTTTTTTATTTTATTTATGCTTGATCTTCCTTTGCCTTCCAAGAGATTGCTGACCTGCCTCCAACATCTCCATTGATTCTGATCTTTGTGAGGGAAGTGGAACTGGTGACAGTTTTAAATCATAGAATTTTAAAAGACAAAAACAATGTCTGGTTGTGTGATATATTGAGAATTATATGCTCAGTTTTGCCTGAGAGTCTTTGAGGTTCTGCTTTAACCCATTCAGTCCCAACTTTTCAATTCTGTGACTATTTCAACAAAAGTGATGCAGTGATACATCTGGATGCAATAATACATACTGGAAATACTAATATAGATTTTTCATATAATGTTAATAAATGTTAATATATTATAACTATATCTTGCAATTGTTAATAAAGTCTAAATACTATATTTAAGTTTTTATAGGTGCACCACACCTGGAATGGTAGGGCAAATTGGATTATTGAGTAGATAAGACAAGTTTTAGCAAGCAGATAAAATTTTTGTGCAAACATAGACATTCTAAGAAGAATGACAAAATTAGTTTCATTAAAAGAAGCTAAATGTTGTTTTTACAACTCTTTATTATTTGTTTCTCTAGTTGATTTTCATAATTGTGTATAGTATGAAGGTAGATTTCAGCTAAGGATGATATTCACATTATTAGAGCCTGTAATGAATAGTTAGCATCAGTGATTTTGTCTTATAGGGGAAATATTTTAACTACAATTTTGAGTGGGAAAGTAAACCTTTATTTACATGTAGTTTCCTTCCATCTCTTCTGTATGGAGAAGTGAGGAAAATTAAGCTGAGTTTGCTCTCTCTATATAAGTCTATTCACAAAGGAATAACTGAGTATTTGAAGTATATAGTACCTGTTAATCATACTTTGTTAAAGGGATTAAGAAAGCAAGCATGCATCACTGAAGTATGCCTTCCTAATGTTCCACACCTTGCTAATTGCCACACTTGCTGATCCTGGGAGAAGAAGATAGAAAAAGAAAGTGTATGTGACAGACTCCATGTATGGAAATCAGAGGTGGTTAAGAAGTTTTTGTCTAATGAAAAAGACCACATGTGCACACAAAAAATAAGTATGAATTACAGTTCAGACTCTGCTCAATGATGGCAAACCAATCCTTATAAAATAACAGTAGCAACAAATAAGATTAATGGTGTTGATATTACAATCTATATTTAATTTTAACAGTGGAATTCCATTTGCTACAAATCACCAGCATTTTAGAGAAAGCAATAGAATAAATAAAGGTCATTGAGAATTTTCTTCTGTAATCCAAACTATTGATTCAGGTGAGTTTCATGGAGTCTGCAGTTCCTGAAGCTGTAGAGGAATTGCTGGGCAGTCAAATTTGTCCCATTAATTCAATTGCATTTTGAAAAGAGGAATTATATTTTTAATCCCTTTAGAGTAGGAGCCCAGGGCAGTATTTGGAATCCCAAATGCTGATCATTTTTAGATTTCAGTATGAAAATTTGAGGTATAATCAACCTCTTTGTCTTCTCTTACCTCTGGAATCTCAGAAGAAATGTAAGAGGTTGCCAGAAGTTGGTTTGGGCCAATTACTGTCTATATCTCATTGTTATGAAGAAATTCTTAAATTGTACACTTTTCATCACACATAAAAAACTTACCATTTTCTATCTCAAATAAAATCGGGGTTATAAAAATGAATTAAAATGTGCTGTAGTGGAGCTATTTAAGAGATAAGTAAGACATAGTTAATAACAGCTTCTTTAGGGAACACTTTAGGTGCAATCAATTGTATGTGCACTTTCTCTTTGTATTAGTACACATGGAAACATCACCCAAAGATGAGGAATATGTGAGTTATAAAGCCTCTCCTAAGGACCTTTACCTAAAAGGAGGGCTTATTGTAACTACTGACAATAAGTCAGAATTTCTGTAGGATACTGTTTTCTCTCAGTGTCTTTGGGGAATTGGTTCCAGGTCCTGTGTGGATTCCAAAAGTCATGGATGTTCAAGTCCCTTGTATAAAATGGTATATCATTTTCATATATCCTACACATGTCCTCCTATAAACCTTAATTCATTTCTAGATTGCTTATGATACCAAGAACAATGCAAATGCTATCTATGTAAATAACTGTTATGCTGAATTGTTTAGCAATAGACAAGGGGGAATCTGTACAGATGCTTTTTTTTTTTCCAAACATTTTTGATTCATGGTTGATTGAATTCATGGCACAGAGTTTACAGATACAGAGAGACTGTATTTGGTGAAGAAAATATGACAGTGAACTAGGTGTACTGTGTGGGACAAAATGCATGACATAATGGTGAGTGGATAAAACCATATGGATAGCTTGCTTGGGAAGAACTCTGGGCTAAATGTCTCAGATTTTGTACAAGAGTAACCATGCAGGTTTGGAGAAGAGAGGAGCAGATCCCTTTTTGCAGGTTTATGCTACTGATAAAAAGCATTGATGAAAATATGTGGAAAGACATGGCTCTTCTGATATTCCTTGTAAGTTACTTTTGAACTCCAAAACTTTCCGTGAGTTCTCACACCTAGGTACTGGAGCATATTCATAGCCTTTGGCACTTTACTTTTAACCGATGTCTACAATATCCTATTTTCGGGCAGAGTACCCTCTTCCTCTGCACCTCTGTTCATAAAATTCTATTAGCCAGGAACGGTTGCCCCTGTCCACCATCAGTTCATGAATTGCCATCCTTTTAAGCCCAGCAAAGCTAATATCTTATAAAAGTGATCTTGACCAGCTCCTACTTGCCTTTGGTAAAGTTGGGTTGTCCTTTATGGACTTATCTTCCCTGTCAGATATATTTTGTGGTCCTCTCCAGTTGGATCTGAGGCACTCCCACCTAAGCACCAGGTGGTGTATCATTTTGTCTCCTCCTTAGGTCATCCATAGTGTCTTGTTGGCTAGCAAATCCTTTTTGTGTGATTGTCTGGATCAATTCAAACCTTCATCACAAAACTATTTTTAGACGTACAACCTATTTTCGGGCAGAGTGGTTACCTGTGTAACCAGGCATCAGGCTTCCTGGTAGGAGTGACTGCAGTCCTATGCTGTGACAGTACAGGTGTCCTATCTGCATTTTAAATCTTCCAGGAGCCTCTGAACCCAGCTCCTATTGAGCACAGACTCCCATAGGGCACAGCAGGTAGCACAAGGGCAGAGTGACTGGTGTGTCTCTGCAAGGTCCTGACTTTGGGGTTATTAAAGCGGAGTGTTTGTGTAATTGCAGCTCAGTGGGAAAGCTCCCCATGCTACCTTCTAGTTGCTGACCCAGCTTCCTGCTGAGCAACCTGGGAATATATGAGTAAACTGCGACTGGACTGCAGGGACAGCTTGAGGTCCTTTGATTCATCTGCCCTTGCTCCTCTAGTTTATCTGTGTTTACATAGAAAGGTGATGATATGTGTTAGGAATCTCTGGGTGGAACACAGGGAAGCAATTATATACAAGGAGACTGCTGGATTCTGGTGACATTTCAGGTCACTTTTCTGAAGGATTTAACAAAAGGGTCATATCTGGACTATTTCTTTTACTTTAAACATGCTTTTCTGAGGCTGCCCATGTGCTTTGAGCTTATGGTTAGTTTTCCTCCTAGAGGGTTTGTCCATTTGAATTTTATATGCTTTATTTCTGTTGTCCTTCCAGAGGTCCATCCTTAAATTCACCATATTATAATCATGCTAGTGCCTTTCAGGGCTTTTGCTGCCTTTGAATTCTCCTGGCCTATGACTCCGTATAAGGTTTGATGCCCAGTGATTATATGATGACAGATCCCTCTGAGCACTGTTCTCTGGTCACTCTTGGTCTGTGTATTCCTAAAGCTTTGGTGTGTGGCTTTTTTTTTGTTTGTTTGTTTGTTTGTTTGTTTTTTGTGTGTGTTCTGGGGATTGAATCCAGGGACCCTTAACCACTGAGCCATATCCCCAGCCATTTTTATTTTTTATTTTGAGACAGGGTCTCACCAAGTTGCTCAGGCCTCGCTATGTTACTAAGTTTGGCTTTGAACTTGTGATCATCCTGCCTCAGCCTCCTGAGTCATTGGAGTACAGACATGCACCACCACCCCGGTTCTTTCTTTCATTATTTTTTATTTATTTATTTATTTATTTATTTTTTAATAAATGAGGTTATATTTTGAGGGCAATATTTAATAATAATAGTAGTCATCACTTATAAAATTATCACTATGTCTCATTATTAAGTGCTTTTCACACATAGTAACTTATCAAATCCTCACAGAAGCCTTTGAGAAAGCTTTAATATTCCATTTCTAGAAGAGGGTGAGCTTGCTGGTTTTCTACCCACTACTTCCTATCTCCTTGCCTAAAATACTTTGTGACAGTTCTTTGTAGCAAGTATCCTAACAAATACATACAGTTTTTAAAATATACCTGTCAGTTTCAAAGATTTGTGTGAGAACCATTTTCTTCCAAAATAGGAAACTTTCCCTTGTGACTCATTTTTTACTTGATCTCAAGACCCCAGTTGTCTTGAGGTAATACCTAGAGCATCTGGTCTCCTGCATGAGTTCCAGGCAAAGCAAAAGGATTTGAAGAAATCTATTCAATTCTGAAGAGTAAAACCAACCTTCTATGTCATCTCCCAGTCCAAACAGGGATGTTTCAAGTGACATTTGAAGTAATCACTAATCAGGCCTGGGTGTACTATTGATCCTAGGTTTTCTGGCCCACCTGTGATTCAGGTTGTTTCCTGGCCTTCCTGTTGAGACTGACTCCAACCTAAGTTCTTAAATCACAAGACTAGCCTGGTATCCAGAGGTCTGAACCCTCTAGTTTGCCCTGTATCCAAGATCCTGCCCTGCCTTGTAGGTTTGCTATGTACATGTCTCCTGCTAGTAGGGAGAATCATCTCTCCTTCATCTCCAGTGCATTGCTTCTGTTTTTGGCTATACCTGACTGATCATGGCTTGGATTCTGATTTTTGCCTCTCTTGAAAAGTCACATGACCATCCAGGATGGCGCCTACATCTTTAGTCCCTTAGCATTTGAACTCTACTGTGTTGGTAAGTAGAAGCTCTACACAGCTGAAAAGTCTTGAGTGTTTCTTTCGTACACCTGGGATGTAAAGATGGTGTGGGATAACAGAATGCTGTGGCAGGTAAGATGAGGAATAGACAGACCAGGCATACCATGGCATTGTCATGGTGGACTGGGAAATTCCTGTAGTATTCCTGGTCAGGTTGCTTTCTCATTGTGCTCCACTCACACTACTAAAAACAAAGGGCAAAGTCCCTGATTCTTTCAGGTGCAGGTTTGGAGGTAGGTGACTCAGAAGGTGTCCTGGACCACTGGGAGAGCTCTAGAAAAAAGTGTAGGAGAAACTTCTCCAATCTTATTTTTAGAGCCACCTCCCACGCTGAGAAAGATAGATGTTTCTTTTGATTTCCTCTATTACTGATTGAGGAAATGGGAGTCATAACATTAAAAGTGTAGTCTCTTCAGATGAGGGAAGAATAAAAGTCATCTCATTCAGCCTGCTCATTTGACAGGAAATAACACAACCTAGATGATTAATGTGCCCTGTCAAGGTCCCACAGTGGCTCAATGAGGGCTCCTCATTTCCATTCACTACCACACTGTGCAAATTGGTTATATTTTAACTCATTTCCCACCAACCCCTTGAAGGAGGTAGGTTCATGTTCATGTTCACCTTCATCTTGTCCCTCTTTGTCCCAGTGGCACAGCAGATGCCCTTCTGTCTCCTGAGATGGTAGTTGTTATGGTTAAGATGTGAGATGTCCCCCAACAGTTCACATGTAAGACAACGCAAGAAGTTTTGGAGGAGAAATAATGATTCTATAGCCTTAATCTAATCAGTGAATTAATCCTTCATGGGATTAACTGGGTGGTAACTGGAAGCAGGTGGGGCTGTGGCTGGAGGAAGTGGTTCATAGGGGGCGTGTCTATGGGGATATATTTGTATCTGGTAAGTGGAGTCTTTCTGCTTCCTGATCACCATGTGAGCTGCTTCCCTCTGTCACATTCTCCTACCCCAAGAGCCCCAAGGAATAGCTGGCCTTCTATGGACTAAGACCTCTGAACCTGTGAGCCCTAAATAGACCTTTCCTCCTCTGCAGTTGTTCTTGTTGGGTCCTTTTAGTTAGCAGTGAAAAAGCTGACTAAAACACTGGTCTTAAGATAATCTTTGTCCTTTCTTTTTCCACCCTAAGAGATGAAATCACTAAGCCTGATTGATCCTACCAGATCTATAGGAGTTGCTTCATGTTCTGCCCCTTCTGTTGTCTTTATATTCTGTGACTTAGCATTCATGTCTTGGTGACCCCTTGAACAATTGCATTTGGATTCCCACCAGCTCTTCCTGACTTTCCGACCCAGTGTGCCCCTGCCCTACCCAACCACTAGATGTATCTCTGTGTTCCTGTGTGCCCACTCCTATCTTCTAAGTCTCCCAGGACTCTATTGCCTGAGCTACCTGAAATTCCAAGTTTGGAAAACCAGTGGAAGGCAAAAACCAGAGCCCACAGTTCATATTTACAGAAATGTTTAGGTGAGGAGAGAGTCAAAGGGATTTACTTCAGATAGTTTATCTTTCCTTTGACTAGTGACCTGAACAGTGTACTGTTGATATGTAAGGCTGCCATTTTTACATATATTTAAATTACATAAAGTCACACGCTTCCTAACAATGTTTCTATCAACAACAAATGGCAAATACATCAGTGGTTTCATAAGATTATATTGTCTAGTGATGTCATGGATGGTTTGTGTAAGCACACTCCATGATGTTTGCACAGTGATAAAATTGCCTAATAGCATATTTGTCAGAGTTAATCCTGGTTGTTAAACTACACATGATTGTATTTAATACATTTTTATTTATTGTTTTAGTTTTCTCAGGCTCATGTAACAAAATACCATATACTGGGTGACTAAAACATCAGAAATTGATTTCCCATAGTGTTGGAGACTGGATGCCTAGGTTAATGGTGCCAGAAAGGTAGGTTTCACCTTACTTGAGGCCTTTTCCCTTGGCTCATAGATAATCTCCATCTCCCTAAGTACTTACATGACCCTTTCATTGTGTGTGTGGAGAGGAGGAAAGAGAAGCAAGGAATGAGAGAGAGAATAGGTTTATGGTGTTTTCTTATAAAAGTACCAATCTCATCCTGAGGACCCTACCCTAAAAACCTCATCTCAACCTGATTACCTCCCAAAGTCCCTGTGTGCTAATCCCACAAAATTTGGGGTTAATGCTTCCACATATGAACTTGGGGAACACTGAGCACATATTTATGTACACACATATACATATGTACACAAATACATAAATTTACATGTTATGTACTAATGTGGGCACTTGAGCTCACCATCATGTTTGAAAGAATGATATTATTTTCCAGAGTATAATCTTTTAGAGAAGTGCTGAGATCTTTTCATGAGTGGTTGCTTGTGTGTGATTTGTAATAATATTGATTATGCTTTTTATTATAATTTCATGGTGTTACGAGCTGACTTCCAGATAGGAAATTGAAAGTAATTCTTATTGAACTTGCTCTCCTAAAGCAGAGGGAGAAAAAAGTTTCTTGTGCAACTACAAAAAAATGATAGAGGAAAATCTTGGATTTTATACAATAAGGAATGATTTACACTGACAATTATAGCAATAAATATATCAGCTAATTGGTGTATATTATATTCAAACTGATACTATGTATGCATCGAAGCCTCTAGTTCTTAAATCTGCAGTTTTTATAACCACTTTAGAAAGAAAGAATCCCTAAAGAAAACGTGATTTGTCTCACATCCCACATTACCAGGCCCTTCTGTTTCTTTACTCAAGACTGTTAACGTTACCTTGTAATCAACCAAAAAAATGTTCACTGAATAATGAGTAAAAGGAGACTGTGCTCAACTTTGTAGATGGATATAAAGGTAGGGGTGTGTGTGTGTGTGCGTGTGTGTGTATGGAAATTTTTCTGTCAGGAAGAATTATTGATCTGTTTAAATAGATAAAGCAGTCAAATTGCTATGATAACTAGCCTGAAAATCAGTGTTTTTAAGTGTTCCAAACGAATGGAAGTGAAAATGCCTAGGAATTTGAACAAGGTCTGTTGTGTGGGTCGACTGGGGTGATCAAGAAAGATTTTATGCAGCCAATGAGACTTAAATTTCGCTTTCAGAGTTCAAATAATTTATCTTGTTCTTTTTACCTCTGCCTCAGCTAGGACCCTGAATACTAGATGATTTATAACCACAGACTCTTGTGTTGCAGTGGAGCTGGCTGTGCTAACAGACCCCTTCCAAGCCCCTTACTCCGTGATCCTGCTATTCTGAGAGCCTAAGGTAGTCATCAGCTCCTCAGCAGAATCTTCCACAGGACAGCTGTGGGCCATGGTTATGTTTTTTAACTATTCTTATTTAGAGCAAGTAATTTGATTCAAGAGAAAATGATCTATATTCTTTTAGGTTTCATTAAGTAGTCAGTAAAATGCTTAATCTCATTCCTCTCTCTCTCTCTCTTTCCCAGTCTGAAGCACTGCCATTAGTTTAGATAGCACTTATTAATTTTTTAGCCCAGCCACTATGGTTACATGAAATATTGAAGTTTTTTCCCTTTGATTCTAAGCAGAAAGTCTTCATTGCAGAGCACGAATCCACCTTGTGCTTTGCACACCTGCAGAGACTTGACATACCTGTGCAGGTGCTTCCTCTCCTCTTCCTGCTTTCTTGTCATGCTTTCCATTGCTGTTGTGTTGTGCCAGCATTTTCATTTCATATTAGTTTTCATTAACTTAAAAAGGTGAGTGAATGTAGTCTGGCAGTGCTGCCAGGAGAACCTGTTTGAAGGTCGAATGTAATATCAAAAGTGAGTGTTGCAACATTTTCAAAGAATTCATTTGCCTTTTGGGATTTCAAGACAACTTTCTAATTATGGATTATTTCAGTGCAAATACATTTGTAAGGAACTAATGCCTGAAAATCTTGACACAGTTGACCCCAACACAAAGCATCCTCAAATAACCTTCAGGAATTCTTCACAGCTCTGAACAGACCAAGATAAAATCTATTGAGGTGAGTTGAAAGGCATCTGGAAGGCTGGAACTGGAGGTTCGGGGTTCTCCCCTATAGCAGTTGATGACAATTTTTGATCTACAATTCAGCCCAGAGAACTGTTATTTCTTATCCTCCTTTAGGCTTTTGTGATGTCCTTAGTCAACAAAGAAAAGAATTTGGAGAGACTTCCAGAACTGCCTCAAGTCACTTTTTCTAGCAGAATATTGAACTCATCCAGGGTCCTTAATTTGCACAATTGTGAACAGAGATGTTCCCTTTCTACTTTTTTTATTTTAAAAATATAATGTTTCCTTTTGTTGATTTGGGGCATTTTTATGTCTTCATTCATCTTAAAGTTCACTGGCAAAAGTACTTTGTGTTTTGTATTGTTTTGAGACTGAGCTTTGACATGTTTTTTTAAATAAATTCTGTAAGATGAATAGGAATTGCAAAGCAGACTTTTGCTTCATAGGTTTAGTGACTGTGCCTGAATTTGGGTCCTATTATGACATCTCAAGAATGGTATTAACACCACTTGCTTTTACATTGCTTATTTGTGGACCTCCTTGTGTTGGAGAGGTTCTCTGTGCCCTTGAGCAGTGGTCAAGGTTTTGATGCTTCTTGTGAAATTTGTTTTCCTTTTACATTCTTCATCACAACTATTTCTGTAGTTTATAGATTGTTACGAAGTTGTTAATACTGTCATCATTTACTTTTAACTGAAAGTTATAGGAATACTGTTTCACATGATTGCACAGATGCAATAACTTTAAGTATTGGATGGCAACTTCCTTAAAATATTCCACAATGCAAAGTAGAAGAGAAGAACATGCATGAAAGTCAGCCTGACAGTCCTTTACAGTTTGGAAAACACTTTTATATCAATGACTACATATAAACAATTCAGTAAGAGGGTGATTTACTGTCATTCTGATTTTAAAGATTGAGAGAACTTGGTCACAGTAACATTAGACAGTTTGTCCAGCAGCTCACCCTTAGTAAAATTAGGGGCCAGGCTGGAACACTTGCCTTTATTTCCAGGCCAATGTCACTTTTACTACTCTCTACCATTTTCTGCAGTACCCATCACAGACACATGTTCCAATTAAATATCCTTCTGAAGGGTTAGTAAAATCTGTATACATAATATGGTAATTAGATCATGCCCTTGAGGAGCCTAAAGTTACAGGGAGGGAATAAAAATTACTAGGTAATATTAGAAATGTTATTAGATGATTACATACCCATTCATTTGAGTTCATAAGGCACCACTGACTGCTGTTATCTGAAAGGCTTCTGGGGCAAAGGAGGATACTAACAGGGGCTTGACAGATAAATATTCAGGTGAAGAGCACATAGCTTAGATGGAGTAGCATGGCAAAAACATGGGGGCATGAGTTAGCATGGGCTGTGGCTGAACTTAGGAAGAAATGGTAGGACATGGTAGGTGGGTTTAAAATAAATTGTAGAGAGATTTGGCTCCCAGTTTATGATCTTGTTTTGCAGTTGAAATGTCCTTACTTTATAAATAAAGCTCAGTCCTTTGCGTACACAGGTATAATAACGGTTAAAAAAAAAATGCACCATTTAAAATAAAATGTGTTGCCAGGTGTGGTGATGCATGCTTGTAAAACCCAGCAGCTTGGGAAGCTGAGGCAGGAGGATTGCAAGTTCAAAACCAGTCTCGGCAGCTTAGTGAGGCTCTCAGTAACTTAGAAAGACCCTGTCTCATAATAAAAAATAAAATAAGGGCTAGGGTTGTGACTCAGTGCTTAAGTGCCCTTGGGCTTAATCCCTAGTACCATACATAAATAAGTAAATAAACAAATAAATAAATAAAATAATATGGTCTTAGAAAATGATGGGTACATTTATTAATTAACTCCATGTCACAGTGTTTAGACCAAGTCACCCATATTGAAAAGGGGTTCGATGAATACTTGGTTTGACATATGACTTGCGCTATAATATGGATATGGGCAGAAGTACACAAATACCTTATCTTATGTCTCAGTTTCTCTCTCCTTCTTCCCCATTTAAGTTAGAAGTCATTTGTATCTTAGAAGACCATGTGGATAGAACCTTCTGCTGTTAGCAACTGTTTATGTAGTGGAAATATGTGTTCCCCTAAGCACTTCCAGTTGCCTCATGAAATGCAGAACTCTTAATCAAAGTTACAAATGGTGGATATTGCACAACCCCAAACTGGGACAAAGAAAAAAAAAATGAAGTCACCTGCTAACCCACATCTATAGATTATGCTTAACAATTAGCAGGTAAACATTTCAGTTTCTTTCTTTCTCATCCTTAAACTTGGTGGGCTGAGGGAAAATATTGCCCCCTCTCCCCAAAAGGGAAGTTTATATCAGAAATAAATGCTTCCCTAACCTTTGATGTGTAAGAGGGTTTATGTTTTTAGGACTGTAGATGAAGGCAGTCCGGCAGCTATGTGATCATGTCTACGTACCAGGGAAGGTGTAGGACTTAGCTCTGAAATCTAAATGAAGAGGCAGTAAATTGAGTGGGATCCCTTTGGAAAGACTCTAGAGTTGAGGCTGTGAACCAGGTCTAGATTTTCCATGCCGTGTATTGAAAACGCACCCAAGAGGTATTCCAACAATGCCAGTACAAAGTCAGAGGAGACCTGGACAGGAAGCTGCTGCAACAGCATGCTTTCCTCAGTGAAATTTTCTTGGCTTTACTCTTTCTGTGAAATCCTAGAAATTAAGATGAGAAGGTCTATTCGATCTCATGATCTTACCACCCTGCCCTCTCTGGCAGCATGGGGATTGCTCCTTACAGTTGAATCTCTAGTTCTTTGTCCAGTCCACTTTAAATGATGCAAGTGATAAGGTATTGATCTTCTCTAGGGCTGAATTTCTTTTGATTTGTTCAAGTTGTCGTTCTGCACACAAACTCTTTGTAGTGCCTTGTTAAGAAGTCTGCACTGTCTAAATCTTACATGCTACCAAGCTTTCCGAGGGGATGGTTGCTGTGTTAGGCAGGGTCACATCTGTTGCTTTGTCTTCATGTCCCTCTAGGACAACAGGTATGCTCTTCAGTTTTAGGCAGGCACTTAGCTAAAATAAAGGGCTGCCTGATTATCTTCTATTTTTTTCCTCATGTTTAATTTTTTTCCTCATGTTTCAGAGTGATTCCTGACATCTCTAACTATATGTCCAGCAATTTCTTATTTGTTTGTAGTTGGCTGCCTCAGTTTTTCTCCTAAATATGATCTGATATTACATTGCTATCTTTAGTCACATCTCAGGCATGTCCAATAGCACAGAATAATTGTTATACATAGTAAAAATTGTAATGGTTGTTCTCCATTTGAAATATCATCACTCATGTCTAAATTATTATTATATTTTTACTTTCTTATCAGTTTTTTCTCCTTTATTTTTGGTAAACATTTCTAGGGAGAAGGAGTAAAACCAGCTAGCACACATGTTCAAGCCATATAATCCACTTTCTGTTGGAACATCATGTACTAAAATTTAAAGACTAACTTTCCAATAAGGCATTATTGAAATTATTAGCTAAGAGCTGAGGTATGGTCTGCCTTTCTCTACACAAACACACACACATAGCAATTTAAATAAGGAAATCAGTCAACCCTGAGAGCCTGTAAATCAATTGCTTGCCTTTCTAACAATAGCACCTCATTGTTTTTTAACTGGGAGATTGAATGATTTCTTCTGTTAATTATTTTTTTGTACAGGGAGGCTCAGTGCTGTGAAAGGAAAATTGACTAAGGGCTCGGGGAGGGGAAAAAATGCCTAGGTTGTAATTTTAGAAGTGCTATGGCTGTACTGTTAACCAAACTCCGCCTGCATCAGGAGCACTGGATCTCAGACCTATGAAAAATTGTTTGGATTCCCCCCATTTATCTTGTTTGAGCAGTAAAGAAAATATAATTGAAGAAATGGCATCAAAGAATATCCTGAGTTATTTGTTATCAAAACTGTCATGAAGGAGGCTTTGCACATTAAATGTAAACATAAGAAATGGCTAAATGTGCTACTCTAAGAAGGGACAATTTGAACTTACCTTTTGAAAGGTAGGTTATAAAGTGTGATCGATAAGGTCCACTTTTCTTTTTCTCTTCCTTTTTTATTTTATTTTTTTCATTTGAACCCTTTTCTAAAGTGTTGGTGAGAAAGAGTTAAAGATAGAGAATGAGAAGTGACTTCTGTTCCTTCAGTTATGAAATGTGATTATTGCAATTTGCAAATGATGGACAATGGGAAGGAAGTCTCCCTCTATTGCAGTGGCAGCAGCAGCAACTCTGGTGTGCTTGTTAGAAATGTGTTCTTGAGCCTTTTCGTCCATCTGAACACAGAAGTGTGAGAACTCCAGCTGGAACAATTTCCATGGATAAGCCTTTCCTTCCCTTATTTCCAAAGTTCTTCCTTCACTTACTCAAAATGCTTTGCTCTGTTTGCTAATACTGGAAAGTTCTTTAACATTGATTGGATACTTTTGGTAAATTTCAGAGAGTGGTGATATATACAGAATTGAGATTCAGAAGGAGGACCCTTGAATTTGACTCTTAGCCACTTGGCGACTTTGCAACATTGAATGAGTTCCTTAACCTCTTTGATCTTCAGTTCTTGTGTTGTATCAGGATAATGTAGTGATCCTCATGTTTTTCATCTTAGTAGCTTTTATGAGTATGTCTGTTCAGAGATAGTGACTGGGTCCAAGTAATAATGCAATAAGGATTAGCTATTATTGTAGTTATGCCTGTGTTGGTCAGTGTCCTGTCACTGTAACAAACAATTGAGATGATATATAAAGAGAAAAGTAAGGGGTCTTTGTTTGTTTTGGCTCATAGTTGTAGAGATTCTAGTCCATGATTCATCTTTCATTGGCCCTATTACTTTGGACCTAAAGTGAGGCAGCCCAAAGTCACTTAGCTTGTGGCCTGGAAATGAGAAAAAAAAGCAAGGCTGATTCCCACTGTCCCCTTTGAGGGCACACCCTCAATGACCTGCGGACCTTCCACTAGGCCCAGCCTCCCGAAGGTTCCACCCTGTCTCAATTTCTCCATGCTAGGTACTGAGCTTTTAACATGCGGTCCTTTGAAGGACATTTAGGATCCAAGGTTTAGCAATGACCAACAAGAATAAATCTGGAAGAGTCCACCTACATATTGAGCATTATGATAATGTGTAAGTGAGTAGCATCTGCATTTCTCGCTGAGAAAAGGTTTTGGGCTAATGGATTAAGAGAAATAATGCCAGGGTTTCCAAAAGAGCAGCACACAAAAATGTGAAGGTAAAGCAAGAATGGATGAAAAAGGAGGCGCTTCCTTAAGTCCTATTCAGTACATCATTCTTTTTTAAATGAAGAAGAAATACTTGGAAATAGAAACTTGCCCAAATTCACTGAGAACTGGCTTCTTTTTCCCAAGTTGCTGCACACTGAATCTTCAGTTCACTGTACTGTGAGCATTTTCACCTTGCAGTGATAAAGGCAGAGTGTTTCCTTGTTCTCACAGCGTCAAGGGTTTAGACTGGAATGTTCCACCTACTTGCAATATTGTAGCCTACATAAAAGGACTGTGGGTCAAGTGGATCACAGGCAAGTTCAGGGCTGCACTAGAGACATGATGAGGATTAGGGCTTACACCCATTTAAAGGCCTATTTTCAGTTCGTTCAGCTAAATGCTGTTCATTCTATGAGTAATCCCTGTGCTTAGTTTCAGGGAAAGAAGATTCTAACATGTTATTTTCTTATGTAGGACTGATTTGTTTCAGATCTTAATCAGTGAACCACCTTTTGATGTAAAATTTGGATATTAGTGAGTTCTCTTTTAGGTATATTGGATGTACACAGTTTCCTAGCATAAAAATATGAGTATAGCATTGCTTTTAAGAATCTTTAGAGTCTCCTAAAGCAAAGGAAGTATTTTTCTAATAGTCCATTCTGAGTTCATTGTGGTGCTTTCTATATTTCTTTCATTAACTTCTTTTTTTAAAAAAATATTTTTATTAGTTGTTGAACATTTATTAATTTGTATGTGGGGCCTCACACATGCTAGGCAAGCACTCTACCACTGAGCCACAATCCAGTCCTCATCTTTCATTAACTTCTGAGTTGACAAGATCTACAAATCGTTGGGTGAGTGCACACATATTAATTTGTTAACTGTGTGGAAACCAGATTCTTCACACTTTTACCCATGGTGCTATGTGTTGACTTACACATCAGAGCACTGGTGGGAGTTTAAAAAGTGTAGAAACTCAAGGTCCATTTCTAGAGGTCCTGACCTGGTAGGACGTGTTCAGTCCTGGTTTCTAAGGACATCTAGGATTGTGAAGCTCTGCCTTGTTTTTGCTTTCTGTTACTTACATACTTTTTGAACTCTCAGAGAAAAAATTGGGTCATAACTCTCAGATTTATAACAGGCATGCAAGTAAGTCATGTAGGATTCTTGTTCAAAGGGGGTGAAGTCAGGGGCTCCACGTTTCTAAGAAGTTCAAGGTGATGGAGATGCTGTAGGTTCTGGGATCAGGCTTTGGGTAATAAAGACCTAGATCATGATTTCCACTTTGGAAAACAGTATCACGCAATGGCCACAGTGAATGAGAATCCTGATGCCCACTGTTAAACTTGTTTCTCCCATATTTTTCTCCTGTCCATTTTATAATAAACAAAACAGAATATTATAACTTGCCTTTTCTTTCTGGGCATGATTAAATATATACTATCAAGACTGAAAACTACTTTGCAGTACAGAAAGGATTTTGCAACCACGGTTCACCTCCTTAATGGAATTCTAGAAGTTAATGTTCTGACTGATAAAATGGTCTGTCTTGTGGGGCAATACGTAGAAGAAATGAGAAGTTAAAGGGAATGAGAACAAATACGTGTGTGGATATCCAGATAGTTCTATCTATATAATCATAATCATCATTGCCTATTAAGAGAAGAATACCTATTATAGCCACTTGTTAAGAGAATTACCTTGAAATAGATTTGAAAAGCTCTGTATACATAATAGATCATCAATAAATAGTAGTTATTATCATTATTATTGTTCATATTAGTGGAAGTGCTGTCAATGGTCATTTTTTTCCTAAGATCCTATTAAGGGAATTTTCTCAGTCTTGGTTACAATACAAGAAAAAAATTCTGTAGTAAAATTCCAAGACAGAAACAAAATCTTGAAGGGATAGAAAAGAAACGAAATGTCATAAGAATTTTTAAAATAAAAGCCAAGTTGTCCTTCACATTAAGTAAACACATTCACCAGAAATGTATTTCCCATTCGTTGATAATACCTTGATATTTCATTAGTCCTAGCAAAGTCTCTCTAAATTTACTGAAGCATATATTCCATTTTTAATATCTCATTCGTTCCTCTTTATGGATTAAATGCTCATGTTCACTAGTGAAAACCCTGTTCCAGCTGACAGATGTAATTTGCATGTAATGGATTATAACTCTTCTACATTGTCGTCTGCATGGGCTAAACTGATGCACCAGAGCCCCCTCCTTATTATTCCAAGAGAGTTAAAAAACAATAAGCACAAAAGCTGAATTCCACATACAGGAAGGCAATTGAGTCTTCCTGGCCATGTCCAAGTGCTTTAAGGCATTTTCCCAGTCTTTTGGTTGAGTGTGCAGTTGGATTGTGCAGTTGGAGCAGGGTTGAGTCCCTGTCTTTTCATCAGTAACTGGTAACCAGGCTTGTGTGGGAAGGAATAAAATTCGGGAGCAAAGCAAAAGGACTATAGGATGCAGCAGTAGGAGCAGTCTTCATAACCACATTTGGGAAGAAGCAGGACCTGGATCTGTTGAAGTCAGATATTAGTTCAGCCCTAAGTTTTGAAACACAAGGTTACAAAGTCTAGAAGCCACCATCCTGGATACTTTCCCTAGCAGGTTCATAGACTGCTTGTGCATCATCATTTCCAGGCTCCAGATTAAACTCTTTATTTCTGTGTAGCATAAGCCAAGCAGATTATTTTTGGAAGGTTGCTTTATCCTATCACTGCCACCAAATACATCTAACATTTGGATGCATATATATATGTTTTTTTTTAAATAACTGTTTTTTATTCTGTCATTTATTTCTAATTTCAATTCATTATGATCTGATAGAGTACAAGGTAGTATCTCTATCTTCTTGTATTTGCTAACAGTAGCTTTGTGGCATAAAATATGGTCTATTTTAGAGGAGGATCCATGTGCTGCTGAGAAGAAAGTGTATTCGTTCTTTGTTGGATGGTATATTCTATATATGTCCGTTAAGTCTAAATTGTTGATTGTGTTGTTGAGATCTATAGTTTCTTTATTCAATTTTTGTTTGGACGATCTATCCAGTGGTAAGAGAGGTGTGTTAAAATCGCCTAGTATTATTGTGTTGTGGTTTATTTGATTTCTGGAATTGAGAAGGATTTGTTTGACGTACGTGGATGAGCCAATGTTCGGGGCATAGATATTTATGATTGTTATGTCTTGCTGATTTATGCTTCCCTTAAGCAGCATGTAATGTCCTTCTTTATCCCTTCTGACTAGTTTTGGTTTGAAGTCCACATTATCTGAAATGAGGATGGATACTCCAGCTTTTTTGCTGTGTCCGTGTGCATGGTATGTTTTTCCCCATCCTTTCACCTTTAGTCTATGGGTGTCTCTTTCTATGAGATGAGTCTCTTGCAGGCAGCATATTGTTGAATTTTTCTTTTTAATCCAATCTGACAGTCTATGTCTTTTGATTGATGAGTTCAGGCCATTAACATTCAGGGTTATTATTGTGATATGATTTGTATTCCCAGTCAATTGATTCATATTTGTTTTTGACATGATTTGGTTTCTCCTTTATTTGGCTATTCCTTTAGGCTAGTGCCGCCTGTTGCTGATTTGCATCGTTGTTTTTCATCTCTTCCTCATGGAATATTTTGTTGAGAATGTTCTGTAATGCTGGCTTTCTTTTTGTAAATTCCTTTAGCTTTTGTTTATCATGGAAGGATCTTATTTCATCGTCAAATTTGAAGGTAAGTTTTGCTGGGTATAAGATTCTTGGTTGGCATCCATTTTCTTTCAGGGCTTGGTATATGTTGTTCCAGGCCCTTCTAGCTTTTAGGGTCTGGATTGAAAAATCTGCTGATATTCTTATTGGTTTCCCTCTGAATGTAATTTGATTCTTTTCTCTTGCGGCCTTTAAAATTCTGACTTTATTTTGTATGTTAGGTATTTTCATAATAATGTGCCTTGGTGTGGGTAATAAGAACTACAGAACACTAAAGAAAGAAATTAAAGAAAACCTTAGAAGATGGAAAGATCTCCCATGTTCCTGGATAGGCAGAATTAATATTGTCAAAATGGCTATACTACCTAAAGTGCTATACAGATTCAATGCAATTCCAATTAAAATCCCAATGATGTACCTTGCAGAAATAGAGAAAGCAATTATGAAATTCATCTGGAAGAATAAAAAACCTAGAATAGCTAAAGTAATCCTCAGTAGCAAGAGCGAAGCAGGGGGTATTGCAATACCAGATCTTCAACTCTACTACAAAGCAATAGTAACAAAAATGGCATGGTATTGGTACCAAAATAGACAGGTAGATCAATGGTACAGAATAGAGGACATGGACACAAACCCAAATAAATACAATTTTCTCATACTAGACAAAGGTTCCAAAAATATGCAATGGAGAAAAGATAGCCTCTTCAACAAATGGTGCTGGGAAAACTGGAAAACCATATGCAATAGAATGAAATTAAACCCCTATCTCTCACCCTACACAAAACTCAAGTCAAAATGGATCAAGGACCTTGGAATCAGACCAGAGACCCTGCATCTTATAGAAGAAAAAGTAGGTCCAGAGCTTCAACATGTCGGCTTAGGACCAGACTTCCTCAACAGGACTCCCATAGCACAAGAAATAAAAGCAAGAATCAATAACTGGGATAGATTCAAACTAAAAAGCTTTCTCTCAGCAAAGGAAACTATCAGCAATGTGAAGAGAGAGTCTACAGAGTGGGAGAATATCTTTGCCAACCATACTTCAGATAGAGCGCTAATTTCCAGAAACTATAAAGAACTCAAAAAACTCTAAACCAAGAATACAAATAATCCAATCAACAAATGGGCTAAGGAAATGAACAGATACTTCACAGAAGAAGATGTACAAGTAATCAACAGATATATGAAAAAATGTTCAACATCCCTAGTAATAAGGGAAATGCAAATCAAAACTACCCTAAGATTTCATCTCACCCCAATTAGAATGGCGATTATCAAGAACACAAGCAACAATAGGTGTTGGTGAGGATGTGGTGAAAAAGGAACGCTCATACATAGCTGGTGGGATTGCAAATTAGTGCAGCCACTCTAGAAAGCAGTGTGGAGATTCCTCAGAAAACTTGGAATGGAAACACCATTTGACCCAGCTATCCCACTCCTTGGCCTATACCCAAAGGACTTAAAATCAGCATACTACAGAGATACAGCCACATCAATGTTCATTGCTGCTCAGTTCACCATAGCCAGATTGTGGAACCAACCTAGATGCCCTTCAGTTGATGAATGGATAAAGAGACTGTGGCATATATATACAATGGAATATTACTCCGCAATGAAGAATGATAAAATTATGGCATTTGCAGTCAAATGGATGAAATTGGAGAATATCCTGCTAAGTGAGATAAGCCAATCTCAAAAAACTAAAGGACGAATGATCTCGCTGATAAGCGGATGAGGACATATAATGGGGGGTGGGAGGGGTTAGCATTAGGTTTAGGGTTAGGTTTAGGGTTAGGGATAAGGAGAGCGGTAAGAATGAAGGAAAGACGGACTGTATAGAGGGAAAAGAGGGGTGGGAGGGGTGGGGGGGAAGGGAAAAAAAATAAACATCATTGCCCTATGTAAACGTATGATTACACAAATGCTATGCCTTGACTCTATGTACAAATAGAGAAACAACATGTATTCCATTTGTATACAATAATAATAAAAAAATAAAATAAAATAAAACTATATAAAATAAAAAAAATAAATAAATAACTGAACAAAGTGAGAAAAATATGGGATTTAATGCACATTTTTATTCCAAAAATTTCATTGTTATACTTTTGTCTCCTCAGCTTAATTGAAATCTAAACAGCTATGTGAAGAAATTAACCAGTTATGGCTGAAAAATAATGTCCTTTTTTAATGTGTGACCTCCTTCCCTAGAGGTAAAAACTATTGATTGAGGGAAGCTAAATTTATTAGATTATTACAGTAGAGGAAAATTCAACTTGAGGAATCTTAGATGCCTTTCAAGGTGAGGAAAATGAGGAAGGATATTTGCAAGTCAGGAGCCTGGGCTGGATGATTTGGGGTATTCCTTGCAAAGTGAGGGACTGGGTAGGATTGGTACATTCTTGACATAACAGTTTGGTCTGGTGGCCATAGTGAGATTGAAAGTCTGGGTGCAAGTATTGAACAGGCTGTTAGTCTGGCTTGTAAATAACCAATTTTACTTGGTTTACAGTTTTCTCCAAAAATGTAAAATTTTTTTCTTTTTGCCTATCCCCACTGTTCTGTAGCATCAGAACAGGAGAGTATGCTGACTTTAATTCCTAAACTTAAGGACAGAAAATGGCACATATTAGTGTCCTGGGTTGCTGTAACAAATTGCATAAACTTAGTGGTTTCAAACAGCAGATTTCTTTGACAGTTTTGTAGCTAAAATTTCAACATGGGATTCATTGGACTAAATTCGGTCTGTAGGCCTCAATTCTACTCTGGAAGCTAAGGGGAAATCCATTTCCATGAACTTTTAACTTTCTAACATTTGCCTTCCTAGGCAAGTGACTTTCTTTCTCCATCTTTCAGGTCAGTAGAGTTGCATCTCTCTCACCGTCTTCTGAAAGCCACATCTCTGTCTTGTACTTTTAAGAAGTCTTGCGATTATTTTCATTCACTTGTGTAATCCAAGATATTCCTTGTAAGGTCACATCTGCAAAGTCCCTTTTGCCAAGTTAAGATAACATATTCATGAATTCTGGGAACTTGGATAAAGTCTTCTGGGAATGGAATTGGGGGAAGGGTGGCATGATTTGCCCTGCCACTTAGAAGAATTATACAAAATTTGGGAAAACCTTGCCCTCTTGCCACCTTTGGGGACTGGAATGACCTCATGGTGCAGATAATTCTTTGGTATGGATCAGTCAGCATTTATTTATGTTCATAAAGGACAGTAATTGTAGAACTTCTCTTTCTTGAACTAAGGATGTATCTCAATGGTATCTGTTCAATAACATTCATATGTTTTGTTCTTTTTTAAAAACAAGAAAATATTTTCAATGGTGGGTTTTAGAAAAGCATTGTTGTACTCTTTGTATGCTAGTTAGGTCCAAGAGCACATGGGAAACCAACTTTTAGATGATTATGCAAATATAACTAAATATCAGAATACGGATTCCTATTTTTCATCTTCTGTAATATAATGTCTCCCTTGACAAAATACTATTTCAGGTTATCTTCAATGAGAAATGACTTGCATTTAGCTTTTTAATATCCCTCTGTCATATAGATCATTCTCAGTAATGCTTTACATAAACTAGGAATCCTTCCTTCTTTCAGGCACACTGCAAATACTGCTAGCCAAATTAAAGAGGTCAGCAAGATAGTCTTTGTATAATTTGAAAAGCACCAGTGACATTCATAGCTTCAGGGCCAGAGGCACCTGTGATTCAAGGGAGAGGCTTCCCTTCTCCCCTGTTCATTACCATAAGGTCTTTCAGCCAGGAAAGTTATTCTCACTAAGCCACCAACCATCCCCTTGCTATTTTGTGGCTCCTATGTGAGGTGTTTTAAAGGAGAAAGCACATTCTTTATAACTGTCAAAAGAGGCATGTTTCTATGGTAGTTTGAATTAAATTGGAATAACCCACTGTGGATCTTAAAGCCACTTTTGTGTGACTGAAAGAAAAAAAAAGGTGTAAATATATATCAGAAATAGGAATTTCTTTCTTTTCTGCATTCTTCCTTCTTTTCCTTCTCTTTTCCCTAACCCACGCTTTTCTTTCTTCTTATTCTTCTCTCTCCTATGTTCTTTTGGTTTTTCTTTTTCTCTTTTTTTGACCCTTGGAATTTAAAATGATATTTGTTTTAAACCAACCACTTGACCACTCTGTCATGGAGCCAATATGGTTTGTGTCTTTCCAAAGAAGAAAATCATATGTACAAGATTATTTGTCATATGATCCTTTAGGTGATGAAAAAAATAAAAAATTACCTAAAAACGTCCTTCAAATAGAGGTAAATACTTATGAGAGCAGTGAGGAGAGTGAATGTACGCTGTCATGGAACGCAGCAGCACTGGTCGTGTACTTACGTCTCTTCACCTGGGAACTAACTAGGAGGTTTGGGAATATGAAGAGGTGTACATGAATACACTTTGGGATGTATGTATTTTATTTTAAATAATAATTTAAAAAGTCTTTACCTCTGTACTGTGAGGAAGAATGCAAGAATCTATTAAAAGAAATAATGATAGGATTGGAGTACTTTTGGGACTCTTGCTTCCCACTCTATATACAGCTAGATAATTTGGTATTTATGATCAGAATTTATTTTTATTATCTCTAAAAGGAATAAAAATTTAAAAGATTGGTGAATTTATAGTATGTAAAACTGACTTTAATAAAGCACTTAATGCAGATATAATGCAAAAACTTCAGTGAAGTAATACTTCCAAAAGTATGGAGCAAACTCATTCCAGTGTCTGTCATTCAGATAAGATGAACACAAAGGAACTTGAAGAGTTCCTCTATAAATATATAGAGAAATTATGACTCTTACTGCAAGATCCATCATTATAATTGTGGGGCCACATTAGTAATGAGAAAGGGCAACCTTTAGATCAAGAGTAATGTAAATTAGATTTTATACTTTTTGTGTCACAGAATTTTGCCAAGTACCTGGCACTTGTGACCTAATGTATTTGTTGTATTGAAGAAAGGGAACACCTCAGTCCTCCTCAACTTTCATGGGCAAATATTTGTTTTCCCCTTTAAAGTGCTTTAGATAGATAAGTTTGCAAAATTAAAAAAAAAAACAGAGTTTTTTTTTTTTTTTCTTCATAGATCTGGTAGGAAATTACATGTATAATGTGTGGTGAGTGCTTTGGGGACCTCTGATCAAAAGTGAGACCTTATATTCAAAGCAGTGGTGTTTTCCAATGTTAACATATTAAAGAAGAGGGACCATTTTTATTTTAAATGCTTTCTGCTGATATCTAACACTATCATTTGAAAATATTTTCATGGTCTATAATGTAATTGGCTAATAAAATGATGAAGAGATAATTATTATTTCCCCCTAATGATGTGACTATCAAAAGTAGGTAGTTACCTATACAAATAAGGTATTTGCTGATCTGATCATATAAAAGGCAACACCATTTGAAGAACCTTTTCAATACCCCACTTAAAGAAGAAAGGTAAACAGGAGAGGGTGGGGCAGAGTAATATTATAATTACTGTAAAGTTTGGTTGAGTTTTCTTTTCCCTGTGTAGCTAGAATTGTTATTTTGTAGTTACTTATTTTTAGATTTAGTATTAGAGAAGAAATCACTTGAAATACTGGAAAGGTCATGAATAATCAACATATTATCACACCAGACTGTTCAGAATTCACATCTCTGTGTGTAGTGCCAGTTCAGTCCATTCAGAATAAGAAAAGGCTAACACTCTATTTCACAAGAAAGTGCCTTTTATTCAACAAAAAAGTGAGCCTCTGAGGTTATTTTCCTGAGTTGTCAGCAGGTCCCAATCTCTCCTTCTGTCACAGTCCCCAAGTGTTCTGTATGGTCTGTAACTGCCGGGTCCAGACTTGATTGTTTCGCACAGGGTAGAGCCAGGGTGCTAGAATATGAGGAAATTTAACCTGAATGTCAAGAAAATACTTTTCCTAGTAATTTTTTTTCTTGGTATGGTGATGTTATCTCTCTGAGAATAGAAAAGACATACCCTAGAGCATAAGTCATTTAGATTAGATTAGGAGAACTTTTAATATTTGGTATTTATTAGACTAAGTAGGTTCCACTCACATTTCTATGGTGTGTAAGCATATGGTCCACTCTTTCTTTCTTTACTCTCCTATTATATTTTAGCTCTGAAATCTACATTTTTAATTTGACCCTTGTGTCCAGGGGCTCCCAAGACCATCTGCAGGTTCCATGATTCACTGGGAGGACTCACTGGTCTCTGAATATTGTTATATTCTGTTGTCATGGTGTAATAGGGTGAAAGGTCACAGCAAAATCTGCAAAGGAAGAAGCCAGCAGGGCAAAGTCCAGGGGTAACCAGACGTGCAAACAACCAGGAGTCCTCTCCTATTGGAGTCACATAGGCCACACTTAATTCCTCCGGTATTGAATCATGATAATATGTGTGAAATATCGCCAACTAGTGAAGCTTCCTTGAGATTCAGTGCCTAGAGTTTTTATTGGGGACTGATACCAAAATTCCAGATCTCTAGGGAAAACCTGTATTGAATCAAACCATGTTGTTTGGCTAAAGAGTTTAGGTATGGTAAGATACTTTTGCCAGTTCTGAGAATGGTGAAAATCTTTATGAAATACAAGTTCCCAGATGCCAATCAAGGGCCAACCTTATAAACTGTCCTTTTTAAACGATAGTAGCCTGACCTATTGTTAATTTTATACTGCATGATTGGATATTAATTTCCAGCCTTCCTAATTTGTTTACTTGTGATGTTCTAATTATATACACACCCCCTTTTAAAAATTTCTGTTGTTCTATTAGGTACAACAGAAATTGAACACTTAGTAGGTGCTTTTCAATTATTCTTCCTCCCTGCTCACTCTCCTGACATAGAGTGCTTGGCCAAGTTCTGTACTGAGTCCATCAGTGTCGACTCCCCTGCCCTCCCATACATCCTAACTCATTCCACTTCCCTCTCAATTCTGGATTGCTGCAATATTGTGCACACTGATTTCTCATGTCAACATTTCCCACTTTGTAATCCACACTCTACAAAGCAGCTTGAGACTTTTTCCTAATACATGAAACGCTGGATAATGTTGCTCCTTTACTTAAAATTCTTTGATGAGTTCATACTGCTCTTAAGTGAACTACACACCATGACATTAGCTAATCCTGACCCATCCAGTCCCATCCAGGACCATTCTCTGTGCTAGTCTGCAGTTATGAAGGTCTTATTTAATTTCTTCAGATTCTCCAATCTCCAACCTTAAAGCTTTGAACAAACTGTTTCTTATACCAGGAGCACCATAGTTTCTCTCTTATTGTTGGGCCAGCACCTGTTACTTCCTTAGAACTCACTTCAAAGATAGGACAGTCACCTAATTTGTCATAAAACCAGGACACTATTGAGAGAAAAAGCAGGTCTTACTTACAAGTAAGCATTCCATGTCAACATGTGTAACTTGTCATTTTCTTTCAGACTATTCATGTTGTAATCATTAATTATATGCTAGCCTATGTGGTTATTCATTGCATAGTTTTATCCACACTATGCTAAGTTTTACAAGTTCATGGTCTATATTGCCAGCTGTCAATAGTGCTAGTATACATTTTACCAATAATCTATTCAAAATTAGATAATATCAGTGATTCCTAGCAGGCATTGTTTTTTAATCAGTCTCTTCTTCTTTTATTTTTTTTCTACCTACTGAAGTTTTATTTGGTAAGATCTTCATTAAATTCTTGTATTCATCTTTCAGCTGTCTTGCTGAAAACCTAAGAAGGTAATTTGGTTATCTATTGAAAATTTAGAGGTGGAATGTCTCACCTCTGCAGAAAGTGAGTCATATTATTTTGCCAGTGGTTTGGCTGCATTTTAAATAAAATGGGCATGCTCCAAATTTCATTTCACTTTTTTTAAAACAGGAGTGATATATATACAATGGAATATTACTCCACAATGAAGAATGATAAAATTATGGCATTTGTAGGCAAATGGATGAAATTGGAGAATATCATGCTAAGTTAGATAAGCCAATCTCAAAAAACTAAAGGACGAATGATCTTGCTGATAAGCGGATGAGGACATATAATGGGGGGTGGGAGGGGTTAGCATTATGTTTAGGGTTAGGTTTAGGGTTAGGGATAAGGAGAGCGGTAAGAATGAAAGAAAAAAGGACTATATAGAGGGAAAGAGGGGTGGGAGGGGTGGGGGAGAAGGGAAAAAAAATAAACATCATTGCCCTATGTAAACGTATGATTACACAAATGGTATGCCTTGACTCCATGTACAAATAGAGAAACAACATGTATCCCATTTGTATACAATAAAAAAATAAAAATAAAAGAAAATAAAAAAAAGTTTTTTTGTGTATCAGTTAATTTATTTCAGTCTTGTAGGTATGAATTCATTCTTACCTCCTGGAAATCGTCAAATACAAAATAGAAAAACAGATCCTGAATGCTAGGAGGAACGTCTGGCATTCCCAGTCCTGTGTGTGCTGACCCAGACATATTGCTGCCTTCTTCAAGGGCCAAAGTCAAATAGGTCTATAAACTGAGGGTAAAATTAAAATGTACCTCAACTGCTGTCATGGTGCTGTTCCTGTATCATTCAGTTCAAAGTGAAGAGTTTGCATATCAGCTTTCAAGCCACATGTTTACTAAGCTTCATATTTTCTGCTATCTTTAGAAACTTGCTTAAAAGCCAGTTTCTATATCTGGGTATCAAAATTTACATGCATACATGTGTCAAAAGATAGTATACTTGTCTCTTTAAGGGATATGAAAAAAAGGAGAATGGGAATTGAGAAGGTTCGATTATAGAATAAAGACTTTTCATTAATCTTAATGCAATTTAACACATTAAATTTTAATGTGAAAACTCAGTGTGGATACAGTTGATTGGTACCTGCTAGGATTCTCTATGCCAGCAGAACTGTCCCCAAATGCAGGGATGAAAGGTTTAATAATTACTTTTTCTAAAGCCCAAGCAGCCAGGGTACTATGCATAGGGGAATCTCAGGGGAGGGCTGGCCGTAGAATCTGAGTGTAGTGAGGACTACACTTGAAGACCTCTTTTACTCATGATAAAAGCAGCTGTGGGAGGAGAAATTACCTTTTTTTTCCCCCAGCTTTTGGATAAGGTTAGTAAGGATGTGGTGCTTGGAGCAATGGCCAACCTGCACGGCTCATAAAGAGCCAAGTCTGTTGACAGTCCAATGGAAAAATGGGAAGAGCTAGGTCTTCAGTGAGGTCATGAGGTAGTTTCTCCAGCCTTGGGAGTACCTACCCCTCCATCACTTGTCCATGTGAAATAATAGGTGTCCTTGTAGTTTAAGCCACTTGTAGATGAGATTCTTTTTGCATATCGATTAGTTCATCTCAATTTGTAGGTATGAGTTTGCTCTGACCAAGTGATACAGGAACATTAGAAAATAAAATATCACAGAAAATAAAATCCTGATACACTGGGAAAACTAATTCATAAATCTAAATGCACTTAAGTAAATTTACCTTTACAATGTCCATTATGATTTAATACTTGTGCACATATGCTATGGATATGTTATTGTGTTAGTATCTCTGCTATAAAGATAGCTACTCTACCACTGTGATTAGCAGTCGAACTCTTCATTATCCTGGATTATACTAACGAGTCAGGAAAATTTTTGTCAGCCAAGGACACTCTCTCCTTCATGGCCCTTTTCTGTGGATCCTTCCACAGATGTAGGTTTCAGTTTTTGGTTAATAAAACCATACATACTCTATGCTTACCTGCCAGCTTGTGACTTACTTTATGTGAATAACAAAGTTGCCTGCATGGTGTGCTGGTTTACATCATGTTGGCCCAGAGACAATTATCTGAGTTGTTGATGAAGTAAATTTTATTAGATTTTGTAGATATTCCACTGCCCTCACCATCTCTCCTTCCCATGCTCAGAACTGACTACTTTCTGAGGGGAAGGTAGGAGGCATGGGATTAGAAAGCCCTGATTGCTGCTACCCTGCTTCAGGGATATTTCTCTTTGCGTCATATTAAGTCCTGTGCGCAGGCGGCCTAGGGGCAGCACAGGCCTAAGTAATCTGTTTTGCTTAGCCTGTAGCACTGGAAGAATCTCAAGCAAACAGTCCCACTCATCTGGACACCAATCATGTGGCATACTTTGCTAATGGCATCTGCAATTTTTAGAAATAAACATCAGGATTGTATAATTTTGTGAATGCCAGCCCAGACCTACAATACCGCTTTTAAAAAGGAGGGTGAAATATTCATAATTCAGAAGGGAACAGAGTCCACTCAACCATCATGAAGACACTGCTAAAAAATAAGAAAGAAGCTAGGAGGAAAATATTAGGTGAGCATAGTGGTTATGCGATGAGAAAGACAAGTCATTTCTACTCTCATTTCTGCTATTGAAGCCTTCCCAAGATCAGTGGTGTTTAAAAACGATAACAGAAAGTTGCATGAGGGGAGGGGACATTGCCTGTTCCAAGTGCATCCCTCTCTGTAGCTAACCTGAACTGTGGTACAGCAGACATGGACTGGAACAAAGCGATGCTGTACCAAATCCTAGTGCAGGCTAAGATCACCGGGGTTCACATTACAGAGGAAATTGACGAGAAAGTATGTCTGATATTTATGGGTCTTCTGAAACATGGCCTTGGATGAAGATATACAGCGAAGACCTTTTTTAGAATCCTTCCAAAGAAACCAGCAAGGCTGGCATTATCCTGTTTCATATCCTGCCACCCTTTGTGCTTACGTTCAACTCCTGGACTGTGCACTTAGTGGAATGTGAGGGGTATTGATCTTAATTTTGCCTTATAAATAATGGATTTAGTATGGAAAGTCTTACTCACAGGTACACTCATGGACTCTTCAGTGATTCTTTGTATGATTGCCTTTCTGCTCCATTATTCTTGCTCCAGGTGGCTCATGGAAAAATCTCCACACTTCTAAATGAGAAAACCTGAACTGCAAGGAATATGCTTATGCTCTGTTGTCTTATAGAAAATAAAATCTTTATCAGATTTGTCTATCATTATATCCTATTCACCTAAGTCAAAATTTAAAATTTATGCAAAATCTATGCTCTTATGAGACATTAGGAGATTGGTTTCCTGTGGCCATTCATCAACTTGATATCCAGCTTGGTTGTCTGCTCATGGCTACTCATCTTGACTTACAAACATTGGAGGCATGAGGAGCTTGATTACTCTTTCTTTTTATTACTGTTTCTTCTAACCCTCTTTACTAACTGTACCCTTTCTTTCTAATTTTCCCCAAAACAGTAGTGAAAAGAGTACAGTGACCCTTACGGGGTTGGGGACAGTTTCAGATTATTCCATCTTGTACTCCTGCCTTGGAATCTGGGAGTCTGATGTTCTTTGCGAGTGCTTCCCAACCTTGGAAAGCCACACCTTCACCAATATTCTCTTTACTGTATGAACCTGTCTTTCCTTCCAGTGTTACAGTGAGATCCTATTGGTCATTGTGAGATACTGTCAGGTCCTGGGGGTGAGGGAATATATGAGCTAGCATTAACTAGGTTTTGTGTTTTTGCTTCTGTCACCTGCGTTTATTAATCAGACCAGGCCATCACATTCCACTGTGAAAATTACCAAAGTGAACGCATAAGCTATTTGTAATGTTCTCACCTTTTGCTAATGCTTATTGGCCAGCAATCTCCCACCACTGCATCACATTTATAAAAGCTGCATTTGGGGCACCTCCTCTGCAAAGAAGCTGTGTGTTCACACCTTTGGGATGCTGCCTATTCTGGGCAGTCAGGAAGCTGGAGGAGGATTCCTGTGCATCCAGCCTAAAGCAGGCTCCTTGGAGCCGTAATCCACCACCTTGTTCCATAATCTGGCATGTCACGTCTTCTATTTGTCGATGCTGTTCTAGGTATTGGGGCCTTAAGTCTTAAGATGTATGTCAAAAAGAAGAAAGTAAATACTGCAGTGCCTGGATTTCACCTACAATAAAAACATGCTGTTTCTATATGGAGGATTACCAAGAGTAGCGGCATCACTCTCTTTTACTGGCTTCTTAGAAATTAGACCAAGTGAAATCCAGACAGTCTCTCCTAACTGGGCAGAATTCCTATACCCTGAACTCTTCCCTCTCACCATCTTCCCCTCTGTTCCCTCCACTGACATTCTCTCCATTCCTCCCACCAAACCTTTTCTCCTGCCAGCTCTCTCTGTTTTGCATGTGTGGGGAGCACAGTGTGGGTGTGGATGGGGACTGCCTGCCCTTGTTCTGCTAGCCTGAGGTCTTGCAGATGGTGTTCCCCTGCTCCAGCCACGACTCCCTAGGGACTAGAGACAGTGTGTGACAGGACATGAAGTCCCTGTACTGAAAACAAAAGACAATCGTTCTGATAAACGGTAACTTCTTGGAGGTCTTTTAGAAAATAGAAGATAATGTGGAGATAGGTTGGAAGAGAGGATTCACCCAGCACAGTTAAGACATTTCTGAAGGAATAAGCCTGCTTATGATTTGGGAGGAGGCCAAGAAAGCCATTCAAGTTTGAGTCCCATAGAGAGATACTCAGCAGCAGCTTTGAGAAGGAATAGATGCTGTTTCAAAGGAAACTGGGTTTTGTGGTACTTGGACTTAGAAGATGACTTGGGTTCACATGTTGTTGTCTTTACTTTGTGCTCTCATTAAGACCCAGCACCAGCAGAGTTCACATCACCTGGGAAATGATTAGAAATGCATGATTTTAGGCCCTGCCCCAGAACTGTAATAAATTAGAATCTGCATTTTTAACAAGATTTCATATGTGATTGTTACATTCAGGTTCAATAAGCATTGGTCTATACTGACAGCAGCTAAAGGGACTTCTCTTTGACTCTTGCTGCCTCAATATCCTCACCTCCAAAATGGAGATTTTAATAGCTACCTCACGGTTGTTGTACATATCTTGACAATAATGCTGTATTCAAAGGTACTTGGCAAAGCACAGAGAATTTTTAAGCAATATGTGAAAAATCTGTTGAAACCAAGAATGCAGAGACTCTCTACAAGACATTTAATGTTTGGCATCAGCAGTAATTTTAGCACAAATCACAGTAGATGCATTTGATAATGGGGAAAGGAGGAACAACTAGAAGCTCAAGGCTGAGAGTAGGGGGAGTGGGAGGTGGTGTAAATAGTAGGTATCTGGCAATATTTAAAAGCATCTGGCTCCCAAATGAAAATGAGTCCTGTATTCTAATTAACATGTTGCATCCTTTTGAAACTTATGGATAGGTGAAATCTCAGAGATACTTGTGGGTTCTTGCTAACCCTGTGGCTCATACATTATCTCATGTCAGTTTTGACCAGATGGTTTTAAATTGCGTAGAAAGCTCACCTGGTGATGGCAGTGTAGATTTGATGATAATTGGAAATGTTTAACCAGTACTAAATGTGAAAGAAGTTAGAAAAAAATATTCCTTCCACATTCTTTATTTTATTCAAGATGGGTGTTCATTTGTAATGAAAGTTCCCTTAATGTTAAACTGTTTTTAGGAGTTGACATTCTCTATTCACAACATTTTTTATGGGCTCTGAAATCACATTATCACTGTTGATTCATTTTCTAATTTTCATCTTCTAGTTTCAACTCTGATCAGCTGTTAGCACTTCTTTCCTGTAGAAAAAAATATTATTACATGTGACTGTGTATTTCTTTTTTTGTGTGTTGAGCTGGAGTATGTAAAAATAATATCTATGTGAATATAATTCTGAGTTTAGCATTCTGACATATGTAGCTCAAAGATTTAGCTGTATTCTAGGTTTGCATATTTTAATAGACTAAAATAAAGGAAAGTGCAAAATTAAATGTTTCTGAGAATTCTACACTTATTAGTACAGTATTACTTTCATTACTGATACAAATAATTTTGTTTAATGAAATAATTAATTTCTATTTTATTGCATTTCAAACTTGATGTTAAAATCATACTTGGAACAGGAGAAACTAGAAATAACAAACTTTGGTCCTCCAGATTGTAATTACTTCTTAAAAATAAATAAACCCGTAAGTCTTGTTCAGTGATATATGTTGAATGCTGAACCAAAAATGACAACTCTTGGCAAACCTTAATTATTTTTGCTATTTACATACTGAGATATTGATAAATGTTATGTATTTTTAGGGATTATAAATCATATCACTTTTTAAAAAACTCTTTTCTGGCAAGTTTTCTATGACTTATTGTGTTACTTAGCAGTGACAAATATTGCCATGTTTTCAAACTGCACCACGAATTAGCTACCTTCATTTTCCAAGTCATATTGGGTTTATCCTAGTCATATTGGGTTGACCCTGAAAAATTGATATATAATCATTTGGTCTCAAGAAGTTATAAGAGTTAAAGACAGGACCAACCTTAGTGTTAAGTATATTTTCCAGAGAAAATCTGGTACAGAGTGAGGTGTGGGCTGGGTAAGGATGGGAAAATGAACACTAAAGGCTTAGGTTCTTTTTACAGCTTTCCTCAGGACTTTTGATAAAATGACCTAGACTTAAGAAACCGAGGATTAAAGAATATGAATGTTTCGGCTAACATCCCATGATGAGAGTTAGTATTACAATCCCCTAGTTTATTAGAGTTATAGTCTATTATTTTAATTGAACTACAAAACTCCACATACAGAAGAATTACATATGTGGTACATATGTGTGTAAATACATACACATATAAGAATATGTATGCATGTACCACACTTGTTCCCTGATCTGTAGTAGATGTGCTCTAAGATCACCAGTGAATGCCTGAAAGCTTGGAGAGCATCAAATCTTATACACTAAGTTTTTTCTTATGCACACATACACAAATTTAATGCCTTTTCTATCTTAAGTAAGCAATTATCATGCACCCTGGATATAACATTTGCGGTTTGAAGTGCAATAGTAAAATTAGCATGAGTTTATTTTTCTTTCTTCACAGTTTCACAAATAGAAGATTCATTCTTACTGTAAATCTTAGCAACCTTGGCATAGGATTTTTTTCATTTCTTTATTAAGTCCAAAATGTTCACCTTTTCCTATAAAGGCAGCACATTATGACTTGTCTTTCATGTGTCCACATTGCCAGCATCACCACTCTTGGAGTGGGCTATCAAGGTAATAAGGATGACTTCAGTGCTAGCGCTGTGGCAATGCTGCATGAATCTGGCTGCTAAGTGACTTCCAGACATGTGGCATGTACAGCATGGGGATGCTGGATGATGGGCTGATTGCATGCCAGCCAGGACAGAAGAGACAAAGTGAGTTTTCACTACACTACTCAGAAAGGTGTGCAGTTCATAATTAACTGGTTATTTCTGGAACTTTCCATTCAGTATTTTTAGACCATTGTTAACAGTAGGTAACTGAAATCACAGATAAAAAAACCATGGAAAATAAATCTGCAAATAACAATGGACTATTAAGTTAAACATTTCATAGTAATATTTGTGAGCATAAACCATTTTAATTATCGAGCAGTGGTATTTTCTGACAGACACACAACCCAACACTACACTGAATTTGGTCACTTTCTCCAAAGAGAACCAAAAATCATAGTATAGAATGATAGGCTTTAAAATGAAAGACTAACTTACAATTATTCTTCCACCTTCAGATAATTAGAATTGGTTTTCTGTCTTGAAAAGTTACACATCATTTTCAGACAGGTAATTTATTTTTATTTTTATTTTTACAGATTGTATTTTGATTTTTATACACAAATGGGGTACAGCTTTTCATTTGTATGGTTGTACACAATGTAGATTCACACCATTTGTGTAATCATACATGTGCATAGGGTAATAATGTCTCAGTCCATTATGTTTCCTTCCCCCACCCTCTCCCGCCCCATTTCCCCGTACACAATCCAAACTCCCTCATTCTTCTCTTGCCTTCCCGCCACCCTTCCCTCATTGTGTAGCATCATCTACTTATCAGAGAAAACATTTGGCCTTTGGTTTTTTGGGCTTGACTTATTTTACTTAGCATTTTATTCTCCATCTCCATCTATTTACCAGCATATGCCATAATTTTATTTTTCTTTATGGCTGAGTAATATTCCCTTGTGTGTATGTGTGTGTATATATATATATATATATATATATAAGATATAATATATATAATATATAGATAATACATATATATCTAATATATTAGATATAATATATATAATATATATGTAATATATATTATATATATATATATATATATATATATATCTCACAGTGTCTTTATCCATTCATCAACTGAAGGGCATCTAGGTTGGTTCCACAATCTAGCTATTGTTAATTGAGCAGCTATAAACATCGATGTGGCTGAATTAATGTAGTATGCCGATTTTTCATCCTTTGGGTATAAACCGAGGAGTGGGACAGCTGGGTTAAATGGTGGGTCTATTCCAGTTTTTTTGAGGAATGTCCATACTGCTTTCCAGAGTGGCTGCACCAATTTGCAACTCCACCAGCAATGTATGAGTATGCCTTTCCCCCCACATCTACGCCAAGACTTATTATTACTTGTGTTCTGGATAATAGCCATTCTAATTGAATTTAGATGAAATCTTAGGGTGGTTTTGATTTGCATTTCTCTAATTACTAGAGATGATGAGCACTTTTTCATATACTTGTTGATCACCTGCATAACTTTTTCTGTAAAGTATCTGCCCAGTTCCTTGGCCCATTTATTGATTGGGTTCTTTGTATTTTTTGGTGTAAAACTTTTTAAGTTCTTTATAAATTTTGGACATTAGTGCTCTGTCTGAAGTGTGTGTGGATAATATTTTCTCCCACTCTGTAGGCTCTCTTTTCACATTATTGATTGTTTTCTTTGCTGAGAAAAAGCTTTTTTAGTTTGAATCTATCCCATTTATTGATTCTTGCTTTTATTTCTTCGGCTCTGGGTGTCTTGTTAAGGAACTCTGGCCCTAAGCCAACATGATAAGGTCCAGGCCTACTTTTTCTTCTATTTGGTGAAGGGTTTCAGGTCTAATTCCTAGATCCTTAATCCATTTTGAGTTGAGTTTTGTGCAGGGTGAGAAATAGGAGTTTAATTTCATTTTACTGCATATGGATTTCCAGTTTGGCAGCACCATTTGTTGAAGAGGCTATCTTTTCTCCATTGTATGTTTTTGGCACCTTTGTCTAGTATGAGATAACTGTACTTCTGTGGGTTTGTTTCTTTGTCTTCTATTCTGTACCATTGGTCTACCAATTTTGGTGCCAATACTATGCCTTTTTTGTTATTATTGCTCTATAGTAGAGTTTAAGGTCTGGTATTGTGATACCCTCTTCTTGCTCAGGATTACTTTGGCTATTCTGGATCTCTTGCTCTTCCAGAGGAATTTCATTATTGCTTTCTCTATTTCTATGAGGAACGTTATTGGGATTTTAATTGGAATCTTGTTAAATCTGTATAGCACATTTGGAAGTATGACCATTTTGATAATATTTATTCTGCCCATCCAAGAACATGGGAGATGTTTCCATCTTCTAAGGTTTCCTTTAATTTCTTTCTTTAGTGTTCTCTAGTTTTCATTGTAGAGGTCTTTCACCTCTTTTGTTAGATTGATTCCCAAGTATTTTTTTTTTTGAGGCTATTGTGAATGGAGTAGTTTTCCTCATTTCTCTTTAGAGGATTCATCACTTACGAATAGAAATGCATTAGATTTATGTGTGTTGATTTTTATATCCTGCTATTTTGCTGAATGCGTTTATTAGTTCTAGAAGTTTTCTGGTAGAGATTTTTAGATCATTTAAATATAGAATAATGTCATCAGCAAATAGTGATGGCTTGAGTTCTTCTTTTTCTATTTGTATCCCTTTAATTTCTTTGGTCTGTCTAATTGCTCTGGTTAGTATTTCAAGCACAATGTTGAATAGAAGTGGTAAAAGAGGGCATTCCTGTCTTGTTCCAGTTTTTAGAGGGAACGCTTTCAGTTTTTCTCCATTAAGAATAATGTTGGCCATTGGCTTAGCATAGATAACCTTTATAATGTTGAGGTATGTTCCTACTATTCCTATTTGTTGGTAATGCTTTGAGCATGAAGGGGTGTTGTAGTTTGTCAAATGCTTTCTCTGCATCTATTTAAATAATCATATGATTCTTAACCTTAAGTCTATTGATGTAATGAATTACCTTTATTGATTTCCAGAAGTTGAACCAACCTTACACCCTGGGATGAACCCCACTTGGTCGTGGTGCACTATCTTTTAAATATGTTTTTGTATGCGATTTGCCAGAATTTTGTTAAGGATTTTTGCTACACAGGTAATTTTTATGAAACTATTAAGCTTTTACTAAAATCTGAAAAAAAAATCCAACAGACTGTATTTTAAACATGTTGGTATGCAATGATGTATTTTAATTTTTTTGTGTTCACTCATTAAAGAGAGATTTTATTCTGTTTCTTTTGTTGTAATTGCTTGTGCTTCAGAAAATTCCTCCTTTCCCGTTTTTTTTTTTTTTTTTCCCATGAGTATAATGTAGAAATGACAAGGAGTAGACTCCCTTCATTTAATATTGGTAGGGTCTTTTATTTTATTTTTTTAGATGTTGATAGACCTTTATTTTTATTCATTTATTTATATGCAGTGCTGAGAGATGAACTCTGTGCCTCATGCATGCTAGGCAAGTGCTCTACCACTGAACCCCAACCCCAACCACATGATAGGGTCTTAACTCACATCAGGCAAATGGAAAGAACTGGATGTGAAAGTCCATTGGAGGATTAGAGGAACCACCTTTGCTTGCGTATCATTTTCTCTCATTGTGTTAAAACTACCATTATGTGGGGTCCCTGGGGTGGCAATATAGCCAGTGACAGTGCTTCCTGTCAGCGTTCTGCAGCTCGTTGACCTGGCAGTCAGAGTACAGCTAGCCTGTGTTATTCAGCAAGTGCAGGAGGAAGGGATGGAGGAGAAAATCTGATTAGAAACATTTCTTGTATTAAATTGAAGGTGCTGTTAACTATTGAACGCTTTAATGCCACCACAATTTAAATTCCACATTCACCCATAAAACTGCAGAAAAATCCCACAGTGTAGCTGTAGTGTGTCTGTAGCCAGAGACAAAAAGTCTAGAGCTATCACATATGCCCAGGGATTTAAGTTTCTTAAAATATATTTAAATTTACAAACATTTAAGTGTATAATTCTATGAATCTTGACAAATGCATAGCTGTCAAATCTCCATTGCATTTCAAATACAGAGGAGTTCCACCATCGCCTAAAATTCTCTTTCATGCCACCACTCTGTAGTGACAGTCCCTCCAGTCTTAGTAACTGGCAACCTTGGATCCCTACAAGCTTTACAATCTCTCAAATATTTTATAAATAGAATTGCACAGTATGTGACCTTCTAAATCAAAATTCTTCCTCCCAATGTCTTTGCATATTGTTGCATGTATCAGTAATTTGTTCATTTTTAATTTTGAGCAGTGTTCTGCTATATGGATGTTCTGTACTTTGTTTATCCAGTAACCTGTTGAAAGATTTCAGTTGTTTACAGTTATAGGCAATTGTAACTAAAACTGCTTAAATAATTCTCACACAGGTTTCTTTGTAGATATGAATTTTCATTTTTCTGGGTATATGTCTAGCATTTGGGAATGCTAGGTCATGTGGTAAATATATTAAAACAAACATTTTCTAAACAGTTGCCAGTGTGGCTCTATCGTATATATTCCCAGGACCAGTGTCTGAGTTCTAGTTCCATCCTTCTTTTTGCTATTGTGGTTGCAGTAATTTAAATTTTGCCTTCTGATTGGTGGATAGCAGCATCTCATTATGATTTTAGTTGTTGGTTTCTAATAACTCATGATGTTGAGAATGCTTTAAAGTGTGTATTTGAGATTGTTATCCTCTGTGGCGATGATGTCTGTTCATATCCTTTACCCCTTTTAAAACTGGGACTTACTCTCCATGTTTGTATCATTATGTCAAAATATACTCTACTGTCATGTGTAACTAAAAAGGACAAATAAAAATAATAAAAATAAGAGACAAGGTTATGTTCCTGCCTGCTTCATGGAGTGACTCCAAGAAAACCTACAGGCAGCTTCTCAGCAAGGTTGATGAACAAAAAAAAGTTGGGAGGGACTTCACTGGAATTTAAAACTGGACATTCAAAGCAGATCAGGGAGTTTGGTTATAATAATGTAAGGAAGAAATCCCCAGTGGCACAGCTGGCCTGGAAGCTCCTGCCAGAGTGGTCCCTCTGTGAGCATGCTAGAGGGATAAGGGAATTAAAGGGGAATTGGCTTCCCCATCACACAAGCGGAACCCAGGGAAGATCCCTGGGGTAAAGTCTTCCAGTGGGTACCAGCAAGTACTAGGTGCTGGAGGTGCCCTGATTTAAATCTCCAGAACACTTGGCATGCAGGGAAGAGCCTAGAGCCCACCTGAATCTAAACCCTGCTTCCAGGAACTTCGCCTAGAGGATTACCTCTCTCACGCAAGCAATCCAAGACCCCACCTAAAACTGCTCAGAAGAGAAGATGAGAATATTTTGAACTCCAATGGAAAGGATTCTTTAACTTTCAAGATTTTTTCCTTTTCTGTTTTTTTTTTTTTTTTAATTATTTTTCTCAGTTCAATTGTAACCTTAATGGCACATGGACATTTATGCAGTCTCCTATTTTTCTTCTTCTCATCTCTAGCATTTTTTGAAGACAGTTATTTTACATGGATTAGTTTTTTATTAACTGAGATGTTTGATTAGTATATTTTAGTTTTGTATTTTTATTTTTAATTTTTAAAAATTTTTGCTATATATATATATATATATATATATATATATATATATATATGTAGGATATATATATATCCTACCAATCTGTTTCCATTGATTCTCTCTTTTCTTCTAACACCCAATCTCTATTGTTCTCTCTTTCATTTTCCTTTAAATTTTTCCTTCTGTCTTCTCTCCTCCTCCCTCATATTCATCATACCCTGTATCACTTCTCTCCTTGTCCACCATTTAAAAATGTAAACCCTTTTTCAAACTTGCTGTTTTTATTATAGGCAATAAATGATCATATCTTTTCTTTTTTGTGATAATTAACATTGTAGATATCACAGTAGGAGCTTTTTGGTTTAATGTGGTGTCTTGTTCACATTGGTTGTTGTAATTCTTTCCTCCTAAATAGTAAGGAACTGGAAACATTCAGGGACACTTTAAGTCTACAGGATAGAAACTCTGCTGCCTCAGATCCATCCTATTACATGGGTAGACACACAAACGCCATGAAAAAGCAAGGGAACAAATCACCCCAAGCAAACCAAGATACTCCAGAATTGGAATCCATAGGCACCATTGTGGAAGAAAGGTCAGAGAAGGAGTTTAGAATGTACATAGTTAAACTCATCTGCAAAATAAAGGATAATATAAGAAAGCAAATACAGGTAGTAAAAAAAAAATCACTTCATTAAAGCGATAGCGATTCTGGAAAAATCAAACAAATGGAAATCCTTGAAATGAAGGAAATAATAAACCAAATTAAACATTTAGTAGAAGCATCATCAACAGAATAGAGCACTTGGAAGACGGAACCTTAGGCAATGAAGACAAAATATATAATCTTGAAAATAGCGTGGACCACAGAGAGAAGATGTGAAGAAACCATAAACACAACTTCCACGAATTATGGGATAACATGAAAATACCAAATTTAAGATTTATCAGGATAGATGAAGGTGCAGAGATGCAAACTAAAGGCATGCACAATCTTCTCAATGAAATAATATCGGAAAGTTTCCCAAATCTAAAGAATGAAATGCAAAATCAAATACAAGAGGCTTATAGGACCCCAAATGTGCAAAATTACAACAGACCCACATCAAGGCATATTATAATGAAATTGCCTAGCCTTCAGAATAAGGATAGAATTTTAAAGGCTGTGAGAGAAAACTGTCAGATTACCTATAGGGGGAAACCAATGTGTGTCTCAGCTGATTTCTCAACCCAGACCCTCAAAGCTAGGAGGGCCTGGAATAACATATACCAAGCTCTGAAACCAAATGAACGCCAATCAGGAATCCTATATCCAACAAAATTAAGCTTATGATTTGAAGCTGAAATTAAAAACCTTCCATGATAAACAAAAATGAAAAGAATTCACAACCAGAAAGCCTACACTTCCAAATATTCTCAACAAAATATTCAATGAAGATGAAATGGGAAAAAAAAAGAAAATCAATGAAGGGAGGAACTACACTAAAGGAACAGTCAATACGAGGAGAAACTAATTCAAATTAAAGAGTAGAAATCAACCAAAATGACCAGGAACACAAATCATAACTCAAAATAACCTTGAACATTAATGGCCTAAACATCAATCAAAAGACATAGACTGGCAGATTGGATTAAAAAAACAAGACCTAAACAATATGCTATTTCCAAGAGACTCACCTCATAGGCAGAGACATCCACAGATGGAAATGTGAATGGATGGGAAAAACATATCACTCACATGGATCACGTAAATAAGCAGAGGTTTCTATATGTATGTCAGATAAAGTGGACTTCAAGCCAAAGTTAGAAAGGATAAAGGTCATATGCCCCAGACAATGGAACATCTAGTGCTAGGAATGTGTCTTAGTGGTAGAGTGCTTGTCTAGCATGTGTGAGGCACTGGGTTTGATTCTTAGCACCACATACAAATGAATAAATAAAGGTATTGTGTCCATCTGCAACTAAAAACAAATTAAAAGCAAAAACAAAACAAACAAACAAACAAACAAAAAAAACAGTGGAGCATCTACGAACACCCAACAAACCCTTCTCAACTCCAAGAATCAAATAGACCACAACACAATAATACTTGTTGACTTTTAACACACCTCTCTTACCCCTGGATAGATTTGCCAAACAAAAACTAAGCAACAACAACAACAACAAAAAAGTAGAACTAAATAATACAATTAATAAATGAGACATAACAGACATATATAGAATATTTCATCCTTTAATGACTGAATAGACTTTCTTTTCAGCAGTATACAGATCATTCTCTAATACAGAGCATGTTATGTAAACATACAATTGTAATATTACCTTGATATATTTTTAGCATCCATAGGGTTATTTTGATAGTGCCCTTTCCATTGATATTAATTTTTGTGTTCTTGATTTTTTTTCTTGATTAGACTTGTTTGATTTTTATCAAATTTTATCTATATTATTTCTTCTCTATTTCCGCTCCTACTCTTATTTTTTCCTTCCTACTACTTAATTTGAAAATAATTTGACCGTTTTTCTAGCTTCTTTATGATACAAGTACTTTAAGTTATAAATGTTCATCTGAGTACTGTTTCATCCCAGAGATCCTGATATTTTAAGCTTTTATATCACTTAGTTAAAAACACTTTTTATTTACTTTTCCTGTGCTTTTTTTCCTTGACCTCAGATATTTTTAAGTGCGCCATTTAATTTTGAAATAGTTGATATGGGGTTGGGGTTGTATATATCTTAAGGTGATTGAATTCTAATGTAATAATGCAGGAAACACAGTCTGGGTGATTTCAAATTAAAAAAAAAGTAATGGAAATACTTTTTTATTGTCGCCGCCTGTGACAACAATCCCAAGGTAATTTGTTACCGCCTGCAGCAACAATTGCAAGGGTATTTATCAGAGGTGGACTGGAAACTGAGCTACTTCTATTATCCTCTCTTTAGTGCACTGCTTTCTTGCTTGTTTACTAGTTTATAGAGGAAGAGAGGCTACTTGCTTTTAAAGGAAGTTTTAGAGGAAGACAGGCTTTGCTTAGAGCTGAGAGGAAGAGAGATTTTGCTTAATTTTAGAGGAAAAGAGACTTGCTACACTTTCAGAAAGGCTACTATTATCAGAGGAGCTATTTCTTAAAGGTCTGCTGCTTCTTCTTAGAGGTGCGTCCTGCTTGCATCCTGCAATCTTCATTCTGCGAGCTGCAACCTGCATTCTGCAATCTGCCATCATCAACCCGTAACCTAGAGGTGTCTGCTTAGTCCTGCGCCCAGCGATCTATCAGAGGTGCTGCTTATCCTCCGCCCAGCGATCTAAAGGTGTGTGTCTTATATACCTAAGGCAGCCAATCAGCTTAGGATTAGCACAATTGAAGCACGCCCCTCTGTACCAATCAAGAAAGAATGAGGAATATCTGTTGACCACTAGCACAGAGGAGACATTAACTAATCAGCAAAAGTAGATCACATCATGTTAACACTAACTATGCGCCACCTCTTGGCTCAACGCCAGCCACCATCTTAGGGCTTCCTAAACAAATCTTCTGCATTTTATATTGATTGTATTGATTGCATACATGCCAGAACTGATCAAATTGCATACTTCAAATATGTGCATTTTACTGTACTTCAGTTTTACCTCAATAAAGCTATAGGAAAAAAAGAAAAAGAATAAAAAATGATTTTTAAGAAAATTTCATGGGATACTACAGAATACAGATAGTGCAACAAAATTACAAAGATAATTCATCATGCAAAATAAATTCAGCAAAGAGATCATAAAAAGGCATAAAATAAATCTTGAAGAACTCAATAAATGAAACATATAGTTGAAAGTACAAACAGCTGAACCAAGCAGAAGAAAACATTTCTGAGCTTGAAGTTAGGTCTCTTGAAAGAACCTACTAAGACAAAAAAGAAAAAAAGAAGAAAGCCTGTGACTTTTTTAAGATATGTCTGTGTTCACTCGTGAAGTTTCCCTAGCTGAAAGTATATAGGGAGAACAGGCAAAATCAATACTATTTTTGATAAGCTGTCACATTATCCAATAATATTGAATGCCTACTACATTCCAGACACTAGCTGCTCTTAAGGTTAGTAGTTAGTTCTCATTGCATTGTTTGCTAAGCTTAGTTGTTAAAATGAAATTCTAGTCCCTGTCCTCTGACACCATGGAAGGGTTTCTTCTTTGAATGAGTTAGGGAGGAGCAAGTGGCTTAGTAAAGCAGAATGCTATATAACATTTATTTTTCCAAAGTTTTCCTAATTCCCCCTTGTCCCCCCCGCAACCACTAATGAAGACTAGGGGACAGCTTTTGGTTCTTCTTAGCAGACTTGGTATTATGGACTAGAAAGAGGATTCAGAGAACATCTCTTCTAGTGTTAAATGAAACTCAATTTTTTAAAATTGTTTTAGTTGTAGATGGACACAATACCTTTATTCTATTTATTCATTTTTTCTTGTGGCACCAAGGATTGGACTCAGTGTCTCACATGTGCTAGGCATGTGCTCTACCACTGAGCTACAGCACCAACCCCAACCCCGTTTTTCAAATGAAATCTTACCCAGAAATATAGTCAAAACTAATCAAAGCAGAGTCACTCAGGTTGAACTGAACTCTGCAGAGAGATTTTAAAGCTTCATATTGTGACTGAAATGATGAGAGAACTACCTCTAAAGAGATTATGTAACTTGCCCAAGGTTACGAAACAAATTGGTGCAGAAGCGTAAATAGAGCCCCCATCTTCTGATTCTTAGGACAAAACTCCAAATGACTGCCTTTTCAGATCTTCTACAAGCTAGATTATGTTTCTATGGGAACTGCGTTTCTTATTTTCTTTGTGTGCTGTAGTGAGAAATGTACATGGACTTTATCTTAACTCCAGTGTTTGATTTGGGGAAAAGATATCTTGAAGCTCTTTCCCCATAAAAAGAAACCCGCACTGATGCTAAACCTCCACTGTGTTTTATTTTATGTTATTCCTGTAATCCAGGTGGAAAACACTGGCATACTTGAGAGAAAATGTGCACTGAAAATTCTATCTATTGTATGTTTTGTCAACTCTGACCCACAGCACCCTGGGCATCCATGAAGGGGCCTTGGAACTTCAAAAATGTGGTTTTACCTTGAAGTAAAATGTCACCTCATGTGTCAGATTGGTGGAAGCCCCTTCTGAGGACTGCAAGTTAAATTGCTTAAACCTGTTGCATCTCCTAAAGTCTTTAAACATGAATTTGACATGCCAAGAAAGAAGCCTCCAAACATAAATTGGCCTAGTATCATTCATTACTACATTTACCATTCCTAATTTCAGAGTAGAAGTTTTCTCTCTCCTACTCCTAAATAGTTTATATGGAGCAACTTTGTGAAGGATTTTTAATCCTATATACTGAATGCCAAGAACACTGATCAGTGTTTTCATGTACTAAGTGAATGAGTGAACGAAATGGTTCTTTCTTAGATCTCAACTTGAATATCACTTATTTAGAGAAATTCACCCAGGTCATCTTATCATCTTATCTGTCCATTTTGATTCCATTAGTCAACTTTATTTCCTTTAAAAATCTTATAAATGGCCCTGACATTGTATATTTGTTTGTTTATTCATTTATTTCCCCTTTCCCCTTCTAGATTATCTCCAGGAGGGTAGGCTCTCTGCTGTGTTTGCCAGTGTTAATGTGTAGCACTTAGAATGACTCTAGACATATTATATTAAAAAGTGTCAATCGATGTTCCCGGGATGAATGAAGTAGTGCTTATCTACTTGGAATGATTCTACTCAAAATGAAAAGATCAAGTGTCACGTTATGTTTTCTTCTATGCCTGTGTCATAAGGAAATTATTAAAGAGAGGGAAGGACATAATCTCACAATGGACAGAACATCTTCATTGAAAAAAATTTGTTATGTGCTACAATTTATCTATTTTTTCCTAATGGTTCTTTTATCATTCTGTTACTGTAATGGTGCCTAAGCTGTCTTAGTAAGTCCTGGTGTTCTGCTTTATATCTACTTCAGTATAAACACTTTGGGTACATTTTGAATGCACAATTGGCAGTTAGGTTCCCTGAGCTTCGGACTCTTTTCCTATTTTTAGAACCTTCAATTGGGTAACAGTTTAGATTACACTTAAATTTTCCACACTGGCAGTAATGGGGATAAAACGTTCTGCTTAGATTGGTGGTATTGGCTCTTCTGATCTGATCCTACGCTAAAAATATAAGCACTATTGGATTGAGTAAAAACAAATGGTTTGACGGAGACTTCAGAGATGTCCCCTTGGGCTAAGAATGCTCACTGTTTATATTGCCTAGGTCCCTTGATTTTTTTATGTAATGACAGAAAAAAACATTGAATCATGAATCAGAAATAGCTGACTTATATTCAAAAATACCACGGGTTCTTTAGGACCTCAGGCGGAATACCTCACTTCTCCCTGCCAAGGCTCTGTCATCCTTAAAATGACAAAAATTGGTGTCTTCTTTTTAGGAATGGGAATCTTAATGATTCCACATATGTAAATAAAGCTCCCTGTACCTCATAGAAAGGGAGTTCTCACAGTGAGCCAAGACAAGGGTGAATTTGCAGTTCCACTCAGCATTGTGAGGCTTGTTATCCAGTATGGGAAGCTGCTGTGGTGCTTGCCTGTTTATCATGCACAACTAGTTAGCTGTTTGTTCCAGCTCTCAAGACTTGTAATACAGAAATTGAAACAAACTTTGATTCCATTGAGGGCTGCAGAAAACTCTTTTGAGAGGAAGTTGGGTATGCAATCTACAGAGAGAGTGCTTCATAACACACATGTGGGTCTCACAGGATTCCTTTTCAGCATATGAAATGACCTGGTTCTATTGAATTTCACTGTCAAGGTAGTTTCTTGTTTACAATGAGTGGCTGAAAATGCTCCATGTATTGGATTAATGTTAGAAGCTGCATACAAAGTTTGGCAGGTACTGGTTTGTTTACTTTGAGGAGCCACCATGAATTTTACTATGCAGTCAATGCAAAATGAATCTACATTAGTTATGTTCTGTGCCCCTGCATCTTAGATTCTGAAGGCACTCTTCTTAGATTTAATTAGGTGTTGTGTTTGTGTGTGTGTGTGTGTGTGTGTGTGTGTGTGTATGTTTCCTCTTCTTTGCATTCTTGAGCAAATTGGAGACAGACATCTGGAGACTGAAGTTTGAACAGACTTTGCAAAAAAGAAAAAAAAAATGACATTCAGCTGTTTGTTCTCTCCCCTCCTAATCTCATTAAGAATATAGCCAGAAGCCTGATGCTACCAAGAGCCTTTTACTACTCCATTCTAAATGTAAAAATAGCAGCTGTCTCTGTGCTGCTGACAGGCATTTATTAAATGGGCCAGTGATGAGGACAAAGATGATGGTGATGATGATTGCCCTTTGACTTTCTGTCACCATCTAAGTCACATGGGAAAATGTAAAAGTAGACAATCCCATCTTGATGAAAGGGTCTCTCTACCCAGGAACCATAGTGTACAAAGCCCCAAATAGTTATTCCAAATTCTTCAAATTATCCATTCAACCTAAAGAATGGCCGTGATCTGTAAAAATGCTATGTGAAAGCAGCGAGATTGGTCTGAGACATCACAGAATGCAGAGGAAAGAGCTGCCACTTTAATCCATCTCTTGAGTTGGAAACAGAGGTTTTATCTCTCTTTTGTTTTTTCTTTTAATAGAATAGGGCTACACATATTCTGTAGTATAGAATTCTTTTTGAGTGTAGAATCTTCACCAGTGGGTCTTAATGCTGGCTACATATTAGAATTGTCTTAAGAGCCTTTAAAAAAATACCTGTATTTTGGGGGCCACTAGAGTCATCCTCAGATTCTTGATTAGACTGAGCCCCAGTTGTCAGCTTGTTGCTAGTTGTTTCTTGTTTTAAAAACTGTCCTGCTTGTCTTAAAGTGCTGATAAGGTTCAAAGTTCACCTGTTGCAATGCTAATTGATCCCCCTAGCTCAATTTCCCCCACCTCTGTTCATCTTGCTGAAAGATCTACACTCAAAAGTGAGTCCCATCTGCATCTGTGAAGGCTCCAAGAACCTCTCAGGAAATTGTGATTATAAGTCCTCCAAAGGCAAGAACTGTCTCTGATGTCTTGTGTCCTCTTGAATTTCTATGTGGTTTGCCCTAGTGCAGAACTGTGGTTGCCACAAAGTATAAAATGTATGGCAGTGACTCTGTTGTCATGTACTTAGGACACATTATCTCTGTCTATCCTGAGACTGACTCTCGGATTTCTTTTCCACCTTTGATATACTGTTCTTACAAATTTGTCTCTTTTTTTCAGATTCTTCTACTTTATTATTAGTGTAATATAGTCTTCCAGTTTCTTATTTACAAACCTAATATTCTGGAATGAGAACTCCAAAACTATGATCTATAGTGATAGATCATTTTCAAAACAGAACATTTAAGAACCAAAACTTTGGTCATTATTAGAGGAGGTTGAGCTTCTTGAAATGTAATGCATTGTTTGTCATTTTTTTTCTTCCTTCATGTTTTGCCACAAACTGATGCAAACTTTCACCTGGACCGAGGTTTTAGAATTTATCTTTGAAGAAATTCCCTTGTCCATTCACACTGGTTGTCTTATGTATTCCTTGTTTCTTTGAACCTTTTAAGGGTCACTTTTTCAAATCGTAGTAAATTTGCTCTCTTTTCCATTTCCAGCAGTAACAATGGAAATATGTAAAGTGACAATTTTCTCCATCCCTTGTCATTAATAGGAAATAATTACCAATGACAGCCACAGTGCTTAATGGAACTTGACTGGAGTATGAATGCAAACTAGCCAGGGAGCTTCTTCAAGGCACACATCTATGGCTAGTCCTCATTCTGGACCACCAAGTCAGAGTTCTGTTTGGAGAAGGGGAGGTCTGGCCACCCGAGTGACTATGTTAGTGCCATGAAGAAACTGTGCTTGGGAAGTTTTGCCTTCAGTTATTACCACAATTGTTACAGATTTTTTTTCTAACGTTTTTATAACTTTTTGTTTCTGAATCTGTGATTGGTGAAGAAATAATTGTGTAGTCTGACAAACCTCAGGATTTACCGATTTTTTCCTCTCCTAAATGGCTAATCAAGTGACTTAACATGAATGAGTGATTTAGATGGGAAGTCAGGGTTGAAAATGAAATTTCTAGAACATCTTTGACAATGCAGTCTGCCTGGCATATATATATATATATTTTTTTCTTTTTAACTATTTCTTGACTAATCAAAAAATGCATATTTGTTAATTATAGTTATTCAAGATTAGATAGGGAAGAGAAAGCCTCTCTTTTGCTACTGTTCCCTGACCATTTAACTTTCCTCCCACTGTGACCACTTTTGATTTCTTGAATATTTTCTGACTCCTTTTCAGTAGAGTAGCTTTATTTTTTGTCTATGTGTTGACCGTGGAGGGTGCATGCAGTGCTTCTGACTTGCTAATGGCAAATTATCCAGGTTGCTATTTTGAATTTCCAGTCATCAGCTGTTTCTGCTACTTCTCTCTGATTTTTGTGTCTATTTTTAGTTACACCAGTTTTAGCACTAGTTCCAAAAATACAGTTATGAAGGCTGTGGTATTTCCCCCACTATGCTCTCTATTTTCTTAACCATTAAGCTACATAAAATTTGGAATTATTTTATAGATTATAAAAGTGGACTACTATGGAGCAGTGCTATTGTTTAAATATGGTTTCTCCTTCAAGAACTCATCTGGAATTGGTCACAGTGGCACCTATCTGTAATCCCCGCTACTCTGGCTGAGGGAAGAAAAATTTCAAGTGCAGGGTCAAGCAACTTAGACCCTGTCTCAAAATTTTTTTAGGGTGCGATTTATCACATAGGTTGGGCTCCTGGGTTCAATTCTCAGTGCCAACAAAACTAGACAGAACCAACAACAACAAAAACTCATGTTGAGATTTAATCCCAATTATGAGACACTGAGAGGTGGGAATAGGTGGGAGCTTGAAGAGGTGATTAGGACTCTGTCTGCATGAATTGTTAACCCATTAATCCATCGATTGCATGCATGGATTTATCTTGACAGTGGGTTTGCTTAAAGGCCAGTTTGGTTCATCCCTTATGTGCTCCCTGTCTCTTGCCATGTGATGCTGTATGCTGCCTTGTGGCCTTTTGACCTTGGACCAGGATCATGAGTCAAAACAAACCTCTTTTCCTTTAACTTAGTCTGTGGCATCATATTATTAGCAACTGAAAATGAACTAAGACAAATAGGAAGATAACTGAGCCTGTATTCAAAAGACTTAGGTTTGATCTGGGAATGCACCTTGCAAACTTTAAAGTGTTGAGCAAAATAAGGTTGTGTTATTGCTGCTTCTAGTAGTATCAGCCTCACATGATGCAAGTTACCAAGGTATCGAGAAGGGTCAGGTAGAACCTAAGAAGGCTGACCTGATCTAGGGATTGCACTGACTAGCTGCACTATTAAATTAGTGCTATGGTTTTATCAAGGGCCCCCAAGGAGCACATGTATTAAAGGCTTAGTCCCCAACCTCTGGTGGATTTTTTGAGAGGTGGTAGGACCTTTAGGAAGCAGCACCTATGGTGGGGTGCGGGGGTGGTTAGGATATTGAGGATGTTTCCTTAAAGGGAATATGGGATCCTATTCTGTCTCTTCCTCTTCATTTTCATCCTGACAATGAGGTGAGTGGTTTGTCCATGCTCACTCCATGTGCTGCCTTACCACGAACCCAAAGCAACAGGGCCTCTTGATCATGGACCAAAACCTCCAAAGTGGTAAGCAAGCATAAACCTTTTTTCTTTATAAGTTAATTATCCCAGGTATTTTTTATAGTAATGAAAAACCAACTAAGACAATTAATCATTAAGAAAGGAAATCAAGATTTCAGGCATAGAAAAGAAATGTAAAGAACAAGATAAAGAAAAAATGTTACATAATCTCATTTATATATGGAATCTAAAAAAGTCAAAAACTTAGAAGCTCAGTAAAACAGTGCCAAGTAAAACAGCAAGGGGATAGGGAAATGGAGAGATGGTCAACAGGTACAATGTTGCATTATGTAGGGTGAATAAGTCTAGAGATCTAATGTATACCATGCACTTACAGCTAATAATACTGTAATGGTACACTGGAAATTTGCTAAGAGTAGATGACAGGTGCTCTCACTTCACAGACATACACAGAAGTAACTATGTGAGGAGATTTCACACACGCACACACACACACACACAGAAGTAACTATGTGAGAAGATAAGTAATGTTTATTAGCTTGACTGAAACAATCATTTACTTATATATATGTGCATGTATATCAAAACATTATGTTGTATACCTTAAATATATATAATATTTATTTAAAAATAGAAAAGAGCAAGATAAAGAGAGGCAGGTAACATAACAAAAGAAAATAAGATAGGTTCGTATTACATTGCTTTTGATTTTTTTTTCACACTTAAAAATGAGTAAGTGTATTCTCTGGTGTTTATTTCAGTTTATATCAGTATTTCATAAAATAGTTGATCTTTACATGCCTGACAATGTATACATTAAGATAGCCAATCATTAGATGTTTTGAAAATGGCTCTAAAATTACCTCAGTAGGTACATGTGTGAAGGAAATGGAGGTATCCTCACTTTCTTTATCTGTGTTGTGTTTTAGTAAGTATTTGACTTCATTACATTTCCTTTTTCATAGTAAGAATCCAGAATAAATTTTGAGATTTTTCCAACTAGAAGAAAAGAAAATGGGCATGTCCTTAGGTTATTAACATAATTTCCACATACAGATTTATATCAGTTGCTGACAAACAATCTGAAAGGCAGCAAATAAATATATTGCATGTTTCAATAGCAAATTCAGTTATCATTGAGATGATACTTGGCCATTTCAAGGTTTTTGTAAAATGAACCATTTGGATATAGGCTCTGCAATTAGGAGTTCACATTGAGAACTCTTGGTTGAGGAGGGATGTGCAGTGATTTTCACATCAGATTCAGTAGGGCAAGATGAGTTTGGGGACTTGGATTAGGTTGGATATACATTTTAAATAGGATTGATGTGGCTAAGGAGTGGGCTGTACAGATGATTTATTTTCTCCACTAGAGCCATTTGAAAAAAGTTAGTGTGCAGAAAAGCAATATAACATGAAATGAATCAGCTAGTACAGCACTCCATTCTTATTTTGCTTGAAGTAGCAGGTCAAACATATAGATTTTTTTAAATGACACTGAGTGTAGGTGTTACACAAATAAATTTTCTCTTTTAAACATGTTAATGTTTTTTCATTTACTTATTTATTATGACACATATTCACCTTTCAGTTATTAAATTTCCCTGTTGAAATGGAAACTGTCTCTTCATTTTAAAAGTGATTGCCAAAGAGACACCCTGAGTATGTTATATTTCTGCTTCCATATTTCTAAGCAAACCAGCAAAAGAATCATTATCCTAGATGCACAGATGTGAGAGCTGCAAAGGCTTAGGGGATGTGTCACACAGTAGATCAGTGGGCTGAAGACAATGGGACTTTTGACTCCTATTTCCAGATTTTAACTATGCTCATTTTCAACTCCAGTGAACAGTGCTTAGGTGAGCTAGTTTAAGTCAGGTAAGCGCATTCATTTCTCATTGAAAGCCATCAGCTGTCCTCCTTCCAGACCCTGTTGCAGAGTGAGGGCTGAGGTTTGAAAATACAGATGGGGGTTAGAGCTATCTTGGAACTCATTGGTTTTAAATATTGTTTTTATTTAATTACAAAAAGAAAAAATTCTGTTTCTTTTTGCCTCTTACTGCCCAGGCTGCATGTCAGAAATAATCTCGGCACTTTATTATGGTAACCTCTGGCTTCCTTGGCTTGCTCACAGCAATCCACAGCCTCCGGGGAGCAGTTGTTGACTCAACCTGTTCCCTGTGGATCTACAGAGTTACTGCCAGCACTGCATTTTATTTTAGTTCCATCAGTGGGAACCAGAAGCTTTCTTCACACTCGACATGTAAGGCATTTTGAGCATATTGTTAATCCAGGTGTACATCAGGATGATTTTAAAGTCCTTGTTTGCAGCCTCTCTTCTATGATATAGAATCCTGACATAGGCTGATTGGATAACGGAGTATCTCTGTTGAGGTAGACTTCAGCAATTTTGGTTTTCAGTCTTTACAAGATATGTCCAGGCTTGGGTTGAAAAGCTTGTGCTTAGCATAAGTGAGACCCTTGGGTTCAGCTGGATCTCCAGCACCAAAGAAAGGATGTATTAAAATGCCATTCAGGGTCTGGCCTGGGTTCTTGATTGTGATGAAAAACAAAAGATGGGAATTAATTGGAAGGATCCTAAAAGTGACAGTCCTTCCCACGTGACCACAACTTTTCTTGTCAATAGTATGTTTTTCACAAAACCAAAGAGTGTATGTACAATTGACAATTGGTTATTCTCCCTGCAGGCTCTGGGACTTTCCACTCTTCCCTCTTTTCTACATTATCGATGGTCAACAGTTTAGCATAAATCCCTAGAACCTTTATCATTGAGCCAGTGAAGTGTGTTGAAAGTTGGAGGGATGCAATGGCAGACAAGGGTATTACTATTTTGATGTTTATGTGTGGAAAAAGCTTCAGAAACCACAGGGTGTTCACTTGCTTCTGCCTAGACATTCAGACTCTGAAAATCTTAACAAACTGTTTGGGTGCCATAGCAGAAATCTTCAAGAATCACTTATTAGTAAAAGAATTCACAGCTCAACATGGTTTCCAAAATACAGTCCTGAGTATCACAACAAACTGGCTCATTAGCACCTACTTTTAAACCACTGCACTTCTTAAGTAGCGTCAGTGTTTTATAGTAAGTATGGTACAAATCGCATGTGGATTTCTGTGCAGCAAGAAGTCTCCGGCATCACAAGTCATGCCAATTAAGCAGCTGACTGGACTTCCCACAGGGAGGAATCTTTTGCATCTTTGTGGCCAACTAATGAAGAATCATTTGAGCAACTATTTTTCCTTTTTTTTTTTTTTTTTCCCCTAATAAGAAAAGACTATGAAATTTTAAAAACCCTCTGTAGAAGCTGTAGAGTTTTTAATGATATGTATATAATTTAATAGCATTCACAGACCTGGAGAATAGCTCAAATACCTCCTCTTGATTAGAGATTTGAGACAAGATCTGACCTCCTAGGAAACTTCTCATTATAATCAACCAACACAGCATTTTCTCTTCCTTCTTATTTCGCCTTCACTGATGCTTTTCTGGCTATTCATAAAGGTAGTTGCCCATGTGGTACTGTATGAGCTGCCTTATGTGTCCCTTTAAGTAAGATGTGAAAATGGAACTCAGGATAAAGTGTCTTTCACCCCCATTAATTTGAATACAATTAGTCTGGAGTCTGTGCAGCCACAGCTCCAGAATAGACTAGCGAATGCATTTGTGAAGACTCTGATTCCCCCTTAGGCATCCAGATATGCCTCCAGTCCTTCCCTTCATTCCTTAATAGCCTACAGTTGAGGATGTAAGTGAATGTAAAAATCATACTGATGCCTTATTAATTAGATAGCATTAATACCATGGGTTTTTCTAGAGAAGTTTCTATCTCAGTACTTTGGAACAGAGTGTATTTTTCTTATGCCTTAGGATATAGAAATGGTAGACCTGGGAGAGCTATAAAAATCATGATTATATAAAGTGTCTGACAAGTCAAGTAGGATACAGGTCAGGAATGATGTGTGGCTACTTTGTTCTGGCATTACCAGAGATTTTGACTGAAGTTTTAGGTTGGTTGTGGCTATCTTTCTTGGAAATTGACCCAAGGCTAAATTGTGAGGGTAGAGAGTGTCCCCTCTTCCCACCCTCTTGTTCTGTCCCTCGCTCCCACTTCCAGTTAGGGACTAGCCATAATCACTATCTTTGCTATCAGGAAAGGTTATCCATTACTCTTATTCTTACTATGCTTTGGTGGTTTACTCTCTCAAAAGCACAGTAGGAACATGTGAGTGAGTTGTGCCATTTTGAGATCAAATAGGTTCCTCAGTACATGTGAACAATACCTCACCTAATGACTGAGTGTGGAAGGGGATAATGGCATTTTTCGTATGTGGGAATAAACACAATTTGGGAAGGAAGGCATAATATTATTGATAAATATACATCAGATCCCTGTGGATGAGATTCAGAGAATAAGTGCAGTTTCTGTTTGTAGAGACTTTTAAATTATGCTTTAATTGAGTTGTTTGTAATTCATACATTTGTTATTAGGCTATAGGGTTGTTTAAAAAACTAGTTTTATAATACATAACAACTCAGTATTGATTGCATTCTTTACTTACCAGGAATGTGTACTTTTAGCCATAAAATGTTTATATATTAAATATATGTATACATATTTGTGTATATATAATGCATGTACACACAAATATAAATATGAAAATTGTCGAATAAACAAACATCCCCCAAAAAATCTCACCCTATAGGTTTAGATTACTCTTGACTAGCCTAAACTTTTCTCATACCATCACTTACCTTTTAAATATAGTTTTTAAAATTCAAATTTGTCATATGCATATATTCTGAGTGAGTCTTTATATAAAAACAAGTGAATTTTCATTGATGCCACTCTGAAGGACACAAGATTAAAACCAAGCTTAGAACGGAATAATAAATACTATGCTCTCTACTTTTTTCATGCAATTCAGAGAACATTTTTCCACCAGTTGTTTTTAGTTATTTTAAGTCTACAATGATTTTTTTTTTTCATATGCATAGTGAACCAGGTAGATGTGTATGGGGGTTATTGTCACTGTTTGAAGTGTAGAAATCTAGTCCTCATGCTCTCAGTATTGCCACCAGTTACTGAAGGTTGCAGTATGGCCCCTGTCCTGTGCACTTATGGCACATAGTGACAACAGTTGGACTGCTGTTAATGGAACTCCCTAGAAATGACAAAATGGAAGAATGTGATAATAAAAATGGGTGAAGTTTAGAAAGAGGTTGGAGAGGACTGGGTTTCATTGGGGGACCATTTTTTCAGTTTTTTGGTTCTCCTGAGCTGCAAATGTTTGAATTAACTTGTGGTGTATGAGTTTTGACTGTTTTCTAAAGCAATAGTGTCTAGTTGCCATGCCTTGTAGGAGACTAATCATTGGATGCAATCATTAATAAGCACAAGAATTATCTCTACTAAATAAAATGACAGAAGGTAACATATCTTCCATGATTGCCAAAGGTTCCTTTCCCCACAGATTTTAACATGCAGAGTATTTTGTCATATTGGACCAAACTTTTGCTGATTTTATATGCATGAGAATTTGAATGTGCTTTGACACCTTGTAAAATAAGAAAGGAGAAGAAAAGAGGCCCATCTTTTATTGAATATACACTATATGCCATATGCTTTATAGAAATAATTCCATTTACTTTTCAGGTAACCATGTGAGATTATACAGTATTATCTCTTTTACAATTGGGAAACTTGAATTGATAAATATTATTTTATAGTCTGTCTCCAAAGTCCATGCTCCTTTTAATCTGCTGTGGCCTATATTAGTCTGTTTTATGTTGCTATGACAATATCTGTAGCTGGGTACTTTATAAAGAAAACTATGCTTATGTATTCTTATAAAATGAAGGAAAGAAGGACTGTATAGAGGGAAAAGAGGGGTGGGAGGGGTGGGGGGAAGGAAAAAAAATAATCAAACATCCTTGCCCTATGTAAATGTATGATTACACAAATGGTATGCCTTGACTCTATGTACAAATAGAGAAACAACATGTATCCCATTTGTATACAATAAAAAAAAAACAGTTAAAAAAAAAAGTTGTTTATGTACCTTACAATTTTGGATGCTTGACTGTCCAAACAGCCTGGTCCTGGCTCTGACAAGGATCTCTCACCCCCAGTTGTAGCAGATGATGGCAGGTGTCAGATGTCAGGAGGATGTTTGAAAAGCAGAAATCACATGGTGAGGCAGGAAGGAGATAGAAGGGACAGGTCTTGATCTTCTATAACACTGTCTTCATGAGAACTAACTGGGGATCACACAACAACTATATTAATCTCAAGGGCAGTGCCCCCAACGATCTCTGACTAGGCTCTACTTCTTAAAAGTTCCATCACTTCTCACACCAAGACACTGGAGATCAATCTCCATCATGTGAGCCTTTGGGTTATAAACACAAGCTGTGTTCAAACCACAGCATGGCCATAAGAATTCAAGAGGCAATACAGATGAATGTCTTATGTGAGCCTCTCAAATACATGTCCCACAGGGGAATACACAGAAGCTCCAGAAGTTTTGGTGACTTGTCTTAGGTTATGCAGTTAACTACTTGAAAAGCTGGTGCTGGAATCTAGGTCTTGAACTTAGACTCCATGACTGGTCACCACCATGTGAAAATTACCCTTTTGCTTTGGAGAATCAGCTGCAATGCAGGTTTTTCTCTGGTGTAGCACTCAATGACATGGCATGTGTGTGGAGAACAGTGCTCCTAGCAAGGACATGTAAGAGGATTGTATTGAGCAGGGCTTCTCCTCAGGAGAAAGACACACACTCAGACCACCTGCACTGTGCATTATCCCCTAGCACTGCATGTGTGTCTTAGAGCACCTTCACTGTGGAGCCAGATTGGCCATGCTGTGCCCTGTGACTGCCTCACTCACTGCAGCTGCAGACTCCCTCTCCTGACACTTCTCTCTGACTGTCCTCTCCCTTTTTGCCAATTCAGCACTGGCTACTCCAGATTATTGTAGGATGTCTCTTTTACACATAAATTGTGATCTTTTTTTCTTGATGAAACTGATTTTCTTTAGGTGAGAAATGATATGACTTATATTCCTTCCTTTCCCTCAGTTGATTTTTAGACACCTGAGTATAGAAATCTACTCATATTTTCAATGATTGCATACCACAGCAGAAATGGCAGAACTTGAACTATTACCACGTTAGGCAAGTACTGATTTTTTTTCTTTTTTATTGATTCTTTTTAGTTATACATGACAGTGTAATCCATTTTGATGTAATTATACAAGCATGGACTGTATCTTATTCTAATTAGGACCCCATTCTTCTGGATGTTCAGGATGGTGGGATTCATTGTGGTGTATTCATATATATACATAGCAAAATTATGTCAGATTTATTTAACTGTCTTTCCTTTCCCTATCTCCCTTTTCTTCCCCTCATTCTCCTTTGTGATTATTAAATTTGTAATTGTGAACATAATTTTTAATGGCAGTATTTTGAAGATAAAATTATTGGGAAATATCTCTTGAAAAATGGAAAATAATGGCAGAATTATTTTCACAGAAGTATGGAGGGTAGCTGCTCTTGACATAAATTGAGACTAATGGGTTTAAAATGAAGCGAAGTGAGTTAAGACATAAGATAGCAGTAAGGGTTTACAAACTGGAGGAAGTTAGCATGGGGCACCTGATTCTGATGGAGCTTGAGTGATTGCCTTCTGCTGAGGTTTTGAAGGGGTAATGAGGCAAATGAGATGATGTCTAGGAAACCATGCACTCTGAAAATAGGAAGGTAGAAATGGGAAGAGACAATATCTATGAGGCATCAGATATAATTTTTAGTTCTTTTCATTATCAAGTTAAAAATAGGTTAAAAGAAACAATAGAACTTAATTTTAATATGTTTAACATGGTACATCCAAAATATTATCATCTTAACATGTAATAAATATTTTGCATTCTCTTTTTTGAACTTGTCTTAGAAATCCAGTGTGTATTTTACACCTACAACACAATAAGGACTTGGGCAAACCACATTTTAAGTGCTCAGTGACCTATATGGCTTGTGACTGGTGGTTACTGTATTTGAGAAGGCAGATCCAGGTTCTCAGTTTAGAAATGAACTACGAAGCCTGTGATTTTTAGGTGAGTAATCCATAATGCTTTAAAAATGAGGTTCCTTAGACTCTGTCCCTTAAGGTTTTGTCTTCACAAGTCTCTCTTGAAGTCTTAGCATCCCCATTTATGAGACTCTGTAGGTGATTTTGAAGTGGCAATGATATTTAACTCCTTACCATGGCCTCTCTGGTATGGGTTTAGGATGTATGCCCCTGGGAGGTGGGAAAGAATATGAGGGAGTTTGGAGTCCTTTCCTCATCCTAACCTTCTCCAATTCAAACTACTGTGCTTTACAGGAGGTAACTTAGCATATAATACATTTTATAAAAAGAAGGAGTTGGACATGGCACATAAGAGGTCACAGGGAGTTCTATAGAACTGCTAGTTTGATTTCTCTGTATAACCTGTGGTTGTGGGATGGTGCTGGGATATTTGTTAACGTGTTGGTGGTTAAGTACAGAGATGAAATTGGCCCTCTTTCAGCAAAGGTGAGTGCCACGGAAGTTACCCTCACTCTTTGATTTTTTGCCTTGCTCTAATCTCCAATACCCATTACTTGCTAATTCTGTGTAGAAACAGAATCAGTAAAAAGACAGAAATCTGGGAAGGTTCTGTTTTAGCCCCTGGCTAAATGCATTATTCTCTTAGCTTCCCTTTCAGCTTCTTGGTGCTTCTGTTTATCCAGCCACAAAATGTGGTAAATGCTGATGTATACACCCTCAGAGACCCCCAGGTTAAAACACTGCTGTGCTCAGTATACCGTGTCACCTTAGGATTATGGTAAGCTCCACAGCATGCCTGTAAGTTAAGTAAGTGTTTATAGAAATGTGAACAAAGCTGTACTTTAGAAGGTCAAACTGACTTGCTCAAGGACAGTATGTTTCTCAAGGGCCCTGATTCTCCTCCCTCTGAACCAATTGACTATCACCTATTTAGTACTCTACAAGTTATCTGTTTCTTTTCTACCAACCCTGTCTGTACTTCGGAGGGAATATATTGGCAGCCTTTGAGTTTGAGAAGGTTTTTTTTTTTTGTTAAATAACAACCTCTTTTCTAACCTCTCAGGGTTGGAAGAAATCTAAAGTCATCTAGTTTAAGCCCTAATAAGATTTTTGAATGTCATTTTTAATAGCCTGACATTTAACCCTCCAGTTAATTTTTTTAATGCCACCAACTCCTAAGGCAGTCCATTTCATGTTTAAACAGCTCATTTTTCTTTTTAATTTAACCAACACATTTGTTCCCGTAACTTCTACCTTTGAAGATTGTAGGACATGTAAACATAACAGCCCTTCAAATGTTTGAAAATAAGACCATTTGTTATGATTCCTCCCACCTCCCTCCATTAATAGGTTCCACCTTCGTTTTCTCCTCCTTTCTGCTGAGTAATTTTGAATACTTCAGAGTATTCTTTATGCAACATGGTTCTACCTTGCCTTACTTTTCCTTGAATGGAATTCCTGGACTAGTCATTAAATGTGCTACTTTAAATATAGCCTGACCAGCATAAATTTATAAAAGATGAGAGAGAAAAGGAAAAGGTATAAAGGAAACTTCAGTGAAGGTTTCTTCTCTCCTCTGAATAATTGTAGCTTTCATTACTTAGGAAATCATCACTATGTTTTTGCATTCTTAGTTGAAACTAAGTTAGAGGAAAATGAGTATCTTCCATTTGCCAAATGTTCCTTTCTAGAATTAACTGAGACAGGTTTTCTTTTCTTTCTTTTTTTTTTTTTTTGAGATTAGCGTAATATAATCAGTAAAATACCTTGTGATTGACTTACAGAAACATCCTTAGGCTTGTATTTCTTGAAGGCATATATCTCTTATTTGTACAGTTAGCCGACTTAAAACTTAAAAGGTGATATTTTTAACTTCAAAGTTTTGTTGCCCCCACATGCCCCTTTTTAATGTTTGAAATTAAACAGCAGGGAGATTTAGGCTGAATGATTCAGGACCATTATAGTTAGCTAGACCTCTGAGATGCATTCAACTTTGCCGAGCTAACAGAGTACTTAATCCACGTCATTGCTTGGACTCTAGGGTGTGCGCCCAGTGGAAGGCATTTATTTACCAAATTAAAAGCACAGCAAGTAGAAGCCAACGTATTATTTAAGCACATTTATCGACTCCTATTCTGCTACTATTTACTAAATTTCTCAGTGATGGAAGATGATGAACGAGTTGATTTTTGCAATCACTTGGCTCCACTAAAGGTGAAATACATCTTCCTTGATTTATTCCTTTTGCATTGACAAAACAGCTTTTGGTGGAATTGGAGGGTATCCAGCTCTAGCTAGATACAGTAATGCAAAATTCTGATTTTTTTTTTCTTGTTTGAATTATTCTGTCAAATCTGCTCGGTGAAATCACCTAATAAAGATGCTGGCATGTTTGGGATTCTGTGCCAGTTTTTACCTCTGCTCATTGAAACCCCTTCTTTTCCTTCTGCTAGTGAATGCTCACACACAGAGGTGAAGGTTGATCCTTACAGACCCACGACCCACTTGTGACCACTTTGAGCAGCACCTTCCCAGATGAATTAAAGAGTGAGGAGCACAGGAGTTTCTCATACTAGTGCTGTGTGAAATTCTATTTAGTATTCTGCCTTTTACCAGAGAATTTACTATATGTTTTTAACAGGATGGATAACCATACAGTCAGATACCTAGGTTTGTCTTCGACCCTAAGAGGCAAAGGCATTCAGATTGTTCTTTAAACAGCGAGAAGGGATATGAGAGGTAGTGATATTGAAATGTGGATAAAGTAGGAAGAAATAGTTTATTCCAGACTAACTAATTTAGGATCTTCCTTGTTCTATGTTCCTGATAAGAGCATCCTGAATCCCTGCCCTTTTATGGTAATGATCAGGCAGAAGTTCTGTATCCTTGGTTCTCACTGACAATTTTGCCCTCCCTGATAATCTTTAGTATGAAGCCACCTGGATCAAACTAACGCTTTCTCTGGATTATGTATTCATCACTTATAAACTTCAGGGTTGTATTTTTCTTTTCCTGCCAATAAAACTGCAACCTGTTGTATCTCAGGAAAACTTAGAATGTATGTATCTAAGAGCCATCCATGTAGAAGATCTGGTGAATGTATCATAGAGTTTCCTACAAATAGTTTTCAGTAGCAAGCTTTTTCTTTCCCCACAGTAACTTTTAGGGAAACCATACATTTGATATAGAAAAATGAAGTGGTTTTCAGATTGAATTGTGAACAGGTAGTTCAGAATCCCAAGGTATTGGTAAGCTAGGAAGCTTGCTCAAGTGGCTTGACAGAGGTCTGAGGGACCCAAGAGGATGTCAAATCATGTTTTTAACCCTACTTTCCTGCAGAATAGATGGATTTCACTCTTCCCTGGCTCTCATGTCCTACTTAGGACATGGTTTTCTCTTGTGCAGCATAAGGACCTTATACACTGATGTTCAGAAACTGTGATGAATATGCTCATACGCACACTCTAGAAACTCTTGTTCGATTTCCATGTATCTTACTGAATGCTTGAGATGAAATAAGATGTTAGTTATTGAAACTTTGACAGCCAAGACTCATCCATCAAGGTTTCCTAACATAGCTTAAATGGGGCCACACAAAACAATCTGTTGGCAACATTCACCTTAGAAATAAATTAAAAACAAATAAACAAACAAAAATAACTAGTTCTCAGTTGGAGGATGGCTGCTATTTTCCTGATTATTTTCACTTTTGGTAAAAGACTGTATTGCCTTCAAATAGATAGTAAATAACCACTGGAAAAGAAGTAGAAATTTTACGAAGAGACCTAATACGTTAATTGATTGGTGATTGAGAAAATGGGAGATGTTGCTAATTTGGAGAAAATGCATCTCTTAAAAGCCGTTGCCTCAGTTTGTTGGTTAAATGGAAAATATGGCAGCATTGAAAGTGAAATCTGTTGGCTATTTTATGCTTCATTGCATTGTATAAAACACACATCATGGTTGATGTCAGCATGGAAATGGACTGTTTTTCCTAAAACTGCATTCCTTGGCTTTTTGTCCCTCTTGTAGATAAGGCAGAGATGAAGGGCAGAGCATCTTTAACAGGTGAGGATGCATGGTGTCAAAGACACGAAATTGCAGGTTTTATAAACAGAGAGCAATGATCCAAGACTATAATTAACAAGATATTTTGGGGGGAAACCTCTTTTCTATATATGGAGAATCCAGTAGATAGAGTACCATTAATGTAGTGTTTTATCTCTAATTGAAACCAATGTAGGTTTGTTCAATCCCAATTTTTATTTACGTCAATCTCAAAATGTTAAATATGCATTCTAGAATGTTTCTAATGTCTTGAATCTAAACCCTTCTTGAATTTACTTCATATCATCATTATTTCTTAGCCTTTCAGGTGGAAAATATTCCTTGGGTAAGTGAGTTTCATGAGTTTGTTCTTTAAAGAAAAAAATCTTTTCCCATTTTATTAATATTATTAGGGTATAATTTATATGTAAGAAACCTCATGCATAAAGGGGTCATTTGATTTTGAACATTACCCCCAACAAGATGTAGAATATTTTCATCACTTCCCAAAGTTTCTTAAGTGTTCTCTTGTGGTCTATTTCTCTCCCAGTACCCTGCTCATGACAACCACTAGTGTATCATTCTCATTTGCTTTCAAACCACTTTATTGCATTTCAAGACGTAATATTTTAGCATCTGCCCAGCAATTATATTTTGTTTTTGTATCCTAATGGTTATGGTTTGGCAGAAGTTTTTTTTTTTTTTTGCCGGGGGGGGGGCGGTATTAATCCCTTTTAGCTTTTGTTCTTTCCGGTGGTTTAAAACTCTACCTTAAGCCCTATCATAGCCAGAGTGAAAGATGATGGAAGCAGCACTTGGTCTCTCTCTCTCTCTCTTTCTCTCTCTCACACACACACACACACATACACACACCTGTGTGCACACAATATTTCTTAAGTGCTCTCATAGAATGCTGAGTATTATAGTGAGCATACATTTTGGAAGAGATGGAAAAGTATACTATTAATTACCTCAGTGATTCTGGAACTGTCAATCTCTTGAGGTAATTGTATCCCTGTATATTAAATGAGATGTTTAGAACAAATAGATATTTACTAATCATTTGTTTATAAACTCTTGGTGAAAAGGTAAGTCAAGAATCTGTTTAGATATCTGTTTCAGTTTGTTTTAAAATCTCAATACATAAAACAGTTGTTTAACTATTTCCCTGATTCAAACAGAAGTCCAGGAATGTGAAAAACATTAGTTATCCATCATGATTAATGAAGTTTTTGTGACAATGCCTGCTTATGATTCATCTAAATACCTGCCGTGGTAGTTTTGAATAATGCATAATTTTGTATTGAATTTATGCTTATTATTTAGTTCATGTTAGTCATGTGCCTAGAATAAGAAATTAGGAACATGATAAAGGTCATAATTCTAAAAATTTCTCTCAACATGGTTGCTATAGTATGGTTGTTGAACGTCCCCCCACAGCCCCTGTGTTAAAGTCTGCATCCCCAGAGTGGCACTGTTGGGAGGATATGGAACCTTTAAGAGGTGGAAGTAGATGGGAGGTCTTTATGTCCTTGAGGGCTAACTCTTGAAGGGGATTGTGGAATCCCAGCCTACTCCTCACTGTCTTTGTTATCCTGAACATTAGATGAGCAGTTTTCCTCCATAATCCTGCTATCATGTGCCTCCTTACCACAGTTACAAAAACAACAGGACCAGCCAGTCATGGACTGGAATCCTCAAAACTGTGAGCCAAAATAAGCCTTTTCACTTTATAAGTTAATTGTTTCAGGTATTTCCATCTAGTGACAAAACTCACCAACACAGTGATCTTACCATATTTTCAAGAACCATTAAGTGAACAAAATAAATGCTTTGAGAACTTCAAAAAGAAAAATCTAGAAAGAATAATAGTCAATACAGTCAAATAATATTCTACTTGGTTTTTCATTGGGAGGGTATACAAACTCCAAATAAAATGGATTATTTATGGAGAAAAGCTTAATGCTTTTCCCTGATGCCTTTGTAATATCAGTTAGAAACCAAATCCATACATTATAAATACGTTCCAAAAGATGTTTTTCTACAAAGTACCACAATTTTAAACATAAAATAATGAAAGCAGTTTTGTACATTTTTTTTGATAGCATAGTACCCAAATTTCAGCATTAAAATTGACAATGGGTGTTTGGATTTATTCTACTTAAAATAAATTGTGCATTATCTTAAAGAATAATAAATTATTCTTGAAATAAATTGAGCACGATGGGCCACTTGTTAAGTAGAAGTATGTAAACAATGTCATTTGAAAATCACAATGAAATAGAATATTAAACAAATTTTATGGCATAATCTTTTAAAACATTTATTTTAATTTCAACTTTCCTTTTTTTATTATGTCATAGAGGAATGGCTAAAAGCATGGGCTCTTATTTGGTATAACTGACTTGGAATCCTGCATCTAAAAGGTACTAGCTATGTGATTTTAGACAAACCACTTATCTCAGTTTATTTACCTACAAGATATAGTAATACGACCTACCTCATAGTGTTTCTGAACTAAGTAATACTTCAAATAGCATCACACACAGTGAAAGACACCCACTTTTATTATCTACTCCAAAATAGTTGTTTAACACTTCCAATTTTCAAGAGACAGTGTATTAGGAACATGATAAAGGTCATAATTCTAAAAATTTCTCTCAACATGGTTGCTATAGTATGGATGTTGAATGTCCCCCCAAGGGCCCTGTGTTAAAGTCTCCATCCCCAGAGTGGCACTGTTGGGAGGACATGGAACCTTTAAGAGGTGGAAGTAGATGGGAGGTCAGTGTATTGTTATGACATAATTTTAAACATCAAAAAATGAGAACAGTTCAAATGATCAATCTCATTTTCATTCTCTTATTTTATGAAACTTGACTTTCTGGCTCTGTGGTACCTTCCATGGTGTTTCTGATACTACTCGTTGTACTAAATATTTTAACTCTAACTAGAATCTGGGTTAGAGCATCTTGGTAGTTTATAGTCCTATGAAACTGATGCAGTTGAAAGAAGGGGAAAGTGTGTCACTCATCAGTTAACCTCTGATCTCACTTGCATTGAAATCACATTTTGTATATCTTTCATATTTACATAATAATAAAGATTTCAATATTTCTACTCAGTTTTCAAAAAGTTGATTGTCCTGCCTGAGTACTTTGATCTACGATGACTTTCAAAGCCAAGGCAGCTTTATTTAGTGCCAGGAATTAATTAATTTCTGAGACTAAAAAAGAATGTTTCACTTTGTTACACTGGTAAATAGGGAGTCTGTAGTAAAATGAACAAACACAAAGGACATTCACAAATTATTTGTGTGATTTCTAGAGGTCAAGGTCTTTGTCTTAAAATTCATTGTACCCCTGAAATTAAGAAAGTGTTAGTACATGTTAGATATCTTAGATCTTATGTAATTGAATTGAATTCTTACCTGATTTCCAAGACTCAGTCTGAAGGCTAACACATTTATCTTCATCGACTGTCTTCTATGCATGAAGACTTGGATGATTAATTTCTATTGGTATGCCAAATTTCTCTATAAAAAGAACAAATATCAAATTGTAGGTTAGATAATCTAATGAGAATAGGAGCCCAAGAGGAAATGGATCACCTGGTCACCTAGGAATCTTTTCTTTCATCTTGAAATGTCCTTGGACTGTTTGTTACAGATGTAATATTGAGTTCTAATTTGTAAACAGTATTCCCATTCTGGATTTTCTAAACTTTCTTTTATTTTCTTTTAAATATTGAGAATTATACATGGTAAGAAAATCCCACGAATGAATTCCCAAATAAAGAAATGGTAGTTCTTACAAGATTAAATGGATTTCTTTTTGTCTGGCTCCCCTCCAAGGAAAACCTAATCTTAAAAATGTCCTCATTTCAGTTGTGAAAGTACTTCTATTAAAAATAGTTGCCTATTTTATTAATGCAGATAATGAACAAATGAATAGAATGTTCATGACAGTAAATTTATATTTATTATATCTTTTTATTATTTAGGAACCATCAGTACTCAGAGGCCTTAAGAATAAAAATACTGTTGTAAAATATTTTAATATGAAATAGTTCATGGATCCATGTTAATGAAATGGAAGATTTTTACTGAGCAATCTCATAATCAAATTTATACCAGTGACACTTTATCAGCTAAATTATCATGTATCTTTTATAGTCTGTTTTTTAACATATGAATGCTGCATATCCTATTATTCTTACCTTATTTAGAATATAATTTACTTATTTTAATTACCTATATAAATTAATTATATGTAATGTAACTTAATTATAACTAGCATTTCTTTTTTGCTTTCTTTTTTTTTTTTTTTGATACCAGTGATTGAGCCACATCTCCAACCCTTTTTTGTATTTTATTTAAAGACAGGGACTTACTGAGTTGATTAGGGCCTCACTAAATTGCTGAGGCAGGCTTTGAACTCGAAATCCTCTTGCCTCAGCTTCCTGAACCACTGGGATTACAGGGAGTACTGCCACTCCCACAACCAGCATTTCTTTTTATATATTAAACAATTAGAATATGTAACCTAAGTCTTGAACATTAAAATCTGTGACAATTTGAGAAAGCAAAACTTTTTTATTGAAGAGCCTCTTAACAGTTATCTTAGTATAGAATTGACAGTATTAAATCTAATCAGTTTCATATGTATTATATTTATTAGCTCATCCATAAAACTGATAATATGGAAATAAATTTGGTAAATCACCAAGTCCCACTAATAAGAAACCATGGTTCAATATTAGATTTTAAAATGCATCATTGTTTCCTTAGAATTGCTTAAAAATGAAAATACTTTTGTTTGGGGAAGAATATAGGAAGTTAAGAGAATTGATTTTAAAATTTTTTTATGTTACAGAATAGTTGTATAATAACAGAAATAATCTCATTCTTTTAACTTTTTACTTGGGGATGTAGAACATTTGTTTTTAGCTTTTTAATACAATAATTACAATAATGGATTTTTAAAAATATTATTTGTTCTTTCTAGATATATATTACATGAGAGTATATTTTGACATATTATGCATACATAGAATAAGTACAACTTGTTCCAATTAGAATCTCATCATTGTAGTTGTATATAATGTGGAGTTACCTTGTTTATGTATTCATATGAAGGATAGGAAAGTTATGTCTGATTGATTCTACTGCCTTTTCTATTCCTCTTCCACCTCCTCTCCCTTCATTTCCCTTTGTATAGTCCATTGAACTTCTAATCTTCCCCTCCCTTGTTGTGGGTTAGCATCCACATATCAGAGAGAACATTCTGCCTTTGTTTTTTTGGGAATGACCTATTTCACTTAGCGTGATAGTCTTCAGTTCCATCCATGCACCTGAAAACATCATAATTTCATTCTTCTCTATGGCTGAGTAATATTCCATTGTGTATATATTCTTTATCCATTCATCTGTTGTAGGATACCTAGGTTGGTTCCATAGCTTGGCTATTGTGATTTGAGCTGCTATAAGCATTGAAGTGGCCACGTCACTATAGTGTGCTGATTGATCTTTTGGGTGTAAACCGAAGAGTGGGATAACTGGGTCAAATGGTGGTTCCATTCCAACTTCTCTGAGGAATCTCCATACTGCTTTCCAGAGTAGTTGCACCAATTTGCAGTTCCACCAGTACTGTGTAAGTGAACCATTTTCCCAACATCTTAGCCAACATTGATTTTTACTTGTTTTGGTCAGCTTTCTCACTGCTGTGACAAAATCTGACAAACACAATTATTGAGGAGGAAAGGTTTATTTGAGGGCTCATGGTTTCAGAAGTCTTAGTCCATAGAAGGCGGGCTCCATTCCTCGGGCTCCATTCCTCAGGGCCCAGGGTGAGTCTGAACATCATGTCAGGAGAGGGAAGCAAGTCACATCATGGTGATCAGGAAGCAAAGAGACAGACTCCACTTAACAGATTCATAAATATACCCAAAGCCACATCCCAATTCCCGTGGCTTCCAGCCACACCCTATCACTTTAGTTACTGCTTGGTTAATTCCTATCAGGGGATTAAATCACAGATTGGATTAAGACTCTGACAATCCAACCATTTCTCCTCTGAACCTTCCTACATTGTCTCACATGTGAGCTTTTGGAGGACACCTCACATCCAAACCATAACACTTGTATTCTTGATAATTGCCATTCTGACTGGAGTGAGATGGACTCTCAGTGTAGTTTTAATTTGCATTTCTGCTAGAGATGTTGAACATTTTTTCATGTATATATTTTATTTTGAATATCCATATATATTTTCACATATATATTCCATATATATTGATATGCATTCACATACATATATGTATGTATGTACCCTAATGGCAACCCAAATCCTACCCATACATTTTTATATATATTCAGTTACATAATCATATCCTATATTTTGCCAAAACTGTAAACATCCATCTCGAAAGAAAAATAACTATATACAAATCCATATCCATTCAAATATTTTCATGTATACTTTTACATATATAATCACATTTATATTCACATATATGGATAAAAATGTTCAAACCCAGTATTATTTTGTTGTGGTCTATTTGATTCTTGAAATTGAGAAGGTTTTGTTTGATGTACATAGATGCTCCATTGTTTGGGGCATAAATATTTATGATTGTTATGTCTTGTTGATGTATGGTTCCCTTAAGCAACAAGAAATGTCCTTCTATGTACCTTCTGGTTAACTTTGACTTGAAGTGCACTTTATGTGATATGAGGATGGAAATTCCTGCTTGTTTATGTGATCCATGTGAGTGATTTTTTTTCCATCCTTTTACCTTCAGTCTATGGATGTCTTTGCCTATGAGGTGAGTCTCTTAAAGATAGTGTATTGTTGGGTCTTATTTTAATCCATTGTAACAGTCTGTGTCTTTTGATTGATGAATTTAGGCCATTAATGTTCAAGGCTATTATTGAGATATGATTTGGGTTCCTGGTCATTTTATTTTATTTCTAGATTTTTTGGGGGGTTGGGGGCAGGGAGTACCAGGGAGTAAACTCAGGAGCACTTAACCACTGAGACATATCACCAGCCCTCTTGTGTATTTTATTGAGAGACAGGGTCTCACTGAGTTGCTTAGTGCCTCACCTTTGCTGAGACTGACTTTGAACTCTGAGCTCCCCATCCTGTTTCACTTCTCAAGCTGCTGAGATTATAGGCATGTGCCACTATGCCTAGCTCATTTCTAGTTTTTAATTTGAATTAGTTTCTCTTTTAAAAAAATAATTGTGCATGCTTTATTTTTTTATTTTAAGGATTTTTTAAAATACATATTTTTAGTTGTAGGTGGACACAATACCTTTATTTTACTTTTATGTGGTACTGAGGATTGAACCCAGGACCTCACGGCATGAATGCTAGGGGAGCACTCTATCATAGAGCCACAATCCAAGCCCCAAATTAATTTATCTTTGATGGAATATTTCTTTAGTTTCTACCCTTTGGACTTATAGTGTCCCTGAAGGTTTCCAGTACCTCACTGTTTAGGGGGAGACAAATAATAAAAATGACCAATGCAAACAATTTACAGCATTAGACCAAATAGTTCCTACTATCATGTCTACAATATTAATTATCCCACTAAACAGAAATGATATGATTAGTTATTGTCTATAATAAAAACAGTAAGTTTGCAAAAGGGTTTACATTTTCAATTGTTACGACAGGGAGAGAACAGAAGTGATGTAGGATGTGATGATTATGAAGGGGGAGAGAAGATAGATGTAAAAGATTAAAGGAAGAGTGAAAGAGAGAACAGTGGAGATTGTTAGCAGAAGAAAGAAGAATCAAGGGAAACAGGTAGGAAAAAAATATAAAGCAAAAATTAAAAAAAAAAATAAAAGAATACAAAACAAAACTAAAATATACTAATCAAACATCCTAGTTCACACACACCAAAAAACTAATCCATGTAAACAACTGGCTTCAAAAATGTTAGAGATAAGAAGAAAAAATTAGGAAACTGTATAAATGACCATATAACATTTAGGTTACAATGAAACAGTGAAAAAGAATTAAAAAAAATAACTCTTGATGTACAGTTAAATAATTCTTTCCTCTGGAGTTCAAAATATTCTCAGGTTTTCTTCTCAGCAGTTTTAGGTGGTGTCTTCTGGAGGGTGATGCTCCACCCTCCGATTGCTGGAGTGAGAGAGGTAATCAATCCTGTAGGCAGAGTTCCTGGAGGCAGGGTTTAGGTTTAGATGGCTCCAGGATCTTCACCGCATATTAATTGGTCTGGATTTTAAATCAGGAAACACCAGTGCCCAGTATTTGCTGGTCCATGCTAGAAGACTTTACCCCACGGATCTCCCCTGGGTTCCACTCCTGTGATGGTGGAGCCAATTCTTAGTCCCCTAGGTCACCTGCAGACCCCGTGTTTCCTGGTCTTGGGTTCAGTGTCCCAACAATTTCTCCCACCCCCGCCCTTCTCAGTTCAGAGCCAGGTGTGTCTCTCATGGCAGGTCCTATAAGAAGTCAGATTGGAGGACTTGGGGTAGACCCAAGTGGGTTTCTGTGATCAGTTGTCTCCTGTGTAAGCTCTCTCCACGTTTGATATTCTTCTGGTCACTTAAGGACACTCTATGTCGTGCAGTGTGTGTTGACTGGGCCTATATTTCAGACCAAACTAGGATTTGGCCAGTGTAAGTGCATGACGCACAAATGACAGAGGCAAGAGACTGGAAGCAAACCTCAGATCAGCAAGCTCTTCATTTTGCTGTGAGATCAATCAATCAGGCACAGGAGGGCTCATTTTCTGGGTATAGAGATGGCCCCCGAGTTACAGGAGTCTGGGTTTTATAGTTACAATGAGGGTGATTTAACCATTGGATACTGCAGATATGCCATTTGGAGGTCAGGGATCTAGTTGTTCAGGTTAAAATTTTAACTCAGGAAGGCAGTTGTAAAAAGTTTGAAATTCATTGTCACTGGGAAAAACTCACAACTTGGTGTTCACTGCTTACCTTCTTCCTCTGGGACCTGTTGTTACCTACAGCTTCACTATTTGCTTTTCTCCTTCCAGGACTCATCTGCAATGGGAAAGGACCTAGAGTTTCAGTATCTGCCTCCTCTCTTCAGGCCCCATTGTGGTTGGAAAGGGGTTCATGTTTGTTTTTGGTGGAGATGCTGGGGATAAACCTGGGAAGAGATGAAAGTTTGCTTTTTCCCTTGGGGTTCATTGTTACTGCAAAGGATCTACTGGGACTGGTTTAATGTTTGGCTGATTTCCCCTTCCTCCTCCCGAGTCACACTGTCCTTCCTTTTATCCCAGGAACTGTCTTGTAGGAATATTATTTTCCATAATCCTTCAGCCAGGAATGGGTTTTCTCCATTCCTGGCCCCTGAACTGAAGCTGCAAAACGGTTCCTTCCTTTGTTCTCCACATGCAGCCTGGAAAGATGGCGATTTCTTTCCCTACATGCAGATATAGTGTTTTGAGTACTTTAGGTTTGTTGGGCAATATCCTTGGTCTCTAAATACTCCACTCTCAGACATGCCTCAGGCCTCCCCAGAAGGAGGGTTCCTTTAATTCCCTCTACTGTGCTCATGGAAGGACCCCTCTGACTAGAGCCTCTGTCCTGACTGTAGCTGCAGCTATGCTGTTGGGGATTTTTTCCTTATTTTATTATGTCCAACATTCTGTGTCCATGGTCTGCCTTTAAAAAATATATATATATATATTTGCATATGTTTTTAGTTGTTGATAGACCTTTATTTTATTCATTTATTTATATGCAGTGCTAAGAAATGAACCCAGTGCCTCTCACAACACGCTAGGCAAGTTCTCCACCACTGAGCCACAACCCCAGCCCCTTTGATCTGCTTTTGAATGTCCAGTTTGAAGTTCCAGTAAAGTCCCTCCCTTTTGTATTGTTCATCAGCCTTGAGGAGAAGCTCTCTGTCAGCTTTCTTCATTTCATGCCACAGAGCAGCCAGGAATGCAACCGCCTCTATTACACCATCTTGATGAATTCTTTTTCATATATATATATATATTTTTTTTTAATTTTTAATTTTATTTGTTCTAATTAGTTGTACATGACAGTGTTTATACATTTTGATAGATCACACATAAATGGAGTGTTATCTCTCATTTTTCTGATTATACATTTTGCAGGATCACATTGGTCAGTACATGAGGTAGTAATGTCTATTCATATGTTTTTTTGACCGTTCGTATTTCTTTTCTGTGAAGTGCCTGCTCAGTTCCTTAGCCCATTTGTTGATTGGTTATTTAGGTTTTTTTGTTTTTTGTTTTTTGTTTTTTTTGGTGTTAACTTTTTTGAGTTCTTTGTTTATCCTAGAGATTAATGTTCTGTCTGAGGTGCTAGTCATAGAGATATTCTGCCATTTTATAGAGAATAAGGGATTTTTGACAAGGAATTATTTCCCAAAATAAATCAAAATTATTTTTTTTGTTTTCTTTTTCTTTATTTTCTCCTCTTCTTCCTCTTTTTGTATTTGTTACTTATTACAAGTCAGTACAGAAACAGTGTGGTGCTAATACAGTGTCACAATTTAAGTAAAAGTGGATCTTATGCCATTCATTAGGAGGTTTTTTAAATGATATACCACAATTCAAAAGCTAGTTAGGTACTTGAAAACCTACATGGAAGTTTTTTCCTAGATTAAATGCCATTTAAAAACAAACAAAAAACTGAAATTTATGTTTTAAGAGTAAAATATTTTCTGTGGCAAACAATGCTGTCAGTTATTAATGGAAAGGTTTGAATCAGCCTGCCTCTGTTATTCACATTGTGTGTGTGTGTGTGTGTGTGTGTGTGTGTATGTATGTGTGTGCGTGCTTGTGATTTTTGTTTGTTGTTTTTCCAGCCATATCCTTACTAGGTACTTAAGGAATCTTGTTACATTAGCTGTTGCTGTACTTTAGAAGTGTTAATGATCTTAGAACTGGACGGGCTGCAGGTTATTATTTTTCTGAAAGACCTTGGTCCACTAGTTGGGAGTTTATAAAAATAAAGAACTAGTTTATAGTGTATTTCATTGTATCTATTTTATGTATAACCAACAATGTATAAATCTTCAGTTTTGTTTAGAAATATCTTGAGCACTATAAACAGATTAATTCAAGAATACCTTTGAACAGTTAAATGTGAATCACACACTTAACTGTAGACCTTAAGGATTTTATTTCACTTTTAAAATAAGAGGAGAGGTTATGGTATAATTTTATGAACTATCAACACATTTTGGATTTCACTCTTAATTTCTGGTCATTTCTTTTATGCTTTTCTGGGGGAGATGTAAAATAAATATTCTGGTAAAATGTGACTGTCCTGGTAATACAGATTATACAGCACTGCAAATTCTAAGACTGAAATTGTAGGTTGATGATCTTGGAAGTTGTTTCTGAATTGTTTAATAGACTGCATGTGATAATCATAATCTGATTGGATATAGCATATATATTTATAAGTAATTGAAACAGTATAAGAATATGAGAAAATTTCCAAAAACAATTTTAGGGAAAAAAAATGAAAGATATCTTAAGGGTCAAAGAAATTTAAAATACAATGGGGAGATTAGCTGTAAAGCTTGAATTTAAAGTGTTGGATACCACTTCCTTTGGGTTGTAGAGTCATTGACATGGAAACTAAAAATAATGCTCAGGGTATCCTCTGAGGGTTACTGTCAAGAATGCGGACAGCCTCCTGAATTTCTGGTCCTTTTGTGAGCTGCAGAACACAGAAGAATCAAGTCCAAAATTGAATTAGAAGGTTACATTATGGGACCTGAAATAATTATTTTCTTGGGAGTAAGCACTTATCAACCTCTTAGAAAGTTTTATGTGAAGCATAGAATGACTTGTTTTCTTGTACTAACATTTATGCAAAAAGGAGGTTTTTAAATATTTGTACTGGCAATATGTAAGAGTATTTGAATTATTAGAAAGAGATTATTCTATGATTCCAGTTGGAAACTTGTAATTTGAATAATGAAGTTAGGACTGTGATTGTAAGTTGAATATTAATAAGCTTGTAAGCATTATTAGAGCACTTACAAATTTTGCACTTCTTCACATTATAGTTTAAATATATTTGATTTTAGCCTTAATTTGAGTACTCATGAAACTCTGTCAGACTATTGAAATAGTCGAACATTTAAATGTATAATTCTTAAATGTTTAAGTTTTAAATATATAAATGAGGTTTGAAATGTTTAAAGATGTTTAGATTTATAATGGAAGCAAACATTATTCAACACATCCTTAAAAAATGTTTATTAGTTTTGTAAGGAGGATGATACGATTCAATTAGTTGTTTAAGTATTTAAGAGTTAATTGGGGGGCCTTATAATTAAAAAAAAAAAACTAATACTATAGAAACTAAAGTTCAGAGCATGCTTTTCTCCCCTTTGAAACTGTTCCCTCAGTGCCTCATAGTGTTAGGATGTGCTCTACCAAGAAGCTACATCACTAGTTCCCCAAAATCTACTCTTAAGGGTACCAAAAAGCATTTATTTAGCAAAGAAATTTTCTGATAATTTCAACAATTGACAATTCAGTTGGGTTTGCTGATGGTGTTGTTCAAAAGTCTTTAGTATTGAGATTCGACATTCTTTATCTCCCTATAAATATGAACCAGAATCTCCATATTCAGTCACACCAGTACCAGAATGTATGATTGATGAGGCAGAAGTTTCTGGGAACTCTCAAGCTTTTCAGGGCTGTGACCTGAAAGTAGTAACTACTGAGATTCAGATCGTCCTGTGAGTCAGTTAAAAGATAAGAAGACTCAGGGACATGAAAGCCTAGAACTTTTTTTTTTTTTAAATGAAATATTTGGTGCTAACTGGTATATGAGTCTACAGTAGGAAGAAGAAAGTAGCAGCTATATTAAATATATGTTTAATGCAATGCTCTAATGTTATTAAAATTATTAATGCCATTTTTCATAATGGAAGTTCATTAAAAATATCTCATTTCTATACTTGGTTACTCTAAAGGGAAATGTATGATATTCTTAGGCTGGATATTGAATATATTATGCTCCTGAAAATCTAAACATATGATATGGCTATAGGTATTTTCCTAAAAACTATTATATTTTGTCTAAATCACTGACTTCTTGATTTTTTAATGTATTCAGATTTTATCTTCAGCATGGAATGAGTAGATGCTACATCTGTAAGATAAATTGCAATGAGGGGAAAGAAGTAATTCTTTTGATCTGTGTAGAAGGGTCAGCAAAATTCTTTTATGGCAGTTGGTAATTCTTTCCAGTATTGGTCATTGTTCAGCTGAATGAAACACCTATGAATGGTGGGCGACTGTCCATTAGATACTTACCAGTAATTATTCTAATTTCTACCTGAGTCTTAAGCCAACTGACATTTGTGTACATGAAGACATTTTATTGGACTCCTGTAAAGTCAGAACTTTACCCCAAAATACATGCTTCATCATGCCATTGGGCAATGTCTAAGGATGCTGTAGAAAAAAGACCTATATAATTTCCAGGTCTACTATAAAATGCTGTCAGGATCTTCACTTATAAGATTATAGTGCTTTTAAGCAGAAAGTGTTGGCTGCTTTTTGGACTTGGTATCAGGAGCAATTGGATTTCTTTGGAGCAACTGATGTATTCTCTTATTAATACCTGGTTTGTACACTGTCTCAGACAAAGTCAGAATTCTGCATTTTATGGTAAATAATGTAATATTACTGTTACATCTGGCTCCATTTTAATTCCCTGCTTTACTTTTCAGTATTTTTATTTTTCTTTCCTCAGATTTATGTTATTGCAATCATTTTATATCTACTTGGAAGCCATATTGTTTCCATTTTAGAAAAGGCAAAATAATCCATTGATTGTTTGACAGAAGATATTCTGTAGGCAGTTAAGGAAGCCTTCCTGGAAGCAGTAAGGTAGAGCAAGAAGAATGTCTGGGGCCTGACTCCAGACTGATCTGGCTGTGAATTCTGTCTCCATTTAGGAATCACGTGACTTTGAAGCAAATATTTTGACCTCCCAAATGTTCATTTAACTTGATTGCATAATGGGAATAAAATTAGCTACTTGCAAATTACTGTGAAAAATTTAAAAAGAGAATAGTTGTAGAGTCCCTTCACGGTATCTCAGTAGTGCCCAGGCTTAGAATAACCTTAATATTTACCAAACCAACAGTTTTGAGAGTTTAATGAGACCCTATTAATATATATACTAGAATATCTGGGATAAAATCAGGTCTTTTCCAAGCAAAAATGTCTGATTGCCTTGTGTATAGGAAACCCTAAATGCCTTTTATAGTCACATTCTATTTTGAATCATGTTATCTCCATATATGTATGTATATGATTTGTGTACATGTAGAGAATGACAAAGGACAAACCAACTCTAGTGACAGGTTTATATTTATGTTAATTCTGGCTTTTGCAAGAGTTTCCTTTGGAAAAGTCTGCAGGAAGACTTCAACATGAAGGCTCAGGTTAAAACTTTAGTTAATGATCAAGAACATGCAAGGCAAAAACTAGAGACTGGGATATCAGCTTACCCAAGAACAGGGAACATTTATCAGATGTCTATTTACCAGAATTAGGGCATGGAGGTACTCTCAAATGTCAGATAATTCTGAGGTCAGGTCTGGCTTTAGAGACAGCAAGGTTAAGCCTCTGAGTGGGGATAAAAGGATAAAAGGACCCCTGTTCTGGAAGAAACGATGCCAAGGCTAGAAATCTGACCTGATAAATCAGACAGCTTAGGCTCAAATATTGATTTTGCCAACCTGAGTGACCTTGGACAGGTTATTTAAACTATCTCAACCCTCTGTTTCTAGATCTTATATGGTGTGGATAGCACTACTGACTTCACAGATTTCTTATAGATTTGAAAAGTGCTTTAAACAATGCCTTGTTGTCCTCAGTGAGCTCTTGATAAATAGTAATGGCCATCCTGTCCCAACAGACTGCATTCTGCAGACTGATTCAATATGTACCACTACTAAGAAACTAACATGAACAGAGTTTCTTTTTTATTTCCAGGAAGCCTGCATTTGTTTGGGATATTCACAATTTACAGTTTCTTTGAGATTCCTGCTTTTACCCTTTGGTGTTTATTACTGGTTGTCTGCCTGTGGGTGGCAACAGATGACAAGTGAATGAACAGGATCAATATTTCATGCTTCTCTTCCCAGATCAACACATTCCAAGTGTTAAGTACTTGGACAAGTTTAGGAACCAATGTCTGGCTAATGGGACTTAATAAATGCCTGTTCTAGCAGAATCTCTTGAAGCCCCAGGACAGCAATGCCCTAATTTATAAGCCTTCATTTTCTCTACCTGCAAAAGAAATGAATTAGACTGAATTATAGCTGAGTTCCCTGGTCACTTCTAGAAAGGGTGTGAGATTCTAGTTAAAATATCTTAGGACACTTTGCCATGTGTCTACACATTTACTGAATTCCTAACTCTGAACGGAAGTGTCAAAAATCTCAGGCTGGCATAATTCACATTTTAAAGATAAACTTGAGGAGACAGGAAAATTATTTTCAGTTCTAAGAAGACATATCCAATAGTGCTGTTTAGAAATATAAAGGTCACAAAGCAAGTATTTTCAGATTCTGTGCCACCGCCCCCCACCCCACTCAACCCCCTAATCCTCAATATTTTCTTACCATAGCTGTCCGCAAGTTCAACTTTATCACTCTGGTGACCTGTACTGCTAAGCAGTAGGTCCCTGGAGGCTCTAACTAACTCCATCCTTTTGTTATGGGGAAATGTTTCCTCCTAGGTAAGAAACTAAGCATCTCCATCTGGGCTTATCTGAGATCCTAAAAGCCCTCTGAATGTGTGTTGATGGTCTCATTTTAAATTCCCCAGTGCATCATTGGAGCACATCACGGGAGCACAAATCACGGTTAGTAAGTGCATTCTTTCAAACTCAGTCAGCCTGTATCTCTCAGAGAATACATCCACTTTTGGCAGCTTTTCATGAAGCCTACTTTATGGGTTGGGGGATGAATTTTAAAGGTTTTCTTGTTCTCAGTAGTAATTCCTTGTAAATTTTGAGCTCATATCCAGCCAGACAAATGATCCAGTGCCTGGTTCTAGGAATGTTTTCCTGACAGATGTGGTCCCTCTGTTACAACTAGTGACCACCTCCCTTATAAGCCAGTTCCATGCATCTTACCTCCTTTCTGAAACCTTGGCTGTTGTTTTCCTGTACCAAAGGATATTAATGCATGTGGAAGTACTACACAAAGTTAGTTGCCAATTTTTAAAATTTTCCCTGCCTTAATTTGCCATAGAAAACATTTGTCACAAGTTAATTTTATGTGTTCATTGTTTAGTGTTATTTTTGTCCTCCCAAAATTGTTCCTGATTCATGTGTTTTCACATGCATTGATTAGTGATTCATCAAGGGTGAACTAACTTATCTCCACAACTAAACTGTGAAAGTTTTAAGATCAGCGTAGGGGCTCTCTTAAGGAATATTTAATGATAATCTTAAGGAATATTTAATGATAATCTTTTTATATGCTTTATGAAACCTTGGCTGGTGGAATATTGCAGATCTTTGAGACATATAGTCTCCAGTTGGTGTGACACCCCATTTTGGGTCATGAACATTTGGTTTTCTTTTAACAGAAGACTTTGCCTTAAAGTTTGTTAAGGATGAGTCCAGGGCTTATTAGTTACTCTTCACCATTAGAGCTTCAAATTTAGTCAGAAGCAGAAAATCTCAGAACACAGTTTACCTCAATCTTTCTTACACCCATTCCTGGTGGTACCTTGAATTGTGAAGTTTGGAATGTCCTAGAATAGAAGTGGATTAGGATGTTGTTGAGAAACTAGGTATGTTGGACTTGGATCATTAGCTTTCAAAGGTGGTTGCCAATGATTGGCATCTCTTTGATTTTAGTATAATGAGAACAAGGCATAAAATATGATGCCTATTTGGGCTGCCCTTGGACATGGAGTAGGTTAATGAGAAGATGCTGATTAAAGAATCTATTCTAGATGTTTCTTAACGAGGAATAAAAGAATCAGTTCTGCATGCAGTGGATCTGATCATTATTTATCTAACATGAAGAATGGAAGAAATCAACAAGAAGTATTGTTTCAGGGGTTTGATGAGGGACCTTGCCTTATACTAATGGAATTTTGATTCCAGAACCTGTGTGATTTGCACAGTGATTAGCAAATTTACCACCACATTCAAGACACTTAATGCCAAATGCTGTCCTCAAAATCCTATATATTTTATATATTCTATAATCCATTGTAAAATGGGAAATTATATTTATTTTCTCTCTTACCAGTTTACTTGACAAAATTTGATTATTCATGATTAATAGTCAAATTGGTTTTTGTTCTTGTTTTTAGTAGCAGAAGGGAGGTTTATGTGTGTCTTCCTTTATAACCTGCTTCCATACACAGTAGTTTATTTTGGACCAAATGTTGCTACAAATACAACAATTTATTAGATTAGAAGGAAAGTATGAAATCAGTCACCCACCATGCTAGGCAAACAGTGACATCCAGCACTCTGTTTTTAAGGGTTCTGTTCACAGCTTGTCTGAAAGATTGATTGTAGCAAACATAATAGTTATTCCAGGGCCAAAAGTAATTTAATTTTATAGCCAGCATTGGTAACCAGATTTCTCTGAAATTGTGACTCTAAAAACCAAAGCTTGAGTCCCATTTCAAAGGTATAGCATTTGTACAACTTGTTCAAACAACAGTGAGTATAGGTTGAGCATTCCTAATCCAAATATCTGAAATCCAAAGTGCTTCATATAGACAAAATTTTGAGTACCAATATGGCAATCACAAAGTTTCAGGTTTTGAAACATTTTAGAGTTTTACATTAGGGATGATCAACTGGAAAAATCTATACAAATAGTCCAAAATATGAAAAATTGGAGACACTTTGGTTGCAAGCTTTTCTGATAAGAGATATTCAACCTGGAATTGTGGTATAATATTTTTAACCAATCTGTAGAATTTGAGCATCATGAAATTTCACTGATGAAACCCATTTCAAAAATTTGTTAATTATTAAAAACCTCTCTTGCTGGTCAAGAGATATAGATACTTGAAAAGATTGTTTAGCTACTGTAGCTTTTAGATTATATAAGAGCCAACCCAATTCAGGCAGGTGACCAACTTTGGTTGCTCATATTTCTCTCTCTCTCTCTCTTTCTCTCTCTCTCTCTCTCTCTCTCTCTCTCTCTCTCTCTCTCTCTCTCTCTCTCACACACACACACACACACACACACACACACACACACACAAGCATGCATATACACATACACAACCCACTAAGCTCAAGTAAAACTGAAAATAAATTATAAACATAGTAACATCACTTAAAGATGAGGACCAGTAGGCTCAGGGAGGTTCAGTAACCTGATTGTGGGTTTACAGCTAGCAAGTGTGAGTGGGGAGAGCATGGACCCCATGACTTTGAACTCCATACCCATATCTCATACCATAGCTCTGGGTACCACCATCTTATCTTTGGGTGCTAAAACATAAGGATCTCTGTTTATTTTACTAAAACGATGTACTCATTATGCCAAGAAAGGTATTCTGACAACTGTAAGATATGCATATATCACATTTGCTGTCTTGGGGCACAGAGAGACTTCTGGGGCAATGAGTCAGTTCACTCTGTATGACAGTGAGGTCTAGTATTTAAGGAAGGAATGTGGAGATGATTCGGCAGGAGTCACAATCTGAATAGATCATTGAATTGCTGCAGGCAGGGGGAAGCCAGCCACAGAAGCCAGCATGCTCAAAGTGGAATAAATAGGGAAAAGACGAGATGGGACTCACAGACTAGGAACATGGGAAGCATCTTCCCACTGCATCTTTATGTGGCCTGGTGGAAATGATGTTGGTGGGTTTAGTCCTCTGGTGATTCTTATGAGAATCTGGTAAATATTTAGTTGTAGTCTGGAAGGAAGGTGCTACATTATGTCTGCTTCTGATCTTTGCCTGCTGGTGGTGGCAGCTTCACACTAGAATTCTCCTTTTTAAAAAAATTATGGTTATAAGCTTGAGTTTTTTTTTTTTTTTTTTTTTTTTTTTTTTTTTTAATGAACTTCCCTAACTTTTCCCCTTGAGGTCTGATTGTTGTCATAAAATAAATGTCTGGGATATAATATATAATTGGATTTGCATATAAAACTTCATATGTAATTGTATCCGAAGGTGATATATTACACAGAAGCCGCTGATCATCTTTTGTACCGGCAATAGAATCAAGAGTTGTCTGCTACATAGAAATGCTCTTAGAAGAGAAGCATAAGAGAAGCATAAAAAGCTTCTTATAGAGAAATTTGTGATCAATATTATATATATTTTTCTCATTTTTATTACCATTTATTGCTTAAATGTTTCATCAAAAGATTTCTATTAAGATGATAAAAATGATTGATTTAATATTATTTAATATTTAAAGGCATTTAATCCACCCATCTTGGAATGTCCCTTTTCTAGGCAGAAGGTGACTGGGTTCTACCTCATCAATGGGAAAAATATCAGCTTCCCCATTATCCTTTCTGCCCTCCTGAAGTGGGCATGTGTTGGAATACTCCTCTTCCTCCTGATCCACGGGATGAGCTCTTTGGGGATCTTGCTTCATTTCAGTTTGGAAGCACACTCAACCTGAAGTTATTCTGACTATATAGAGAATGTTTGCCTCCTGGAAAGTAATTAGTCTATTTCAGATGTTTTTTTCTGTTCTTTTTTTTTTAATTATCTTTTTATTTTAAAATTTTTTCCAATTAGTTATACATGACAGTAGAATGCATTTTGACAAATTGTACACAAAAGGAGCACAATTTCTTACTCTAACTGTACATGGTGCAGAGTCACATTGGTAGTGTAATTGTACATGTATATAGTGTAATAATGTCCATCTCATTCACCATTCTTTCCATACTCACACTCCCTCCCCTCCCTATACTCCCATCTGCACAATTCAAAATTTCCTCATTCTTCTACCCACCCCCACCATTATGGATCAGAATCCACTTATCATAGAAAACATTTGGCTTTTGGATTTGGGGGTTTGGCTTATTTCACTTAGCATGAAATTTGGCTTTTGGATTTTTGGGTTTGGCTTATTTCACTCAGCTCCATCCATTTACCTACAAATGCCATAATTTCATTCTTCTTTATGACTGAGTAATACTTCATTGTATATATGTACCATATTTTCTTTATCCATTCATCTATTGAAGGGCATCTAGGTTGACTCCATAGTTTAGCTATTGTGAATTGAGCTGCTATAAACATTGAAGTGACTGTGGGTATAAACCAAGGGTGGGATAGCCGGGTCAAATGGTGGTGGTTCCATTCCAGGTTATCTGAGGAATCTCCATACTGCTTTCCAGAGTGGTTGCATCAATTTTCAGTCCCACCAGCAAAGTATGAGTGTACCCTTTCCCCCACATCCTCACCAACACTTGTTATTGCTTGTATACTTGATAATTGCCATTCTGATTGAAGTGATATGAAATCTTAGTTTTCATTTGCATTTCTCTAATTGCTAGAAATGATGAACATTTATTGATCAATTGTATATCTTCTTCTGTGAAGTGTCTGTTCAGATCCTTAGCCCATTTATTGATTGGGTTATTTGTGTGTGTGTGTGTGTTTTTTTTTTTTTTTTTTTTTTTTTTGGTGCTAAGTTTTTTGTTTTTTGAGATCTTTATAAATCCTATAGAATAGTTCTCTATCTGAGGTGTGTGTAGTAAAGCTTTTCTCCCATTCTTTAGACTCTCTCTTTGAGTTCTTGATTGTTTCCTTTGCTGAGAAGAAACTTTTTAGTTTGAATCCATGCCATTTATCGATTCTTGATTTACTTCTTATGCTTTAGGATTCTTCTTAAGGAAGTCAGGTCCTAAGCTGACAGGATGAAGATTTGGGCCTACTTTTTCTTCTGTTAAGCCCAGAGTCTCTGTTCTAGTGCCAAAGTCTTTAATTCACTTTGAGTTGATTTTTGTGCAGGTGAGAGATAACAGGTTTAATTTCATTTTGCCACTAATGGATTTCCAGTTTTCCCAGCACCATTTGTTGAACAGGCTATCTTTTCTCCAATGTATGTTTTTGGCACCATTGTTTAGTATGAGATAACTGTATTTATGTGGGTTTGTCTCTGTATCTTCTGTTCTGTACCATTGGTCTACATGTCTATTTTAGTGCCAATACCATGCCATTTTTGTTACTATTGCTCTGTAGTATAGTTTAAGGCTTGGTATTGTAATGCCTCCTGTTTCACTCTTCTTGCTAAGGATCGCTTTGGCTATTCTGGTTCTCTTAATTTTCCAAATGGATTTCATGATTCAGTTTTCTAGTTCTATAAAGAATGTCATTGGAGTTTTAATTGGAATTGCATTAAATCTGTCTAACAGTTTTCATAGTATGGACATTTTGACAGTATTAATTATACCTATTCAAGAGCAAGAGATCTTTCCATCTTCTAAGGTCTTGTCCAATTTCTTTCTTTAGTGTTCTGTAGTTTTCATTGTATTTTTTTTGAGGCTATTGTGAATTGGGTAGTTTTCCTAGTTTCTCTTGCAGTGGATTCATCACTGATATATAGAAATGCTTTTGATTTATGGGTATTGATTTTATAAGCTGCAAATTTGTTGCATTCATTTATTAGTTCTAGAAATTTTCTGGTGGAATTTTTTGGATTTTCTAAATATAGAATCATGTCATCAGCAAATAATGATAGTCTGAGTTCTTCTCTTCCTATTCATATTCCTTTTGTTTCTTTTGTCTGATTGCTCTGATTAGAATTTCAAGGAATATGTTAAATAGAAATGGTGTAAAAGAGGGCATCCCTGTCTTGTTCCAGTTATTAGGGGGAATGCTTTCAATTTTTCTCCATTTAGAATGATGTTGGCCTTGGACTTAGAGTACATAGCTCATGCAATGTTGAGGTATATTCCTACTGTTCTTAGTTTTTCTAGGATTTTGAACATGAAGGGGCACTGTATTTTTGTCAAATGCTTTTTCTGCATCTATTGAGATGATCATATGATTCTTGTCTTAAGTCATTGATGTGATGAATTATATTTATTGATTTCCATTTGTTGAACCAACCTTTCATCCCTGGGATGAGCCTACTTGATCATGGTGCACTATCTTTTTCATATGTATTTATATGTGATCTGACAATTTTATTGAGAATTTTTGCATCTATGTTCATCAGGAATATTGGTCTGAAGTTTTCTTTCCTTGACGTGTCTTTTTTGGGTTTGTTTTCAGAGAATGAGTTTGGAAGGGTTTCCTCATTTTCTAATTCATGGAACAATTTGAGGAGAATTGGTGTTAATTCTCCTTTGACAGCCTTATAGAATTTGGATGAGAATCCATCTGGTCCTGAACTTTTCCTGCTTGATAGGCTTTTGATGGCATTGGCATCTTCTGTTTCATTGCTTGAAATTGATCTGTTTAAACTGTGTATATCCTCCTGATTCAGTTTGATAGATCATATGTGTCTAGAAATTTGGCAGTGTCCTTGAAATTTTCTATTTTATTTGAGTATATATAAATTTTCAAAATAATTTCTAATTATCTTCTATATTTCAGTAGTGTCCATTGTGATATTTCCTTTTTCATCATGAATTTAATAATTTGCATTTTGTCTTACTTTCTCTGTTAGTGTAACTGTTTAGCAATTTTATTTATTTTTTTAAAGAACCAACTTTTCATTTTGTCAATTTTTTGAATTGTTTCTTTTGCTTCAATTTCATTGATTTTGGCTCTTATTTTAATTATTTTCTGTCTTCTGCTTTTGGTAATGATTTGTTCTTCTTTTTGTAGGCCTTTGAGATGTAACTTTAGGTCATTTATTTTTTGACTTTTTATCATTTTAATGAATGAGCTCAATACAATGAACAAAATCATATCTCAATAATAACCCTGAATGTTAATGGCCTAAACTCATCAATCAAAAGACATAGACTGGCAGATTGAATTAAAAAGAAAAAAAAAAGAGCCAAAAATATATTGTCTTCAAGAGACTCACCTCCTAGGAAATGACATCTACAGACTGAAGCTGAAAGGTTGGGAAAAACATACCACTCACATGTGTAAACAAGCAGGGGTTTCCATCCTCATATCAGATAAGGTGTACTTCAAGCCAAAGTTATTCAGAAGGGATAAAGAAGGACATTTCATACTGCTTAAGTGAATCATACATCAAGAATGATTGTAAATATTTATGCCCCAAACATGAAGCATCTTTGTACATCAACCAAACCCTTCTCAATTTCAAGAAACAAATAGATCACAACACAATACTACTGGGTGACTTTAACACACCTCTCTCACCACTGGATACATCTTCCAAACAAAAACTAAATAAAGAAACTATAAAATAAAACAATACAATCAATCACTTAGACTTAATGGATATACAGAGAGTATTTCATCCATCATTGAATGAAACTACTTTCTTCTCAGCAGCACATGGATCCTTCTTTGAAAAAGACCATGTGTTAGGCCACAAAGCAACCTTTAGTAAATTAAAAAACAAAAATAGAAATACTACCCTGCATTCTATCACATCATAATAGAATGGAACTAGAAATCAATAATAAAATAAAAAATAGAAGATTTTTTCCATTTTTGTGGAAGGACATGATTAACTTTCTTTTTACTTTCAATTAACACAGAATGAATGAGAGGGAAAGAAAGGGAGGAAGAGAGAGAGAGAGAGAGAGAGAGAGAGAGAGAGAGAGAGAGAGAGAGAGAGAGAGAAAGAGAGGTGAGAGACATTATGCATATGTATGAGTGATTACTTAACATTCCTATCCAAACACACCCTCTTCCAAAATTTATTAATCTTCTGAAATAAAATCAGAGGGGAAACTCTTCTCCTAAGTATTTCTAGCTTTAGAAAGAGCAATAACAACATAAATTTAAAATTTTGGAATTACATTATGAATATTTCTGGTCAGGTCTACCTTCCACCCTGAACAATAGACTCTGACTTTCACGTCTCTTCTTTCAACCACAGTGTGCTTCCTCTTAAAACTATCAGAATCCCAAGTGTGCATAGCAACACAAACCCCATGAGAATTATCCTTGTTGACCACAGGAGAAGAAGAAAAAAAAATCTAGTTATTTTGATATTGACAAAGGGAGAGCTAGAGAGAGACCCACATCATTTATTCCTTTTGATCATTTATACGGGTCAATAGCACCTCCCTCCGTTCCCTTTTGAAGTGTCTCAGTTTGGATGCTAAATTACAGCATCACCTTCATTACAGATCATCATGTTTCCAGCCTGACATCAGATTTTGTCATTTAAATGTAAACTACTTCACTTGACCAAATAATGTGTACCTCAGCCCTTACACTTTTCTTCTTTTGACTTTAGAGTACCCTGACCCCAAACTCTGTCTCTTCTGTCATCCCTAGTTCTTAATAGGGATGGTACTCAAGTTCATTTCACCTGATATGACAATTTTATTTTGAGGGTTGTTTTAGCTGTTTCACTGCTGTGACTGAAAAACCCAGTCAGAAGAACTGTGGAGGAGGATAAGTTTATTTGATGGCTCATGGTTTCAGAGATCTCAATCCACAGATAGCAGGCTTCATTCCTCGGGGTGAGGTGAGGCAGAACATCATGGCGGAAGAGTGTGACAGAGGGAAGCAGCTTACATGATGATCAGGAAGCAGAGAGAGAGACTCCACTCTCCAGATACAAAACATATTCCCCATAACCATGCCCCCAATGAACCAATTCCTCCAGCCACACCCCTCCTGACTCCAGTTCCACTCAATTAATCCCATCAGGGATTTGTTTACTGATTAGGTTAAGGCTATAGAATGACCATTTCTCCTTTGAAACTTCTTGCATTGTCTCACACGTGACCTTTCAGGGGGCACCACATGTAAACCATAACAAGGTTTCTCAAAGATTTTGTGTCAAGTAATTACAAAATACTGAAAAAGAAGTCAGTAACTTTCACAATGTCCTAGAAACCCTATTGTTATTTGATATCTGTAGTGACATGTGAGCAATGCTAGCTTTTAATTCTTTCTAAAATAACACAGAGGACTATGAAATAAATGCTTTTCTGAGTTCCTTATAAATGTTGGCCTCATGTGAATCTATAACAGTCCTAAAGGGTGTAGGTAGCATCATGTGCAATTTTTCCTTTTACTCTACAGGTGAAGAAACCAAAGCTTAGGGATGAACTGATTGATACACTTTAAGTGTCAAAGGAGGGATGAAACTCAGAAAAGGTGGTTCAGGGATTCCTTATCTTTTGTGTCAGCTAGAAGTTTAAAGTACAGTCCTCACTAGTGCAGGAACTCGTTAGACCTCCTTGAATCGCAGAAATTTCCTGACTTCTTGTTGAAGGTATAAATTCCTTGGCCCCATTCCTTAACTTTATAAATTCTGATGTCAGTAAACACTTTACCTCATAAAGAACTTCCAATGTGTTCTTGATATCTGACCACCCAGAAGAACCTGCCAAACACACTTCTGGTGGCTGATTCTGATGATCTGGTGGATCATTTGGTGGATGATTCTGGTGACTAATGTTTGAGAGCCTCCAACTGGCTCTTAGATTTTGTTACTGCTTCACCTTTCAATTCTTACTGTTAAAAAAAAGTCTTTAATACATCTGTAATATTTACATAATGGTAATCAAGGATTAGTTTACAAAATTTGGAAAATATGAAAACATTAAAAACAAAATGTAATTGATAATGATTATGGTGATTACTATTTTATAATTTGCTTGTATTGAATACATTATGAACATTTTCTTTGATCACTAACAATTTTATACTGTTATTTTTCTGCATTTCCAGTATACAGATGTTTTAGTTGCATGCAAGTTTCTTTGTTTTTAAATTTTTGAAATTTTTAAACTTTGAAATGTAATTCACATATCATATTACATTGTCTTTAAAAAGAACTTGCACTCCAGATTAGATAAGCTCACCTAGTTATTTCAGGAATTTAATGTTTATACTTAATTCTTTAACCACTATAGAATTGATTTTATTTTGATTTTGGATATAGATCTAATTTTAGAAAGAACAAACTCCAGTGATTGCATTAACCCAATGTCATTAATTCACTAATCCTTTCATTGTCTTTTAATTCTTTAATAACCTAGCAAAATAATTGGGTGTGATTCACAATATTTGGTGAGTGAGTGAGTCTCATCAAACCTCCTTGGATCATAGAAATTTCCTGACTTTTTAATGAAGGTTTCTATTTATTGGCCCTATTTCCTCACTATAAATTCTGAGGTATGGGGCATTTATTGCCCTTGAGTCTGTCAACCTTTTACTTCATAAAGAATCCAAGTTTTTCTCCATAACTAATGACTTCTTGCCTGAGAGTGACCACAATGGTTACTTTTGCCTCGATTACTGTTTCCCTGACAAAATCTGTCATCTGAAAGTTTTACCGAGGGGGATGATGGGGACTGATTTCTGTGTCCTGATCTCTGTGTTGATGCTTCAGCAAGTGTGACTCTGTACCTGCCCATGGTCTCTTTGGAGACACACATTTCCAACCCTTAGCATGGTGACTCATCACCATCACCACTGTCACTATCCCTAGAGCTAGGGATGAATATGTGAGAGAACTAGGTGCTTGAGTTTGTATAAAACTTTATGAAATCAATACTCTTATTTTTCACATTGGCACAGAGGTGGAAAAAGTTGCCCGAGGACACACAGCAAAGAACTGGAAAGGTTAGCATTTGAAAGGAAATGCTAGTAAATGCTTATCACTAAATCTAAATATCTGCCAATCTTATTTCTTATCTTACTGAATTGATGAAATTTCACTGTCTGTATAAAGAATGCAGCATTCCCAGTGGTTAAGTAATTTCTCTAAAGACAAATCACTAGCTGTTTGGTAAGAGAACTGCAGCTCCACCCCAGAAGTTCCGATTGCTAAATTATCAACCACACAAATGAAACTGGACTAGGAGGGCACTCCCTGGGAGCCCAGGTTCAAATATCTGGATTAGAACAACACGTATTATGTTTTTGACCTTCAAGTAATTCAAATTTACTAAGCCTGTTACCTCCTCCTTAAAATGGAGAGAATATTACTATTTTTTTCTAGGAGATATTGTGAGTCTTTAATGACATTTAAAGTGCTTAAAAATGTACCTGGCAGGCAGTATGCCCAGTAAATTGGCAGTTTCTATTACAACAGTAAATGGTTTGGGTGAGCTAACTTGTGGATCCCATAGGGATACTGACATAGCATGGAGAGAAAAAATTACCTTACAGCATTTATTATTCATTCCTGCTCCACCTACTGCTGGAGATTTTCAGAAAACCTAGCTTCAATTGTTTCCCCCCATTCTTTTCCTTTGGAATCTGCTGCTATAACTAGAGTCCAAAACCAATTACAGGAGAATTTAAGAAGGTATGGAAATTCACCATTCACCATTCACCATTGCCCTATCAGGAAATAATACCTCTGCATCTGGAAGTTTCTGAATGTTTTCCCAAAAGTGTCCTCTTATTTTTTCAGCTCTTTTCCTGTAATCTCCAAAGCCTCCCCTCCTGCTACTTCCCCTTTGACCCACTGCAGCATTTTTGAGCTGCAGTAGCAACACATTTTGTCATCAATGTGAAAGTAATCTCTTCTAATGAACTCAGTGACCTGAAGTTAACAAACAAAACCAAAGCAAAAGTATCAGAAAGAAAAAGCCGTTGCTACAGAGTACTTCCATTGACTCCCACCACCCCAACCCTATTTCCACTCCACTCCTAAAGAGTGGGGGGTGGTCCAATCTATTAATTATCATATTATTAAAACTGTTCAAGAGTTCTGCTCTTTCTTTGTTGTGTGGCGTTAGCAATTTTTAAGACTGTCTTGAGGAAAGGAATTAAATGATGGATTAGTCCAGTGCCTTATAAGATGATGATGTTGATTTATGATAATAAGGAGGCTGAAAAATAAGGCCTGAGAGTTGCTTAGTATTTTCTTTTTCTGCTCTAATCACTTTCCTGTATTAGGTATCACTTGACTCAAACTTTCTGAGGTTTATGTTTCTGAATGGCCAGGCACCATCAGCAGCAGCTGGGAATGATTAGAAAATTAAATTCTTGGCTCACCTGCACTGTCTCACCAGCACATCTGCAGGTTGGACCCAGATCAGACTAAATGTACCCTCCTAGTGCTTAAGACTGCATAGGCAGACACAAAGAATCAGAGCTGCCATATCTTTATAATGGTGAGTCTACTGAGTGGAACTGTGCACCATTCCCATATCAAATCCTGAGTTTGCCTTCCTCCCCCAGTTTTCTTCCTCACTATTATATTTGGCACACTCCGTATCCTTTCTCTTCTGTCACCGAAATCCTGCATATTGTCCAGGATTCAGTACAGATGCCATCTCATTTATGAAGCAGTTCTTGACTCTCCACCTCTTCTTATACTTCCTTTCCCTAACCCACATGTGTCTAGAATCTTTCATATTGCTTTGAATGCATGCATCTAAACATTTTGTTAAAACAATAAGCAGAACAGCTTGGTTCCTGCTTTCATGGAGCTTATAATTTATGCACTTGGGAACTAGAATTTTCCTTTAGTAATTGAACTCCTTTTATTCCATCCTGTTATCTTTTTCTTTTTTTTTCTTTTTTTGAGCATTCCATTATATCAAAACCTCCACTAGATGATTATAGCCTCTCTCTGGCCCTACCTTCTCTGGTAGGTGTCTTCATGTTTGCACATAATAGTTGTTTAATAGATTTGATTTCCCTCAAGGACCTGTCTGAGTTGTAAATGAACTGACCTTTGACATTTACAAAGATGTGTTGCATTCCAGTCTTTGACCTTTTGTCTCTAATACTCTTCTGTTCAGCATGACCTACCCCTCTTTTTCATCTATTCTCTGCACCCCTCTCCTTCAAGAATCCATTCTCATTTATCTTCCTTATGCACAAAGTACTTCAGACAACTTGACCCATACCAATCTCCCTCTTATAAGACTATCAGGTTTGAATATCACTTTGTATTTTTCTGGTACTATAGTCATGCATCACATAATGACATTTTGATCATCAAGGAATTAAATATGTGATGGTGGTCTCATCAGATAATAATGGAGCTGAAAAATTCCTATTGTCTAGTTTTTTAAACTGTACCTTTTCTATATTTAGATATACAAATGCCATTGTGTTCTAATTGTCTGTATGTTTAGTACAGTAACAAGCTGTCAGGTTTGGGGAATAGGAGCAATAAGCCTAGCCATGCTGAAGGATCTACCATTTACGTTTGTGTAAATACACTTGTTGCTAACAGAGCAATGAGATTGCCTAACAGCACAGTCCTCAGAACATATTCCCTTTGTTAAACTACATGAGACTGTAGGTAATGACACATTTCATTAGGTTTGTATAATATAAAGCACACTACTTGGCCAAATTTTAAGACTCTTGAGCACAGAAAATGGATCTGAAATTTGCTTATGACTTATTAATATGTCCTGTACCTTGCACATCTTCTACCAGTATAGGATACAGTCCTTAGTATTATAGACAGATGTGTACTTACCCAGGTCTTCCTGTTCTGGACACCAGAATCTTTACTCTTATCTACTCATAGTATTGGTGTCTGTTTATCCTACCTAATGTGATATTTTTTAAACTTAGAAATTTGGGAAGGCAAAAATGCTTTTTGGGTATGGCTAATGATAAAACAGTTTTCATGTACCTTATGACATATTATCATCCTATTCCCTAGAGAGAGTTGCATATATTTTTTGAAATACTTACATAAATGAACTACAGTATTTTCTGAAAGTAATTTTCATTTTCCACAGTAAGAAATTTGGAATAACTTTTTATAAATGTTAACTGTGTGACTAAATGAATAGTTCATCCATTATCAAAACCTTACAAACTATGTACCAGGCACCATCTGAAGCTCTTTATATGTGTTAATACATTTAGTTCAAAGAGGTGGGCACGAGTATCTCAATTTTATAAATGAAGAAAGAAGCAGAGAGGAAAGGTGACTTACCCAAGGTCATATAGCAAGTAATTGGTTGAGCTGAGATTCCAGCCCTGGAAGAGCTTCTCTGGAGTTTTCATCTCTCCCCACTCTTAAACATATGCTGTAATTCTTCTCTGTTCTTGCCTGTATATACCAAAGGTTTTGATTCTGCTGCGATACTTCTTTGCTCCTATTGTTGAATACAGATGTTTTAGTTTGTACCTGCTGTAGAGTAGTTTTAGTTGGTAGCTACTGCTAACTCTTTCAACCTAGGATTTGGTGTCTTTGATCTGAATACTTCCTCTGAACCTCCCCCCATCCTTGCCTCACATGCTGCTCCCCCAAGTATTAATTTAACACATTTAATTAAAAGATGATATAAGTTACTTCTTCCTTTTAGGTAAGTTTTTTGTAGGTAATTCAGTACCTGCTTAAATCACAAGGCAGCACTCAGTGCATGATACCTCTTAATCTCTTGGTCCATATTTGATGGGTTAGTGTGTAATTCAGTACTGTGTGTCACATAGTGAGCCACACAAATTGGCTACTTCCTTAATTTTCAGAGTGCAAGCACACTCATGTGTGTGCAAAGTGAAGAAAGTTATAATTTCATCATTAATTAACAAATTTTATCAAGCATCAGATCACACATGATGCTATCCTACTTACCACCCACACTTGGCTAAAAAGAGACATAGTGACTTTCTTTGAATTTCAAGATCTAAAGCATAAAAACTGTGTTACTGATGAATTTGCACAAGACATGCCGACAAAGAAGGGCATTACATAGAAAAATAAATGGATGTTACCGACTGCTGTTCCACAAGCCACAGGTATTTATTGTCCAAATGGACTTATGTGAAAGGTTTCTAATGGAAAGATAACAGACTTATGGCCTCTTCAGATGGAAGCATTAGTATTCTGATCCAAGAGCATCAGAAGGCATTAGTTTACTTTAAATATTTTCATATCTTTTTACTACGGGGGCCTTTAGTATTGGAACAAATTGATGTCTAGAGTCCAAAAAAGCTGTTTAGTGTGTGATAGTGGAGAATTAACTAATGCATTTATCCTGTAGGTTCCTGGCTTATACACAGATGCAAAAATCAGTAGAATACCCATAGCATCCTTTTTGAATACCTGATGTCTTCATTGGAAAGTGAGGAAGTCCTATTTAATGACCGACCTCAAAAGAATGTCATAAGGAAGAAGTTACATTTTTTTAATTTGAATTTGTTTCTGTTGCCAGTAGCATTCTCTTGCACTGAGAATAGTGAATTATCAGCCCAAAATTCCAGAGTGCTTTTTCAGTCAGTACCAATGTGCCCATCTGTACACCATCTCTGTCAAAATGGAGATCGAAGATTTATGAAATGAGTGTATTGCATTTTGAGGGCATTGAAAAATAGGTGTGCTAAGATGAAAATGTAAGACAAAATGAACTTGGAAGTGTGTGGCATTGCCCAGGAAAGCTCAAAGTACTGGCATCCCCTGGTCACATCTGTGTAAAGAATTATAGTGTAATGCCCACATTAGGGCCAGTTTTATCACAGAGTCCTAAATAAGCAGGTAAGAGATGAATAAAATAGAGGATAATTTTGTTTCTTTAACATTTAGTTTTAAATTTGTATCAAGGGAATATATGCATATATAAAGAATAAAGTCCTCTGGCATTTTCTTTGTTAATTTCTTCTCCTAATTGCTGTTTGGCCTAGTTCTTTTTTTGTCTGTGTTCACTCCTCGCAGGCCCCTTTGCAGCTTTCCATCTCAAGGGAGTAGCATATTCAGGACTATACATTGAAACATGTGTTTCTAAAAGGCAGAGTAAGACATCTGCCACCCACCCACTCTCCTGCCTACCAGGACATCCCTCATCCTCCTTTAGCTCAAGTGTAAAATTAACCTGCTGCCCACACTCAGTTGCTGGGTTTGCTTTGCTTTTTATAAAGTCATCTTCTCTCCCCCACCTCTCTTTTCTCTCTCCTATTTCTTTTAATGGCAGAAAAATGCAGAATCAGAAAGGAAGATGAACGCATAAAAGAAATACTAACATGCACCTGCTTCCTTTTACCTGCATACTTTGTTTTATTTTACATTATACCTGGATCTTGGAATCCTGGGGTTCTGACCTATCTTGTTATCTCCCAATCTGACATACTTTTCCTTTTTGGCCTCAGTTATTCCAAGTTAGAGAAAGTAGGAGTGAAAGGGAAGGATAAGTTTGTGGATGTGACTGCTTAGAATAATGATTCTCAAGCTGCTTAGCTGGGCAAGTGGGAAGTTTCAGATTTTAAAAGAGGTCACCACAAGAGCATATCAGAAAAGAACCAGCAAATAGAGGTGTTATCTTCACCTAAGTCAGAAATTTGGTAGTTTTTGGAGAAGGGAAATCAGAATGTGCCATCCCACTGATACTACTTTGGCGTGAGGATTATTTTGAGCTGAAGGCAATTTAGAGAAAACAAACACAGGAATCGTTCTCTAGCCCCTTTCCTTCCTCCCTAAAGCCATAAATTCTACTTTATGAGTGTCTCTCTTCTTTATTCTGTATCAGTGAAGAAAAACAACCCTTATCATAAGAGATGAGAAACAGGCATTGAGATGAATCTGCACTTCATTAAAATCTTACTTATCATGCATTAATTTCCCTATATATTAACTGCCCCACATCCCTAAAAGCTCACTACCTCGCCTTTCTCTGATCTACTCATTTCTCCACAATATTTGTTAAAATAGCATATATACAGACCTTTAAACCTAAAACTTATTTGGGCTTTCTTTCCTTCCTTCCTTTCTTCTTTACTTCCTGGTGAAGCCCCTTGCACATGAGACAGTGTAAGTTCTTTTTCTCATCTCTCAGAAGGATGGGACCCACAGATAATGGAGGATGAGAGGAAAGTAACAGAGCTTATTTTTGAAAAAGAAAGGAAGCACAGTCTCCACAGGGAGGGTTCCAGAGTGGATTGCCAAGTTACTGTTGTTAGGGGTTTATATTGTATCTATGGTGGTGAACATGAAAGCTATTGGCTAATGACTTTCAGGAAAGGAGTTTCTGTATCCATTCAGAATTGGACACATGGTGATCATGTACCCCCTGTCCAATCAGAATGTTGATCATGTGCTGATCACAGTGCCTTATCACCTGTTGTCTGGCCCATCAGATTCTCTGTATACAGAATTTTTGCAAAGGAGGTCCCTGCTCTGTCATTTTCTGGCTCCTACTCTCATTAGGAAAGAACAGTGGGAAGAACTCTTTATGAAATGGGTACTGGACTACTTTCCAAAGAATTATAAGATAACACCCTCTAAACATGTACATGTCCTTTAAACATTTTAGCACCTAAAATCTGTATGTGTGTGAAACACCCTACCTATGTTGCTTTTATTGTATCTACATGAGATTTTGGGTTTTAACTCAGGAATTTATTTATGCATGACCTTGAGGAAGTTTCTTATCTCTAACTGAACCTCATATTCCTCCTCTATTAAGGAAATAATAATACCTGATGTTAATTAAGCTTGATTTGAAAATTAAATCAGTCTATAAAATGACTGGCATGTAATAGATACTTAATTCTTTCCTTTCTCTTTTTATGTCAATTTCTTAACATCAAAAATATAAATTAATTGGCATCTTCTGATTTCAGACACAATTGGAAAGATTCTTCGGTGTCATAATGTTTCAGAGGTTTCTTCCAGTGTCATGCTGGAGGCTCTCCCAGTTTAAAGCGTGGGAAATTTCAATTCTTTCCACTTAACTTGCTTTGCCTTCTTTCCTTCTCCACCTCCATCAAATGACAATGGTCAGGGTCTGTCTATAGCTACCCTGGATTTTTAACATAGCATTTATCATTTCCAAGATAGCAAATTTGAATATGTCTTTAGACTTATGAGAGGTCCTGACAACTTACCAAGTTTTGCTGTGATAAAACAAAGGGTTCCCTTTTGCATGAGCCACTCAAGCTCCTTAGAATGTGTCTACCTTTTTGGCTTGGGTACTACCTGCAGCCATGGTTATGGAGTCTGAGTCTAAGTGGGTGAGTTGGAGAAGTATTAGGACCGTGTCCTAATGCCCAAAATTTATAGAAAAGGCTCACGACTGGGGACTGTTCTCTGTTGTTTTAATAAACTTTCAGGGTACTTATCCCTTGTGTCCCTCAGGGATACCATGAGAAGACTTTGCTTGAGGATACTGATTGAATCTTATTCAGTCTCTTACTCCAAGTAATTAGCCCAATATCTACTATCCAATATTCCAACATCCATAGCAAGGGCTCAGCAATTACTTTGGATTGAAGAAGCTTATTAAAACACCACTATGTCCTTGGAACTTTTGAACAATCCAAAATGATCTAGGAATTTCATGAAAGGCTGGCATGCAATTTTTTTTAAAGACCTATTCACATTGACTGTAAACCATGAAATATCCTATAAAGACCTTTTTCTGAAGACCTATTCACATTGACTGTAAAGCATGGAGTATGGTATAAAGACCTACTGGAATTTTATTAGTTGATCAGCTCTATAGTGGACTGGGGGTCGATCCTTGTGGTGGCTAGAGAACATTATTATCTGTTCTACACAATATTAATGTAGCTACTGAAGAGTTCCTACACTTGCAGCATGCATTAGTTGGACCTTGGAGATAGTCCAGGGCAGCCCTCTCATGTGTAGAGGAAGAAACTCACTTCCCACTTGAATGGGCTGTTACTGGCACAGGCATGCCTACCAGTACCTTCTGCTATCTTGTAACGAACATAGCTATGTGTTCTCTGATGTAGCAAAATAATTGCCAGGGTATGCTCCACAGAGGAGCACCACTAATGACCCTGCCACTGGCTTACTGCTACGGGCTCACCGTAATTGGTAGTTGGAATATATAGTTGGAATATGCTTCTATTTCCTGAGGTTACCAGCACTAACCCTATTGGCCATAGGATTCAGTCCCTCTTCGTCCAACACAGAATCTTTAATTAATAGCATGTAATGGAAAACAAGAGAACAAACCTGGCATAGAAAGCCCTTACTTTTGCCACTAAGGAGAACCAAGAAGCTGGTTTTAAATAACTCAAGCAACTCCAGATGGATGAGAACAGCTGCACCAAAAGGAATACCTAGGATATATACAGGAAATGCTTGGTATACATGCAGGGTCAGAGAGAAGCTCCAAAGGGAAGCAATTAAGTCAAACAGTTCAGATAGCCTTTTTAAGACCAAGGCAAGCTTCAGAATTCAGATTTTACTGGGATTTTCTGTCTTTTTTTTTTTTTTTTAGTCGAAGCAAGCAGTATTTTGTTGTCATTTTAAAAATTATGTACTTTATATAAATTTATTTTAACTGATATCTTAAACAGAACTTTATACACATAATGGGGTACCATGTGATGTTTCAATACTTGCATGTAATCAGGTTAAATATATCTACTCCTTAAATATGTGTTACCACTCTATGGTAAAATATTCAAAGTTCTTTATTCTAGATTTTTGAGAAACAAAATCACTATGTTTAGGCACCCTACTATGCAATAGCACACCAGAACTTCTGAATCCCAACTGCAAATTAGAACCTGTTGAAACATTTTCATCTAAGCATAAGATTGACTTTTCTCCCCTATATATTCGTTGTGCCTTCCTTCTTCCCTTCTCTCCCTTGGCCGCCTCTCACATATGTATATAGGGGAACTTTTCAGAAGGTCATGAACTGGTAGATTACATCAGTTAAGTCATTGATATATGTATTAATAATGGATTTTTGCTAGTACTTTTGCAGGTTACAGTATGAGAAGGGAGAGGGTATTATTGGAGGAGATAAATTCATTTGATTTTATAAGTTCCCAATAAGTGACATTGCTTAGTTCCTGAATGCACACAAGAGGCTTATATTCATTCATTTGGGATGTCTTGGTCAATTAGGAGAGGGTGAAGAATTTCAAGCAGTAATCCTAAACCTCTAACCAGAAATGATGGTGTTGGCAATAACAAGGAAAAGCAGACTAAAATCATTTCCGTTTTTAAATTCTTGGTCCCATTTTTCTTTCATGTTGAAATGTTGTTCAAGTATAAATGCTTGTTGAACACACATTAATTCTGGAATTTGTGGTGAATCCAATCACATATAGCTGAATTTGCTGGGCTGCCTGCAGAGGCTTTTTGACATTTGAGGCCAAATGTTCAAATCACAAAGCTGAAGGTCGTGGCATGTATTAGACAGGGAAGAATTAAGAAGATGCATGGCCCACACAATTTCTAGCACAGTTGTTAAAAACCTGTCACCATCACAAATGCATTATTCATCAGATTAGTAGGAGAAATTGTTTGTTTGTTTATTCATTTTAAAGCAGGGCTTAGTTATAGGGAAGGGCAGAATCAACTTGTATTGACTGTCAAATGTGAAATCATCTTATTTCAAATCTGGACCCTTACTGTTGCACTAATGAGCCTCCTGTTTTGAGTTCTTACAGGTTGTTACATGTATTTTTTACTTGATTTTATGCCATTGGACATTCATTGTATAACTGAATAAACATTTGCATGAACATGGCTCATTAGGTATTTTTAGATCTGCCGTGGCCTTTAGACAAGTGTAAATAAACTGGAGATTCTGTCCTTTAGGATTCAGCTCCATAACTTGTCAACATTGGAGGTGATGAGAGCAACTGGTGAGTTGTCATCCAGTCCATCTGAGCAAAAGAGCCAGTCCCTAAATGATTTTGAAGTTTGGAATGAAGGAAAATTAAATAAGCTCACTTTTACATGCAAAAAAAAAAAAAAAAAATTCCTAAACTTGCCAACTTGAGTTATCGCATTTTATTTATTCCAGAAAAATTAAAAGATGATGAATTGGGCAATGAGATGCCAGACACTGGCTCTCCTGCTAGCTGAGCAATGGAGAAGTAACTATTCTCCTTTTTTGTAAAGTTCTTGAGGCTTGATTTCCCAAGAAGAGGCTGTATTCTCCCCAGGGAGACTTTCGTTGACAGCTTGAGAGACACCCGAAAGGAGCAACTCAAGCTTCCTCATGGAAATGTAGGTTAAAGCAAAGCCCACTTCGGGAACTATTGCAGATTCTGCAACATGAAATGCAAAACCTTAACTTGTTAACTTGAAATTATACCAGGACCACAAAACCTCTGAAAAATACAAGGCTTCATCAAATTACTCAAAACCCCCTGGGTTGGTAAGGTTTAAACAGAGGAAATGCAATGGCTAAACCACAATGCCAATTAATTTTTATTCATTGATTTTTGAGGGTATGTTTTATTTATCATGCCTGCATCTTTTTACCCCTTTTGTTTAGAGTGCAATGCTGAGTTCTTTAAAGGTTTGCAAGCTGCTTGAAGCCTTTGCATGCATATTGGAGACAATTTTCCTTATCTGTCTCTTCAGGGCTGTTTTTCTTTCTCTTGCTTCAATCTGTGCAAATGCCCTTCAGGCTAATTTGGATCACCCTGCCCTTTACTTCATTGCATTTGGAAGGCTCATTTGTCCTCACCATCAGCAACAGTGTTGAATCAAGTCTGTTTTTCTAACTTTGTCCATCCAGTGGTCTATTTATTTGAAAAGAAAAACAAGAAAAGCAGTCAGGATGATTTTCTTTAATAGCTTATAAACAGATCTCTACCTATTTATTATTTCACATTTACATTCGAGCAAATGAAAATGAGATTGTTCTAGGGATTGCTGTATGTGTCACTATGTTTTGAACATGAAATTAGGTGGTTGTGAGAACACAGACTTCTAAACAGAGGCTGGAATATTGTTGACTGGGTGAGTTAACTACCCGGGAAGTTGGCAGAAAATTAGAGTACACAATAGTCTTTAACAGTGGTAATGAGTGAGTCAGTTAGAGATTTGACAGTGTAGAATATTTTTTTTAATTCCATGTCCATTGTTTCCATGGATGAGCTGAGCCCTTTTTACTCCTGAACTCTCTGAGTTTATATCTTACATTTCTGCATTGTTAATGTTCAAAATCTCCTAATTCTATGCTCTCCTCAGATAGAAGGAGGAAGGCTCAGGGTTGTATCTGGCAAGGTTTCAGGAGCAGAAGCAAAGCAGAGCTGTGTGTGGTGGTAGAGGGCCCATTCATCACCTGGAGGAGGTGAAAAAATCCAATATACAGGACCATTAATGGATCGTAACACATAATAATAGCAATTCCATTCCAGCCAGGGAAGAGGTACATCCATCCCACCCTTTGAACATTGTTCACACATTTCTTTCAGCAGCATTGCAGGAGCAAACAGGAGAACAGAGAGTTGTTGCAAGCACATCTTGCGGAGATGTGGTGTATTAACACTGCTTCATTACTCCCCCAGCACCCCAGCAAGTAAGGAGTAAAGGCTGGGGAGTCTGCTTCTGTGGGGAGAGAGCAGATAACAGTACTGGGAAAACAACTTGCTTAAGGTCATACCTGTGGTTCTGTGATAAGAATCGGAATTAGACCAGGTTGCCCTTTGTAGAAGACTGAAAGTAAGACCAATGATGAATAAACTAACAAACTGCCCAGCAGGCGAGGCAAGGCCTTCAGAAGTTTAGAACTGGAAGGGGTTTGTAGGTTCTTTAATCCAGGCCTTTCATAATAGATGAGGAAACAGACACCCTGGGTAGTTGCCTGCTATCTCTGTGAACGTTTTGATGTCCTTAAAAGTGGCTTTGGTCCTTAGAAAAGATTATTTAAGGGCTACTTTCATTTTGAATATTAATATTCGATTTATTAAAATTTCAAATTCAAAAACCCAGGTTTTTTCTTAAACCTTTAAATTCAATTTACAAATTAATTTATTTTATTTTTTTTTTACTAATTTCAGCAACTTTAGCAATCACTTTTAAAGGGATTTTTTTTACAACTTGGTTAATTAAATTGATGAAATATTTTAAACCTCCTCACTTATAAATTTAATATATTCTGTTTTCTTTTTAGATACTTCAATTGTATCACTAATACACACGTTTAAATAATACTTATAAATTTCATAAATTAAATTTATTTATATAGTGCATCTTAATTCTTCTGCATATTACAATATTATTTACAAATTTAGGAAAGAAATCATTGCCACAAATTTAAAATTGCAGTTACAAACATTATTCACTCATGCATCATTTTAAACTTGAACAGCAAAAGTAGTCTATATTATACTCTCAAACAATACAAATGGTATGGTATTTTATAATAGCTGTACTTTGTTTTGAATTTTCCTGGAATTAAATGACATTTTCACCCAATGAAGGAAAGAAAATGTCATACCAAGTGAGATGGGTTCTCTTTTCTCACATAGGTGACTCAACGGACCCAGAAGAAGAGGATGGAACAAACAACTAGATTCTTGTCAATGACAGCACTCTAATGTGGATCTAATAAATTAGGGGCTTTAGAATTTAGAAAATGATTTGGTTCATGTCTCCAAGCTCTGAATTAAGTAATTGGGAACTCCATTTCTCATCCTCTCCTCAGAAAGTTATAACTACCATGTAATTCATGCAAGTAACTCAAATGGATTTTTCATTGCTGGTGATTTCTTAAGACACGTCCTTCCTCTCTGGAATAGCACACTTTAAGCAATACTTTAAATACCTCTTTTGATTGGTACAGGTTGGATCTGTATTCTTGACAAATATTTCCTTCCTGGCAGAATTGCAACTCACATAGTTATTAAAAGCATTTCCAGTTGGATTTGTGTCTGTCACAGACTTGCCTGGATATGTTCCCACAAACTGAAATTATATCCAATTTAGACCACATAGAGCATGCCCCTTCCTTTATGCTGCTGCTTGCAGAATCCCAGAGTTTGCTCCTTTTATTAATATACTGATCAGTATTGAAAAATTAGTTGAAAGAAAATGAGAGGGCAAGTAGCATTTATGCAAATCTGTAAAGTCCCTAAAACTAGTAGGGAAATACAGCTATTTTAAAATGTCCATTATGTTTCACTTCTTTAAATTGGGTAGTGATTTTATAGCATGAGAGACAGCACCAGCAGTGGCTACCTCAAAGCCAGATTACCTGATATGCCTCCTGCTCTGTCTCTTATGATTGACCATATGAACTTGCAAAAGTTAGTAATACCTGCTTCTCATAGCTTGTCTGTGAATGATCATAAGACCTACCTTGCAGGATGATTGAATGGAATAAATCTACTAGCATGGAGCTTCATGAAGACCATTTCATCTCTGGTTATGGATATATCCTCAGCACCTTGAACAGTATAATAAACCTTTGTTTATTTCTCTAACTATGAAGTGTTTAAGAGTGAATGGAATGTAGGAAATGTCCCATAAAAGGTAGTCTATGTTATACTTAAGTGACTATTTGGCCGTTGTCACTTGCAGATTCTTAATATTGTGCCAATTTATTAGAAAATAGATGAGTGATGATTCTCATGCCATTAGTTTCATACCTATATACTTATTTGTGATATATACTACTTTCTCCTGGAGAAAAACCTTGGTAAAACTGAATTTTTTTTAGTGTTTGGATGCCCAGGTTATCTGTGATTTTTCTGGGACTATAGGTATCCTTTCTTATCCTGCTCAGGGTATTTGTGGTTTTCAGTTTTCACCCTTTCCTCCTCTCTGCTCTCTTTCCCTCCTTCCCTTCCTACCTACTTTCCCTCCATTTCTTCTTCCTTGTTTCTAGTCTTCCTGATTCTCTCTTAGCCTTCTTCTTCTGGTTGTTAGTTTACCCACTTTATTTACCCTTTAACGCAGGCAGCCTTGGAAGGACAAGCCTGAACTACTTGTTTTCATACTTCATCTAGTTTCCTGACTGATTTTATTGATTCCTGTATCTTTAAGTAAACCCTTATGTACCCCTATGCCTGACCTTCTCCCAAGTCATAGACTTTCCATTTTTGTAACATCAGCTGTGTTCTCAAACTTGCAGAATTTTTTCTCACATTCGAAACTTGAGTGATACCGAAGTTCTCTGTTGCCTGCCTCCAGACAATCCTACCTGCTCTGCCTTAACAACATCTTCCATACCTGACTTTCCTCTACACACTCAGCATTCCAGTTCAGACCCATTAGTACTCACCTGGCTGTTGATCCTGCACTTGTTCTCCTACCTAAAATGAGTACCTCCTCCACTCTTACTGCTTCCAGGGTTATGTTCCTTACAACAAGATCAAGTAATCTTTCTCCATGTTCAAAACCGCAGAAGAATCTCAGCTCTCTTGTATCTAATTATATCTCTCCTTTTATCCTTTCTGTGTGACTTCATTTATTTATGTAAAACCCAGTCAATTCACCACTTTCTTAATACCATCTTCTTTCACCATGATAAGCAAAATAATGGTTTCCAGAGATATTCTAATCCCTGGTACCCTTGGATATGTTAGATTACAGGGGCAAAAAAAAAAAAAAAATTAAGTTGCAGATAGAATTGAGAATGCTGCTTCACTGACCTTAAAATAGGAAGAATATCCTGATAGTGTGGGCCCGGTGTAATCACAAGGGTCTTTAAATATGGAAGAGGGAAGCAGAGGAGGGAGTCAGAGGAGGATGTTCCTGTGGGAGAAAGAAGATGGGTGTGAAGTGACGTGAAAGGCTTGATCCACTGTTGCAAGCTATGAAGACAGAGAGGCCATGAGCCAAAGTATGTGGGTGGCTTCTAGAATTTGGAAAAGTCAAGGAAATAGAATTCCCCCAGAAGTTCTAGAAAGGAACATACCCTTGCCCTTGCTGATGCCTTGATTTAGCCCAATGATACCCATGTGAGCTTCTAAATACAAAACAATAAGATAATAAATTTGTATTTTAAGACACCAAGGCTGTAGTAGGAAATTTATTAAAGCAACAATGGGAAAATAATATACCCACCTTCATGGTTTTCCTCAAGCTGATCACAATGTTGGGCATAATTTTCCTTTTCACAACAACTTACTAAAGCCTAGTAAAGATTTCAGAGTACAAAATATTAATCTAACCATTCCCAGCCTTCTCAGATTATTGTAATCAAAGCTATGGCAGACTCTCTACCATACTTACCTAAGCCCTGATGCCCCCTATTGGCACTGTCTCTCTTTTATTAGATGCCTGTGTGTGTATGTGTGTGTCTAACCTTGGACCACGAGTTTCCAGGAAATAGAATTTTTATATTATTTAATTTCATCTTCCTACCATATCTAATCAAAAACTCTTACATTGAAGTCAGTGCTCTTTTGAACCAAATTGTAAAAAATGCAACACACTAGAAATGGTGCTAAATATAAGAGTCCCAAATGCCCACAAGATGGAGATATTGCCTTTAAAAAGCAAGTTCAATTATCCCATGAGATCATTTCTTGTTGACCCTTCTGAAAAATGGAAATTCAGTTTTCAGTTGAAAGTGAGACATTTTGGATTTCAACAACCTATATTTGCAGTCATAATTTAGGATTTTTTTCATATTTTTTACATGAAAATCCAATCATTTAGACATTAAGGATGGCATGCACATATATTAGAATGAAAGCAACTTATTTGCCTTGCAGGACTTTGGTGAGAAGAATAACTATGTTCTCAAGTACAGCATGGGCCGATGGTGGATTTTATTTCTTTGAGCATAGTTGTGTCATATGATACTTTTTCTGAGTTGCCTTCAGTAAGGGATCAGGAGAAAATGAGGAAATTATCTAGCTTGCTGCAATTTTACTTTATTTATCCCATAGGAATAAAGGCAAAGGCAAGGATGCTTTGTTCTAGAGAGACTCCTACAATGGGTGAAATTCCAGGTTGTGTGCTCATATATAATGGTAAGATAAGCATGTGAAAATGGCTTCTGAAGCTTACTCATTTAAGTCGGTTTTAAGTATTTATGTTCAGAAATTCAAATGCCCTCACTCATTCCTCCTTAAGAGGAATTTCCTTAAGAAATTTCTGGCCAGTTGTCTTCATGTTAAGTAATGGAAGGCTGGCCGATAATTCTAGTGTCCCTTCCTGAGAACCCAGGAAGGCTACCTGTTCCCTTCCCAGTGCGCGATTCATGATGGCACAGTGCTCACGGAAGATGAGAAGAGACAGTGGGAGGTGTGTAGACACACTGAGTTAGTTGGTTTCAAAGTAGGTGGATTGACAGTTTGAAAGCACAAATTAAGCTATGAAGGCTGGGTGGAAGATAATTTAAATTCAGCTGAAACACATGAGATTGTCGGATTCATCCTTTTAGGTATGCAGCATTAATGTTCAGTGTGATCTAGGCCATTATTTTATAGCTGAAAGCATCCATGCCATAATGAAACTATGACAGGCAAAAAAAAAATTAGACTTGTTTGAGAAACCTATCAATAACTGTCTCCAAATATTTAAAGAACTTTCATGTAGAATGAAGAAAATTATCTCTTTCAGATTTCATGATAGGGCAAAACTAGAACCTTTGGGCAGGAGTTAGGAGCGGGGGTGTAGAGTGATTAGTGTCACAAAGCAGAATCTTACTAGAGCTGTGTGATCACAGAGTATGTTTCTAATGACCAGAGGCTTTCTCTCTCTCTCTCTCTCTCTCTCTCTCTCTCTCTCTCTCTCTCACACACACACACACACACACACACAAAGAAAATAAAAAACAAACAAAAATCCAACCAACCAACCTACAAACAAAATAATCACTGAGTGACCACCTTGTCAAGAAGGGTTGATGGATAAATAGTATTGAATGAGTTTTGTGATCTTCCCCCTCCCCAATTTAAAATTCTGTGCTATCAAAAGGATATAGACACACCCCTTTATGAATTCTTTAGTTTCTTTAAAAGGAATCCAGACATATGCCAACTTATTCTTTAAGGACAGTGACTCAAGTTGAAATTATTATTAGAGCAGATGTTGACCTGCTATTAGCTTTAGTTAGATAAGCCCCTCAACGTTAAAACCAAGATAATACTGGAATGCAATAAGTGCTAAAGCTTAAATGGAAGCATACATATGGCATAAGAGTTCCCTGATACTAGGCTGAGGGATATCATTATGAACATGTGAAAATGGAGATTCAGATCAGTGGAAAGTACTTTTGACCAACCACAAAGGCAAAGATCACTGGTTCTTTTACTAATCAGTACTTTGTTTTTTCCTATACTCAAGGGAAATCAAAATCATCCTTTATGCTGACTAGAATAAATCGTATGGTAAGAATGGCATTTCAGGACTTTTTTTTTCCTATACAGGAGAAATGAATTATGAAATTTGGATTTTAGGGTATTCAGCTTCATGTTACTATAAGAAATACCTATAAGACAATTGACTTAACAATAGAAAAAGGTTCATTTTGGTTTATAGTTCTGGAGGTGGCCTGTCCAAAATATGGTGGTCCCTTTGCTTCTGGCAAGGGAAGAACATCATGGTAGAAGAACATGGTAGAGCACACTTCTTAAACATCATGTACCAGGAGGTGCTTCATGGACACACCCCAATGACATAAGGACATTCCATAAGCCCCAACTCTTAAGGGTTTCACAACCCTCCAATAGTGCCATCCATGGGACCAACCCTTTAACACATGAACCTTTGAGGGCCACTCCTCCAACTGTAGCAGATAATAAATCCTCAGCTATCTTGCCTAGCTGTGATCCCCATATTGGTTGCATTATTGTCTGTGGTTTCTGTCTCCTTGTGTTATTATACATACGTATTTGTAAACATTAAGGTCAGGGCTCTTCCATTCTTTAAAGGTATGTCAAAACCTGTAATAGCTTCCAGTACTAAATGGCTTAACCAGCCAGTGGCAGCAAATTGCTCTGGGACTTTTAATCTTGCAAAGTGATTGGAGTCAGGTTTTGCTATCATTCCTGAATAGCAACACATGGTGTCATCGAATACACCTTCCAGCAAAGAAAGTGTGATTTCCATGGGACAGTGCTGATGACTTTTTAATTAGGATTCTTGTCTACAGCATGCTACATTAACAGGTGTGCTAGAAGAAAACTGAGTGTGTGGGAAGTGCAGGGAATGGGAGAGTCCTTGCTAATTGGAGTCAGAAATGGAGAAAAGTGGCCAGAGAAGCCTCTGCAGAGAAAACAAATAAAGAAATCTTCATGTTTTGTGGAAGATGGGAGTTGGAGAGGGTGATGATATGAAGTAATCATTATTGCACCTTCCTTAACAGGTTAAAAGTGCTGTAAGTGATGTCCATTAACCCATGTCAATCAAATATGAAGCAAGTTTTATGAATGCCATTTATTTATCAGACCTACATATATAAAAACTTTTAATTATCAGGAGTTATATATATTTTCATTGGTTAATATTTGGAGTCAAGTAACTGGGGGTGTCACTCACTGGTAGAGCACTTACCTAACATGCCCAAGGCCCTATGTTCAGTCTCTAACGTGAAAAGAAAAATACGGTTATTGGGAAGCAGTAGGAGCACATCAGAGGTTCACACATGTTGACTCACACATAGACAATTCATTTGGGTTCTTTGAGTCTCATTTTCTTCATATTTAAAGTGGGAAAAATAACATTGCTTAATAGCATTGCCCTACAAATTAGAGCAAAAGGAATAATGCATAGAAAGCCTTTTATCTATCCTATGGAGAATATTCAACAAATAAATGTAAATAGATCTTCAAAACCAAAAATAAGGAACACAAGGGTTACCAAGAATACTGTCACTATTTACTAGAACAGTCCACAGTCAGTGCCTACATTGTGGGGAGGGTGATTTGAGTGCAATCTTGATTTAATAATGTATTTTGCTTTGGAATAGCCACTTAATGTCATTTCTGTGCCTTAATTTCTCCATCTTTTCAGGAACTTCTTAGCACCAACTACTTACTGATCAATCTTGCAGAACAGCAAGGAAGGTGGATATTATGAATCTATATATTTCCATTTGACCAAAGGGCATTTAAAGGAAATTCTAATGCATATCCCTAAGAAGGTACAAATGATCAATATGAAGTTTTCAACTCAAAATCAAATCCCCTTACCCCATTATTACATTTGTGACTGATGTATAACCGTTTTTGTATCTTATGGTAGAAAGAAATTTCAAAAAGTGGTAGCAGAACTCTAGGTATAGCAGAGGCACTTTCTTGGCTGTGTTGAAATGAAAGATAGAATGACATAACTTTACACCTTTCTGGAATGCATGCTATATAATTGGTAAGCCATGCCTTGTCTTTGGGATATAATTGATATAGGATGTTATAAACATTGTGCTTGGCAGATCATTGGTCTCAGTGAAAACTTTTTAAATTTTAATTTTGAATGACTTTCCAGAAGAATCATTTGTATTTTAATGACTTTCCGGCAGAATCATGAGCAAACATTCAGCAGGGGGCTAAAGACAAAAATGTATATAAATACAGCTAGGAGTTGAGTAGACAAACCTATGTTCACATAACTACAATTAACTGAGACATGTACTACCATAGGTCTTTATAGAATGATTTGGAAACACTGCAGAATGGTATTGGTGATTTTAGAGAAAGACTCCTCTTTTAAAGAGCATTATGGAATGACATAATGTAAATTCTATGTAATTTATTCATTAATATAAACACATTTATTGAACATCTTTCTATTAGTCATGCTATTCTTTTGATGCATTGAAAATTGACCATAGATTCTGTTATTAAGAAGATAATAGTCTAGCTAGTGAAGGAGCACAAACACACTTGTATTTGGTGTAAAGAATTAGCATAGAACTGGGGTGTAGCTCAGCAATAGAGCACTTGCACAGCATGTGTGAACCTCTGAGTTTGATTCCCAGCATCACTAAAACCTATAATAATAATAATAATAATAATAATAATATACCCAGTTGGTATGGCACTGAGTGATAAAGCCCAGCTTAGCATCATTGGGTGAAACATCGCCAGCAAGACTTCGTATTATGTGCTCCGTCAAAACATGTTTAAACTTTGCAGCAGCTGTTTGGAGTTGAGTTTCCATTCTGTAACTATAAAAGTGACTCCAAGGCTAGGGTTGTAGCTCAGTGGTAGAGTGCTTGCATGTGTGAGGCACTGGGTTTGGTCCTCAGTACCATATAAAAAATAAGTAAAATAAAGGTATTGTATCCATGTACAACTAAACAAATATTTTAAAAAAGAAGCGACTCAAAGAGATTTGAAGGTTAGTCTTAAGTTCACACCACACGTCATTGGGGAATCCAGACCTTGAACCTGATTCTAGTACCATGGGACTGAATCCTTGATCACAGTTGTCTGTACAACCCCCAGCCCTCATACCGAGCTACTGCTTGGGAAGGAATATTCTGTAACCTTAATCTGCAACTAGGGGTGACGAATAATGTTTAGCCACTAACAACCCGTCATCTCACATTTATTTCAACTCCTCTACCCCAGCCAGTGAACAAGTATAGGCCATTCCAAGATACTCCTCAATTAGATAAATATCTCCACTCATTTATGTCCTAAAGATTCAAAACTTTCACTGAGAGGAAATTGAGGAATTAGGCCAAGTGCATCCACATCCCTGCAAATGGAACCCCATAATATTTTAAGAAAGTGTTCAGTGAAGTCTCTTATAATTAAAATGATTTAGAACACATTATAAACCAACATATATAACTTTGGAACAAAACATTAAAATTTTTTTACTGTATTAACTTGAGTTCCTTAGTGGACCTTAAAGAAATTAATACCAAAGGAAAAGTAGTAAAAACATCCAAATTTTGTTTTAGCACATTGTACTGTTTTACATCTTTCTCTTGTTAGTGTCTTTACTTTTTCCTTCTTTGTGATTAAGACAATTAATATTCCAGGATCTGGCTATGTTATTGTGATTCAGTAGACCACAACCACTTTTTTATGTTTTTCTAAATGAATTAAACTAACTCATATGGGTAGAGACATCTTTTGCCTGATGGCTATTGTAGAATGTGGTACTCAGTGAGTATTTAAAGATCCATTGAGTTATTAAAAGAGGAAGCTGCTATTACCAGGAGATATATTTATGCTTTATTGTGCTCAGCAGCCAACCATTTAATGGCCATATAAATTAAAACAAAACAAAACAAGCAGATATCTCAGTGTTTTCTTTGTGATTCAGTACTGGGCAGGTAAAACTGTTGAAATTTCTTCGATCTACCTTTAGTGAGCTAAGACAATAAAGTGAAATACAGCAAGATAGATATCAGGATGTAGATATTAGATGAAGCTTCTAGTTATGCAGAAGCTAGAGAAGAGATCTTTTATGAGAAAGCAAAAAGTGTCTTCAGATTGGTATATTTAGGTAAGATGAGCACCTCAAGGAAAAAGAAATTCCCTTATTGTTCCCACAGTTTGGGGAAAATATGGAGAATGTGGGTGCAGCGGTGAGGGGCACAGTGAGCAAACTGCACTGACAACAGAGAGGCTGGGGAGCCTGAGTCTGGGAGAGAAGCCCACAGGTAAAGGTGTGATGTGTGAGTGATTCTGAGACCTGAGTGGATTTTCAAGGTGAGCAGGAAATTGGTTAAGCTGTCTTAACCTGAAGTGAACGGTGGAGTGGGAAGAAGTTAGAAAAGGAACTATTTAGAAAGGCTTTAAGAAAAATGATAGGCTTTCCATTCTCCATGCAGAATGCCCTGGTAAGTAATAGATGAACTATGATCTTGCATTTTTAGTGGAAATAAAGACCCAGTTGGGCAGGGATGATAGCATACTTAGGGGAAGAGATTTGAGAAATAAAGATCATCCTAGGGGAAAAATAAAATAGGGTAAGCAGTCTCTGTCACCATAAAGTTCTTTGGTGAATTAAAGAGGGAAAACCGATGTTCTTTTCTTAGATACTCTGAACCAGGAATTCTCTGGATGTGTGAAAGGCATAAAATGACTTGCATAAAGTAAAAGAAGTATTCAGTTGCCAAGATGGGTGTAGAACCAAGGTTTTCTCTCGCCTTGGACCTTTCCAGGTCATAATACTTGTCCTGAGCAGGAGACTTGTGAGTAGGGAGTAAGAAGGAATGAATGATGGAAAATGGAGATTCAGGGAGGGAAGGCCTTGCTTGGAGGTGTAGTGTTGGGAGAAGACTTTCCCACAGGTGTTTAGTGGCTCAGGGTGGGAGTAACAAGCAAATAAAAGGTTGACCAAAGTCGTTGTCTTAGCAGGCTGACCTGGCAGTGAACCCAGTAAAACAGAAAGTGAGAGTAATACTCAAGTTGTCAAATGTAGAATGTAGTGTTTCTTTAACCATGATTGTCCTGGCAGTAGGTGACAGAACTTCCAAGAAGCCAATGAGCTGATGCCCTCCATAGAGGAGAAGTGTCCATGTCAGTGGACAATGTTGGTGGAATGATAGAGGCTGTTGTATTTGGAAACAGTACTGTGAAGGTCATTGGGAGATGACTGCAGGGAGAAAGACTGAAGGAAACAACCAACTGGAAAAAAATATGTTACTAACTAGGGAATCCAGTTGTTTTCTAGAAGGCAGGTTCCACGAAGACCTGAACTTCTCATAAATCATGGATTGTCATATTGCCAAAATTCACAATAGTGGCTGGCTTGGCACACACTTAGGGATTCAATAAATATTTGGTGGGTGAATAGATGATGAGTGATCACTCCCATAATTCCCCCCACCAGCCATTGCATTCTGTTTGGCACTCATCCAGAATTAAAATGTTAAAATGTATTTTTTAGTTGAAAGTATTGCCTTTTTAAGCTCAAAAGCACCTTATAGCTCTAAGAATGATGTGAAGGGATATAGTCTTTCACCTTCTTAGTGAGTCAGCATTCTAAACTGAGGGCAAGGAATGGGGCAAGGTAGGAACCACCAGGATGTTTAAGTCAATTCCATTGTTTTGGAGGCATTGAGAATCTCCCACATATGGACAATGTAACACTGAGGGGGAGTGGGGTCTGTTTATGTGCGCAGATATGCTATAGGGAGCTTAAACACTCAGAAGCAGATCCATGCAAATGACTTCATTAGGTATATATCCAATTATAATTATTTCCCTTTATATTCTACTTACAATTTTCCTCTTTATCACAGTCTTCTTTTTTTTTTTTTTAACTTTGTCCACTTTCTGAGCCTTAGAATATATAAAGGCTACAGAAGTATTCTTTCTGTTTGACCTTCTGTTTTATTTTTTAATGATTTTCAGTTTATCCAACAACCTAGTTAGAACATCAGAAGAGAATAACAACTATTGACAAGTGGACAGTGGAAATGAGACCAAAAAAAACCCCTCATAGATATAGTATGTGTGCTGATTATTTTGCTACCATGGCAGAGTTTTGTGCACCTTGAATACTTCTGAGCTTTCCACAACCATGAAGTGGTAGGATTAGTTCTGGCCATGGGACAGAAGTATGATATGTCACTTCTGGAAAGATACACTTAAACACTAGTGTGATGCCTCACTCCTCTCTTTCCATGCCTCAGCAACCTTGAAAAACACTTGTGGAAATGGTGGCATCCCAAGACGGGAAGATTATGGGTTGCTGAGTCCTAGATGGAGGGGGTCCCATTGACCTGCTTGGGATGTTATGTAAGCAAGGAACAACCATCCTTGAATGAGGCCACTGAAATTCCATTGCTAAGTGGCTAAGCTAAATTATTCTAATAAAGTTTTAAATGAGGCTTCAGTGAACTTCACTACTTCACAGAGGTGGAAAGGAGGCCTTTCAGAGGAGTGAATCCTTAGAGTCTCCCTAAATGAATCAAGTTGTGGTAATGGGAGTCTCAGTGGGTGAAGTCATTTCTTCAATAAATCTCTTGAATTGTGAGACATTCAGTTGTGAGAAAGAAACATAGTCTCAGTTCATTGTCCCTTCCCTGCCCCAGAGGAATCTGGAAGACTTAATCTGGGATTTTAACATTCTGATAGTTGGAAAGAAAAACCAGGAGAAAGATTTTTTTTTAAAGTTTTTGTTTTTTAGTTTGGTTTTGGGTTTGTTTTGCTTATATTTATGTTCCCTAAACTTTAACAAACACATTAAAAGAAAAGAAGGCATCCATTATGGTTTGGATCTGGAATGTTCCCCAAAGGCTCATATGTTGAAGACTTGGTCCCTAATGTAGCAGCATTTAGAAGTAGGGCTTTGAGAAGGTGATTGGATCATGGGAGCTTTGATGACATTAGTGGATTAGTCTATTAAAGAATTCATTTTTTTCCCTTCAAAAGGAATGTTTTCATTCACACATTATAGTTATACCTAATAGTGGGGTTCATTTTCACATATTCACAAGTACATATAACATAGTTTGATCCATTTCAATCCCCAGTACTTCCTCTTTTCCTTCTATCCTCCCTTCCCCGAGTCCCTTCCTCTACTCTATTGGTCTTCCTTCTATTTATTGATTTTTAATTGGTACATTATTTTAATTCAGTTACATACAAAATTAAAATGCATTATGATATATTCTTGCATGCATATAACACAATCTGATCAACTTCATTCCCTGATTCTTCACTTCCTCCCTCCCTCTTAATCCCCTGCTTCTAGTCTCCTGATTTTTTTTTTTTTCCAGGAGATCCCCTTTTCATTCCTTTGTTCTCTATAACTTCTGCATATGAAAGCATTTGACCCTTGACTTTCTGAGTCTGGTCTGTTTCCCTTAGCCTGGATGGATGGAACTGGAGGGATTTCTGCTTGATGACATTATTGGCAGGTGGTGGAAACTGTAGGAGTCAGGGCCTCTTTGGCCATGCCCCGGAAGTATATATCTTATCCTTAGTCCCTTCCTCCTTCTCTCTGTGCTTTCTGGCTACCATGGGGTCAACAGCTTTGTTCTGCCATGTCCTTCCATGTCCTTCTACCATGATGTTTTTGTACTGGAGCCCACTAGCCATGAACTGAAACTTCTGAACTGTGAGCCAAAATAAATCTTTCCTCCTAAATTTTTTTTTTTTTTGGAAATATTTGTCTCAGTGATGAAAACTGACTAACACAGAGCCTTAATGTAGGAGTCCAGACTTGGGCTATCAATGACAATCAAATTTTGAGTACCCTGAGGAAACAGATGAAGGAGGGCCAAGTCTGGGACCACTACACATTCACTGTTCTCAGCAACCTTCCCTTTTTTGCTAGTCATACCTGGATAGCTGTCACACATAGGTGCAAAAGTGACTTAAGAGCAACCACCCAGAGCCCCCTCATTGTCTCACTGACTGTGCAACTCTGTTCTAGGATTTGGAATTTGAGTACCTCTTTTCTTCTGTACTTGATATGTGTGAATCTCAGCTTTCTAAAGTCCTATCTTTTGCTTATAGCTTTGTGCCTCACACACTTCCCCGTGATTCCTCAAGGGAGTCCATCCATGTATGGCTACTTTGGCCAACCATGTCCCCTCTGAACAGGTATGTGGGAGGAGAAGAGGGATAGGAGGCAAATTTGGGCATCTTTTTCCAAAATTGTTCATCCAAAAAACCTGACTCTTTCCTATTTTGTTTGAACAAGAGGGTGGGAGAAAAACTGGTCCAGATCCAAATTTCTTCTCTTAGTATAGGTTATAAAAATCACATCATAGTTGCACGCCATTGTCACTTAGGACCACAAAGGCACATACTCATTTCTACTCCATGTATCTGGGAGTTTGCAACCCATATTATATATGGAAAGGTAGGATTTCTTTCTAGTCTTGAACATCTGTGAGGCACCAACTGGCAGGTTCTAGTACCATAGTTTTCAACTTATGTTTAAATAGCACCCACTGGGCATTTGGCCTGAAATAAGTAGTGCAGTTACTAGACCAAAAGTTCTCTGAGGACAGTGCTTTTGTCATCATTGACTGCATCATCTTGTAGTATGGTGTATAAAGAAAGACCTCAGTTAACGTCTCTTGCTTTGGATTTAAGATAGTCGTGCTGTGTGACAGTTGGAGTAACTCTTTTTGGCTCAGGCCTGCTGGCTGTATTCTGCTTTTGGGTTACGGTCACTGCTTCTGGAATTGCCTTTTTAAAAAGTCTCCAAATGACTGCTGCAAACACAAGTTGGACAACCAGTTTGTTGGACCACAGGCCTTTGTAAGAATGTTGGAATAGGCAATGCACCAGTTCTGACACCCGAATGCTACTCCTGACTGTGCTATGAAACCAACTAGACACTTCCCCTCTCTAAGTATTTATGTCACTCAGCTAGCTATGAAGATGAGCTACTCAGTGTTAAAGTTTTCTTCTCACTGTAAAGTTTGATGGATCACTGGTCTTTCCCTTCATCTCAGCATTTGCCTTTACTGTAATGTACAAGGTCAAAGAAGAAGGAAGATGTGCCCCTTGCTATATAGAATATGATCCTTGTCTGGCTTTGACTCTGAGCCTTATGACCTGGGGTCAGAACAGGAGGTATCTGTCCTCAATACCCCAGTGACAAGCAGCTTCCCTCCAATTGATTTGTGAGCTGTTTTCTCCATTGTTTCCAAACTCTTTGTCCAAGACCATTGTCTTGATTAGCCTCCAATGACAGAATACTACTGAAAATTAAGGCAGCCTTTCTCTATAGCATTTTTTTCCTGTTTATTTTTCTCCTTGAAGCCAGGGTGGAAAAATAAATGAAGGATTATGCATATGTATCTTTTCCTTGCTTTCAAGCTTTGTAGCCTGAGCTCTGGACGATGCCTTGTGGTGCTTTGATCACCCATTCTGGCATTAATATTGATTTTCATTCTGCTGCCTTTTTTTCCTTCTCCTTGCTCCTGGAATTAGACCTTTCTCTCCAATGTCTGCATCTCCTTCCTTCTCTGATCATTTTAGCAGGGTCTTCATTTGAATGTTTAGCAACATTCTTTGCATTTACCAGGCAGCCCCCTTGTGGGTTCTTCTAGTTTATCTGATGTGCTGTGCTTGAAAAGTCACTTCTAATCTTTGTAGGTAATTTTCTTTGTGCTTTAAAAGACATTTGTCTGCCTTTGTGATTAATTTTGCTTAATTTTGAAATTATTCCAGGATTCATTTTTAATGTGTTCAAGCCTTGGAATGTAGCCTCTTTTTTTTTTTTTTTTTCTTTCTGTATTTGATTAGTTTAAGGATTTCCTTTTCGTTTTCCATAATAATTACTCCTAGCGTACATATTGCTTCTATAAGTCTGAGATTTGTGGTATTTTATCTTCACTTTTGTCTTTTTTTAAAGTCTCCTTTTTCTCATCCATTCCATAACATTTGGGTATTTCCTACATAATTTCGAAGTCTGCCTCACATCATTGAAAATCAGTCTCTTTTCTTTTTCATCAAAGAATGATTTACTAATGATATTTTTATACCAGAAGAAATTATTATTAAATTTATGGGAATGGAGAAAATTTGAATGGTCTTGTACATACAAGCTCAATCAGAGACAGCCATGTCCAGCTATTAAGCAATAGGGAAAAGAAAAAAGTAGTAAAAACTAAAAATTCATCTAGAGCTTCATGGTCTAAAAATATAATATTACATTTTCATTCTGCAGTTTTTACCAAACATCCATTAATTAACACTCAGTGGTTATATCTGGATACACAGTACAACTTATAAAAATTATGTAATTCTACAAAGTCTTGAATTCTTGCTGGTGATCACAACAGACAAAAGCAATTACCGCTTTTATTGTGTTTTTATTTCTATTTTTATCCCCAAAGCTAATGTTTTAAGTAGGAGGATAATATTTGAGCATGATCCTTGGAAAATAAAAGTAAATATTCATAAAGAATTTTGCATTCTATGCTAGGGAGCTGACATAACTAATAGAGATGGAGAGAAGTCCTGGTATTAATCAATGGATAATTTCATTTTTATCAAGGAATCATATGCAGATTCATAATTCATACATTTAACTGCTCTTCCTCACCATTGCTGTTAGATATTGACATGTAAGGTCAATATGCAGAATCTCTACTATAAAATTAGATGAAAATTCAAACTATTCAACACAAAAGGGTTTACTCCTTCAGCAATTTTTGAATTTTTTTCTAGTTTATTTCACTGTGAAAAAAGTGAGAAAACCAACAGTGTCTTGAGTTGAAATGTTGATAATTCCAACTTCGCTGTTTTAGAAGCTGGAACTAACGCAGTATCAAGGGTTCTACATAAAAATGTAACTTGTACAAAAAGTGACCTGTCGCAGAAGTTGCAACAGTGTATAGTGATATTCTGGTTGAAAACATTCAAGCAAATTTAGCTTTAAATATGTGTTCTATGATTCTTATTTCAAAATCTCATGATCCCTCAGCTCTTGCTGACTTGGTGCTGAAATTGTTTATTTCTCAGAGAGCCAAATTTCAAGTGTAGGACCTTGCTTTTCTTGACGCAGTGTATCTGTTTCTGAAAGAGAAATCTGCTCTGGGTTTTCATCCTTAATTTAGATTTTATTTTAAATGCTTTTACATATCAGATCTGAAACGGGTGGTATTGAAATGTGTTAATAACATTAAACATTCTATGCTTTTTGATCAAGTGTGAGGTATCTGAGGAAGCAAAAAGTCAAGTACAACATTCTCTAACTTGCTTTAATTAGATCATTAGGGATTTTAAGCTCTATTGGTTGAATTACACTGCAGCTCCTTACTCTTAGCTATTGAGTTTATTTAAATCACATTTCAAACTCGGCATTGTAGAAAAAGGTTGCAGAAAATTTTCTAAGTGAAATAAAGGGCAAGTCTTTAGAGAACATGATGTCTTTTTAGAATGAGAGACTTGGGGAAATTTATTTGTCTTTGGAGCTGAGAACTACAAATGTAGTTTATGGAAGTCTGGAGTAGATTGCTGCATTTTCTGTGTATACTGATGCTGTCAGCTCCCAGAGGCAGTTGGAAGCTTCATCCCTGCCTTTTGGTGGTATGAACACAGAACCAGGAAGCTTGTTCTACCACAAACTGGATGCAGAAAACCACCTGAAATTTGTAATAAATTTTTAACCTTTGGGAGCTTTGATTCTTTACCAAGGTAATTTTCTTTTATTAAAGAAGGAATACAAAGGAATCAGAAATCTGTGATTGCTATTCTCCATGTCTGAGTACTAAGGAAAAAGTGTCAATCCTGTGGCTAGGGCGACCTCCATTAACAAAATGTGCATTAAAGTGCACAGACCCATCACTTGGTCCTTGGGAATCCCACTGTTAACTGACTCATTTCTAGCATGTGTTTTTAATGGTGATTTCTTTGAAGCACTCTATTCTCTTTTGAGTTGCCAGCGAACTACCAAAAATATATTCAAAATAATTTTAGTCTCCCATATTTTATTATATTGCATTTCTGTGATGAATTAGTGATTGGGACATAGACTATATAGAGCATATTATCTGTATAGATAATAAATGTTGCTATATTGGCCCTTAGTAGAATGCAGTTGCACAATCAAAGGAAACTCTGCTATGTTAAGGAATAAAAAATAATCTAAACAAAATAAACCTAAGACATTCTGGCATACTTTGTCATGTTTTGTTAGAAGAATTGTCAGTGAGATTAAGAACTCACATGGGATTTTGAGAATTATTTTGTTTTGATGTTCCAATGTCATAATCCTTCATGCAGTCCAGAGTAGGTTTCCTGCCACAAAGAGAATGACTAAATATCTTTCACTGTACAGTTCTCATTGGTATGGTAAAACAAAATAAAGCCAGAAACTATTATTAACTATTAGTTTATCAAGGGTCTGCTACAAGTGAGGGTCTTATAAAGTCCTGGAACAGATCAGTGAATGGAAAAGACAATGTCCTCTGCTCCAAAAAGGGCTCACATTTCTGTAAGGAGTAGAGTAGAAAATATGTTGAAAAACTCATGACTAAATGGGTAATAGGGAAGGCTAGAAAGTGATAAATACTATGGAAAATAAATAGAGCAAGATAAAGGAACTGAGGAGAGGTTGCCACTTTTAAGCAGTAATCAGGGTGGGCTTTGTTGAGAAAGTAACCTTGAAAACTGGAAGGTGGAGTTGGCAATATAAACACCTAATAAAAACATTCCCGACAGAGGGAGACGCTGAAGCAGAATGTCTATAGTGGGGAAGCCAATAGGATTATAGAGACAAGATATAGTATGATGAATCACTGAGGGTTTTAACAGAGTCTATTAACAGTGACTGTAGTTATCTTGGTCTGGAAACTATGAGAATGAATTTCCCCTTCACTGAGATGGTGAAGAGTTCGGAAGAATATGTTTGGTTGTAGGAGGGCAGAAGGAGTCTGGTTTTAGATACGTGTGGTTTCAGATGTCACTTAGACTTCCACTGGAGAGAGGCCAAACAGAGATCAGAATTGTGTTTAAACATCTGTAATGTGGGAACTGAACATGAACTGGAGATGGTTATAGAGCCTTACACAATGTCACTGTAGCAAAATCCCTTAGTTGATTCTGTGGATGAAATAGTTTTTGTTGAAACCAACTGAATTTATGTGCTTTTTAACATGTAAAGCTGTGCACATATTCTACTGGGCAAACATCCTACCAGAAGAGGGGATTGACCTTTACCTCAGAATAAAGTGCTCACAGCCTTTCTGATAGAACAAAGCATTAGCAAGCAGAAGACAGGGAAGTGATGTTATTCTTCTGATCAGAGCCGAGGCAGCATGTATTAGTGCAGTGGAAATGATCTCACACACACACACACACACACACACGCACACACACACAGAACATAAAAATTAAAGCCCCGCCTTCTATGATGGATTTATACTAGCTCTCAATCCCCACATAATTGACACTTTATTGTGTACTATGAAATTCAAGAATAAATAAACTCAGGTTGGGGTTGTGGCACAGTGGTAGATAGTGCTTGTTTGACATAGATGAGGCACTGGGTTGGATTCTCAGCACCATATATAAATAAATAAATTAAATAAAAGTCCATTGACAACTAAAAAGAAAATTCTTCACTAGCCATCCTTATTGAATTCAAGTATAAAACAGATTGCAGTCTCTAAAAAAGGATAATATTGAAAATGAATTAAAAATAATAAATCCCTAAAACTAAAATTCCTCTTAATCCTATCATTTCATTAATCTGAAGTTTCATTAAAAACTGTTGCCTTTTAATGATTGTCTATATTCATACTGCATAATTGAATTTTGTAATAATATTCTGGATAAAATTTTATATATATTTTTTAAACTTTATGACATGCTGGAGTTTTCTGTTTGGTTTTTGTTTGTTTTGATTTGCCTGTTACATATCTCACTCCAATGCCCTTTGCTTCCCAATATAACCAGTGTTAACAGCCTGACAATTTAGCTATGCAAACATTTATGTTATGTACTTTATGTTGAGTACGTATTAAAGAGAGAGTTAAAAGAAGTCCTGAGAAGTTGGATTCGAAGTGTTGAACTCTTTGAGAAATAGTTGAAGAGTGTTTATGTAACTCATGGTCCCTTCAAGATCAAACTTTTGGAATTTTGATTCTAAATTTTGATCCATCAGTTAGACTAACTGGCAAACCATCTCTCATTCTCTATAGACACAGTCGTCTTTTATACCCACACAGTATTCCATGCTAATAAGTTACCATGATTTTTTGATTTTACTCCCCCACCCCCAGCACAGATTAGGTGTACATAAGTGCCAAGTCTTAATGTCAAATTTGACAAACAAGTGCTACAGACAGAACTTGAACACATTTCTCCCTGTCTCCTGAGCCTATCCTCTGGCTCTCCTCTGATTCTCCTCCCTCTGTTGTCCCTCCTGAGCCCTGGCTTCTTCCTCTTCTCCTCCTCCTCTTCATCTACCCCTTCTTCCTCTTCTTCCTCCTTTCCTTTGTCCTCCCTTCCTCCCCTCCTTCCTTTCTCTCCCTTTCCCTTTACTTCTATTCTTCTCATTCTCCTTACTCATCCTCCTCTTCCTTCTTCCCTTTCTGCCCTCCTTTCTTCCTCTTCTTCCCCTTCTTCCTGCCTATCTCCCTCCTCTTCCTCTTCTTCTTCCTCTCCTTTTTCCTCCTCCCTTTTCTTCTTATTCTCCTTCTCCTCCTCTTCCTCCCCCCTTTTCCTCCTTCCCCCCTCCTCCTTTATTTCAACAAATATATCACTTCTTGGGTGCTAAGCCCACCATTGAATTTGAGACCAATGTCCTTACCTTATGTTGGATCTTTAAACACACACACACACACACACACACACACACACATGCATGCACCACACACTGTATTCCACACAAAATTTTGATTTTTTAAATCAAACTTGAATTTATCTTTTTAAAACTAGTTCTCTCCTATACTAAAAAAGCTTCTATCCCTGTTACCAACGTTTATTTACTCATTTGTACTTGGAGCTGGCTGACCTTCTGAAAACCTTTACTCCCACACCCAGCTAATCACAATAGCATGTGAGTTGGGTTATTCTTCTAGTACCCCTCAGATACTCCTTATTTATACTCACTTGTATCATTCTAGTTAAAATATTTATGACTTCAAACCTACTTACATGCTTTTGTCTTTATCCCATCAAACATATCCCACCATATGCCACATTAAGCTGTTAGAACTTGCTTTATATATGTCATTCTCTATCTAAAACAAGCCAAAAATGCATGCTTTAATTTATGGAATGAAGTCACTGAAGCGTGGTTCTTGAGAAGCAGGAGCCCTTACTTAGCACCAGGTGTCATTTGAGGGGGTCATAGTCTTTGAACTGTGGTTTTGATGCCTCTGTTCAAGGGATCTGTACTTCATCCCAAGGTAGATGTTTCCTTTTTAAGAAAATCAGATTGCATGTTTCTACTAAAACTGAAGTGAAATATGCCTTTCCTCGCTTTCCATACATTTTTCTGAATTTTTCCTTTTGAAATTCCAGGCTGTCTAGTCTCTTTAACATCATGAGTTATAATTCTATAAAGGACACTGCCATGTCTTCATACTGTTCCTAGATACAGTTGTTGACTTTCATGTTGCTAAAATAACAACCTTTATGGTCATTTTGCCATTGTGGTCAACCAGTTATGGATACACTAAAAATCCTCTTTAAACATGAGCCTTAAAATTGAAATCAGTTGTCTAAATGAGGACTGACATAAAAGAATTTATTTGACCAATGTTTTTTAAGTGCCTGCTTAGCTCTAGATCCAGTAATAGGTCCTGGACAATAATAACAGAGGAAAGTTAGGAGGCCACAATTGCAAACTTGAAGATATCTGAGAACAAATGCAGTTTTCCAGGTAACTATAATGATTTCTTTCCGTGTATCATTAAAGAGATCCTTCCAGTTTGTTAGTGGTGCCTGATTGATCTTCCATAAACCAGGAGAGATGCTGTGGTTATAGGGAGTTCTGCATCTTACTGGTCAGGTATCCAGTTCTCAGCTTTCTTGTTGACAGCACAAGGTGAACAGAATCTCCCTGATCATTTGGAACAAATGCCATTCTGAAAGATTCCTTCTTCCTGAGTTCTGAGTGACAACTACTACTGTTGCCTACAAGTGGGGGCCAATATTTATGAATTTTTATCTATATTTCCTCAACAGGAAAGGTTCAGGAAGGTCCATCTTTGCACATCCCCAGTTACAAATGGGAAGTAAGTGTGAGAGAGAGAGGGATTGATCCTAAAGAACACTGTAGATGAGCTAATCTAATAAGATGTTTTATGTTGAGTGGATTCAGCTTGAAAGATGGAAACTGATCTCAGAGCATTTTAATTTGTTTCACCTCTTCTAAGTAGAATATGATTCATCCTCCCATGCTAGATTCCCTACTAACAGAGTGACCCAAGAATTTATATCACTCCATTTATCATAACAGATAAGTGTCAAGCCAGAAAGGAAACTAAGGGTTTTTCTTTACACATTTCCAATTTCCATGGGGCCTACAAGGCAATATTGATTTAAAAATACCATTTCTAGGAGCAGTGGTTAAATCAGTGTGTTAGCTTGGGATAAGTCTCAAGAATACATTAAAACATTTTAATTATTTTTTTTCATTAGACTGTCACTTAGACTGCTTTGATGACAACAGGAGCTAAGAGTGAGGTGACTAGAGGGCTGCCGAAGTCAAGATTCTAAATAAGAAATTTGTGCTGCATCCAAATGTGGGGGAGCTGGGGGGAGGTATCTTATGAACTAGCCAATCAATTGGCTGCCTCCAGAGACCTGGCTTCAATTTATAATGTAATCATATCTAGATAATGACCCTTAAGGGAAAGCTGAGTTCCTCTATCACTGCCTGTAATGAATTAAGCATATTTGTATTCCATCAACAGAACGTCAATGTCAAGCTCATTGTCAAGTCTAACAGGTTGCTCAACATCAACCTGTTAAGGAGGGGAAGCAAAATAAATAAACCATACAAGAATCCACAACAACTGCAGCCCCCACCCCATAACCTCTCGGTTGCATTTTGTCTGAATCTTCCTGAAGAACCAAAGTGCAGGGTTGGCTGTGCCCTCTGCCAGTGCTCCATGGGGGCTGCCTGGCTGGCTCCTCAATGTGAATCTCAAGTCATTCTTATATTTTCATTCAATAACAATCTATCAGTAAATTTCATCATTACTCCTCAAATATATTTGCATTTACATTTCCTGATTTTCTCCATTGTCATTATCAGTTCCTTATTCTAGGAACCACCTCATCTTTCCCATTCCTTCAGCTTTCTGACTGGTCTCCCTACTCACACACTTGGACCTTGGAAGGATATTCTTCCTCTTATGTAAAAGTCATCTTCTTGAAAGCTAAACAGGTCAAATCAGTCTCCTGCTTAGACCCTTCAGAGCCTTCACAGTGACCTCACACAGAATTACATACCACACTCTTCCAGACCTTGCATTAGATGGCTTTTCCATGATAAAATGACCTCCTATAAACTCATTCTTCTTCCTTGTGTCCAGCTGTAGGCTTTTTAGTACCTTAAACCCTGTCTCAGGACTATAGTAAATGTCCTTTCTGGATTTTTTCCCTTTGATTGGGCAGAACTTTCTCCCTCTTGACATGTCCCCTTTTCAGAGAGGCAGCCTGATTGCCCTACTTAAAATAGTACCCCCCACTCCCATGGTCATTCTTTGCCTCATTTGTACCTTTCTATCTTGCATGTTTCCTTCACACAATTTATTGCATACTATTTTATTTTTTTGTTTATCTGCTGTTCTTTTGGTCTTCCTCCCTTATGAGAACACATTTTTCATCACATTAGGTACCATGTTAGTCATGTTCATTGTAGTTTTCTGAAGTACCTGCTCTGGTACCTGAGCACCAGTGGGTCTCAATGAATAAATATTTATGGAAGGACTTATTAGGCAGTAGAGATTTTCCATGCTCTTCTCTGTAGGTGGTACCAGAGAGAAGATTGAATTTAATGGTATGTCCCATGAGAAGGCAGGGGAATTTTGTTTCTCTCAGAATGGATGATAGAATTCTAGTGGATTCTTAGGCAGATGTACACATCCTCCCTGTTTGACCATCTGTTTCCTTATGACATGATTTGGGCAAGTGACCATCCCGATGTTCTCTAAACCGCTTGACACAAATCTTAGCTTTCCAACAATGGAGCTAATATGTATTGAGTGCATTCTGTGTGCTACCATTACATTAAGCACTTTGTTTCCTTCCTGACACTCAGGCAACCCTTTGAGGACAGTATTGTTGCTATTGTCATCCTCAATAAAGGGAGCTTAGGTTTCTATGAGTGGATGGTGTGCTCTGTGTTGATACATCAAGCAGAGCCCAGGTTCTGCCCAGGCAGTGAAACTCTAGCTCTCCATATCCTAATATTGGTAAGTATATTTGTCTTCAGTAAAGAGCTTCCTATTTCAAATTGTTTTGTCTTTCCTAAGGCAAGGATGTTCTGAAACTAATATGCTAAATCACTAGCATAATATCTTAAATAATTTCATTGGGTCCCTCTCTTCTGTGACAGTAGAAATACAAAGGGTAACAACAAACAAAACCTTAGAAGCAGAGCACAGACAGGTCAGGGAGAAGGGTAGTTAGTCGCTTAACAATTAAGGACTAACTTCATCTACCTCACTATTTGGTTTCAATTTCTGTCACTTATCGTTATAATGGTAATAATTGTTCCTACATCCTCAGGGCCAAGCCAATGTTTCTTTCTAGAATACCTTCAGTATAATCTTATGGGAAGATGGAAAAAATGACTAGTGTATATTTCTCAATTGTGTCAATATTTTCAGAATTTTGAGTGAGTGTTCGGAGGGAAACTTTTGGTTTATCATATCATTCTGTTTTATATACTTTGGCTTTGTATGGTGAGTATCTCATATCTCATATAATCTCCATAGCATTATTTGGTAGGGTAATTATTACTCTATCATATGGTAGTAAAAACTGATGCTTAGAAAGCTTTATGCTATCTTTATGCCCCTATGTTAATATCCAGTATGCTAACAATCCCTGCTGCTGTATGGTACTGCACACTGAAATACCTCTAGTTCCCTAAGTAGCAGGTAGAGTAGGGACAGTGAAAATAACATCAGCTGGGAAATCAGGCAGCCTTTACTTGTCCAACCTTCTCCTAGAAGTGAGCCCCAGCATGGTGTTAAATTTACTGAGGTCTAGTTTCCTGATCTACAAAATGGAAATGATCAGAACCTAAGAGTTGGTATAAGACTCCAATGAAATAACATATGTAAAGCCATGGTAGACTTGGTAAGATGATCAAAGATGTTTCCTCACTGGAGTTCCATTGTTTGCATTGTAAGGAATGAATGGCATGTGACCTGCCCTGGCCCCTCTGTGGTACTGATGTCTCCTATGCTTCTCTGCAGCTTGGGGATTGCATGGGGGACTAGCTAACTACTTCTCAGTGTTTTAAATGTCACACTGCTTTTTTTTCTAGGCAGTAATTTACCTTTGACAGTGATGGATTATTATTCAGCTTTGATTCATAGCAGGATTGCCATATAAGGAGAGAGTGGCATATCAATGAGGAGAGCTGCTGTTTTAAATATGGGAAATATTTTCAGTAATTTCCTAATTAGCATGAGTAGATATAAAAGCCATTTTCTGGGCTGTGTGAGAAGCACATTCTAATTCCTGTTATGTTTATATGGCTAAATACCTTCTGTGATAGTTGTCCATCCAGCATAATCTATCTAATGGGAACCATCTCCTAAACATGAAACCAAGAGCCCAGAGTGATGACCTTAAGCTCAGAGATGTTCAATCCCAATACCTGTGCTGATTCAGAGGGGCCCAGAGAAACATTTGAAATCTGTCTGTGCTTTCCCTTCTGATAAATGTGGAAATGATCTTTGATCTTTTCTACTCCATAGGAAACTTAAGAGGATTTGAATTTGGAAAAAAAAAAAAAAAAGAGTTTAAACTTAGAGTCAAAGTCTAATAAAAATTATTACTATTATTTAACTTGATTTTATTTTAATCCTAATGCCTTACTGGTTTGCTCCCTGAGATCAAAGCCAGTTCTAGTCAGAATATCTATGGTTTGTCATAAGGGAATCAAGTAAGGAAGTGTGATTAAATAATGTCTGTCTTTAAAACTAGAAAAAATGCAATTCTAGTACATACTTCAGTGAATTCAGAATCACTATTGCCCATGTGAAAGTATCACACATTTCTCATTTTCAGGTTAAGGAAGATTCCCTGAGATATTTGGAGAGGCTACTCTTGAGTAAATACATTTTAGAAATAAAAGAAGCCTTACTTTGTAATGTGCCCTCAGGTTGAGGATTAAGGAAAGCCAGGCTAAGACGTGACATGGCTTTCTCTGGGTCACAGAACCAAGTGATCATGAAGTTGGATTTTCAGACTTTGAAGCTCCCAAGGCAGGGCTCTTGGAGGAGATAGACCATACTACCAAGCCCAGACCCCCATATGAAAACTAAGATTCAGTGTATAAGTTTTTGTTCAGTTATTCTTAGAAGGTAAAGATCATCAAGTCTTTTCAACCTTGCCATTGGTGCCAGTCTCAGTCACCACTCTGCTTGACCCATATGTCCTATGAAATTGAAATGGTACTTGGAGTGATGGTTAATTTTATGTATTGGTGTGGCTGGAAATCAGTACCCAGATAGTTGGTCAAACATTATTTTGAATTTTCTTTTTTTTTTTGAGAAGGTGATTTTTAGATGAGACTGATACTTAAATCAATTGAGAAAAATTTGCCATTTCTTATATGAATTGACCTCATTCAATTAGTTGAATGTTTTAACAAAATGAACACTAACATGGCCTAAGCAAGAAGGGATTTTTTTTTTTTTTTCTGGTAGACTACCTTTGAACTTCAATTGCAATGGTTCCCAAGTTTCCAGTCTCCAGCTGCCTGTCTTCCTGGAAGAGTTTGGATGTTTTTTGACTGGGGACCGAACTCAGGGCTGAATTACCACTTAGCTATATCCTCAGCCCTTTTTTATTTATTTATTTATTTTTATTTTGAGACAGGGTCTTCCTATGCTGCTGAGAGTCTCTCTAAATTGCTGAGTTTGACCTCAAACTTGGTATCCTCCTGCCTCAGCCTCCCAAGTCACTGAGATTACAGGTATACACTACCATGCCCAGCCTGAGGGTTGGAATTTTATTAAACCTCTACAATAGCATGAACCAATTCCTTAAAATTAATCTCTCTCTCTTTTTCCCTCTCTTTCTCCCTCTCTCTTCCCCTTTTCTATCTCTCTCACATTTATATACATATATACATTGTCTATCTACTCTGTAGAGAACCTTGGCTCACATGAATTTTTATCAGAAAGTAAGGTGCTGCTATAACAAACACCTAAAATATGGAAGTGGCTGAAACTAGTGATGAATAGACTGAAAGAGTTTTGAGTTACTTTGTAGACAAAGCCTAGTTTGCTTTGAAAAGACTGAAGTTAGAAATATGTACTTTAAATGTACTTCTAATGAGAAATCAGATGAAAATGTGCAATGTTATTGGACACTGGAGGAAAGGTGATCCCTGTTATAAAATAGCAAACGCTGGCTGAATTGTGTACTGGGAATCTCTGGGAGGTAGAACTTATAAGTGATGAACTTGGGTATTTATTTGAGATTTCTGAGTAATGTCGAAGGTGTGGCCTGGTTCATCCTTGACTAGACATTCATTTGATCAAGGGATTTTAGGGGAGGGTTAGGGGTACACTTCACTGGTAGAGTGCTTGCCTAGCATGTTGATCTCTAGTGTGTACATGTGCACACACACACACACAAAGGAAAGAAATGTCTATGATAGAAATTATGGATCCATCATTCATTTCAGACAATACAATCATCCAGAAGTTCAGGGGCAGTTCTAGAGGCTGAGTCACCTCTTTGTCTTGAGCAGGCCAAGATTGCTTTCCAGGTCTGTGAGGACCAGATTGCTTCCCAGGGGTCCATTGGACCTGAAAGGTGGGGCTGCAGACCCAGTGTGCCCAGAAAATGGAGAATCAAGCCAAAGAATATTATTCTTGAACCTTAAATCTAACAATTTGCCCAGCTACATCTCCGACTTGCTGGGATTCCATTCTGTTTTCCTATTTTTCCCTCTCGAAAGGGGAATGTCTATCTCATGCCTATTTTGGAAGCAGATAGCTTGTCTTGCTTCACAGATACACAGCTGGAGAGGTTTGCTTTAGAATGAATCATACCTCACTTCTCACCCACACTTGAATTAGATGATATTTAGATGAGAGCTGAGATTTAGAGTTGATGCTGGAATTGGTTAAGACTTGTGGGGTTGGGAATGAGCGCAGTTTGCATGTGAAAAGAATATGAATTTGAGAGAGGGGCAGACAGTGGAATGTTACAGGTTGAATTATGTCCCAAATTTGTATGCTATTGTTCTAATGTGAATGTACTTTGAGATAGAGCCTTTAAAAATGGTGATGAAGCTAAAGTAAGTCTACGAGGGTAGACCCAAGTCTAATCTGACTGGTGTCATGACTGATATAAGAAGTCAAAATTTGGATACACAAGACTCCATGAATGGCCAAACACCCAGAAAGGGCCATGTGAAGACATAACAAGATGGTGGCCAAGGTACCTCAGGAAATGTCTAATTTGCTGACATTTTGATCTTTTATTTCTAGACCTAAAACTCTGAGAGAACAAATTTAAGTGACACAGTGTGTGCTATTTTTGTTATAGCAAGCACTAGGAAACTAATACAATGGGCAAACTTTTCCCATTAGGTCATTGTAGACTCTTTACTTATAAGAGTCAGCTGTATTGGTGGTGTCCACTTCTATAAATCTAATACATCCAGTTATTGCAAAAGTATAGACATTGCAGCCTAGAGGATTTCAGTTCACCTCCAAAAGGAGACATGATCTGAAACAAATTCAACCATAAAATTTATACTCACTTAGGATAATATTCAGTGTTGATTAGTTTATATGTTTTTGTTGAAGATGAATTTTTAGTTTCCACACTTAAGATTGTCCACTAAAAAGAAATCATTATTTACATGGAATCCTTGGATTCACTTAAATATAACCCAGTGGAAAGAATAAATTGTAAAGATATTGCAGTGTTTTATATGTTTTATTCTTAAAATTCTTAAAATTCTTAGGTATCTAGTTTTTATTTTTTAAATAATGAGAGATCCTTATTTAGCAATTTTATTTGCTCTCTTTTGGCAGGCATCACAACTTGACTACAGAATTGCCTTATTTATTTTGCATTATTAAGGATTTTGAAGGCTTATGTAAGAGAAATTTCTACTTTTCTAAAAGTTTACTTTTATGTACCAAAATGGAATCAAGCACTTGAATGATCTTGGATGAAAATGTCTTTAAGCATATTATGTAAGGCCTTAGCTTGGTATGTCAGATACAGTGGCCATGAGTTAAGTATTTTGAGAGATTTCAGAGCCTTCCTTATTATCATCATTATCCTGCTGGTCTCAAAAAGAGGCAGGACTGTCAGAAGGGACTAGGGGATTAAGTGTCATTTGTAATTTTCCAGTGAACTTTGGGTTGTCCTCTACCTTCAATTCCTGGGTATAGCGTTACCTTTTAAAACAGATTTCCTTAATATTTCTGACTTTTTTTTTCCTTCTCATACATTCATTAACCTATACCATTCCTCTTCCCCATTCCTAACTTTTTTTTTTTTTTAATTCACTTCTGTGCTTAAGTAATTGAATTGGTTACAGTGATTTTAGGCAAAAAATAAATAAATAAATAAAGTACAAACAGGATGTGGTTATAGGCATTAAGTTTTAGTGCACAGATTTGTAGCATTAATATTAGTTATTAAAGGGTGACCAGTACTTTCCATTTGCTTGCTTACATTCAGATAACTGAGGCCTCGGAGTGGAGAGAGTATTTCTGTAATAGGTGTCATTAAGCAAGGACATTTTTCCAGGTGGAAGTCTTCATCATCTTTGTTTTGTGAAAAGGTTTTGTGAAAAGTGAAATATAAATGCTCCCTCTTGGAAGACATGTGATCTTTTATTTACCACGTGTAACTGGAATTTTCAAAATAAACATTATTGAATTAGATGAACATTGACTATTATCATGACTATTAATGTGGTAGACTTGCTTTACCCTAGACCTAAAATGTTAGATGATGCTTGACTTCATAAAAAGATGACATCACTTAATAAAATCCAATACTAGATCATAACAGCACTGTTTCTTTCAATTTTTACTGATTTTTAAAAACCAGCTTTGTGTATGTTTGTTTATGTAACACGAGGAGAACCCCATTATTATCCTTGGTAGCTAGTAATGTTAATGTACTTAAAAATGTATTCTGGAAAGGAGTCAACATTTTAGAAGTTGCTTCCTTGTGAAAGGAGATGCACAAGTCAAAATACTTCTTCATCCTCCAGGTGTGTTCTTTAGGGAATGATCCTATAGCGCTATGAGACACAGGTATCGGGTTTGATTCCCTACACCCATGCAGACCATGTGCTTTCTGATATTTTAAAGAGAATTTTATATATCCTATATTCATATTTTATTTGCCAGAAACTGGCCATATACAGAAATATATAATGACACATATATTTCTGTCATTAGCTTATATAATTAAATTGATTCATCAGGTCCCTTCATCCTTAGTTTTCCTTTTTACCCATTTTCTTCCCATCACTCTTTATAATCCCCTAGAGAGGACAGTAGTGAGGTTTGACTCACTTTTGGTAGATGACTTTTTCATCTCAAATGTTTCAAAATGGTCTCAAATATCACACGAGTAAATTTTATTTATCTTTCATTGTTTCCTGAACTCTGAACTTTTTTTTTTTTAGCTATCTTTTTCAGGGTCCAAATCTTGAGTCTGTGTTTATTACTACTATTTCCATAAGCAAAGATGAGCCTCAAGTTTGGTCAAATGAAGCCCATCACAATGTTATTCTTATGCACTCAGAGCTTAGAAATTTCTTTTAATTTTAACTGTGACAAGATGTAATCCAAAAGAAATGAATTTGTCAGTGGGTCTTACTGCTTCTTCCAGAGTACTCTGAGGAGGTAAATATATATACAAAGAAAAATATGAAGTTACACTAGCATTTGCATTTTTTCATCAGGAAAAAGCTAGAGTTGACCTCAGTAATTGAGAACATGGAGTCCCCAAGCTGTTGTATTCAGGATGACACTTTAAATTTTCTCTTATTCATACTTTAATTTCATTAACAATTAAGATTTGCTTCAGTGAAGCCTGTGACAAAAAAACAGTTTGCTGTGTACTTAAGCATCTGTTCCTAGTCCTAGGAAGTGTGTTACCATCTCACTGTGAGGAAGTGTCTGTGTGTGTGTGTGTGTATGAAATGCCCTGTCACAGCGGGTCCTGAAAACCAATCACTTTAACACTAGATAGCATTTCCATATGTTGTTCATCCTATCTTTTTAATTACTAAATTTGCTTTTCTGCTTGACAAGTAATTTAAAGGTGGCTTTATATTATTTGGATAACCAAAAAAAAAAAAAAAAAAAAAAAAAACTCCAAATCCACAAATGATATTAAACTAGAAAGAGTTGTTGGTGTTACAGATATGAAAAAGAAATATCTAATATTGAGTATTTGGGATTTCTCAAAATTATACTCCTCTTGTTTTTCTGTACTAAGTTTGGTTGATGAAATCCTTTATGATGAACTTCAGTGAATACTGATTTTTTTTTTTATTTTTACTATCATTATTTCTGTAAACAAGAGACCCTGCATTACTGGGTTTTGCTAGAATATGTCAGAAAAAAATATTGAAATTTGTCATTGAATTTTTCTTTTAACCGAAGGCATTTTTAACAAGGTTAAACCTGTAATGCAACACACACATCTTTACTGTAACTTATTTCATGAGCATAATGAAGCCAGCTTAAGTTAGGGAATTATGTGGTCAGAATTGAACCATTTTTAAATTCCCTAACAGGTAGTCAATCACAGCTGAAGCCCTTTGCCGTGCCAGCCCCTGATTTTCAATTAGGTAATCATTTAGGAGCCCCTGATCACCTCCTATCAGGAATGAAGGGCATTACCTTTTTAGGGATAAATATTACTGAATTGCCTGCCTAGGTGTGCTTGCTCACCAGATTCTCTTTGGGAATACACCCTTCTGCAGAAGTACAATTGTGCCTTAATGACTCACTTCTGACCACATGTTGGGTTTCTTGAGGCATCTTGGTATTTTTAACATAATGAAAATTTGATAGAGTGAAAAAGGACTTAGTTAGCCTTTTACTGTTACATGGATTCATTTAATAAAAGATACCAGCTGAAGAATCAAGATATCAATGTGACTTTTCTGATCTTTCCTATCTTTCTTACCTATTCTAAATTTCTATAATTTCACTTTAACTAGCTTTCCTTTCCTGAACTCTAAATAAATATATAATCTATTTTTTTCTATGAGATTATTGACAGTTAGTTTTATAGTTAAATATAAAATTATGCTGTTTCTAAGTGTGCAATTAAATCTTTGGCATCTCCTCAGAACAATTCCTGGGAGTTTAATTCAAAATGTTTCTAAGGAAAATGAAATGTAGTATTCAATGTACTATTATTCTCTAATTAACAGCATTTTTTCATTATGATGATTTTTGTTGACACATTAGGATTATTTACCCTAATGATAGGAGTATGATATAATACCTCTTTCTCAGAACTCTTGGTACCTTTACTCATTCTGCAATGTTTTTGTTATTCTTCAGAAAATCCTATGAGAATGCCAAGCATTATTATATTCATTTTACGGATAGAAAATCTATAATCTCTAGAAAGAATTGATTTCCTAAGAATTACTGATAGTGACCATGATGAAAAGCAGTCCTCCCCGTTCAACTGCTTGCTATTCACACCATTTATACACACGGGCAGAATCCTAATTCCTAAAGCCTGTGCCTTATGTGAATTGAGTCAAATGTTTGGAATATTTATTCAGATATAATTCTCCAGAATAATTCTGAAAGAGCAAATTTTGTCCCTACTTACAGCCTTAAAATTTGGAACTATAATTTTTGTGACTTTAGTTCTTCAACTTGCAAGTGTATTTTAATTTTGTTTTATAAAAAGGGACTTTGTTTTGCTTTGCTTTAATTGTACTTAAAAAAAAATTATTTTAACCTTTTCCAAAGAAAGAATACTGAAACTTTGTCATTTTTTTTTCTCCCCAGTATTTCAGATTTCTTTCTTCTCAGTGTCGTCTACAAGGGCTCTGCATTTGGGGGAGGAGGATGGTACTGGGGGGATGGGCAGGCAACGTCCCAGGACACTGACCCAGTGAGGGTCTTCTTTGGGTCTGGAAGCTTGACAGCTCACCTTGTTGCCAAGTGATGGCTGGAAGCTTCTCTTTATTCATAGAAAAAAGGAGAGAGACTGAATGCTCTGGACTTGCCGAAGGTGCTGTCATGCCTCAGAACAGCAGCACTGGGAGAGCCAGTGTACATGGAGATAAGAAACTTATGTCAAAATACCTTTTTCCTAGCAGGATTTTGGAGTAGTGTGAATGTTTCTCTTTGATTGGCAGAGGCTCCTCTTAAACAGGACTAGAGCCATGATTTACAGACAAGCCTTAAAGTAATTGCTGCCCGATTTAAAAGAAGGTGGAAAGTCCCTGCATTTCCATGCAGGGACTCCTCTGAGGGCCTCTCAGAGACTAGCTGACTTTCATTTCAGTCCTGCTTTCCTGGTTTCAATAGTGGTAAAGAAGTGAGAGTACTTCACGGGGTCCTTGTCTGTGTGTGTGCATGTGTGCATGCACACACATATATGTGTGTGTATATATGAATGAAAATTTCATAAATGAAAGAAGAAAATGCCCTGTCCTTTTGACTTGCCCATCAGGGAAAGAAATTTTCTTTCTTTTTTTTTTTCTTTTTTCTTCTCCCTGCAGGAGGATCCAACCTGGGCCTCCCACATAGTTGGCAAGTGCTCTACCAGTGAGCTACATCCCCAGCACAGGGGGAGGACTTTCTTATTCATTACTGAGAGGTGTGGATATTTACATATTGCTAGCAGAAAAGTTATTCTTTAAGAAGTTATTTAAAATCAGGTTCCAGTGTAGGCACTGAAGATGTAGAGGCTAACAAGATAACAAAAGGAGGTCCTTCATCTCACATCTCTAACATGGCAGGAAGGAGGCTCCAGTGTTAACCCAGATCTTCACAGTCCCACATGTGTAATTTAACACTGCAGTTCCTTTTCTGAAGGCAAGAATTGTGGTTCTAGAAGAGCCATAACCATCAGGCTGACTTAGCCTGAGGGTCAGTCATTCCCCTGAAATGATTCTTGGATGTTCCTTGAAGGTGCAGTCAGACTTGAGCCTGTGAAGATGACTGAAGGACCATTGCAGACATAGACAGGCAGCTGAGAGGCAGAGGAAAGGGAAGACAGGGCCAGGAGGGTCAATGGGTCTGTTAGCTGTGTCTTTCAGGTCAGTTTAAGGAATATAGTTTTCCTCTGAGAATCCCCCTCCCCTCCAAAGCAGTTTTTAAGAAGAAAAGAGGTTTCTGGCTGTAGTATGGAGAACAGTTTGTGGTGGGTGCTGGAACTGATGGGACAGACTGTTGGAAAAGCTATTACAGTAGTCAGGGAAAAGATGATGCTAATTTACATTAAAGAGGATGAAGATGGAGAGAAGTGGATAGTTTGAGAAATATTCTGCAAGTGCAGTTCATGGAACTTAGGAATGGGTTGAAAATCGGAGGGTGAAGTCAGAGAAAGAGAGTAAAACCTGACTCCTAAATGTAATATTTTAGAAGTTTGGTTATAATACAATTTGCATGCTGTAATGTCCTCCATTTTTAAGTGTATAATTCAATAAATTTTAGTCTATTTTTAGAGCTGCACTGCCATCACCACAGGCTAATTTTAGAACATTTCCAGCTTCCTGAGAAGAAACCAGGAATTCACAGTCATTGCCCATTTGCATCCTTGGCCCTAGGAAGCAGCTCATCTACAGATTTGCCTTTTCTGGACATTTCATATAAATGGAATCATCTGTGTTCTTTTTTTGTCTGTCTTCTTTCACCCAGCATAGCATTTAAGGTACATCTGTAGAGGAGAAAAAATATATTTTCCTTATTCGTTCTATGTTCATGGCTGAGGTTTCTATAACAAAAGCTAGATTAGCAAGAGAGATTTAATATAAATTTTAATGTAATTTATTTAATTATAAATTTTACATGATACACAGTCTTCCTAAGAAAATGAGGACCTGATGAAATGGGCAAACTTATGCATTTTTATGCTAGTTTTCATGAAGAGGTAAATGGCCATGTCAAAACAAGCCTTGCCATAGTACAATCTAGTGGCAATAAGTTCATGTAAACAGCAAGGCCTGTTCAGGTTCCTCTCTCGGCCCCATGTCTTCAGAGAGAGGGAGTAGAATGTTGCTTTCCTATAGGTATAGGTTGGGCTCTCAAATGAAGGCCCTCTGACCTGCTTTTGAGATAGGTCAGAGAGTCCTTCCTAGATTTAATGAGCTTTGGGGGAGAAGCAAGGAAGGTAAAAGTGGCTTTCCTGCTGCTTCTGTGTCCTCAAATGCTAAGGAACCCTGTTTTGGGGTAGCATATCCTGAACTCCATCATATCCATTTTGTTGCCTAGCTGTGCAGTGTGACACCTGGTAGTGCCTTTCTTACAGAGAGGTAGCACCAGAGAGAGACAATGCAGATAATGGCAACGGGGAGATGATGACTTAGGTTTTGGACGTGTTAAGTATGAGATGTCTTTTAGATATACAGTGGGAATATCTAAGTTAGAAATGGTAATTAAAATTCTGATTAGGATAAAATAAACAAACAAACAGAAGGAGAACATAATGCCATGGTCTGGGCCTTGTGGAACTCTACCCTTTTAATTCTTGAAGAAAGGACAGATTTGAAGGAAACTGAGAAGAAATGTCCAGTGAGATGAGAGGAAAAAACAGGAGCAATGTGAATAGATCATTTCAAGAAAAAGGGAATTGTTAAATGTCAAATGATACACATATGTCTGTCAAGCTAGGGACTAAAATTTTCCATTGGTGTCATTGTCATGGCAGTCATTGGTGATGTTGGTAGGGATTATGAGTTGAAGGAAACTGTATTGATGAATGTTTCTAGATTAGATGTGGAGTAGGTTAAATTGTAGATGACAAAGGGAATAGGAATCACCAGTGTGAGCCACTCTTCAACAAAGGAGATGTATAAGATAGTGGAATGTAGACCTGAATGCTGTTCTTAAAACATGATAATGAATGGAGCATGACTAAATATTGACCAGAATGATCAGTACAAGGAATCTGGAATGCTGTGTATAGAAAAGAGAAGACAAACAGGAAGGGAGCATCGTGGATGAAAAGGGTCGAACGTTCATGTAGAGGAGTAGGAAGATGGGTATTTCTCAGATTCTCTGGGAAGAAAGCTCATGGCAGGGTGGCAATGTGGGTGGACTTGTGTTTAGTTTTAGCTATATAGATACATCTGCATGGAAGTGGCTGACCATTTCCTCTGAAGGAGGTTGGCTGGATTGAGTTGTCAGACATGAGCACCGTGCCGTGGTGGGTGTGGTATAGGGGATCCACAGACCTGGCATCATTAGCTTGGAAGTCTAGATCACAAACAGAATTGTGTGAATCACACCATAGCTGGCAAAAATGCTTTTCAAAAATTACCATGTATGTTTTCATTGCTTGTATTCCTGGGTCTTTCCCTCCTAGGATCCTGCTTCCAAAAATTCAGCAAGGTTTTGAAACATCCTTACTTGGCAACAAGAACTCAACCAACTTAGCCTAAAGCAGGATATGAGTAACACTGCAGAGAGCCTGACCATTGGAATCAGCAGTTCACTCCTCCAAATCCTTCAACTTTAATCATGACAATCGATCTGCAAATCAAGTTAAGAGAAGAGCTTGGGGATTGGTTGAGAGAAATCACTTCAGTAAATGAAATGTTTCTCTGGCTAAGAATAAACACCACACCACAGGTGCAGTTATGACCAGGGCAAGATTCAGTTCTATTTATTACTATCTTCCTGCCAGGTTGCAAGTATGCATAATAGCAAGCAATTCAAACCTGAGGCCTGATGAGGCTCTACATTAAGTCAATAATTGCACTTGGGAGGAAACCTGGATTTTAGTCATCCTTTATGGAAGATTGAGTATTAGCCCTGCTATCAGTTAGTTCTCCCTCTTGGAAGTTTATCTCTTTGATTCATCATAACTTAACTGACCCAGTGACAGAAACCTGACCAACAAACCAACTGCATGTGATTCAGTGACTGTGCTGAGTTCAGTTGTAGAGGAAGCTTTGCTCTCTGAGAGCTGAAGACTTAAACAAATGCTGTGAGTATAGTTTAATTATATCTGTTCTGGCATCATTTACCCAGAGGAAGCTTTTTTTGAGGAGCTCATTTAATCTGCCTTTGCAAGTTTTGGTTTTGATGTTGACGAGCTTTTGAGAAGCATAGTTTTGAGGAAGGAATGGAGCAAGGAGAAGCTACTAGAACAGTACAAGCTGTTTATAAGATACATGGAAAAGGCTTGTCTTCCTTCCCAAGCAGGTTACCAAGAGCAGGTTATAGGCAATACCCTGAATTGCTTCTTAGTGATTGCTCATTTGCTGGAGCATTGCAGGAAGCATCCATGAATCATGCAGACTCAAACACTTAATTTTCTCATCTCCCAACCCTTGTAGTGTTTCATTAATGCTTGTAGTGAAATTCAAAACATCCGGTACTCTAATTGTCTTTTTGTACAAGTAAAAATATCCAAATGGGACTAGGTAAACATCTTGCAACAGTCATACTCAAGATAGCATTAAATAGTAATAACAAAAAATGATCACCATTGCCTTTCATTTTAAATAATTGATTGCATTTTTAAATGACATTCAACCATGTATTCTCTTAGTACTAGTTAGTTTTCAAGAAAATATGGAATATGTCCTTCCCTCTTTATTGATGGTATTAGACTTTTGTTAAATGCTTCTATGTTCTTTTCAAGCTGGGTATACATGAAGCAACAACTTCCCTGTCTATGGGAGTCATCCCTGACATCTCTTTCTTTTCTGAATTTGCCCATAATATTTTGCATAAGTCTTATTCATGCTACTGTTAAGGAAAAATTATCTAAAGATACTTGTTGAAACCCAGTAAGGGAGACATTATTCAGGGAGCATCACAATAGGCTGAGGGACCACCGCAGTGGGTCTTGCAATGGGAGAGATTGGGCTTAATTCCAAATACAGCACAGGTAAGTGGGAGTCTATAGACAAGGAGCAGTCTTCAGGGAGAGTGGGGAATCAGTAGATCAAAAGTAACTAAAAGGAACCACTGGGTGTAAGGGGGATTCTGGCTAAACCAACCTAAGATGGTTCTTGTTGAGGATAGGCCTGGGCGATCGGACATCACCCTGGGGATGGTGGAGGAAGAGGAATCTGATCAGATAAACAGGATGGAATGTTCTGGCTAAACTAACCTATCAGGGTTCTTTGATAAAACTGGATTTTACAAGAAAGTGCACTGATAGGCCAGGAAAAGGTTCAGAAGCCTGACTGAAGTTTGACTGAGCAAAGAATCTTTGCCACTTATCGTCACATTTCAACCCAGTGTGTTCTCACCTTGCATTATGGGCCATGAGCATCTTGAGGCCTGGTGAGTGAGCATCCTCATACTCAAAGGCTTGCATACGGTGACTGTGCAACAATTGAATTGTGATTGATTGCATGCATGTGTACAAATGAGTGGCTTAAATCAGAGGATTGGTCTAAATCCACTGTGAAAACCACTCTATATTGTCCATATTCAGAGGGGAGAACAGGATGACTAGTATGCTGTTATAAAAAATTGATAGTAATAAAGTAAATGGAGGTACCAAGTAGCATTTCGAGTACCGTGACTTAGTATGTACCTCTGGGTGCTTTACCATGGGCTTCATGATTCAAGGCACTCATCCTACTTGTTTACCAGTACTTAGCAAAGTGCTTGGTATATGGTAGTTGCTTAATATATTCCCCCCTTCTGAGTGATCAAAGACTGCCTAGACAGTCAGACATGAATCTCCTCTGTGGAGAGGAGTTTATGCAGTTCAGAAAATGCTCTTACTGAAAGAGTCAAAATAAGCCCATCTGTATAGAAAGGCTTAGTGTCAGAAATAAATTCTCCTAAGAATTCCATCATTTCCAGGTACTACCTGACCAAGGTTAAAAGCAGAAAGAGCCCTCACTGACTACCCTACCCTAGGCTTTGCTTTTGTGGCTTTTCCTCTATGTTCTGTAGGAGGGATCTTAAATGGGAGGAGCTTTCAAATGCAGACCACAAGAGGCAGAGCCTCAGAGTGGAGGGAGCTGCATGCTGTGAGATAGACAGAAATAAGCTGCTCTTTGGGGGAATGTCTGTCCCATCACCCAGAGCCAAAGCTTAACTGAGTCTGTCTTGGTGTTTGAAGTCTGTGTGCAAGGGAAGACGGACACATTTTGTAAAGTAAATAACTCAGGAAGCTTCCGTAGTTCTAAGTAGTTTTCCATCTGCAAAAAAAAAAAAAAAAAAAAAAAAAAAGAAGAAGAAGAAGAAACAAAAGAAACAAAAGTTTAAAATTGTCTCTTACCATTTGCAATTGAAATAAATGATTTGGATTAAATTATCTAGCTCTTCCCATCATTAGAACATATTTAATGAATATAGAATTCCCCTGGGCCTTATAGACTTCTTGTTCTGGAATTTTGCCTATGAGTGAGTACTATTTAGGGCTTTATTGAATGTGTTAACAATAGAACTGTCTGCATACTTGAGGAACTGATTCATGTTGATTGAATGCATGTTCCTTTGTTCAGCATTAAACCGGTGTGGGAGAGGTGATTATTTGAGATAACATATTCCACTTAGTATTTTAAATGTATTCTGTAAATAGAGATAAATAAAATATTAACTGATAATACAAGAGACTGCAGAGGGATGACATATTCTTTTTAGAAGCGGGCACGAGTGACTATTTTATGATTATTTTATTAACATTAATTATTATATGAACATATTAATCCTCATTGGTGGATATAAATGTGTTAGTCTTCTATAGCAAACTATAAGTCTGTTTTATGGGAAGTTTTCCTCCCTTTGTTTCTGCTGAGCCTTACTGAGGTAAGGTTGTTATAGCACTCTGGGTGGGGGTGAATTGAGAGATGAGGGCTGCTCCATAAAGTTTATCCTTCTCACAAACGGAAGTCTTTCTTTTACATGTAAGGACTCTGTACAATTCTGACCTAAATAGAATTATCAGGCCTCCATATAAATGGGACATACTTCAGGGCTGCCAACCCTGGTTGTGCTAGTTAAGAGTGGAAACTACCTGATTCTCAGTCCTCCTGATAATGCACAGCTGACACCCTTCCATATACAGCATCTCACATGACAGCTTAGTGTTTTCCAAGGCCGTGTACTAAGTGCTTTTCAGTCACACACAGAACCCTCAGAGAAATGGTTCCAGGACCCCCATGGACACCAAAATTGGAGGATGCTCAAGTCCCTCATATAAAATGCTTTAACCTATACACACCCTCCTGCACACTGGAAATCATCTCTAGATTATGTATAATACATAATGTAAATAGTTAGACTGTGTTGTTTGTGGAATAGTGCCAAGTAAAGTCTGTGTATGTTCAGTACAGATGAAATTATTTTTTTCCTGAATAGTGTTAGTCCACAGGGTAGTGAATCTGCTGATGTGCAATCTGCGGATATTCAGGGCTGTTTGTGTCCTCTTACTTCATCCTCATAGAACCTCTGTGAGGTACATATTGCTATTTTACCATTTTGTGCAGACAAGTAAGCTACTAAGCTGCTTGCCACTGAATGTGTCCTCAGCCATGAGTGTCAGTATCACTTTGGAATTTGTTAGAAATTCATAATGTCATGACTGGGGCTTGGTGACTCTTGCCTTTAATTCTGGCTACTCAGGAGGCTGAGGCAAGAGAATTCCAAATTTAAGCCCATATTGAGTAATTCAGTAAAACTCTGACTCAAAATTAAACTTTAAAAAAGGCATGGGATGTAGCTCTGAGACAGATCACTTGCCTAGCATGTATGAGGCCCTGGGTTCCAGACCAATACCCCCATAACACCACCACCCCCCAAAAAAAGAAGAAAGAAAAATTATCATGCCCCATGCCAAATTTTAAAAACCTTCATTTCAACAAAATCTCTAGGTGACTTGAGGCATTGCCCACATTCAAACAGCTAATAAAGTGATGAGGTCACGCCATGTTACCCCCACTTGGGACAGCTAGTTGCCCAAAATCACATAGTGGCAATTGTCAGAGGGAGGATTTGACCCTGAGCTCAGGTCTGAGTACTTATCACTTTCTGTTATGTTTGTATTCTCTTGTGGAAAAATTAAGAGTAATTAGTACCATAAGTTTTTGTTAATTAGAATGGTTAAACACTGTGCTGGAAGTTTGCTTAATAGGAAGGGAGTTAGAATTTTAATTCCCACTCCTATCGTTGTGCCCTCCCAGTTATCATCAGTACAGAGTATTAAAAACACCTCCTGGTATTTGGTGCTATCCTAAGATCTGAAAAAGAGGTTGGGACCATGAAAAGAATACTAAATACAGCTACCTGCTTCACATGTTAGCTGAGGGCTTGGCCCAGTGTTTAATAACCTTTAATACAGTTGATTTAGTTTACAAGAAACAAACTATAAAGCAGGAAAGATGATATCCCATGCTTTTTATCCTAGAAATGATTGCCAGATTTGACTCACCTTAATTAGCTGGACGCCATAAAGAATGGGTAAGAGGTAAAAGGGTGAAGGAGATCTGAGGGTATTGGAGACAGGGAAGGTCAAAGAGGTAGTTCAGAAGGAGGAGTGGCACCTCCTCCTGGGGTTGATTGGAGTGAAGAAAGACCTGTTGATAGCTTCTCACTCAGTTCTGGCATTGCCAAACCCTGCATCAGCACTGGTCAGATGTGTGACCTTGGGCAGAATATCTAACCTTTCTGTTTTCATCTTATAATAGGGGAAAATAACAATACCAGAACTTTATGAGACTGATGAAAGAGTTAATGTGCACAGGTGCTCAGACATTGCCTCTCATGGGTACTCTACAAGTGTTAACCCTTTGTTTCCAAGACAGTTTGGGAATACAAATAGGTATTAGATATAAACACTATAAAACCATCAAGCCAATGATGGGCTTGTGAAGGGTGGAGAGGTCATGGGGTGGAGAGTGACAATTGCCACCTAAGAAAGCAAATGAAGGGAAGGTACTTTTACTCCATACATAAATACCAAGTGAAGGTGCTTAGACTCCATTCACACCCTCTACAAATTGACTCTTTTGTTCTGTGCTATTAGGATAGAGAGCCTAGGTATCTGTGTCTGAATCATCCTGGCCACAGTTAACAATGCATGTCACATGCCTTTCCCCCAGAATTTTAATGTAAGTCTGCTGTAGGACTCAGACATCTACCAAGTCCCTCATGAGATGAAGGATGGTTTTGTGATGACCTTCATACTGGAACAGATTCCACCTTCCCCTTCCACCACTCAGCTCCCTGTTTCTGGCTCTAGATCCTCCCTACAAATGTAGGAATAACTAGGCCAGACACCCACACATGTATCCCAGAGAAAAAAGGACCATTGTTTAGACTGGGCAGAGAGAGATGGCCATGTGAACTTCTTCAGGAGAATTGGGTCAAATTACTTGGGAACAATGATGGAGATGTCAGAAAGTTATAGGAATATTTTCAGAAAAGATGATAGTAGGCCCTAGTACAATTCAGTGGCCAGAAACTACTCTGCTAAGTTGGCTTGAAGGAACTAAATCACTTCTTCAAAAAAATAAATAAATAATAACTTGGGGATCTGGGGAATGCTGGAGGCATTTGAAGATTGTACAGAAGAAAAGTGAGCCCAGAGAGCCAAGTGTAAGGGGAACTCATTTGAGACCAGCTCTGTGTTAGAGGTATACATGATCAAGATCCCACTAGGGTGTTTGAGGTGAGGGTTAGTGTACATAATAAGCTCAAAAACATATGGGGAGGGTGATAGTGAAAAATTACATTGGGTAAGGGGATGCCTGATATTGTAGAAAGCAGGTTGAAAACATCATTAATGTAAATTTATCATCATTTCTTCATCACTCCGACTTTTTATTAGAGACCATCAACATGACTTTATTTTAAGAGCAAAGCCTATTGTCCTTGTATGAAACTAAACTGATTCTGCCCAGTGGTTGGCTCCAGAGTCAGACTTCTTTTGCTCAAATGCCCACTTACTGCTCCCTCCTGGGTAAATTGAGCAGGTTTTTAAACCTCTCTGTGCCATTTCCTAACAGCTTAGAGGTTTGTTTTGATGTTCAAGTTAATATACAAAAATGTTTCAAATAATACTTGACATCATGACGATTCTGGTTGAGTTACAGCGTGATAGTCAGCTTTCCATTACTATAACAAATACCTGAAATAGCAGGTTTATAAAGAGAAAAGGTTTATTTTGACTCACAGTTTTGTAGGTTTCAGTTCATGTCAGTTGATCCCATTGCTTCGGGGTCTAAGGCAAAGCACCACATCTTGTTAGGGACTACATGGTTGAGCAGTCTGTCACCTCATGTCAGCTAAGATGCAAAGAGAGGAAGAAAGAGAAGAGCCTGGTGTTCCAATATCCGTTACTAGGACACGACCCTAATGACCTCACTTCCTTCTACTAAGCTTCATCTACATGTTTCATCATCTTCTAAAGCAGCCCAAGCTGGGAAGCAACCATCCAATGCATGGAATATACCTTTGGGGTATAGTCAATATTCAAACTATAGCAGCAATTTACTTTCACCATTTTCAGTTATACCTTTTTTCATTTTCATTATACCATTTTAATTATACCTTTTTTCACCTTCAAGTGATGAATAAAAGCCCTAACTCAGATATGGACTAGGATAATGGCATTTATTATTTGATGGAGCATAAGTAATTAATTCAGTAGTTCAATGAGGATATCAGAAACTCAGGTACTTTTCGTCTTTGCACTCTGTGATCCTCACCATGTTGAGTATGTGCTGAGTCTGGCTTTTCTCATGGAAGCAAGATACCTGTAACAGTTCCTACCATCACATGAAGACACAGCACTGTTCAACCAAAGAAAAGTAAGGTTTTTGAGTACATCTTTTTGGTCTCAAAATTCTTCAGTATACCATCATTCATATCCTAATTGTTTAAATTGCCTTCTCTGGACTGCAGATGTAGCTCAGTGGTAGAGCTCTTGCATAGCATGTGTGAGACTCTGGGTTCAATCCTCAGCATCACATTAAATTAAATAAATAAAGGTAGAATGTCCATCACCAACTAAAAAAATTAAAAATAAACTGCCTTCTCTACCTATTCCTCATAAGGCAAGTAGAATTGATATTATTCTGATTAGCATACAAAATTGCAAGTCTGTGTAAAAGGAGTATAGTAGATAGGGGTTCCTTTCCAAAAGAGGAAAAAGCTAGAAAACAGGAATATCCCCTAGAGGTTTAGGTATAGACCACTCAGCATCAGAGACAAGAAATTTTAGGTTCGAAGACTTATACAGTCTGAGATACACAGAAAAATCATTATCTAGTTTTTAAATTTAAGTGTTTCTGATTCTAAAGCTCAGAATCTAAAGACTGTACTTTGATTCATAAACTGATTTGCTTTGGGTAGGGTACCCATCTGTTTAGGAGTCTAAGAGTACCATTTGTATCATGTTAGGGAATGTGATGAGAAGAGGAAGTCAGAACTAGACATCCATGTTTCAGCCTAGGCCATTGATTCTAAGTACTGCACATTAGAAAGACCTGTCAATCCGAATGGAACAGACATGCCTTTGTGATTCAGCGCTGTTGGAAAAGAGATGTCAAAGTCCATGAGTAAATGATATAGGCCAGATGGCTTTAACTGATTTAATACTGTTCTAGATTTTCAATATCATGTTTGATAGGCTACTTTATCCTCTTTGCAAGAGTCCTCATAGGGGTGAGACTTTTAGGGACATCTCCAGGGACTTTTTTTCTTTTCAGTTTCTATAGACAGACCCTCAGTGTGAATGGAATTTCATGTTCATCAATACCATTAGAGGTAGTTGTGTACATTAGTTATTTTTTCATTCCTATAACAAAATACCTGAGAGTTGGTAAAGTATAAAGAAAAGAGGTTTATAGTTCTAAAGTTTCAAGTACATGGTGTCTACTACTAATTGTATCTGGTGAGAGCCTCATGGTATGTAGTTTTGTGATGGTGGGAGCATGTGCAAAAGTGAGAGATCACTTGTCAAGGAAGGAAGCCAGAGACCAGAAATATAGCGGACTTGCTCTTTTCAGGAATAGTCTATTCTTTCAGGGACTTACTCCATAAGGTTAGCATCAAACTGGTTCAAGGGTGGGACCCCAAATGATCTAACCACCTTCCACTGGGTTCCATCTTTCAAAGGTTCTGCCACCACTCACTGTCACACACACTGGGGACCAGTCCTCCAGTACATGAACCCTTGAGGTATAAAACACAGCCAGATCATAGCAGTGTCAGTAATCCTTGTGGCACAGGGACTGGAAGCAAGTGACAATACAGTCCCGCAGATGGAGAACTCTTCCTGGGACTTAGTTCTTGATGGAAGATCCCAGAGTTAAAAAGCAGAGAAAGAAACCTTACTGTTGTAACTAAGTTGCTGTGGTTTAATGGAATAGTGCTGGGCCCGATTGCAGAAGCCCTGGCTCTGTCACTCACTGGCACTACAATGGCAGTCATGGCACTTCATAATAATGACAATCCCAAGAAACAAATAGATTAAAACATGTGGGTGTTCTTTGAAAGTTTGAGAGTTCCTTTGGAACTTTCTGTTACTTCACTATTTAATTTCAGTGCATTCTTAACACAATAGCCTTCAAGGATCTTTTGTTTGTTCTGTTTAAAGATAATGTTGTTTTCAGATATTGTAAGGCATAATTGTTAAAACTCTGACCTAGGGCTGGATCATTTAATTTTTTTTTAATTATCCTCATCTGCTGAGGGTCTGACATTTTGACTTCATGAAAGAGCACCTGGAATTTCCTAATGAGCCAGATTGTGTTTGCCTTCAGACACTAGTAAGCAAACAAAGACAGGGATCACTAGCACTGAGCTTCTGCCTTGCAATCTTCTCTTTAATTTTTAACAAGGCAAGTCAAGAGTGGGCCCTCCAAAAAGATGATTTTGAAGATGATTTTGATTCAAAAAAGATTTTTTTGAAGCTCCATTGGAAAGTAGAAAATGGCTTCATGTCTTTTCCAACCTTCTCCTCAAAAAGAGGATTTGAGAGAGGAAAATGGCAGGATGGCAGAAAACAAATTGAGACAGAATGGCAGGTGGCACCAGAGTGGGGCTGTGCCTCTTGGAATGCCAGCTAAGCACTAAGACCCTTAATTACACACACTGATGATAAGCTTCAGCAGAGCTGAGAGAAGAGTATTGGAAAATAAGGACGTAGAGCTCTGTTTGCAGTCTAGAAATGAACTGGAGGGATTTGCAGAATTCTAGCATCTTCAGAAAATGAAATTTAGTGTTATATATGCCTCAGGTTCAATTTACTGAACATATTTTCAAAACTTAAATAATAGTTTGAATCCATGGTTGGTCAACTCCATTATTTCTGAGCCCAAAATAAAGCAGAGAATCATGGTGGAAAAACATGGCAGAACAAAGCTGTTCAACTCAGAATGACCAGGAAGCAGAGAGAGAGAGAGAGAGAGGGATAGAGAGGAAGGGGTTAGGAGTAAGACATAGTACCCAAGGTCATGCCCCAGGGATTCACTCCCTTCAGTTATGTCCCACCTCCTACAGTTTCTATAGCTTCCCTATAGTCCATTCAGCTTTGAATCCCTCAGTGCATTAATCGGTTGAGAAGGTCAGAGTCCTTATGGTCCAATCACTTCCTAAAAACCCCACCTCCAAAAATTGCTGCATAAAACCCAAGCTTCCAACACATGAGCCTTGAGGACATTCCAATCCAAACTAATAGCACAAACATTCTTTTCACATCATTTTTCATTATGTCAGAAGATACACGTCTATACTCTGAAACTGTGTATACACAGGGAAAGAGTATATAGTGGAATTCAGAATTGAAGGGGGAGTATCAGAACCATAGGAAGAGCATAAATTCTCCACTTCTGTGCAATAGTCAAGGACAATAGATGTGTCATTGCATCATAGTAATAGGGTTAGGGGCAAGAAGCCTGGCCTTAACCCTTCAGGGAATATTTCGGGATTCATCAAGGACAAGAAATAGGTAGTTTAGAAAAGCATATACACATTTGAGACCTTCAGTCATGAAGGGAACACAAAACAAAGTATAGGTCCCTTGTGAAGACTTTTAGCTAGTCTGTCTTGCTAGGAAAACAAGTAATTTTTTGTTGACAGCCTGGATCTTGGTCCACTCTGCACTTCTCTCATATTCTTCCCCTGCATTAGGTGCTCTCCTCATGCTTTCTCACATTGAGGATATGGGAAAAACAAGCAAACTTATGTTTTCCCTATTCCTTACTCACCACCACGTGGAATACTTCTGTTACTATGACATGCTGGAGTTTTTCCCCAGCATCAAGTAATTAGCGATAGAAACCCCAGTGGATACCAATAGGACATCTTCTAATTCAGTTAAATTCTGACACTACCTGGAGATAGTATCATACCCTGTTGTCCTACAGAACTGCCCCAAGGTCAGACAGCAGTTGAAAGTCTGGGCAACTTCTACTTCTGCTCTATGCGCTGCAAACTGGGGTTCCCACGACCCCTCTTTAGATTCAGTTAAGTTGCTAGGATGGCTCACATAACTCAGGGAAACACAAATACTGGTTCATCATAAAGGTGGTTAGGAAGGATGTGAATTAGCACTGATGGTAGGTAATTTATGTGAAGGGTACAGAGTCTATGCTTTTTTCTGAGTGCACCATTCTTCCAGTGCCTCTATGTGTTCATTAAACCCAGACACCACCAGGCTTAGACATTTGGGATTTTTATGTAAGCTTCTTTATGTAGGTATAATTGATTATATCATTGGGCACTGATGATCAATTTAACCTTCGGCCCCTCTTCCCTACACAAATGTTGGAAGATGGGGCTGAAAAATCCCAATCTTCTCATTGTACCTTGGTGGTTTAGGTGACCAGCCCCAAGCCATCAGCCACTACAGGCTTCCAGCACTGAGCAGTTCTTTAGCATAGAAATGGAACTGCTCCCTTTGAAGATTTCAAGGATTTTGGAAGTTATAAGCCAGGAAACAAAGAAGATGACCAAGAACATATAGTGTTTCTCAAAATCACACTTATCATTTCTTCTGTTGTTCTAGGTCACGTGGCTCATATGCTTTCATGTTTGAGTACCTGTGACCAATTATCAACTGTTGGTTCTGATTTTTTAAAGGAAAACAAGGCCCTGCTGAGGTTGTGACAAAAGTTCTTTTATGACCTCTGCCCATGTAGTTCCCCTAAGTCATGATCATATCTTTGCCAGTGAGTTCAGGGTCCACTGGGAAGCTCAGGACACATGAACTGACTTGCTCAGCATCTCAGCTGGGCAGACAAGTCAGGCTCCCAATCTATCAGGTGGAATCAATTCACTTGTTTTCCTAAAAAGTTTTTCCTTTTATTCCCCGGGGTGGAAGTTCCTTCTAGTCACCTTGCCTGCTGCTCTATGATCTTGCCACTGTCTATGACTTAACAGGAAAATTGATGCCACCAAAAATGACACACATAAATCAATGTCTAGTATTTACCTAATGTCACACCTAAATTATTAATTTACTCCTGACAGGAATGAATGTACAGTAACATTTACTAATTTGAACTTAATTGAGGGAAAGGCCAATTATATAGCAGAGCCTCCATTAACTGGAATTTAACTAACAAGACCCTAATTTATCAATTTTTTGGTCATCCCTCATGTGTGAGGGATTCATAACTGTAGGAAAATCAAACTTCCGGGGAAAATCCTTCTCAAAAGTGTTTTCTAAATTCTACCTTAGCATCAATCCCCAAACAACTCCTCTTTGATCTTTCCCATCCCTGATACCATAAAGTGCTAAAAAATCACACATGAAGAAAAAACTGAAAATTAAGTTTTATATGAATACAATGAATTTATTTTTTGGATAACCCTTAGTAACTTAGGACCAGTATGCACAACCATAATTATTTGGGTACAGGATATTAGTTGAAGTCTTCTTTTATACTATATATTGTCTTATTAGTTCTTAGTTATAAGTAGTTGAAGTCTTAATTTTGCATGTACCCTAAGAAGGAAGTTCCACATTTATTCCTATGTTAACTACAAGAACAAGAGGTTTAGGCAGTGAACTAGACTGACTGAAGGTCTCACCTTAATAGTGGTAGTAGCAGGAATCTAAGTTTAAACTGACTCCAGAGCTCACCTACTTAGAATCTTCTAAGCTTCTGGCCAATTCTAAGGAAGCTGAGCTAGGCTTGAGAGGCAATGAGGTTTGATCATCACCCATGTTTGGGCAGAAGATGGGAAATATGTGAATGGAATTCAAAATTCTAAAGCATGTTGAGATACATAAGTTTTATCCCAGTCCTGGAATACTACAATTCTTAACAGAAAATATATACTTCACCTTCAAATTCAATTCCCAGAGGTTATACTATAGAAAAACATGTTAAAAATGTAACTATAGATATAAATGTTACTTTTATATTTTATATAGTCATGTAAAGAAGGCTAAGGATTATGTGATTAAATTACTAAGTGGGGATTTCGGGGTTCATATGGAGCAGAGATTTCATTAATAGAAAAAAGTGGAATTTTGACTAGTTTCAACAGTCTTCTCCCTGCAACTTGTTTATATTTATTGCTTAATGAACTCCCTTTTTTAGAGAAGACAAAGGGGTTTAAGTCAAAGATAGTGTAATGTCTACATAGTTGTGTATATAGGGGGTATAAAGAGCTTTTGATATAAAAACATGTATTAAATTATTAAACCACTGAGAACAAGTTGTAAATGTGTTTGTGTGGCACCATGCCTCAATTTATTATGCCTGCTGAGGACCACTACTACCAAAGACACATACTTACATAGAGACAGTGAGTAAGAATGAGAGGAGGAGGTCTGTCTCCACACACATTAGACATGGAAGGTGCAATCAGGCATGTTGGGGCTTCATTAGTGACCTGGGTGAATTCTCATGGGTTCTTACAAAATTTCACCATTATCCATAAGAAGACTAATTAGATCTACTAAGAATTTAAGTTACATTTCTTCCCCTGGAAATTATTAAGTAGGATTCCTATGAGCTAAATAAGAAGAATTTCTTGAACTTTGGTAGAGATTGAAATCTTGAAATTTGAACACTGGTAAATAAATTACATTAGTTTTTTCCTCACATTGATCAATTTTGGTTGATGGCTTTCAACCTCATCCCACCCTTTCTCTTCTGTTTTGCAAAATCTTGGAGATAAATAAGTACCCCTTTTTAGTATTTACTTCAAAATTTCCCTTTATCATTCAAAATGTGGATACTTTCTTGAGTTGACTTGAAATGGTTCTTAGCACTTACAAGATCTGCTTCAGTGGTACAATAAGAACAACTTAAAAAATTCATATTCTGGCTAAGTACCAACTAAGTGTCAGGTTTGTGAGTTAGCTCGAGATTCATCAGTGAGCTAACTGGACATGTATTCCTGCCTTTGTGCTGATGTTCCAGTAGAGGAGACTACTGTACTTATCTAAAACGTAAGTGATATGTTTTAGATAGAAGTACACAGTCTATAGAGTTGGAATGTACTGGGTACGGTCATGCGGTCTCAGATTTTTTAAAAAGGGCTGGGAATTTAGCTCAAAGGAAGAATGTTCTTGGGTTCAATTCCCAGTATGGGGTAGGGCGGGGGACGGGGAGAAGAAAAAGAAAGTTGGAATGTGGAAAGTGCTATGGAAGAAGACGAAGGCACTGAAGATTATTAACCTGGGCTTTCAGGGTAGGCCTCTGTGAACAAGTAGCATTCAAGCCAATGAGAAGAGGGTAAGATCATGAACTCCACTGTCCAGAACATCAGAGACTCATCCTCTCACTCAGACTCAAAGCGCTGTGTCCTCACAGGCTGTCTGTGTTTGTGTTTCCTCTCTTCTCCTTTATTCTCATTCCCTGCTCTTGGCCACTTGCCACTTTCCCACCCCAGCCATGTGTCCACCTTGCTCCTCTGGTACCCCTGTTGCTCTTTCCTGTGTTTGACATGTCTTTCCCTAGATATCCATGTGATATCCTCCTCACCTTCTTCATCCTTACGGGCCTGGACCTTTCTTAATCAATCGCTGATAAATTGCAATTCCCCCTCACCCCAACATCCTTATCCCTCTTCTATGTTTTATTTTTCTCAATATACTTATTTATCATCCTCTATCTGGTGATATATAAACTAGTTAAAAATATGTGTGCTGTTTTATCTCCATAATGTCAGCTATTTGAAGGACAGGGATTTCATTTTCATGGATCACAGTATTTCCAATTCCTATTCCAGGACTTGGCAAAGAGAAGGTACTAAAGAATTGTGGAATGCTACTGATGTGCATATTGTGATTATTTACCTACCAAATGGTTTCTTGTGAAGTCCATGATAACAGTTTGCTTTTTAAAACCAAATGGTGCATTAAACTGGGAATTTTGTTTAGATCATTCGTTAAACTTCCTTAAGCTATTACAAAAATACACTTCACCAACACATTTTATAAAGGTTCATCTAAGTAAATTGGAATCAATTGGCTGTGTCTATACACATAAGCCACATAAGAAAATGTGGTAAAAAAGGAGGGGGTGAAATCATCCCCTCCAAAAGTAGAATTAATTAAGTTTTTCAATGTGATATTTCAGTAATAGAACCCTGGTTCCCTCCCAGCTCCTCAGTGGGATCCATTATGTATCTCAGCAAGGAGAGGAACTCGGACATGCAGAAGCCCCCCATGGGAAAGAATGGTTGAGCAATTCACATGCAATACTGCAGACCCAGATTGCTGCTGTGCAGTCTTCTCTCTGTCATTAACTTGCTACAAACCCTTTTAGCCTCCCCATGCCATCACATACCCATCTGCCAGACTCTCATACAGTGAGGGAATGAGCAAATGAGAACTTTTGAGAGAATCCTCAAAAAAAAAAATTATCAAGAACACCACAGTGATCCATCTCTGCATCAGAGAGCAGATGGAAGTCACTGCAACCAGCCAAAAAAAAAAAAAAAAGCCAAAATCCAATGTACACTTCCAGGCTGGCTTAGGTGCAGCATCCTAATCAAAGGGGCCAGTCCTGTGGTTGCTCAGACTGAGTTAATGATAGAAAATGGCCTTTTGGTCCTTGCATCCCAACCGGAGAGATGCTACTACCCAAGTACAGCTTTCCACATTGCATTACTTTGATAGAATTTAGCATTTTTTCTGGCATTTTATGTCTGGAAATATTTTCTCTTTCCTTAGTGGCAATCCAAACACAAAGAGAAATCAACATTTTAAAATTCAGATAAGCGGGAGTTGGTTTACAGTTAGAGATTTTGAGCACACTGCTTTTGTGTGATAATATTTGAAATTTATTTCCACAAGTTATTGCACATTCATTTCTGGAGTTTTCATTGCAGAAAATTGCCAGAAGGAATGGATTTTGTCTTCTTCAGCTGGCAGAACAATTTTCCACCTGTCGCCCAAATATTTGATGAGAAGGATTATGTTGCCGGCTCTGAAAGTTTATACCGTGGATCCTTCCGAAGTGAGAGGGGCTAATGAAACTACACCCTGATATCAGAGTCCAGCTTGCTAAAGTGTCTATGAAGCTGTCGATGGATTTCTGGTGTTTAGGGCAATTTCTGAAAGACTAACTTAAATGACACAAACACACACATGGCTCTGATCATGGAAGTTGGCAAATGATGTTTTTCATCCTTTATGCTGTAACTGTATTCTTCTATTCAGCAAAACTCTTATGGCCTTGCCAAAGATCTGAATTAATTGCCTGAAGTTATTGTTGTTCATCTTCCTGGTAAATGGAACCAAAAAGAAGCAGCAGTGCATAGGTATAGATGAAATAGTCATTTGATTTCAAGTTGAAGTAATTTACTGTCCCCATTGAGTTTTATATTTCTCCATAGTTTGTTAGGTATATAGCCAACAGTCAGAATAATCAACAAAAAACAGATTTCAAAAATCCATGCATAATGGCAGTAACCTTTTAAACTGTCAGAATAAATATAAAACTGTTTTTTCCCTTGTTTCTTCAAACACTTTATGGATATCATAAGTAATAATAATATTGCTGCTGTCAGAAGTGTTTTTCTGAATCATAGATTTTAACATGCCATATCAGAATCCTTCAGTTGGTTCTGAGGAAGAGTAAACTCCTTGGGCTGGTGTTCATATTCCTGGATGCTGAGACCTGCATTTGGCTTTTCTACTCTTATTTTCTGCTCCAAATCAGTCCATCTGAACTGTTGTCCCCTGCATACACCATGCAAATGACTTAATCTCCCACTTTGATTCTTGCCATTTCTCATTATGCTTATTCATTAAATTTTAATTTTGCTTATCCCTCATGACCTAACTCAGATTTTAATCCCTTGAAAATACCAGCTATGAAACAGGCACCAGGAAGTAATACCTTACTTCTGAACTTGAACCATTTCATTGACATTGGTTATGGGTTCCTATCAGTGGCACACACATCTGGATTAAGACAGATTCTGCACTGAAAAGCATTTAGTTGTTGTTAATGTGCAAATAATAGCCATGCTTAAATTAAATTGCCCATTTTCTCCTGAAAATTTGGTCTGATTGCACCAAGTGTTTGTATTTCCACAGCTCATGACACTTGACTTGTCGTTTGGTGGTGGTCCACCAGGAACAGAGTCATACCATTAACTTGAGAGCTTCAGCAGTCTGCTAGAAGCCACTGTGTTGACCATGCACAATCTTCCCTGTATTACATCATTACCCAATGAATGCCAAACAGCATTCACATTGGGGATATGCAATGAACAAGTTGATAGTAAATTCCTCAACTTCCACCCAGCTCTCTGCTACCTCTCTCAAATGTTCCTGTCCTGACCTTCTCCTGGATCAGCCTCTGGGTTCTTTCTTCCCCTTCTGTCCCAGGACAAGTCCTGAAAATGTCTTCATTTCTTATTTTGTGCTTTTCAAGCATAGATGATCCTTCTTGAGTGAGAGGTATTATACAAGTGAATGAGCAATCCTAGGCAGAGCATGCTACATCTTGTTAATTTTATTGATGTGTTAATTTTACTTGAAAATATGCAACACTTCATTGTTGTTTTTTTGTTGTTTATATATGATAAAGCAGTAATGGAAATTTGTCTGAATATTAAGATGAAATAGATGACAGCAGACTCATGTCTTGTGTGTGGCTGTTCTCCTCCCTGGCACCTTTAAGAAATATATATTTATTCTTCTCTGCCAGCAGGCTTATTTTAGTACAAAAATTTAAAAACACTGATTTAAGACTGTGATGTTATCCCGACTTTTTGTAGTTGATAGATTTTGTTTCCTCTCTTTGCCTTCTGTTATGGTTTGTATCTGGAATGTCCCCAGGATCTCATGTATTCAGAGTTGAAGCTTTTGAGGTGTGATTAGATCTTCAGGGCTTTGAACCCATCAGTTAATCCATCAATGGCTGAATGAACTGGTTGGTGTTAGGACCTAGCTGGAGGAAGTAAGTCACTAAGGGTGTGCCTGAAAGGATTATCTTTTTTTTATTGTAAACAAACGGGATACATGTTGTTTCTCTATTTGTACATGGAGTCAAGGCATACCATTTGTGTAATCATAAATTTACATAGGGTAATGTTGTTTGATTCATTCTGTTATTTTTTCCCTTCCCCCCCACTCTTCCCACCCCTCTTTTCCCTCTATACAGTCCTTCCTTCCTCCATTCTTACCACCCTCCTTATCCCTAACCCTAAACTTAACCCTAACCCTAACGCTAACCCCTCCCACCCCCCATTATATGTCCTCATCCACTTATCAGCGAGCTCATTTGTCCTTTAGTTCTTTGAGATTGGCTTATCTCACTTAGCATGATAATCTCCAATTTCATCCATTTGCCTGCAAATGCCATAATTTTATCATTCTTCATGGCAGAGTAATATTCCATTGTATATATATGCCACAGTTTCTTTATCCATTCATCAACTGAAGGGCATCTATGTTGGTTCCACAATCTGGCTATGGTGAATTGAGCAGCAATGAACATTGATGTGGCTGTATCTCTGTAATATGCTGATTTTAAGTCCTTTGGGTATGGGCCAATGAGTGGGATAGCTGGGTCAAATGGTGGTTCCATTCCAAGCTTTCTGAGGAATCTCCATACTGCTTTCCAGAGTGGCTGCACTAATTTGCAACCCCACCAGCAATGTATGAGTGTACCTTTTTCACCACATCCTCGCCAACACCTATTGTTGCTTGTGTTCTTGATAATCACCATTCTAATTGGGGTGAGATGGAATCTTAGGGTGGTTTTGATTTGCATTTCCCTTATTACTAGAGATGTTGAACATTTTTTCATATATCTGTTGATTGCTTGTAGATCGTCTTCTATGAAGTGTCTGTTCATTTCCTTAGCCTATTTGTTGATTGGATTATTTGTATTCTTGGTGTAGAGTTTTTTGAGTTCTTTATATATTCTGGAAATTAGCACTCTATCTGAAGCATGAGTGGCAAAGATATTCTCCCACTCTGTAGGCTCTCTCTTCACATTACTGATAATTTCCTTTGCTGAGAAAAAGCTTTTTAGTTTGAATCTATCCCAGTTGTTGATTCTTGCTTTTATTTCTTGTGCTATGGGAGTCTTGTTAAGGAAGTCTGATCCTAAGCCAACAAGTTGAAGATTTGGACCTACTTTTTCTTCTATAAGATGCAGGGTCTCTGGTCTGATTCTGAGGTCCTTGATCCATTTTGAGTTGAGTTTTGTGTAGGGTGAGATAGGGGTTTAATTTCATTCTATTGCATATGGTTTTCCAGTTTTCCCAGCACCATTTGTTGAAGAGGCTATCTTTTCTCCATTGCATATTTTTGGCCCCTTTGTCTAGTATGAGAAAATTGTGTTTATTTGGGTTTGTGTCCATGTCCTCTGTTCTGTACCATTGATATACCTGTCTATTTTGGTACCAATACCATGCCGTCTTAGCTCTTCCCAACTCTTCCTGCCCCAGCGCCCCCCTCTCTTTCTCTCTCTCTCTCTCTCTCTCTCTCTCACTCTCACTGCTCCCTGGCTTCTTGAGCTGAGCAGCTCCCTTTGCCATGCCCTGCCACCATGATGTTCTGCCTCCCCTCAGTCCCAAAGAAAAGAAACTAGCCAACCAGGGACTGAGACCTCTGCATGGTGAACTACAATAAATCTTTCCTACTTCTAAATCATCATGTACTTAGGTCAGAGCAACAAAACGCAGACTAACATGTGTTCCTTTCTGAGATGTCCCCTTTACTCCTCTTGTCCTCCAAACCAAATATACCTCCACATCTTCAATAATGTTCCTTCCTGTAACTTTTCTGATCAGGATAGCTAGAAGGCTGCATCTATGTAGAAGGCTGCATCTGTGGGCTCTTCATTCACAGATGAAACCAAATACAGACTGAAAATACTCCCAAAAGTTGTATCTGTATTAAATGTGTATAGACATTTTTTCTTTGTCATTATTCCCTTCATAATATAGTATAACAACTATACCAGAACAGTTACATTGTATGTTTTTTAAAGAGATGATTTAATATATGTGAGGATGCAGGCTATGTGCAAATACTCTACCATTATATAAGGGACTTGAGCAACTATGGATTTTGATATTCTCAGGGGTCATAAAACCAATCCTAGAGACACCTGCATGGAATCTCTAGACTCTCATGGAATCTTATTCAAAGAATTTGGGAACCAGATACATGGGTAGAAAAAGGTTGAAAAAAGTACAGATCAATTTCCCTTGCTTATGGGATGACGGTTCTGAAATAATACAAATCTTAACATGGATGGGGACTACTAAAAATAGGCAATATATTTGCTATTGTTCCTTTTGCTTTTAAAGGGAAGGACAAAGGAATGGAAGTGGATAACTGATTAGGATGGCATCATTTACTTGTTAGTGTGCAGACATGTGTTGTTCCAGAACTGCAAGAATGTTCCATTCCCTTGATTTTGGTGTAAGGTTGTAGGACACAGCAGGCTTGCAGAACAGTTCGGCATGAGTACTGTTTTCAGAATTTCACAGAGCATAATTGAAAGTTCACATTTACCCGTGGTGCATTTCTTTGATTTGTCCTGGAACATTTGAAATTCAGTAGGATTATATTGGTAAGAATGGATATCTTAGTCTCTTTACACTGTTATAATAAAATGCTGTATACTAGGTGACTTATAAACAGAAATTTATTTCTTAAAATTCTATAGTCCTAGAAGTACAAGTTAAAAGTACCAGCAGATTTGGGTTCTGATGGATGACTGTTTACTCCCTGTAACCTCCTTTTGAGGAAGGGGCAGGTCAGCTGTCTGGCGCCCCTTTCATAAGGGCTCTAATCTCATGCAGGAATGCTTTCCAGTTATCACCTAATCAACTTCCAAAGGCTTCATCTCCTAATGCCATTGCCCTGGGGCTAGGATTTCAACCTAAGCACTTTAGGTAGACATAAACATTCAGTTCATTGCAATGGATTAATGAGAGAATTTGGTTGTTTTATGATTTTTTTTTTAATACAGAAAAAGAAAGCACATGTTTCCCCACCTTTTACCATGACTATTATTAATTCCTATGTAAGTATTAAGTAGCATTATTTTCCATATTGGTTTGACATATTTTCCACAAGAGGCATAAGCATTGTAGATAATATTGAAGTACCTTTTCTTCCAGACCTCTTTCCATTTTCCATCTCTTTCTCATATTCTTAAAATAGCTCCTCTCAGCAATTAAATATCTTTCTCTTTTATTTTCTATTTTAGCATATGTTTATATATTTGTGAGTAGTATATATTACATTGCTTTATTACATGACTGATTTATAAACATTTACAGAAATGGTATAATATGCACTATATCTCTCTGCAACTTTAATTTTTTCCATGCAACATAGATTGAGACTTGTTCAATGATGGTACAAGATAATCAATGGTTCTTTCTCACTGCAGTATTCAATGAATAAACTTTATTGATTTATTAGTTCTATTAGTAGAAACAGGCACATTGATTTTAATTTTTCTCCAGAAAATATCTAGACTGTAGTTATGCATGTTTTTTTTGACTCGTAGCCTAGTAGAAATTTCTACATGTCTTCAATTATTAAAAAGCATTGGAGAGAATTATTATTTAACAAATGTTGTTTGGTAGAAAGAGTCCTTTAAAACATGGACTCCTAAGGAAGACATGGTCAAATGAATTGAATGTCTTTGATGTGAGTCACCTCTCAGCCTATGATCAGGACTAAATTTAACTCATCTTAAAACTGTTCCTTTCCTTTGAAAAACTACCAGGGTAGTTGTCTACAAATCACTTTGGTTACATATATGTGTCTAGAGTTTGAAAATTTTGAACATTTGACCTAAAATCCATTACAAATATAGCGCCACAGAATAGCTCTTGCTCTCTCTTGAAGTACTGAAGATCAGCTGCTTACCTCTACTGTTAACCTCTTCTCATCTAATATGCTGATTTAAAGGTTTCTTCCTGAAGCCTCAGTGGTGAGAATAATCTCCTCTTTAACCTTTCTTCTAGAGTTTATTTCATATGTATGTGTGTGTGTGTACATGAATGTATGTAAGTGTACATATATATATGAATATATGTGTACATATATGAATATTGTGTATATATGTACATATATAATCAAGACTTTTCAGTCTTATTCCTATCTTAGTTTTTAGACCTTAAACATATATTTAAGATCTTATATTTTTAAATATATGTATAGTTATATATGTGTATATTTAAAACCTTATATTGACTTTCCTTACAAATACTGACAGCATTACCTAACATTTTTTGAACAAGATTTTCTGTATTTATTTTTACACCCTATGAATATATCTTTTCCTTTATTCAGGAAATATGTACTGATTTGTGTCCTTTGGCTCAGCAGGCCTCATACATTTGTAACGTGCCCACATGTGCACAAATGTTATTATTAGGTAACTGGATTGTATCTAGCATGTGGCCCAGAAGTTTGGCTGCTGATACCTATTTATATGTTGTACAGAAGCAGTTTTTGCTATCTATCTAAGCATTTTTTTAGTTGATCCTAAAGGGAGGGGTATGATTAAAGTATATCAGAGGACATATAAAGAATATTCATTGTAGGATTGTTTCCAATTTCAAAACAGAGCAAAAAGTAAACAACCCAGAAGTCCATTGACAGACTATATGAATAAATCATGATATATTCACACAGTAAAACACGACTCTGAAAATGCATGAACTCCAGCCACAAGTGTTGGTAAGGATGAATTTTAAAAGCAATGTTGAGTTCAAAAAAACAATCAGAAGAATATGACTAGCCAATAAACATATGAATAGATGTTCAACATCATTAGCCATTAGTGAAATACAAATCAAAACTGTAATGAGTTCATACACACTGGTATGGCTATAATAAAAAAGACAGGTAATAACTAGTATTAGTGAATACATAGAGGAATCTGAACCCTCATATGTTGCTGGTGGAAATGTAAAATGGTGTTACCACCCTGGAGGACTTTGGCTGTTCCTCAAAGTTAAGCACAGAGTTACTGTATGTCCCACCTTTACTCTTAGGTTACATGTCCAAGAGTAATAGTGACACATTGTTCATGAAAAACATGTTTATGAAAAACATGTTCATGAATATTCACAGTAATATTATATGTAATAGTGGAAATGTCCCAAATGTCCATTAGCTGATGAATGGCTAACCACTAGCAAGTTCACACAATGGAATGTTCCATGACAATATCCTGCCATGTGAATGAACCTTGAAAATACTGTGCTAAGTGAAAGGAGCCAGATGATCACGTTGTACACAATTCCATTACGTGGAAAGTCCAAAATAGGCAAATTCACAGAAACATAAAGTGGATTAATAGTTTCTAGGAGGTAGAGTGGAGAGAAGCAACTTATACTGGGTTCAGGATTTCTTTTAGGGTAATGAAAAATGTTCTAAACTTAGATTGTGGTGATATTTGCACAATTCTATGAATATACTAAAATATAAAATGGTATATCCTAAAACCATTGATTTGTACAGTATAATTTGGTGAATTTCATGCATGTGAATTATCTATCAAAATGCAAAATTCAGAGGAATGCATGTGCACTGCTATAGTTTTTATAAGATTCAAAAGCAGTCAGAAGCAATCAGCTCAGAAGTGTGTTGTCTTGGGTTGTGTGTTCATATGGTAAACCCATAAACATAAAGGAGGGATGCTCTGAAAATAGAAAAAAAAATTCATTCTATATTGATATTTGCTGCCACTGAGATCGAGACAGGAAGGGGGGTCTCATCATAGTATTTCAGATTTAAGGGTACTGGGACTATCCTTTTTTCTTGGGTCAAGTGGTGTGTTTATTTTATGATATTGCTTCATTTCTAATGTTTATAATACATATATTGCTTTAATCAGTGGTTGCTATGAAAAGTCCTATATGCATCAAATACTTTATAATTCCTGTTTGAATGCAGCCTTCTGTACCTTTTGGAGGAGATTGTGCATTTATATCAGGAGAATAGTTTGTGTTCCTACTGGTCATGTTCCCTCAGAGAGACCTGTAGGGAGAGACAAAGGGGATGTCATGAAGAGATGCCCCTTGCTTGGGCAGTGCATTACTGAGTCTTTGGCTTTACCTGTCTACATTAGAATATGAAGAGAATACAATTTTATTTTCTAAAAATAAGGATTTTTTCAATTTCTTCTTTGAGACAGAACAGGTAGAGAAGAAATGGATAAGTGTCTCTTGAAAATCACCAAACTATATCATGTTGGAGAAAGCAAAAATTTTTTTTAATGACAATGAATTTCTGATACCCAACTTATATTATGTTTTCCTACAGTGCAAATGAATACCAGCTTGTAGGACTTTGAATTAAGTCAAATCTTCAGCAAAGTCCTTATATAGTTAGTTGGGTCCTCTAAACTTGTTTTTAGAAAATCATGAAAAAGGACATGTTCCTGGACAGGTTGATCTATGACAGAAGAGAAATGGAACAGATAAAGGGATAATTTAAAAAGTAATAGGGAAAGGCAGGAGCTAAGAAAATGCTCAGCCTTCCAATCTTCAACTCTAAATTCCCTGTTGAGATTACTAGTTGTTTGCTCATCCCTATGACTTCCAGTCTCCAGGGTATCTGTGTTGGTAGAATTCCCTGGAATCCCATTTGAATCCTAAAAGGTAGTTTGACCCTGGGTTGCATTATTATCCTATCTCAGGCATCCTCGTTGACTTCCTTTCTGTTTCTATATGCCCATTTTTTAAAATTATAAAAGTTACATGGTATTTTAAGCAATTACTCTAAGGGTGTTATTCGATCATCTAAATTGGATCTCATCAGCATCTTAATGAACAAACTCTCTTTATCCCAGCCTTAATCAAAATGTTTTTTTTTTTTAAATTAGAGCACTGATCAGCTATCAGACTCTGTGTGTTTCCCTCAGATATTAAACTTAAGATCCTTTGAGAAACAGTCACATGATTGATTGTACATCCAAAATCTTAGATGTCATGACATTGTGCTTCCCCACACTGTACCCAACTCCCCCCATTCATCCTACTATCTTCATATAACATCTACTATTTCAAAAAGTAACATTTACAAATGTTTAGTTTGCTCTGAGAGCATTTTTGAAGTAAATTCTATAACAATGCCTTAGATAACTGGTGTTGTACTTGAATGCCCAAAGTCTGATTTTAGAAACCACTTCTCTAATCAGTTGTGTGCCCACTTGGCGGTAATCTGATCCAAACTCAATTCTCCCAGTCTTTGATGAGCTCTCATGTGGAGCCAAATCTAAATTCCCTCAAAGATAGATGTTTCCCTTGCCCTTTTTTTGATCAGTGGCACCCTCGCAGAACTCCAAGAGCTTGTGAAGATGATTACAATGAGCTTGTGATTTCAACCAGTTCCTGAAATGCCTTGGGATATTTTTACCTTGTGAGCTGTTTATGCAGAGAAGTTTCATCTAGAATGAAAGAAATCTTTTGAGGCAACTTTGGGTTTAAATTTTTCACTTGAATCTTGGATTTATATGGTAGAAAGTACTCTGTTAGAAGATGCTTTTCTAATTGTCCAACTTCAACTCTGCTATTAACTACCTGAGCAAAGGAACACAAGTTTACTTAGAGTCTAGGATTAGTACTCTTCTTAAATTGGTTGGTCTCAGCAGTTAATATGCAGTTTCCAGAAATTTGATCAAAATGCTCAGATCTCTTCTGCTTCTTCCATTACAGACATACCCAGATGTCCATCTAAAGCCTTTTCCTTTAGCATTTTTGTTTAACACAGCAAAATACTGGCTTATATCCTTGCTCTGAATATTTGCTTGGATAATACTGATGAGCAACATTTACTAACTCATGATTATTTTTGATATCTACCAACTTAATTAAATGTAGTAAGTAAATCTACACAATTATTTCTTCCTTCAGCTGCTTTTGTGAGTTTAGACCTAATTTTACCCAGAATTGCAATGGTACTGTTGTGTTGGTTTACTAGAACATTAATTTACAATTAAAAAATGTAGGCATGGAAGGACATTGTTGTATAAGTAGATAATTTTCAAGAAATGATTTTATTATTTTCTAGGAAGTCATATGGATAAAATGCAACCACAGTTTCAGAGCAACTTAAAATTCCTTTTGGAATCTCTCAAATTAGGAATGTATTCTTTCAATTCTATCTTTTTTTTAAAATTGGGCATGAAAGCAATGTGGTACTTCAAAGGTGTTTAGTTAGAACAAAATCCAGTTCAGCTATTTAAAAAGAATATCTTCTTTCCTCTCCCTGTCCTGGAGTGTTCATAAAGAGTCTACCAATATGGTCTGTTATTTTGTGGGTTTCCCAAATATAACTGGCATAATTATCTTCATATTTGGCTCATTAAGCATTACATGCTCCTGTGAGTCACCACAGCGTGACAATGGCCCAGCAGTGGAACGGCTCCCTGAGAAACAGGAAAAGGCACCAATCTGTCTTCGTACTTCTATGGTTAAATCTATCGTTGTCAGTTGAGAAAGCTGCTTTGATGTATAATTAATCTAACTGAAATCTGGTGTGTTCCACTATCTACTAGAAAACTAGTAATCTGCATTTGTGACAGGCCCAGACCTTCAACCAAACCCAGGGTCCACATTTATCTTGAAGGTTTGTGTTGTTCCTTGCAGTCATAGGGAGAGCCGCACATTCTTCAGAAAGTGGCTTCCTGAGTCTTCGGACACTTCAGTTATAATAAGAGCAGAAACTACCTCATCTATCTTGCCTGGTTCCCTTACACAGACTCTGGCTCAGAAACACTTAGCACCTTGGAAGCCAAGTGGGTTCCTAAATGAGTGAATGATTCTGCCAGAGCTGTGGTTGTTTATAATTGTTTTATCTGGGATTAGTATGAGGTGAAGGACTGACTACATTCTTAGGATAAAGTGGAAGATGAGTGAGTTAGTTTTGTTTTTCTATTTTTTTACAATGTTGATGTTCTCATCTCTACAGAATTAAGTCCAAGAATTTTAAAGATTGAGATATGATAGATTCATTTTTTCCCCATACGGAAAAAAAAAAATGCAAAACAAAACTCTGATTTTTCCATCTAGGAAAAGAGAATTAACCAGGAGGAAGAAATGCTTATCTCATTTATATTGGTTTCCTCTGAATATTCAGATACCCTTCCCCCCTACACACACAAAAAGGTATGTGAATACCAGTTTCCTTTGGTAAATGGGATTCTGATACATCTGAGCCTAGATTGGCCTCTGACTCCCAGGCACAGTGTCTCTCTCTCTGGCCCTATCTGTGAATCAGTGTGTATGTGACTGTTTGAGGCCTTTACTTCTGTTTTCATCACATTTTACAATGGAGTTCACTCTGTAGTAGATTGTCACCTAGAAAAAGAATTTTTTTTTTAAAGAAATTAGAGACGTTTATAAATTGCATTGTCATACATTGAATAGTAAAAATTGTCCCCTACCTCTTTTGTTACATGTGTTGGTGTTCCAAATTGATCTTTTTAGGATCTTCCCTTATTCCTTTACCTTGAGTACCTCCAGAGCTCTTCTTTGTCTTGCCAGTGGATGTATAGCAGATGAAGAATCCCTTGTATATTGCAATCCTTGTACTCCAGAGTTTCTGGACTTCTCTTTGTTCCTGCTGCTATGCACAATTTCTATAGACTGGGTGACTTACCAGAAAGTTATCATTCCCTCTTCTGGAATCTGGGAAATCCAAGATCAAGGTGTCAGAAGATTGGGTCTGCTGAGTCCCTTTTCCTGGATTGCAGTGTCCATCTTCTCCTTCAGTCCTCACATAGTAGAGCAAAGGGAGATAGGAAGTTCTCCTGACTTTTTCAATAAGGACACTAATCACATTCATGAAATTTCCACCCTTATGCCCTGATTACCTTCCAAACCTCCACTTCTTAACATCCCATTGGGCATTAGGCTTCCAACATATCTGTATTTTGGGAGGACATGCTTGGTTTATATTAATGATCAATCATGGTTACTGTAACTTCTGGAAACAGTGAGTTGTTGTTATACTTTACATATATTATCATGCATCCAATGGAAAAAATATTCTAAGTCTCATTTGCCTTTGCAGTTTTCCATTCCAGAAATTGTGTTATCAGGATAAAATGGTAATACATCTTATAGCTAGGATTTTTTTCCAATGAGGAGTGTATCATATCTTTGTTGGCTTTCTCTCATGCTGTTGTGTCCATGTCTATACATGATGTTAATTTTAAACATTGTCTAAACACTGATTTGTTAAGTCTTGTCATTATATTGTCTTCATATATAGGCACCAAGTGTGCTTTATTCCTAATTTGTCATTATGATATATATTCTATCCCTAATGTGAAGACAACAATGAGCTCCTTCATTGGTCTTCAGTTGAAGAGACCAATGACCGGTGACTCTATATTAACTTAAAGATCATTACAAATATATGCTTTCACATTCACATAAAACCATACTTGAAATATATCCAGTCCCATTTTTAAGATACCAGAAAAGTCTGTCTTGAAATTTTGCAATGTCTTTGTTTCTCTAAACTAATGTTTGGGATAGTCACAGAAACTATATTTCACCAGAAGAGCACTGGAGTCAAAATTATTTTAATCAATATTTGGGCCACCAGAAAAAACAATTCTGAGAGACAAGAGAAATAATTCATAGTGTAATGACACTAGCATTTATTACTTTCTTTCCTATTCTATCCCTACTTGCCTAACATGAAAACTTTAGTACTCCCTGGACTCCCCACATATTTACTCTGCAAGTCACCTCTAAGATGTTAGGGAATATTTCATTCTCCTAGGGCACATTGACCCATTCCCATTTGACTGATGGTTTAATATCTTCCTCCAAAGTACCAACTAGTGTTGTTTTTTTTTTTTTTCTTTTAATTTCTAAAACCGTTCAGTAGTAATACAGGTCATTACCAATCTCCTGACCTAGAACCTACGTGCCACCAAAATTAAGTGCTTGCTATAAGTCATAGATTCATGCAAGCTACCCACCTGTTGATGACAAATAGCAAACTGTAATGACCTAGCCATATGCACATGATTGTCTGATTCACATTTATTTGTAAGTGGAGGTTGGCTGCTGAGATGGCTAAATAATTAAATCACATAATAGAGTTAAGCTTACTCTATGGGAGTACCCTCCCATTGTTCTTGCCAACAATGTGCAGATCAGGATTCACCCCTGTGCAATTAAACTACTCAAGTATGCTTTTTTGTTGTTGTTCTTTTTTCTTTCTTTTTTGTTTTCTGTGCTTTTTTTTTGAAGTGCTCTTTTTTTATTGTCACTTTTCAAGGTATAACATCAGGTCCTTAAATGATATACATAAAGCTCTTTACCGAACCCAGTGTAGCAAAGGCCAGTAGAACACCTGGGTCCCAAAATTGGTCACTGGATTATTAGCTCAGATATTTCTTTGTAAGGAAAAAGTATGTAAAATGTTCAGGCATTCCCTGAGTAGACTGGGCTCTTATTCTGCAGTTTCTCTTTCACAAAACCCCCCAATAATCAACAGGATATAATTCTACCTCTCTATTTCATCCTTCACCATCCGTGCATGTCTTAACTTACCTTTAATAATTAACAGTAATGCCTTTTATAGATCCAGTGCCTGTTGTATGGCATTTCCTATCATAGTTCATTTGCAGCTGCCTGCTGGAAGGTACACAATAGCCTTGTACTCCTATATTATTATCTCTTCTTCTGAAAGGAGGCTAGATATCTTCCTATGATTTCATAGCCAATTAGCAAAAGAATATGGATTTGAATCTAGGTCCATCTGACTCCGGAGTCCACATTTGTTCCCTTTTTATCAAGACTGCCTCTTGATAAAAAGATCTCAGGTGGAACAATATTTTGTGCTTCCAGTACTGCTTGGTATAAATCTGTTTCTGACAGTGTGTAGCATCTTCTCTAAGGAGGATAAAGAAATTAAGTCCCCCTCTATTGTACAGGTTCCACATCCCAATCAGATAACTGTCAAATCAAATCAGGACACAGCTTCAATTGCTGGACACCAGTGCCATGTGGTGTATCGTCAGTCTTTACTAAATACCACATCCCAGCAGGCTCAACTAAATCTGTGTATTAGGAAAAATAACAAAGGAATTAAGGGATTTCATATAGGCATCAAAACTTCATCCATATATCAACATTTTATGTGATTTTCAGAGGAAGGATTTTGTTGTGCAAAGAAGGTCATCTCATTAAGAAATGCAAGACAAATCCTGTTCCTTTTGCCTTTCTTTATGAATTTTCCATGTAAAATATTGATTTTAAAAAGCAGATGTATATATTCTTCCCTGCATAAAACCATCTTTTGTCTAGAGCTATCCATTCTATTCAAAATTCTGTTGCATTTGGAATAGTGAAACTGATCTCTTGATTACTGCAACTGAATTAATGAATTGGAAGAAATAATAAGTCAAGTGAAACTATTATCATTTAAGCCCTTGACTAAAACAATGGAATCTATACATTTCAGTTGATTTACTTCTTTTTATATATGATAGAGCTTCATTCTCCTTAAAGCTCTGTCAACATAACATTTGGATGATGAACTGTGATTAAGCAATGGAAATGAAGGTAAATGAAAATAATTGATACATATTTTAATATTTAATGTTGCTAGTACTCAAGAAGTATCTATTAAACAATTAATAGTTCTTTAATGCACCAATTAAAACATATCCCAAAAAGATTATGTTTAAAGCTGGTGAGGATAAGGAAAACTGGTAAATCCCTATCATGCTAGTGCCTATGTGAATTTACATACTCTTTTTGGAAATAAATTTAGCAGTGTGTCCTTTGCTCTCAGTATATCTTATTGCCAAGATCATGGTCACAAAGTTTCAACATGGCTTCATTTATTTATTTATTTATTATTTTTAAAGTTTATTCAAGGAACTTGCATTGAGTCTCAGAGCTGTTTAGCCACTGGGGATATAAATAATGAACAAGATTCTCATATCTGTTGCTTTTGTGGAACCTACAGTCTAGAAGAAGGTGCATTGATATACATTAATAATTAAATAGTAGTACAAAGTATTATGGAAGGGCAAAGAGGAATGTAACCAACAAGGAATTTTTGAAGTTCAGGTAGGGCTTCACATAAAAAACAGCGGGTTAGCTGAAACTTAAAGATGTGAATGGGCTCTAAGCAAAAGAGGGGGAAATTTATCTTATGGGTAAAAGGAAAAGCAGGGGTGCAGTCTGAAGGTAAAGAGTGCTGAGAGCCCTGAAAGCTTTAAGAGATAGTCCCTAAAGCTACCAGCTAGTGAAGTGATTAGCTATGAAGCTAGAGGTATAAGCAGGAACCTGTTCATAGAAGGCATGATCAGTCTTCTTAAAACATGGGGAAGTTATCAGAAGGATAAAAGCATTTTAAGCCAGAAGGACAATTTTGAATTGCATTTTAGAAAATTCATTGTAAATTGCAGCATAAACAAGGAGTCAAAGGGAGACAAGCAAAAATTATAGCTGAAGACAGGAACAGTGGTAGTATTGGAGAAGAATGACGATGACCAAGAGAGGCATAGAAGTGTGTTAGTCAGTCTTCCGTTGCTGTTACGGGGATACCTGAAAAGAATAACTTAGAGAAGAAAAAGTTCATTTGGGGCTCACAGTTTTAGAGGTCTTAGTGCATCGTCAGTGGGCTCCATAGTTCTAGGACTGAGGTGAGGCAGAACATCATGGTAGAAGGACATGGTCAGTGAGGAGCCAGGGAAAAAGTATAGCCCCCAAGGGCAGCAATCTACTTCCTCCAGACATGCCCCATCTGCCTATAGTTAGCAATTTGCTCAAATTTAATACATTAATAGATTAATCTACTGATTAGGTTACAGTGTTCACAATTTTATCTCACCTCTGAACATTCCTGCATTGTCTAACACATGAGTTTTTGAGGGGATAACCCATATAAAAATCATAACAATAGGAATGAGAATGAGAGCAGATGTAGAGTTTGAAAGAATATTTAGGGGATAATCAATATGATTTAATTAAAAAATTGAATGTAGGGGTTGAATGGGGGGAGGAGTAGATGATACTCAGGTTCTAGAATCATTCTTAGGTCAAAGTCATACCTAGGCCAAAGCCATACCTAAGCCAAAGCATGAGTATGAGAGGCTAGGCAGTAAGTTCTTCAGGCATGTTGTTTGAGGATATTTGGGATGTTTTCATGAATATGCCAGGAAACAGTTTAACGTGTGGATTTGAAGCTCTGGAGTGATAACTGAAAAGTTTATAAATTTGCATATAATCAAAGTATAGATGATAAATGGAGAATTTTATCAATGAAAGCTGAAATTTGGGTATAACTAAGTTTTAAATAGTAAGGAGATAATGAAATCATCACTGACATAACTACTCTTAGATAACCATTTAATACTAGTTTTATGAAATATTAATAATACCATGACAAACTAAGAACAGATTCCAAATATATGTGTACCCAGGGTACACAGGTCAAAATATTAAGACTACATATGAAAAAGATACTGGAATGCAATATATCAAATTGTTATTAGTTCTGTTTTTTGGGAATTTGGAGACAATGGGTAACAATTTTTAACACATTTTTATTTTTGTATAATTTAGTTTCTTATAAGTCATAATGTTAAATACTTAGATCATAAAATGTTAATGAGTATATTTTTAGTTTTACTTGATTTTTATTAAAATGTTTGCAAGTTCCAAGTCCATCATAAAAGGTAATTTAACAAGATTGTTTTCCAGGTAAAATTTCTCAATAACATAAAATTTAGTTTTAAATTTAATATTTTGTGTCTCATCAAAACAAAGCAACATTGTGGAATGGAAAAAATACTGTTAAAAATGTCAGTACAAAGGTTTTTACCCTGAATCTACACCTCCTAACTCTTTCCCAAGTGTCATAGCTCAGAGGGCCTGGAGAACTTTGAAAACAAGAGAGTTCCAGATTTTATCTCAGGTGACCTCCCACTCTGTTTTTGCCTGTGTCCATGTCACATACAAAAAATTCTTTCTAACCCTGTTCCAGTCAATTCAGCCTGTATTTAAATTTTGAGAAATGGTCAATCTCAGTTTTTAAAATGTGACCTGACATCTAATAGAAGAGTATTTATTTTAAGGGGAATTTTATGTTTGCTTTTTATATTTCTGTTTTCCCCTTTTGTTTCTTCTTTTTTGTCATAAAATGATTGAAAGCCCCTGCTGTATTAGTGTGCAGAGCATAAAACACAAAGTTCTTCCCGAAAGGTAATTTTCCAAGAATGAAAAATAAGAGAATGGTGTTTGATTGTTTGGTTTTCTGTCATTCAGTGTTGCATTAAAACAACCATTTTTCCATAACTATGAATGGCCTCGCTCTTGAAAACTGTCAGTTACAAATGAAAAGCGATAACACTTTGAAAGCAAAGCGTTTCCCAATTCCCAGACGGTTTTTCAGATGAACTTGAACACTAGTCAGTTGTACCCATTGACACACAAATGTATCCATTGTTGGGGGAAAGATTGGACAATTTATAAACTTCATCCCATACACTCTTATCACCAACATATACTCTTATTTTTCCATTTTTAAATGAATAAATTTTATAAATCTTTGATTTAATTACCTTTCTTTTTTTTTTCTGTAGGGCATATTTGTTGTTTGCTTCTTTCCTCATTCATAGATTTTTAAGACTCCACTGTTAGCATTTTGTCTGTGTTCTGTAACTATTTTTAGTTTGTGAGCTCCTAAGGAAAGTTAACTATGTCTTAGTCATGGTTCCATACCCAGTACCTAGAATACTATCTAATCTTAGTAACTACATACATATGTCTGTTAAGAATACATATTATAGCTCTGTGCAGTGGCACACTCCTGTAATCCCAGTGACCCAGGAGGCTGAGGCAGAAGGATCAATTATATATTTAATTGAATATTTTAAATTAAATTGTGATAATTTGGGGAATAATAATATGCTCTTGTAAGCTATACTGAATTTTGGAGTTCTTTGTTTCAAGATTTAATAATGACCCTTACAGTTTCTTTGAATGTACTGTAAGCATTGCTTACATCTTTCATCATGTAGAATTTAAGATCTGCTCAATGAAATAATGTCCTTGACTGACAATATATAAAATCAGCACAGGTAAGGTGAACTATGAAAATCTGGTGATACAAAATATTTCCACAAAATATTTCCATCTTTATTAAGAGGTTGGAAAGGAGGCAAATTAGTTTCCTGATCAAAAAATAAAACTTAAAAAAGAACATTTATTGGGGCCTAAGGAAAGAGTCTGTTTCATAAATTGTATTAACTAGTTGTTATGTAAACTTCTGACTGTTGTTCTGCATTAAATGGGTACAATGCATCCGGTATCTAATTAAGTAACCATATGGAGACGTCACATTTACATAAACAAAATAAAAAACCCAGACCTATTGTGTTGTCTTTTAGATTATGTAACGTGTTTTCTTTGGTATGACTTTCTCCTCTGACTTACATATTGGTATGGATCAGCTATGCTCACAAATCATGAATGGAATTTAAAGAGCTATTTATAAGGTACCTTACTTCATTTAAATATCAGAGAGAGGGGCCCTGGGATATTATGAAATCTCCTAAGTGTAATTACTACTTGCCTAAGAAAGTCAATAGCTTTGGGATCCGGCCAACAGGAAATTCAGTGTGTTTCCATCGCCCTGCTTTGCAGGGTAGCCATGTGCCTGGTATGTGGTGTAACAATTTGCTATATGTGTACTAGTTAAGTGCTTTGCTGCTTGTTTTCAGAGTTCTTAACCTAAAAGAATTTTACTAACATCTCTATAGGTAGCAAAGAAGATTAAAAAAAAATGTGTAAACAGCAGTTCATATCACAGGGACTGAGAAGAATATGATAATAGTAAGCACAAAATCAAAATATAAGTCTTAGGAAAAGAAGCTTGGGAATTTGAAATCATAGGGATCAAAATTATAAGTCTCTTCTATTTATGCTATAGTTTATGATGAAAGTGGTGGTAGTGGTAGCACATGATATTTATGTAGCATTTAATCATTTGCTACATTTCTTAGATATATTATCTCATTTTAACATCACAAAATACTAGCAGATTTTAGTCATCTGTCTTTATAGGTAAGGAAAACAGGCCCTCAAGGTCAGGTGCCAAATGTAAGGTCACAGTGAACCAGACTTTGTCTGGGGATTTGATTCTAAAGTTCTTCTGTGTCACGAGATTGAGTGTTTGCATTATTTTGTGGTTGCTGGTCACACTTTGAAACAAATACCATTATAGTGAAAATACAAGCATACTCTGGAGAGAGGAGATAGAGAAAAAAAAAAGTGCATTTAAGTGTTGTGTCCTCCCTAGAAAAAGATACAAGTTTAACTTAGAACTACTCAAAACCTTTTGAAGCACAACTTTACTCCTCATATCAGCCCATGGGTGGTATTCCAAGTTTTGGTGAATCCCAATTTGTGGTAACTATGACACACAATGTGTCCATTTCCATTACTTATTTAATATACCAAGTTGTCAATATCAATTTTTTTTGTGGTTAAAAGGGAAGGAATGACAATGTTTCTGTCCCCATCCTCCCCCCCCCCCTTTTTTTTGCAGAGGTTCACTATCTTCTGTTATAGTCCCTGTGTTTTAGTTGAAGGTGTGGTCACTCAATATTCCTGCTTAAAAAGGAATATGGGTTTCCAAATGATACCTTGAAAAATCCTCTTTTCAAATAGCAACTCTTCTTTGACTTCTTCCATTTCTATTTTTGATTAAACTCAGGACCTTAAACATGCCAGGCAAGTATTCTACCACTGATCTACACTCCGTTCCCTGCATTTATTTCTAACTTTGGTGAGGATGCCTCGTAAGTTGAATAGAGTTGTTTGAGTACTTGCTGTTCTTTTGAAAATATTTATTTTTCAAAAGCTTCTCTGGGATGTGTCCATAACAACCACTCTGTCCTGTCCTCACAGGCCAGCTGACAGGGTAACTGAATGATCTTTAAGACAAATGTCATATTTAATGGAAATGGTGAGATGCCATGCAGATAATGTATCCTTTTATTTCATTTTCTTTCAGTTTTATGAACTGCAAGCAGACACTCACTAAATCACAGTAGCAGGCTTGCAGTTTCTGTCATCTGAATGAAAATGGAATTGTGAGCTGGTTAGTCAGATACTTGTGTTCAAATTCTGAGTCCACCCTCTACTAGACTAGACATACAATCCAAGTATTTCCTCAAATGCAAAATGGGATGTTTCAATACTGGCCTGGGAGCGTCACCATTAAGCTTAAATGATTGAATCTAGGTAGAGGTCTATTGCATGACCTGTACCAAGCAGTAAGTGGAAGTTCTTACTTGTACTTATTGCTGGCAGAGTGTTCACATTCCTTAACTTACCAAAACCCTTTCCTTAAATGCTGTTGGCATTGGGATGAAGCTTAGAGATCTGGCTTTCTTTAAGGAGAAAGATTCATCTGCATCCATGAGGAATGGTTCTTGCCACAAATAGCAGAAAAATCTGACAATCAGTCATTTTAAGTGAATAGGGATTTGTTAAAAGCCATCTACTACCATGTGGGATGGGTGTCTCCTGGTGTTGGTTCTGGTTCTCAGCCATGTCACTGTGGGACTTCAACAGTGAGGGACTGGACGGTTCCTTCTGCACTTTTCCTCATGACCTTCCCTAGTTAAGGAACACAGGGACAGTAGCACCCACACCTTTAATCAGGGAAATAAGAGCTTTTGTGCAAGTGTCTGTTTTATGACTCAGTGGCTAGATGAGTGACACTTTACCATGCCCACCCCCAAGGATGTCACCTGAGTCCTGTGACTTTTCCAGAATCTCCTGTAGAAGTGATGTGGAAGAAGGCGGTTGGGTAGCCTTTGTCACTAGCATTTGTCACACGAGATCTTAAAACTGTTATCTGAATTATAAAGTAATTGTAAATGTATTGAGATTACAATTTACCTGGGAGCAGAAAAGCATTCTTGCAGTCTCCCATAAAAGTATTTATTCAAGTAAATGACCTTTCCCCGCTTCGACTCCCTTCTGATCAACAGAAATCTGTCAGCAACTTCAAGCCTCTAAAATGGTGCCCATGGCAGCACCTATTCCTCTGTTTTCTTCCCTTCCCTTTCCTTGAAGAATTTCCTAAGAATTTCCTGAAGAATTCAGTTCCAAACCACTAGGTAGAGCTGAGCATGATGGGCATGGATGGTGAGAGGGAGAAGGTGTCCTGGCCCTGTGGGTCAGGAAGGAGTATTCTGAAGAGGCAGCCTGCTGGGGAATCCAGCCTCCTGACTGTGAGGAATCCAACCTCAGACTGGGTGTTGCTGTCCCAGGATTAGAGCTTGACCCCATGGGTGAGTGGGGAGAAGGGGAATTCCCTGGAAAGATAGCATTAGATAAATGTCACTCCGAACACTTCACTATGCAAAGCAAAAACAGAGAAAATATCTCATGGGTCTTTTCCAACTTATCTCCTTTATTTGTTGGAAGGATGCAGTTAAAAGATAATATGTATAAAAATATACATATAATCTCTCACCTTCTCCCTGCAATTCTAATAAATCATTTTCCTTTGTTTCTTGTTTTCATGGATCCCAGCCTTTTATGTATGCATGGTTTTGACATTGCTTCAATAATAATTAAGATAAAATGTTCCATTCTACTTTTTTCTTTCTCTCCTCTGAACATTAAGATTGATTGACTCTTAAGGAAGGTCCTTGGGCAGCCAGGACACTTACCCTCAGACTTTTTCATTCGTCTCTCCTGCATACTTTATCTAAAAGGCATTAATAAAATGGCAAGAGGGTAAACTAATTGCTTTTAGATCTGTTTTGTGATTTGGATAGTTAAAACTTGATTTATTGTGTAATCTACTGCCTGTGTTTTTTTGCCATTTTATTTATAATGGATAAATGTGCTCTTGTTATTAACTTAGAGCTTATGACTCCTTTCTCACCCCCTCCCTTTTCAGATAGTTACTTCAGACACATGCATATGCATTCCTACCTGTTAAGCAAAAATGCATCTATCAAAATTTATGTCTGCTCACTCAGGCTACCTTTCTAGGTTCAGGTATACTGTGTAAGCTTTATCAGGTGACCCTCTAATGCAGTAATGAATTACTTTGGTTGTAGCTCAAGCCCCAGGTGGGTGTGTGAGCTTTTGATGCCCACATAAAATCTTTTAATACCTTTGTCATTTCCTCTAATGCATGGGTTTACAGATCTTGTAGGGACTTGGTATTTATCAAAGATGGAAACTGGTATGAGCATCAGTAATAAAATAAATTAATAAACATTTTACAAAGTCCATTGTAAACAAATTTAATGTATTAAAACACCCCCCCTCTTGTAATTCTATGATGAAATTGCTCTTACTCCTGGTGACATATATACATTTTATTTTCTGAGTGACTTTATTGTAATTTTATGAAATAAACTCTTTGTCCTTACCTTTTAGTGTACTTGCTTTATGATATTTTTTGATGCTTTCAATTGCTTACACATGAGTTAGTTTTTCCATTGCAAATGGAAGGCTTATAGTCCCTTAAGCTCTTTGTTATTTGAGGCTGGTTTTTTCCCCTTAACATGTATTTAATGGGGAGAAAATCTTGTTTGGGAGAATCAAGGTATTATTATGTTTAATTCATTGCAGTGGCAAATCCTGCTTGTGTGTTTCCTATGGTAAGGAGACTTTTCATAACTCAGTGTCTTTTATTTTCTTCATTATATAAAATGCATGTTAAAGTCCATGCTTCCTGCTCAACCTTTGTTTTTTAGTATTTGGGAATTCTTCCTAAATGTTCTTAAAGCAGAATATTACCCCTAAAATTAGTGAATTACGTTTACCTTTGACAGTGCTTACTGATTTGAGTTGTTGATTTAAGTATGAATAGTAAACTCTGTTCTAATGTCATTGATGGCATACAGAAAGCCAAGCTGGGACACAGGCTCTGTCCTGGGAGTTGGATCTGATGGTTAGGATTGTTCTTCCAGTAGTTCACTAGGTGACTTTCCTCAGTTTAGGTTTGAACATTGATTTGGTTTAAAGACCTTTCCATAGCTTAGTTGATCTTGGTATTAAGATTTTGCTTTCTTTGTTCTTTTAGTGGGATGGCCTTTGGAAGTCACAGAATACTTGTTCTGGTGGTCTCCTCGATGCTCAGCACTCACACCCCTCTATCCCTGATCCTGTGGTGTTTCCAGGGACTTTAGTCTTTGCTAAATGTAGAGAAGAGGCAGGAAGCAAAATCTTGGCTCTGACGTTTTCCTTTTAATAATGCTCTGTTGATTCTCTGAGGTCAGGGAGACCCCTATCTGTGCCTTCCCTTTGAACAGATATCATCATAGCTGCTAACTACAACTATTTTAGTAGTGTGTTTTAGTTCTCAGCCTTGGTTAGTGCAATCCATAGTGTGTGATGTTGACATGCTGGGGGCAGAGAGTGGGCTAAAAGCAAAAAGAATGAACTCACATTCATTTTGAAGAGGCAGTAAGTTAGTGAGTTATCCAAATAGTATGTCAGATAATTCAGTTTCATAGTTTTGTTTTGTTTTGTTTTGTTTTGTTTTTAAGGAGACAGTTTTGAATTTGAGGAGCTATCTTCTAATTGAGTACCCTCCACCATCATCACCATTGTTCACTCAAATGTGGGAGAACAATATCAACTCTCCTCATTTTTTCAAGGTTTTGAGACAGTTTGCTATCTTCATTGATTCTTCTGAGATGATGACTTACCAACGTGAATTTGAGGTTAAACCAACCCCACAAATATTTATCTCAGTTCTTCCTATAACACTTAGATTCAAAACTGAAGTTTTAGGGTTCTCATAGCCATTATTTTCATTTGTCCAACAGACAAGGTATGTCCACCTGAAGGCACCATATTATGCTGCCTCAGCTTCTAGAAAATTTTCACCTATGCCAGTCTTTCAGGCATATCATACTAACATGATGAGTTTTCCAGCCTATGTTACTAAAGATGGTGTGAGTTCAATACTGTGTTCTCATTTATAAACTCAGTTTAAGCTGTGTTCTGATGTTCTCTTCAATTTTGTAGGAACCGACAATGGAGAAGTTCTTCCTGAATCCATCCCATCAGCTCCAGGGACACTGCCTCATTTCATAGAGGAGCCAGACGATGCTTATATTATCAAGAGCAACCCTATTGCACTCAGGTGCAAAGCAAGGCCAGCCATGCAGATATTCTTCAAGTGCAATGGCGAGTGGGTTCATCAAAATGAACACGTCTCCGAGGAGAGCCTGGATGAGAGTTCAGGTAAGAGTGCAGAGCTTTCTGAGGACTCCATGACAGCTCCCCACTTCCCCCATGCTGCCATGTGTGGGAAAGACTGGAGACCACCTGCCATCACTTTATTTGAATGAATGTATATTAACATCATCCCAGACACTGAAGATGAAGTCTTACATTTAAATGATTCCACAGCTCCTTTGATAGACTATCCCAATATGCTGCAGAGGCATTTTTCTTGCTTTATGTATCTTTCATAGCTTTCAACATTTAACATTGGATGGAAGTTAATATTTTCATTGGAATATTAACTTTAGTTTCTGTTTTCTTCTTATGAATTCTAAATATTTTGAGACAAATATTAAATCTTTCATTAAACACATTTTTAATCACCAAATTTTAATTTCTTTTAGTGGTTCCTCCTATATATTACTCTTGTGTACTTTATTATCCACAGTTGGTAGCTTTTGAGTACTCTTAAAGGTTTTTTGATTACTGTGTATTGACAGATCCCAAATTAGATCCTATATTCTAGCAGGATCTCTGATATGAAAGAATTTCAGGACCATCTTTATTAATAGTTTGGCTGATATTATACTGGCTTATGTTTATTGTATTCACAAAAAACAAGGCCTTATCTAAGCATTTGGTAGACATCTCACTCAGTCTTTACAGCAGCCTATTGGAGTACGTAATGCTATTATTACCTTCTTATATACAGAGAAACCACCACAATTTAAGTAAATTAAGTGCTTGTGATGGATCTTAGTATAAGATGGTTTGACTAAAAACTTTCAGAAATTATAATTTTTATCATTTAGTATGTAGCATAAATAATACATACTTTTGAACTTTGGTCCCTCAAACCAGATCCAGTCTGGTCTCAGCCTAGATTATTGACTTTATTAGTTCAGTTTGGTCACCACACTAGATATTAGGCTTTGAACAAGTCAGAAAACGTCAGTATCATTAGAAAGTCTTAAGTGAGCTCAGAGTATTAACACCATACCAATAAGTTCCGGTGTATTGGGCTAGGTCTTTCAGAGAATTCAAAGATAGTCAAGATGCAGCTCATGTAGGTGGGCTTTACAGCTATGGAAAAAGTCAAGCAAATATGACTAGTATAAATGAAGTTAGGATAAATGTCTGAATAGAGGAATGTGGTGCTGCAGAGGATTAAAAGAAAAGATCACATCTACCAGAACTGTTAGGAAAAGTGTTGTAAAAATGCATTTGAAAGGGACATTGATGAATGAAGAATCCAAACAGGTATAACTGGTGCTACACTGTGTGGAGGGGAGAAGAGTGCCAGTGGTTTGAAGTCCACGAATGTTAACTAATCAGAGAAAGCTAAGTATGTGTTCAGCAAGAAATTTGTTTTGGTTGAAATATAAAATTAATGTAGTAGAATAGCAGCTGACAGCTAGAAAATTTAGTTAAATTAATGGCATGGAAGGCCTCCAATGCCAGAGTGAGGAGTTCTTTACTTAATTTTATGGACGTGCTGATGGTGACCAAGAGTGATTGTATTGTTTTGTGAGAGTGTGAGGGCTGAAGTTATGCTTCGGAGGTTGAATTTTGCAGAAGTGTCCGGAATGGGAAGGAGAAGGAAGAATGAGGAAATTAGATATGGAGAGCTCAGATGAGAAGAGGGAAGGTCTGTTTCTGGAATAATGGCCACAGATGTAGGAAGTAGATGCCTGGTATAAGGAACACGTTAATACACATTGATATAAGACTATTTAATAACAGGACTTTATAGCTGACTGAGTGAATGAAGACAGGGGAGGAATAAAATTTAAACTATTACTCGAAGGGGAGTGCAATTAATAGGGATAATTAAATCAGCAAGAAAAGAAATCTGAGATCATTGTTTGAACTAACTGAGCTTCAAATGCTTATGGAATCTAAAGAAGAGATACATTTGTAGAAATTGGCAGAATGCAGAGACAAAGAGAAGAATGAAGCCAGGGAGATGAGGGGCTAGTATAAGAGAAGGGCTCATATGAAAAGGAAAATCATCTAGACACATGTTCTTCAGGAGCAAGGGAGGAGAATATCTGCATCTAAGGAAGAAGGAACTCTAAGAGTAGACTGAGTTCTAGAGTAAAGAGAAACTGTTCAAAATCATATTCAGCTTACACTCTGTCTCTGCCTAGAAGTCAGTAAAGGAAAGGGTAAAGAACTAAACATTTTATACTTTTTATACACATGCAGAGTGCTAATCATTATACAGTTTGAGCTAATTTGGAACTGCAGTAGAAATACAAAAGTTTGAAGATACAGCCCTATCACAATTCCCCCATTCATTTAGGATTGGAACTAGAGTTATATGAGGAATTTAAAAAGGTACCTGTCTTGGAGATATTGTTCCTCAGACCCCAGCTTGCTTAGAGTGTTGGAATCCAAATGTGAGAACTGCAAGGAATCCTAGTGATAACCTAGCAGTCTTATTTTATACCTTAAAAATTCTGAGATCTACAGGTACAACTAATTCATAGTCTAGAAACCATAGCTGCTTATGTCAACTTTGGGTATATTCTTTTGACGTCACAAACCATTTTTCTCTACAGATTCACGTTCTCCTTCTAATTAAAACACCCACAAGTTCTCTTCTTCATATAAATTTGGATTTCAACACATCATCTTCTATCATGAATCTGTTTAGGGTTTCAGTTCCCCAAGTGCATAGCACTGCGTGCATTTCATTAGGATTTCTTTATTTCTTTATTTTCTATTTTTTTTCCTGTTTCTGCCATCTCTGTAAGGACGATTCCTTATCCATATCATGTTTCTGGCATGGTTAGACAAAAATTAATTTCATTCAGAGGTGTAGAGACATTTCCGGGATTACAGGAAAACTTTCCTTCTTGAAAGGATTTGGCGTAATCAAGGAAAAAGAAGAAAACAAATTGAGTCTTGGGGCTAGACAAGCTTCTGACTTTGGGCTCCAAGTTGGGATCTAGACTGTACCTGGTTGGATAAATTTGGTTGTGAGAGAGGCTGAGTTGGAAACAATAGTAGTCTCACCTATCTTAGCTTGGAAATTTGACAGGAGGACTTTGAAACTTGGGAGAGGATAACAAAGGGAACAGAATCTACCATGTAAAGAGTAGCCTACACAACAATGGGAGAATGTGAAAGGTTGATGTATCTTATACTCATTTAACCCAACCGGAAAAGACACACATACCAGTGGCTCTGTGGGACCCCTTGATTGATTCTCAAATGTCTGTGTCCTAGATTTTGCCTAGTCATGAACTCAAAATAGCAAATCCCATTGGGTAAACTGCTCTAAATGAAAGGAAGAACATTGAAAAACTATCAGTCTTATTTTTTATACCGCAGCTAGAAAATCTTATTATATCATTCTCATTTAAAGTCCTCTTGATAAATATTGTAAGCCAATTTAACAGTACACCCTCTTGTAATTTCACAGCATTCTGTTTTGTTATTATTTCCCCCTTTTAATTCCCATAGCATTGCTAGGCAACTCCATGTCTTGCAGAGAGCATTGTTGATTATATTCTCTACTTCCAAGTAAAAGTCTCCACTTTTTTCTCTCTTTTTTTAAGGCCAACAAAAGTTAGATATTTCAAAGGAACTGGGTAGGACAAAAAATTCATAAATGACAATCAGAAGAGATTATATACCAACTTTTTAAATGCTGTTGGAAAATGAATTTAAATTTTAAGTTACCTTTTGAAAAGAATTTAATAAGCACAACCTTTTCTTCCAAGTCATTTTGATTGAATCAATAAGAAAGAAATGTCTCTCCCTAAACAGTTTTCTTCTGTGTAGTTAATGAAAATCACTGTCTACTGCACACTGCAATTATGTTTCCTAAGCTCTGTATTAATAGTGGAATAGTGGAAACAGGAGCAAGATGAGTGGAGATATTTTACCCCAAACCAATACATAAGTGCAATTAAGGTTGGAAACAAATTGTCCTCAGGTATTGAAAAATAGATGCATTACCTCCCTTGGGTTCTCCAGTGTGGAGCTAGAGAATACTGCTTGACTACCTTTACAGACTTAATGGCTTTTGATTGGATCTGTAAAATAATTCCTGTGAGTCCAGGACTGAATGACACTAAGAGGCCAAGGACAGTAGAACCACACTTGGCCAGAGAAAAGTATTGTCTATATATATTTTAAGTCCCATTCGAAGTAACTGCTTATGTCTCTTGGACAACATAGTCTCCATTTCTGAAATATCAGGGACTTTTGATATAGTTTTTACTAATAGGCTTGCGTTCTTCACAGATCTAATGGGAAATGCATGGGACCTGAGAGGGTTTGGCATAGACACAGAATCTTTTGTGTTTCCAAATTGGAAGCAATAAGTCCTTTCAGTTGTTAAAGGCTGCAAACTGCCTTTGGTCTTTCTGGTAATTTGGCCCCGTCATCTAACAGTTCAAATAAGAAGAAAAAGGATTGTGTGTTTTCATGCAATTTAGCTTGGAAAACCCTGAGCTAGAGTTCTTTCCTGCAAAAAGTACAATTTATTTGACATGAGTTACTGTGTTTGCACAGACATGGCTATACCTCTTAGTAATGTACACTTTCAGTTCTCTGCAGAAACCAAGGGATCCTCTTTCATTTGTTCTGCCTCATTTCATTTGGAAATATGGGAATTCTTCTTTCCAAGATTTTCCTTTGTTAACATCTGGAAGCTTAGAATTTAGAGGTAATCCCAACCCAGGAACCATACCCTCGTGAAAAGGGTGGTGTATTCAGTAATATGGAAATTGAGCTTTAATGTAACAGGCAGACACTCACATGTTCATATACAACAGCAAATGACAAAAAAAAAAAAAAAGAAAGAAAAATGAGAAGCCAAACCTATCTTGACAATCAAGATTATGTTGCCTGTGGGAAGCTTGAGTTATCAATAAGCTAAACCACTTCTTTATGGTTCAATAAAAATGAGAGTTCCCTTAACAATGCTCTATGCTTTTATCTTATTCTACCTCAGAGATATCCAACTCTAATGAGTGAAATAATGTGTATTCCAACCTGTTATGAGAAAAGTCTCAACTCTGATAAACTAATATTTTTCTTTTTAAAGAATATCATTTCAGGGACTCTATTTTGTGTGATTTCCTTTTTAAACAACTGGATCCTCTCTTTGGGGATAAAAGGTTAATGGATAGTGTTGAGAAAAGGGAGAAAAGTAGAAATAAAAATGTACTAAATCTTTAAAGTTAGCATCTCAGAACTTTGCTGTGCTGGTGATGAGGATTTGAATATAGTATCTTCCAGAAAACCATTAATTTGAAGTTGCTTTCAGTGATTCACAAATCACCAAAGCACATTTGGGAAGCATATATTTTAGACCACAGAACATAGAGAGAATCAATCTCTCAAGTGTTCCATTGACAGTTTGTGGGTTTAAAACTCACTTATATAGAAACTCCCTCTCTCCCCACCCTAGGTTTCATCTTGTTCATCACTCTGCCTCTCAGAGAAGACTGACAAATTCTTAAAAGGTTTGCAGCTAAACATTATGAATCCCTCCATAACCTGTGGCAGAGTATGAAAGCCATGTCTCTGGAGTCTAATTTAACCTTTCTTACAACAACATCAAAAAAATATCTGCAGACCACTTACTTTCATTCCATCCTTAGCACTGACTGGAAGCAGCTCCTCAGTTTTATAACAATTCCCAATATCAAACAGAGATTTGTTCTAAATCCTAAATTCTTGCACAATGATTTTGGATTTTCTTGTGTTCTTTTCTGTTCACATAACACGAGCTGTATGTTTAGGTGTTTGAAGTGGGAATTATAAAGATGTAAAACAAAATGAACCAAAAACCCTGAAGATCACTCAGTGATTGAGAGCATGAGAATTGGTGTTAGATGGTGACATGTTTGAAATATAACTCTCCTTTTAGACTTTTTTTATGATAGATGTGTCACTTGGCCTCCTTTTACCTCAGTTTCCCCATGTGTAAAATTGCAGGGATAATGTATCTATACTCACTATTATGTATAGCAAATACACAATCAAGGTTAACCTTCAAAATGGTAAGTCTGCTATTTTATTATTATGATGATGATTTTGGAATGAGGAAAGTGACTGATGATGATGATTCAGAAGACAAATCTTTCATCATTGTACACTTTCACAATTCCAAAAAGACAAAGAGGGCCAATATTATTAACAAATAACTCACTTTCAAAGAATAGCATTTTATTATTGTCTGTGATTAGTTCATTCAGTGTGCATTCAGTCTTGATGCCATTCTCAGAGCCCAGAGTAACACTGTGGGTGGCCCATGCTGAATGACACCTGCACTGACTTCAGACCTGCCTAGCAGAAGGTGATTTCAGTAACTACAGGAATGCAGAGTCACTAACTAGGCCACAGGATTGGAAAGCATGACCACTTCTCCCACATTGTCCTATGAGATGGGAATGAGTAACTCCCTGGACACTGTCCTCTAAATTCCCCTCCTGTGTCCACTTCTGCCTTTGAAGTTTCCCTTTTTGGCTGTCATCAGACAACAATATCAAGTTAATTTGCTTCCCTCTGCCAGACATCTCTGAGATGATTAGTTCTAATCTCTGGTGTGGAAGAAACGAGAATGCTTGGGTGTATTCTTCCTTTCTGTACTTAAGTCTGAACTTGTGGTGCTTCTGAAGAATATGTGAAGTGCTTATTATCCTGGGGAAACTAAAGAGTATTCATTAAGCATAGTGCACGTGCACATTCAAAGGATGATTTTTTTTTGTCAGAATACATTTTAATCTTGTTGCTAGGATGAAGAAGCAAAAGACATTTAGCCCTAATTAATCATCTGCCAGAAAAAAATGAAATATAGTTCTACCTTTTAATTATCTATATTTAATTTACTATTTTCAGTAGCATGTTGGCCTGGAGACATCTAAACTCCCTCAAGATAGGAAGGTGCACTTCCATAGCAATTCTTCCCAGAATTTTGAAGTTTCAAATATTTGTGATATCCATGTGTCCTTACCAGGATCCAGAGCCCCCAGAGACTTGCCCTAGATAGCAAGCTATATATTGATGACTTCAGAGCCTTCAGGTCTTGGGTAGAATTGAACCCAACTAAGAAGCTTTTCCTTACCCACAGAGTGCTTAGGAGCTGCCTTGGTGTGATCCTCTACCCTCTTTGTGCTTCTGCAGGGTTGTTCAGCATTGTTGGGGCAGCTGGAAGTGCCTTCTCATTTAGTCTGCACACTTCTTGAGTATTCTTACCACTTAGCACAGAAGTAGGCACAAATGAGTCACTCAAAACATATTTTTTTCAAATAAATATGTGTCACAAAATTCAAAACATCTTTGACCTCTATTTTATGTAATGGAAACTGGAGCAAAATCACATAAATAAAAACATAAATAATAGTAACATGGTTTTAGGATGAAATAAGATAATGTACATGATGGCATTAATAAAAGTAAAGGGTCACATAAATATTATAATGATTAATCAGTAATGATAATATATGATTATTTGAACCATAGGGAAGCTTCTCATTGTTCAAGCATGTTTTCTGGGCTCTGTTCCTAGATTAGTCAGATAAGTGGAAAACATTGTCTCATATAAATGGTGAATTCAACTTCCTCCAGCTGAATGGGCTGTTTTCTGTCCACTCAGAAGTCAACAGAGTAAGGCTGGACCACCTAAGCCAAATCTGGGTATCAGCAGGGCTGAGACACTAAGGATCAATTGTTCAGAAGCAAAGCCTCTTTAAACAATAGAGATTGATATTTTTTCACAGCTTAAGTTTTTTTCTTTTACTCAAGAACTGAGCAAGGTCCTGTTACTCATGATACTGCACAGAAATGGTTTTTTTGGAGATTGGTCCACAAAAACCAAGATAACCATTCTTCTGGTTAAGTTCCAGTTATGAAAGATTACAATGAGGAAAGTGTGGCTCAGAGCATGTGAAATGCTGAGCTAAAAATGCCCAGGAAAGCAGGCACAGAGACAGAGGTGATCAAACAATTCAACCAAAACCTAGATTGCCAGTCTCCTGCTGTTTCCAATGGCTTGAGGTATGAAAAATGTCTGAGAGGAGAAAGAGGGACTCTCTCTTCCTTCATGTAGTTATTCAGTTTAGTAAGCTGAGCATCCTACTACAGAAAACCTCCAAATGGTTGAAGATCATAAAGCTGCGAGGGGAGGTAAATATCTGAGAACCATGTCAAATTCTTCCCCAAGTGCCCATCGCCAGGTGTATCTGAGAACTGATTGGCAACAATAACCACGGTAGGATGCTACTGATGGGCTTTGTGGAAGCGTGATGATGAGCTGTAGATAAAAGGTGTGGGCAGCTGTTAGTAGACACCGGGCTGGGGTGGCCATGGTACTGAATGTTAAATACAATTCCAGAATTCTTTATTTGCAATAGAACAAGTTGAGATTTTACACTGAGACTATGTGGCCCTTTTAATAAATGTTAACCAGAAATAAATTATTTTAATTCTTTTCCCCTTTCCATTTCTTTCCTCCTGACTTTTGCATTTCCCTTCTTTGAACAGTGACCCATCTACCTTCAGTAATTTGGAAAATTCTCTAACTTTGAGTCTCCCAACAGGATTAGACCTGCTAAGAGTAACTAGTGTTTTCTATCTGATAAATAAGGGGATTACAGCAATAACTGCTGTCAGCATTTTTCTCATTTAAACAAATAAAGCTGACAAATGATGAAGTTCTGTGCTGCTCTGTTATGTTTAGTACACGCAGAGCAATTATTCATCGGCTGCCAACATTAGTCTATCTACAACTAAACCATCCAACAGCATAGAAAGCTCATTAGCATATCAGTACTATAGTCATATTTTTATATTCTGTAAGACTCTACTCCATAACAAAAGCTGATGGGTATAATTTGCACAATAATTTAAAGGGTTGGACTTTTCCATGCTTATTAAAGTTATGCAAGTTATCGGGTACAATGCAACTCTTATTTATGAGATGCCATCTTTTATTTGCTTGGAATTTTTGTTCTACTATAGCATTTCCTATGAACAAGTTAGCTGCCATCTCTGGAGGTGTAGAAGTAGATGACTGTCTCTGCTTGCAGCACAGGAGGATGAACTTCAGTGGAGAGAGAGAGGGCAGGGGAGCACTTTCCTTAAATAGAGGTGCTTTTCTTAGATGTTTCTCATGTGTGCTTATATGTACACATACATACCTACTTATGCATATGTACACATAGACCACATATACATAAGTAAGTGTGTGTGTGTGTGTGTGTGTGTGTGTGTGTGTGTGTGCATGTCACAAGGGAAATGACAATTTGAGAAAGAATATACTATTTTCAAAAAAATGTTGACCTATTCCAATAGCTCTTATGTTAGGGAAAACTATAATAGATACAATGTATTCATGATTTTTCCAAGTGTTCTAGAAGGGATGGTTTGACAAAACTAAAGACCTGGTGTTAGAAGAAGGCCTAATCAAGCAGATGATATACTTTTTGTAGGATGGTCATATCACTTTCAGCCTGCCATCTTGATGCTACATATAGCAAAATATATACCAAGTTTGAGAGCAGCTGTTTTATTCACTTTACTTCACTGACCCCATAGGGAACTTTTGCAGTGGACTAATAACTGCACTATCCTAGTATTGAAATTGTCATTTAAATGTCTTCATCCCAAACTTGATTGGTCTGAATAACAAGAATGGAGTAAGATCAGATCTGATCTTGGGGGGGGGGGGGGGTCGGACTGGTTTACTGTTTATGCTTCCTAAAGTACAGCATCCATCTCTCTATGTAATAATCCTGGTTTTTAATTGGGGCCTTGCTGATCCTAAGAAGACTACCCTAATAAGTTCTGCTAATTTGTGTAGTTAGCAAACTACTTGCTTATAATCTTGCCTTTCATATGCAAACCACCCAATCCAGAGTCAACATACTTTTTTATGGAGTTTTTATGCTCTAGGCCACTGGTCCCTTGCCCTCACCCCAGGACCAGATCATAGACCCATTAGGATAGCTATTGTGCCCCAGAGCCCACTGACATTCGAGCTAGCTAATGGCAAGCCTGCCTACCCTGCACTTTCTGTTTCCTGTCATAGGAACCACAGTGGAAAGGCTCTTGCCCACGTTTCCCGTGCCATTTCTGCTTCCTGACTCCCTTGTACTTTCCTGTGTGTCCCTGGGTGGTGTGCTGTGTCTCTTATTTCTTGGTATATCTGAGTGCAAACTTTTTCTTTCATTAAAGTCTTTTCTATGTCTGCATGTCTAACCTTCTTGGTCACAATAAAACTCCTGGTTATCCTTAAAATACCATGGCACCATAATTCAGGTCTAGCAAATTTGAAGGTTTGGTTGTGGACACTCCCTGATTTCTAATTTGTACACAAAAAACTCTCTGAGCCATTTTTGTTTTCATTTTCAATCTAGAGGAAATTAGTAGCTGAGATATAAGATAGAAAGTGGAAAAAAAAAGAGTATTCTCCATTAGCTTGGTCACATTTTTTTGTTCTTTCAAGGATATAGCATGCTTCTTTGGGAAGACCCTGCTTCCTGAAATGTTGACTTTGCTTCAAAAGGTCACCCTACCTGCAGCTGAGGTTATGTGCCCTTGATTTCCCCAAACACCCCCCCCCCTTTTTTTTTGGCAGTGCTGGGGATTGAGCCCATAGCTTTGTGCATACTAGGCAAGCATTTTAACACTGAGCTACACCCCCAGGTTTTTGAGCACAAAGAAAGAAAAAAAGCAGCAACAACAATAACACCATCACCTCCAAAGGTTCTTTCCTCCTTTTCAGTGGAGGAGACATCTTTCAAAACTGTCATATCTCTGACGAGAAAAATGCAGTACTTGTGCACTTTCCACTTCAAAGAGGGAAAATGAGAATTATCAAGTAGCATCAGGATGAGCTTCTGTGTGTGGGTACCTCCTACAAATATAGAAAGTGTACCTCAACTTGCGCTTGGTGCTTTATGTGGCCATAACTGTCTCAAATCACACACTATGAATATCATATTACTGGTTGGGGAGAAGGAATGTTTTCCCCGCCTGACTAATCCTATGCCTCCATTCTCATTCTTTAAGACATGATCATGTTCCACCTCCTCCATTTGAAGTCCTTGGCTAATTTTGATCATACTGATGCTTCTGGTCCCTGGATTCCTTTTGAAATTTAAAGAGAAAATGTGGGCAATGTGTTAGACAGCTTTTTGACACTACTTCAAAACATCTGAGATAAACAACTTAGAGAAGGCAAGTTTTATTTTGACTCAGTTTCAGAGGTTTCAGTCCATGGTTGACTAACTGCATTGGTCCTGAGGTGAGGCAGAACATCATGGTGGAAAGATGTGTCCCAGGAATGCTGCTCAGTTTATACCAGCTGGGAATCAGAGACAGAACAGGAGGAAGGGGTCATGGACAGCATATATTCTTCCAGACCACACTGCCCCTTCTACCTTGCCTCACCCCACCCCAAGATCTACTTCCTCAACTCACCACCTTCTACAGTTTCTACCACCTCCCAAAAATGTCATCAAATTATTAATCCATCAATGACTTAATCTAATGATGAGGTTAGATCCCTCATGATCCAATCACTTTCCAAGAGCCCAATTCAGAACATTGCTGCATTGGGGACCAAGCCTTTCACACATGAGGCTTTGGGGAACATTACAGATCCAAAACCATAAAAGGAACTTAAGATGGGAAACACCTATACAAACTTAAATTGAGTAATACATATACCACTTATGATAACTTTGAAACAACTACTGTTTTTAAAGGTATATTTGTTTGAGAAAACTAATAGGCAAATGACTAAAGCATTTGAAAAGAAATGTATTTTCATCCATATGTAACAAATATATATGTGATATATGTGATACATAAGCTCTAGATTATGACTTCCAACTTACTTTAAAGTACCTGTGTCAATTTCTTTGAAATAGTCACAGAATTGAAAACTTGGAACTTATTGGGTTCATTTTTCTTTAAATATTCCAAGTGTTAGTCTTCTTTCCATAATTAAGAATAAGTACCTAAAATACAGGGATAGCATTGAATTGTGTAGGGTCCTCTGAACATTGGACCAGTCCAGTGGAAGGTAGAAGCAAGGTTAAACACCAGATCCTCCAGTTGTAAGCTGTGAGTGTGGACAGAGGACTCAGCCTAAGTCATGGTGTTCTCTTCTGCTGCGTAGGGCCACAGTAGCACCCTTTGGCTCTGTGTTGTAGAAATGCAGTAAGTGAAGAAGTTTCAACTGAGCATGATGCTGGGCACTTACACAGAGTATAGTAGGCATGGCTGTTCTTCTCCTATGCTGCCCATCCTGGAGCCAGGCACAGGGGCAGTGAATCTCTCCTGGACAGAAAGGACATATTCACTGTAAAGTCAGCTACCTTATTTGTGATGAATTAATTGATATGGCTAGTGAGGAGTGTCCTCTTTCATTCTTGGTGCTCCATGAAGGTGAACATTCTTCCTAAATAAAGGAAGGCTGATAGTCCTTGGATAGAGTTATAGAAGATGCTTCACTCCCCAGTTAGGAATACCAAGCAAATTTTCTAACTATTTGAATTAGAAAGCAAAGTAATAAAAATCCCATTAAAAGGTTAAGATCTTAATAGTTCTTCCTGGTTTGCAAATGTAGCCTCAGTGCCTTTTATATAAAATTCTCTCTTTGCCCCCTCATATCATTGCTATGAGGTTTTTCCTGGGTTCTCCTTGAATTCAGCAATATAAGACATAATTACACTTAACCTTTTGTTCTTTACATTTGTGCCCACCCTTTCTTTGGATCCCATTGGCCCTGAGCCTTCAAAACCGATGTTCTGGCCCTTGCTTGAACCCCCAGCCTGTTCACTTCCTCCCGCACATGTTCTATTCTCTTCTAAGCCACATCATTACAGTGACACTCCCTGGCTACCAAATCCCTGGGCAGGTTATTTAGAGGAGCCTGAAACTGTCTCTGAGGTTGGTGTCTTGTGATCTCTTTAGACTCTAGAATTCTAGCAATTAACATTGGTGCTCTGTTCTTCATGGTAGATTTTATACCATGAAAGACAAAGACGAAGCACTAAGTCAAGGTACTATGAAAACTACTACATTATACTGGAGCCACATTGGTACTTTACAGTTGTGCTTACAGCCTACTCAGCTGGTGAAATTTAATTAGCTGTAATATATTATTGTCAAAGTAATTAAAACCTTGCCTTGATTAAAACCAGAATTGTTTAATTAAAAAGAAAAGGTTTGGCTAACCTTAACTTTCTGTTTGAGAAACACAATGGCCTCAGCTGATAGTCTCTTTCTCTCCCCCATCAGGATTGAAGGTCCGGGAGGTGTTCATCAATGTCACCAGGCAGCAGGTGGAGGACTTCCATGGACCAGAGGACTACTGGTGCCAATGTGTGGCATGGAGCCACCTGGGTACCTCCAAGAGCAGGAAGGCCTCTGTGCGCATAGCCTGTAAGCATATTCTGTTTGACCTTGTCCTGTAGGAACATGAACAGGAGTTAACTAGAGCCCAAAGGGCTTTGGAGATATTACATGTTTCTATAGAATATAAATTAGAGGACACAAGAAGCCAGCAGAATTATCTCTAACTCTTCTAAATTTACTGTTTTAACTTTGTATTTTAAAAGTTTGATTATTTCCTCCAGAGGACAGTTTGGCTAAGATATTCTACACAAATTGTCAGAATACTGGTGTCTCAACAATGTCAGAAAAACTTCCTGAGAGAAACTCATGCAAATGGATTTCACTGCTCCTGTCAATGACAAAGTTCAGAGGGCATTGATGGGAAAAGTTGAGCAATGACTGTTCACTGTGCTTTCCAGCAAATCTGCAAAGATAAGACATTAAAGACATTAGGGATTTTTATAGCCTACTGTTAAATCTCTTCTCTCTGAATCTTAAAACATGGAAATGGGTCTTGAAACTGCATTTATTTGACCCAAGCGGGGCTAAAAAAAAAAAACAGAAGGATGCATATTTGAAAAATAATAAAGAAGAAAGAAAATTACTTTCCAGGAGAGTCCAAGATTTCTTTATCATATTTCGGCATCAGTATTTTTATAATCTAAAAGAAATTTGTAAATATACAAACTTCTTTTCTTCTCCTTTAATATGTCTTCAACCCACCTAGTCTCATTATCCCACCTCTCTGGATCCCCATAAACCTCCTTTGTTTGCCCAGGAATAGAAAAGCCCTTTCAGAAGGAAACTGGGAGGTAGAGGGCAGAGATGATTGTTGTTTTATTCAAATGCTGTCTTTTGAATACAGGACAAGAGGGAGTTATCTGAGAACTCAAGGAATTCTTCATAACAGATGTCAATGGCTAGGATTAAGAATAGGGGTGAATTACTATTTGCAGAGACATTTATGTGTCCTGGGAAATGAAATCTTCCTCTTAAAATAGGCATTTACTTTCCCTGTGCTGACAATTTGGGAGGCCTTGCCTGGATGTTGCCTGGGTCAGGGAGAAGAGGTCACCTCGTTATCTGCTAAGTAAGAGCCATGAGGAATATTTTTCCTATCGTTATTTAGTTACTTAATTTTATGGCTTTAAAGTAGCGGGTCAGCTGAGAGAAGGAATATGTCTGCATTTTCCCTTTTCATAGTAAGTCCAAGTCTGAGCTTCCCCAACATGGTCTCAGCCAGGCCAGCCAAGGCTTTCTATCTTGATCAAGCCAAAGCAGGTACTTGCTGACCTCTGTCCAAACAGAGGAGGCCAAGCAGCTTGAGGGGTTTCAACACAGATTTCCTCATTTGCTTTATTCTCAGCCTCAGTTTTTCTTTTCCATTCTTTTTTGCTTTTCTGAGACCCACGTGACCTGTGACCTATTCTTTGAACTACTATAAATAGCATCTTCCGGATCTGTCTGCCTGCCTCTGGTCTTTTTTCCTCTGTACTTGCTCCCCGAGTTCTCGATTGCCCCTTGCCTGCTAGAAACTGCCAGGAGTTTTTTCAGGGGAAAACTTTATTTTTGCTTACCAAGTTTGGTGAAGAATGACTCAACGTACCTCTTAAAATTTTTCCATGACTTTGTATGTACTATACTTTGTCCTTCCAAATCCTCTATTCTGCATATCACCCTCAACTGACTGACATGTGCCTTCCCTCCTATGGGCTCCTGTTTCACATGGGTGTTGGCATGATGGTGAGGAGCTGACTCTGGAGTCCTACTGGTTTCCAGTGGCAGCTTTACCTCTTCTTTGTTTTGTGGCGGTACACAGTTTAGTTCATCCTTCTGTATCTTAGTGTCTTTGTTCATGAATATGTGCCTACTTCGTAATTGTTGCAAGATTTAAGGTATTGATAAATTAAAGTGTTTAAAACTGTGCCTAGCACAGAGCTACACTCATCCATCATTGGAGCTATTTTATGATATATGTGGTTCTCCATAGACTCAGCATCTCTCACCTGTAGGTATGTGAATCCTTTTTGGAACTGAATGAAAATTTTAGTACCTTCATACTTTTCCTTCAGATTATAGACATGGAGCCTTTACAAAAATCCATTCTAGGTGAGCTCTAGGTATCCCACCCTTCCAGGCATAGTAGAATCAAAGAATGCTAATGATAGATATGCAGTTTTTATTCTATCACTTTCCACATTTTTAGAGTTGTAAAATAATTTCATGGCAAGAGTTTGCAAATCTCTCAAGAGATTAAAAAAATAATTTTGTTATTCTGTATATAATATATACATATGTATATGATAAAGATGTGAATTTTGAGTAAAATATTTATCAAAATATCATTAAAGCCTATATTGTGCATTCACTTAATGTAATCTCTAATAACCTTTGCAACATGTTTTTAATTTCTTCCTATGTAGCAACTGAGAGGTTCGTTAATTTATTTAAAAATATTTATGCAAGTCAAGACATGATTTGTCATTAAATATTGCATTTGACTTGGGGACCAATGTATATTAAAATGTAAATTGAAACTTAACTACTGTAATAGCATCAAAAGTTAGGAGGGGGAACCTGCCTTCAGGTCCTTACTTGAAAATTTTTTTCTTTGCTTACATGGGAAAAACATCCACTTTAAAAAAGCATAATTTTTATGTTTTATTAGCATAAAAGAGAATATTTCTAGCTGTTATTTGTAAGCACTCCCAGAAAATGGCACACTGTAATGTGCACAGTTTTTACTCCCGATAAATGAAAAGCTGATTTGAAAATAATTGTCACTGTTTCTTCATATAAAGATTGTTTTTTGAAATTCTAGAGATATCTTAATATGCTAAATAAGGATTTTGATAGATGAATGTAGCTTATGAATCTGGTGACAATCATCTTTAGGGGACTTTTAAAGATTAGTCTCATTTTTATATTACTCATTAAATTATTCTAGTTCAACATTAGAGCTCCTTATGCTTCCTATATTTAACCAATGATCCATTAAGAATTTAACAATTTGAAAATTGAAGTGGGCAAAACCTCCATGGCAACTGGTACATTCAGCTGAAGGATGTGTTGACATGAGCATCTTGACATGATCATGTTTGTGAATCTATGAAAAAACCAGGAAGCTTCCTGGATGGTGTCCCTTAGAAATCATTTGATTTTAAAGAGAAGCTGTACAAACAAAATTATTTATTTATATGACTCATTTATTCATTGAAATGGACCCTCCTAGGGTACTAGTTAAATACAGAGTCCTGATTTCCACCCCAGACCTTTTGGATCAGACTCTGGAGGAAGGGCCAAGAAAGCTATGTTAGTATTAAGTTAACCAGGTGATTCTCTGATCAACTGTCTCTGAGATGTCTTACCTAGGAACTGTTTTCTCAAACTATAACATGCAAGTCAACTGGGTTTCTAAAAACCTACTGATGAGTCAGTTAAAATAACTCAGTAAGTCTACTCTAAGGTCAGCAATTTTCGTATTTCTAATGAACTCTTTGGATGTAGATGCTGCTGGTTGGTCCATACACCATACTTTGAGTAATGACACCCCAGAATACTTCTAAGAAGCACTCTTTGGGAAATGTTAATTTATTCCATTTATTATATTACACGTTTGTCATTTGACATGTTCCAAAAGTTTAGGTGGCAGACATGGAACCTGATCTGTCCTTGCACCACACTGCCCTTGAATGCTCTTGCTACTGAGCCATGTGGTTTTTTTTTTTTTCTTTTTCTGTTAAATGGGAGCTTGAGAACCATAGAATAAAAGTTCATATGCATTTGAGTGTTTCTTTTTTTTTAAAGGAAGGCATTGATTGCTTTCATTTCTTAGTCCATTTAAGAGTCAATTGCATTCTTCCTCATGGTCAAGTTCTAATGTGTGTATACACACACTTTGTTTTAGTGCCTGTCATTTTATTTTTTTTCCCCCTTAATTATTCCACCCTATATCATAAAGAGGTTGTCTTTCCATCCAACTGACTGGGGCTGGGAAAAGTTGAGGCCTGGTTTTAAAAATGATTTTATAAAGGTAAAAATAAATAAATAATACCAACCCACATTTCGCCCCACAAAGCTGGCAGAAATCTGTCTCTAGGGAACGACTCCTACAGGCCCACTCTCATTTGTCTGGTTGGGCTGAGCTGGAGGTAGACAGGCATGCTATGGCATCTGCTACTTCTGCTGCTGGGTGGTTGTCAAAACCAGGAATTTTCAGTTATTCTTAGTTGTTTATTTTCATGGATGAACATTTGGCGGCTTAGACCTTTCTTTTATTCCCTTTTTTTCTTTTGCTCTCTCTTCTTCATCTGCTTATAAAATGTTCTGTGTGCATCTGTGTAATGTCCAATCCTTGGACATTACAACCCTCCTTGACACTGGGCTTTTTTTTTTTAAACCCTTACTATCAGAGTTGGGACTGAAAAGGAGGCTTTGTGTCTTACAGTCAAGCCAGTTATAGCAAGTTGGCCACTTGCAAGAAAACACAGCAGGAAACCACTACTTTGTTGATTTAAAAAAAAAAAACTATAAAATTTGATACATGCTGAATATAATTTAAATATGCTTATTTGAGATTCTCCTAAAATATCCATATAGTTGTGCCAAGAATGAATGAAGAAATTAAAAGAAAGTCTCATTTAAAAGCTATAAAACTCCCTACTTTTACAGGCCCATAGTAAAAACAGGATTATTTTCATTTGCATTTTTTGGGGGTAGAATCTTTGAAAATGAAGAAAGAAAGGCATCTAATGGAGCTTTGTTTTTAGATCTCAGCTTCATGACTTTGGTAACCAATTTCATCTGCTAAGAACTGCCAGCGATTCCCTCCTCTGTCCTGAAAAACTAAATATAAAAATAAATAAATATAGGTACATCTGTCTGGCCTTTAGATTCAGCCTTAACCTACACCTTCAGTTTCCTCTCCCATGACATCTTTACAAGTGTGCTGTGTTCCACCTGAGTGATACAGCAGAATTGCTTAGATTCTGGAATGTGGGACTTCCTTTGCCCTTCCTTGCTTTACCAAATTTTCTCCTGCCTGGAGCATGTTCACAACCCTATCTCTCACTCATTTCTTTCTCCCTAACTCCTATATCCAATGCCCTTCTGACCTGCTACTTCTTCAGAAAACACAGGTGAACAAGTACTCTCTTCACCCTGTTGATCTCAAGCAACCTCACATAGCAACTAAGCCATTGAAAATGTTACTCTCCAGCATTGCTGGGTTCAAAATCCCATAAGTTGTAAGTGTCCCATCTGAGTTCTCCTAGCATTTATTTAGTACTTCTCCCATGATGCTTAATAATCATAGTTATTTCAAAGTTATTTATGGATTTGTTTCTCTCATTAGATTATAAACTGCTTTAAGATTCAACCCATTATTCCCCTCATTTTCTTGACTTCTAATGCAGAGCCTTACATATTGTCTCTGTATTATAGAGGTATGTTTGGTTGGAAAGCAATCCCACCTGTGCAGATTATGACTCCATGAAAAGGTACTTGTTAGTTGTACATCATGTTTATGCAAGGGTGCTAGCATACCATCTGGCTTCTTAGCAAATCCATAGCTTCTGTGGACATTTGGAATCATCTTTATCCTCCTTAGTTTGTGCACTACTCCTAATAATCAGTACTGTAGTGAAGATGAGATCAAAAAGGAAAATGAAAGTAACAAAACTTTAGAAAAGGTTGATGGTGATGTGCAGCTCTAAGAGAGCTATAGGCTGCAAACTCTACCTTTGTTGCTCTGTTCATGTCTGTTCAGAACCTGGAATGTATTCCTATGTTGTAGAAAATATTATTAAAACCTGTCATCAGCACATGCTGTAAATCACACAGAAGCCTGAAACCCTGCTTTCCCTTCCCATGCAAGAAGTCAAGAGATGATGTTATGCTGCTCTGCCAAAGGTCAGTCCTTTCCCGTAGACTCAAGTTAATTTATGGGAATATTATTGAAAGATATGAGACTCCTGGCCTCTCAGTAGTGTTGTACATTGCTTAAGAGTATCTAGTCAAAGAAGGGAATGAGTACTGAAACATAGTCCTCAATCTGCTAGCCTAGTTACATACCCTGGAATGTGGTTCATCTGCCTGAATGAAAGGGCTATGTCTTCCTGGCAAATAGGTGCTGTTTTCTAGCCAAGGTATATGCTCATTGGTGTCCAGTTTACACATGGATGCCAAATCCGCTTGAGGCAGCAGAACTGGGTAAATAATTTGCGGGTCCCAATGCAAAATGAAAATATGAGGTCCCTTCTTATAAAGTAAGAGTTTTGAGCTATCAACAACAAGGTATTGAATTAAGCATGGGGCCCCATGAAACTGCATGAGACACCTACCTATGAAGTTGGCTCTGAGAAATCACTTCATACATGTAATAGTTACATTAAAAGGAAATAATTGACCTAAAAAACCTGGGAGCACATTCAGAGTTTCTCATGCAAATCCAGGGACAGAATTATTCTGTGTTGCTCCAAACTCAGAGGCAGTATGGTAGAAGCTAAGTATTAAGGTGGCCTATTTTGGGTAGAACTCACAAATTAGACATGCCCAATGATGGAGCGTTCTTCCTGTGGCTGCCTATACATAGGCAAGCAAGGGGGTCTGCCTGGCAGTGGATATTGGATAAGAAATCACTGCATTAGGTGTAAGTGAGGTGTGTAAGTGAGATATGGACTAATAGGATTTTTTTTTAAATTTTGACATAACATCAGACTTTTGGAGAAGTTAGAATATAAAGAATTCCCTTAAGCCCTTCTGATGTTAACATTTTACCATATTGCTTTAGCATAATCATTCTTTTTGTGTTTATTGACACAGTCATGCCCCACTTAATGATAGAATGTTTTCTGAAAAGTACATCATTAGGCAATTTCAACATTGTGCAGACATCTTAGTCCACATGGTAGCAGTCAGTCACTCAGTATGGCCTCTTGGTGCAATTACAGGACATGGTAAACTTGAGATATATGAGACTGCTGCTGTCCTGAGGTGGCATGCTGTTCTATATTAAACTTTAATGAGTAGGAGTATGTAATAATGGTAGTATGGTAGATACATAACTCAAAAAGTACATAGTCACTTGTTATTATCAATTGTTATGTAATATATGTAATCAAATGCACTATTCATTCACATGGCTGGCAGAGCAGTAGGGTTGTCTATGTCAACATCATCACAAACACCTGATGAAGGCTTTGAGCTATGAGGTTACAAGAGCTATGACATCACTAGACAATAGGAATTTTTACAACTCCTTTAATTATATGGAATGTGTACAAATTCCATTGTTGATATGAACTTGTGCAGCACATGGCTGTGTATTTATATGCAAACAATTATGTTGGGACTTTTTTCTTAACTGACTAAGTTGTAGACATGATGTTCCCCTCCCCAAAAAACTATATTGGGTATGTTTTTTTTTTTAAACCAGGTACATTTTTCAACATAACTAATATAATTATCAAGAAATTAACATTGATACAATTCTATTACATAATGTAAGGGCCTTATTCATGCTTTGCCAGTTGTCCAGAAAAGTCTTTTATTTATTTTTTCTTGTATAGAGATTATATATTATGTATGTTGCAAATAGTGTATCAGAAATAAACAAATAGCAACAGCTTTTATGGCAGTCATATAATATACATGTATATATATATGTTATATCAGATCATATACATTAGCTTTACACACATATTTAAGGACATTATATGCATTGTATTATATACATATATATAATGTATATATACATATTACATTTGTGTATAGCAGAGAGCAAAGGTCACATATAAAACACTGAAAAGTTAGTGAATATATAAAGGATATTAAAGGAATACAAATAATTTTAATAAATGAACATTATACAGAATGTCATAAATCTAAAATATAAAGAAAGTAAAATTTTCCTAGAAGCTAAAAATAATAAATTAGTCTAATTTATACTAAAATAGTGAAGGAAATATAAAATGTTTTAAACTACCTTACAATAAAATACCCACACACCAGATTCCTGAGGCCAATTCAGTGCATCGAGGCAACTTCATACTTGCAAATACATTTGTCAGAAAATAAGAAAGAATGAAAAATCAACTTAGTGTTCAATTCAAAGGCTCATAAAAAGAGAAACAAAATGATTTTTAATTTTTATTTTCTTTGTTTGTTTTAGATATACATGACAGTAGAGTATATTTTGACATAGGCAAAGGGGAATAAAAAGGAATAAAGAAGTTGGGATAGGAATAGGAAAGATAGTGGAATGAATTGGGCATAACTTTCCTTTGTTCATATATGAATACATGACCAGTGAAACTCCACATCATGTAGAACCACAAGAATAAGACTCCAATTATAATAAGTTATATTCCACATATGTATAATATGTCAGAAATGTCTTTTGATTACTAACAAAATCTTAGCTTATATGTTACATTCAGCTGTGATGTCTCCTTAACCTCCCTTAATCCAGATAATTCCTTACATTCTTCTTTTGTCTTTTGTGACATTGACTTTGAGGAGCAAAGGTCAGTTATTTGGTATAATGTCCCTCAATTTAAACATAAAAGAAACTGCAGCCATTACAAGGAACTTCCTCAGCCAAATCTGCGACAATTTCAACATCAAAATAAATGACAGGAAAGGATTGGAACCGATTAAATAAGAATTCACACTGATATTTGCAAAAAAAAAAAAAAAAGGAATGTATGGATGTAAATAAATAGAGGAGAGGGAGAGCTCTTCCTTATTGTAGGATAGAGATCTATCCTAGTATTGATTCAGACAAACAGCATTATGGAGGCTAAAACTAGCAGGTGGAAATTTCAGGAGTAGCAGGATTTTTACTTAATATCAAACTATCCATGAAATACTTCATAATTATGTACTAGTAAATTTGCAATTGAAAATACTGTCACATACCACTTTCATTGTGTAATCAGTCAATATCACTGGCAGCAGGACAAATCAGTAGTTTGTCTCTTGATGGGACAAAATGAGAAGACTACATCACTTTAATGTTATTGCATCTAAAAGTATGTAATCTGTGTTTAACCATGAGAATACTGTGGGCAAGCTACATTAAGGAACATTTTATGTAATGGTCATTCTTAACTACTTATTTTCAAAAAATGCTTTCTGCATTTGGGACACTGTTGTGGCATGCTGAGGATGTAAGATGCCAAAAATAGATACTGAACATCTTTCAGAAGTCCTCAGTATCCAAGAAGGATTGGATCTAGGACCCCCCACCATGAATATCAGAATCCATGGATGCTCAAATCTCTTACCTAAAATGCCAAAGTATTTCCATGTAACATGTGCATATCCTCCCGTATCCTTAAAGTCATCTCTAGATTGCTTATAACACTAATACTCATTGAGTAGCCCATATCCAAAATGCATCAGATTCAATTTTAGAGACTTTCAGATTTCAGAATATTTGCCTAGATATAACCAGTGGAGCATGCCTAATACAAGTATCTAAAATTAAAAAATGCTCTGAAATCCAAAAATTTTTGAGCATCTCATTTAGGAACATTTTTTATTTGGGATTAGGAATGCCCAATTTAAACAATGTAAATGGTGTTTAAATTGTCATTATACTGTATTGGTTAGCAAATAATGACAAGAAAAAACCTGTATATGGTGCAGAAAAATTTTTTTAAAAATATATTCAGTCTGAACTGGGTTGACTCATAGAGCCTACAGATATTGGGTGGTGAATGTATTCCCCCTTTAGGTCAGTAAAAATAAACGTGAATTGCGTATGAAGTAGAAAGCAACATTTGAATGAATTTTGAAGATGCAACTTGAAATTCAAAGTTGCTTTGTGCGTGCCACATCTTTTTAGATTCCACCCACAGATGGCCTGGGGATATGAATTTTTTTCCTCTGCCAGTAAGAACTCCTTAGTAGGAAGCATGAGAAGCACTGAACTTTAAGAAACTATGAAAGGTTGGGAATGTAGCTCAGTGGCTGAGTGCTTGCCTGTCATGTGTGAGACCCTCGGTTGAATTCCCAGCAACAAAAAATAAGAATAAATATTAAAAAAAAAAAAACAACAACTGTGATCTATGAACAGAGTAGAATGATTTGTACAAAATTCATATGAACTATGCTATTTTTGCTTAACGTGTATATTTGAGAAAATCAAAGATGAGGACAACTGAGGCAGAAGTATATTCGTTTATAACATATTTTGCTGTGAATGTTAAAAGGAAATTTCCCCAAATAATATTCCTTCATTATATTTATTGCCAACTATTATTTTACCAAGAAAAATTTGCAGAAATAGAGCCACTACCTCTGTAGGAAATCACAGCTTACTTAAATCTGCTATTCTTGTGGTTGAATTTTACTTTAATGTTCCTGGAAACTGGTCATTTCTATTATTTAAAAAAAAAAAAAACTTCAGTAAAAGTTTCTCCAGAAAGATAATGTAGATTTTAATTCAATTCTGATTTTTTCTATTAAGTAAAGTTTCTGACAGATAATAACAACAACTGATAAACAACAAAATCCAGAGACTTACCTTTGTTATCTTCAAGGACTCTGGTTTTCTTAGGTTAGAGTCACATTCTTCTATTATAGGAATAATCTGCTGATCTTAGAGGCCCGATATATACTTCCTGAGTTAATATCTGAAGTAATGTCTGGGGAAGAAGGAGGATTGGCAATTTTTAAAATGTGCAATTCAGGTTAAAAAGGACCTTGTGTGAGAGCACAGGTTTCCTACCTGACCAAGGTGGGAAAATGAACTGCACGTACAGGTTGGGTATGCCCTTCTGAAATGCCTGGAACCAGGAGGGTTTCAGAGGTCTAGATTTTTTTGGATTATTTACATAGACTTCACTCATTGAGCATCCCTAATCTGAGCATCTAAAATTCACAGTGCTCCAATCTTTGAATCTTCTGGAGCACCAGGCATTGGGATTAGAGATGCCTGGTTCTGGCTTATAGCAAATGAAATGCAAAGTGGTAGGAGATAGTGCTACCAGATAGCAGTAGGCAATTCAGATTATGGAGATATTTGGTTTCTCTGCTAAGAGTTGAGGTTTATCCAGGATGTTATTTGGGGCTACTATAGTGTATTTCAGGTCAGTGGTGGTATCATGTTTCCAAAATTCCCCAACCCTCCCATTCATTGTGGCCAGGGGGATTTAAGGAAAACAAGATCAAGGCAAGGGAGTTTTATACCAACCTGTGTTGCTGATGGGGCCTGCACTTTTGCAGGGATAGGTAACTTAGAAGTTCCAGGAAGGTAAAATTAATAAACAGTTTGCAACTGCTTAATTGTGGAGCTAAGGGTATGAAAGAGGAGTTTTAGAGCTCCTTTAGTTTTTCTAGGTTTCTGATTTAAGTGACTGAATTGATAATGATTTTACTAAGTGAGATTATGAACACAAGAAACTTGTTTGTAAAACAAGATACTGACTTCAGTTTTTGATCATAATGTGTTGAAAATATCCATGGTCCATGTGATATTCAATGGACTGTTTTCATCATGCAGTTGTATTTATGAACTTGGAGCTCAGGCATATAAAATCAGTATAGAAAAATTGAGAATCATGGGCAAATAAGTCATAGGATAGGTTCCTAACAGGAAGATAGGAGGAGTAAATTTTATCAGAAATATTTTTATAAGGTATTTTTCATACTGTATCTTCTCTGCCCTACTCCCCAGCTCTCAATCTGCTGGTGAAGAAGGAAAGAACAGCAGGTCAAGAGTGAAATTCTGTAATTGGTTAAGGAGTGAAGAGAGGAGGACCCAGGAAGGAGATGGACCAAAAGAAAAGTGGAAGAGGCACTAGGAGACCCAAAAGGTTCTTCTGTTATAAAGAAATAAACAGTACTGAAAATTACAGTAAGAGCTGAAAAATATCCATTGGTTTTGACCACATGAAGGCCTCCATGGACCTGGAGAAACAGTGTAATGAGAGAGGTGACATTCGATTCCAGAGGAGGAAGTGGAAAGACTGGAAAAATCTTTCCAAAAGTTAAATTCAACTGAAAAGAGAGGAGCTGGAACAATAGTTGTAGGTAAGCATGTCAGGACTACATGGCAGTTGGATGCAAGCCTGAAGATTAGGGGGTCTCATATTTTAAATCTTTGTAGAGAAAGACTAGGAGTGACGAAAGAGGGAAGAAAAGTCAAAGGACCTGGATTTGAGTTCTGGGCTCAAGTAAATTGCTTTGCACTGTAACATAGCAATTCCTGCAAACTGCTCTCAGAGCACTGCGTGGCAGCTCTCTTTTTAAAAGTAAGATTACTAGGACTCGAGACCTTTGGAATTACAAAATCTGGGAGCAGGGTCCAGGAATACTTTGTGACTTTTCTGCCTTCCAATTTTCCTTCTTCTTACTGACTACAATTAAGGTACCTATGCATGTTCCTTCTCTTCCCACTGCTAAATATTGCCACGATGTAGGTCTTTATCTTGGAGCTTCTTCTATCCTTAATCCACAGACTCTCCATGGCTTCACTACTGTGCAAGTGACAAGCACTCTCAGACTTAACTTTTCACCTCATCTTCCACCTTCTTTACCTACTGCCTGGGTGACGTGTACTTTAACATGTCCCAAAGAGAACTCATGGGTGAAAACTCCACCAATACTGTTGGAAAATTATGTTGATTCCCCAGTTTTTCCTGTTTCAGTAGTGGTCTGAGAAGGAACCATTATGAGACTGCAGGTCATTCTCGACTTCTCTCTTGCTTCAGCCACAAACCACTGAGCTACAAGTCTGGCCAGATCTTCTTTCAAAATAAATACTGGCTCTCACCTCTCCACCTAGTACATGCAATCACTATTTCTCAATCGTGAGAGCACCCTCCCTGCCTCTGCTCTTGGGGCCTTCGAATTCATTCTCGACCCAGCAGCCAGAATGATTATGTTGTTAAAAATGCAAATCAGATTGTGCCCTTTACATAGCTCAACTTCTCCTAATGGCTTTGTAAAGTCCTTGCTACTGGCTCCACACAAATTCACCAGCCTCCCCATTACTTTCCTCTAACCCAGAATGCTTCCGACTGCTATTGTAGCCCCAGAGACTTCTGTTCTTCCTCAGACTCCTATGACTGTTCCTGTTTCATGGCCTTTTGTATTCTCTTTTCCTGGAAAGCATCCCCCATATCAAATGATTGGCTCTTTCTTCCTGGCTCTAATTCCTTCGCATTGTTGGGTCTCCTTGTGAGATTTCTTATAAAATAGGAATTTGGATGGAAAAAAAGTGAATAGCTTCAGGCCCAAGGAATCTTTTGGATCCTGTTCTGGTTAGGTTGATTGAAAGTAAAGGAAGGTGCAATTTCCTTTATCCCAGTCAGTTTTGGTGGCTGGAGGCAGGAGGTGCCACTTGGTGGCACATTCCAATGCTTATGTTCTCATGATGGTAGCTGCATCTTGTCCTGATTGACCTTCCTGGTCTCAGGGAGACCTGGAGTGAGAGAAAAATCAAACAACTAACAATGCAGTTAAAATATATTTTTTCTTGCCTCTGGGCTGGCTTTTTCTTCTCTTTTCTTTTCTTTTTTTTTTTTTTTTTGTCTCTTTCCTCCCCCTTTTCCCCCTTCCATCCCTTTGCAGTAACAGTACTGAATTATAATGAGGTGGTGAGCATTGAAAGCTCAAGGTTATTTTTAGGTCATTTCTTTTTAAACTCATTGCTAGTTCACAGCCCTCTAATTTCCTATGGAGGGCTGGGAGGTCACTCAGGAAAATCAGGGATGAATCTTCACGTCTCTGCTGTTCTGCTGTTCTTAAAAGTTGGTTCCATCGACCGTGGGTTTTGCTTTGCACTAGAGTATTCGTCAGGATGCTGAGCTGCAATCCAACTGCTTGTAGAAGATGTGAGAATAAAGCAACATCGAGACAGGGAACCCTGACAGTAGAAAGATGAACAGCATAACTTTTCCATATACTGCTTGGGAACTGAGCAGCCCGGTGCAGTTAATGGTTCCTGGCACTGTACTTTTTGTCTTTTTTTTTCCCACTTCAAAACCACTTTGATTCAGTGTCTATTTCCACCTTCACCCAAGACTCAATTTTTCCATTAGCACTGCAAGAGCAGTGTAGTACTCTCAAACATATGGAACGTGGAATTTATGGATATTTTATCCCCATAGCATTCCTTAAAATGTGATGTACGGATATAAAATGTATTTTTGCTATGTTTAGTGGCTTAAAAACAAGGGATCAGGGAACTGCTGTATTTTTACCTAATGAGTTTTGAAGATTGTTGAGATTCGCTATTGGAGATTGTCGAAGATTGTTAAGATCTGCTCTTTGAGTCAAACTTCACCTGTCCTTTATGTATTGACCCAGTCAAATCAATACAGTCAATAGGTGGAAAGCGCCTTTTTAGGGAACTTGGTGGCAAAGCAAACAGAATCCCTCTGCAGGCATGATCTCCTTATACAGTAGTCTCCCCCTGTAGTCCTTCATACAGTAGTCTCCATCTGTAGTCACTTGCTGAGGGAAGTGGCACCCAGTGGCTTCTTAGGCACAGGTGGTTATGTGGTAAACCACGTTTACTTGACTGTCTTGTCCACTGGATCAAGAATGGACACCTGGGCAGGCTAGGTGCATGAACTGACTCTTAGGAGAGATCTCTCCAGGATTAAAGTGATCTGGTACTTGTCACTTCTTCCTTGTCTGAGGATGACCTGACCCAGAAAGAAAAATCAACAGTTGGTAGTGAAAACAGAAGGTGAAAGGCACACAAAAAATAAGTGGATAGCAATAATGAAATGCCAGGCATGGATAAGTTGGAGTCATTAAGATAGAAGAGTGAGAGGGGATGGAGGTGCAAAAATAACAGAGTGTATATGCTAAGAGGGTTGTGAAATAACCCAGGTATTAGAATTGCACCAGATCTCTCTATCCCCTTGTTAGACTGTGTTATAGTCTCTTTAAGACGTAGTCATATTGTGACTCTGATTCTTTGATCAAATTCAGGTCTTGTGATCTTTCTTGTTTTCCTATCAGTCCTAGACTGGTAATTAAGATTTTTGTCTTCCTGATTTTCAGTACACTCTCAACTTCTTGATGGAATCTGAATGAATCCTTTTTGTTGTTGTTGTTATCCTTTTAAACAAAAGAGGTCAAACACAATGGAATTTATTGTGTGGGGAGCAGCTCAATTGAGAACAGGTTAAATTCATTCTCCAAAGCACTTTTGGAAAGCTGCAGCTGTCTCTGCCCTCCATAATGCATCCCTGCTGCTGGTAAAACCAGAACTACTCCCTTGGCATCACCACCACTGACTAACAAACTGTGCTTCTTGTGAACAGGGCAATGACACACAGTGCTAGTTATCAAATGTGTTATTGATAACAGTAATTTACCAACAGAGGGATTGCAGAGCACAGCGGACCTCACAAAGCCCTAAAGTCATTTTATGGTCCTGGAAACAGCCTTCAGGAGCTTCTGCATGACAGGATCCCTTGCATCAGCCAAATGCCTTGCTGTCCCAGTAAGCAGAGTCAGCTCGTTGCCTGGCACCCTGAGGGAAGGAGCCTGGAGAGACCCATAGTGATTCACCTATGGCCCAAGGGGTCCCTCCTTCACTATTGCTGCAGCGTTTACTCAGTTAAGAGTTATAATTGCAATATTCAGGAATTTTAGAAAAGAGAAGGTGTCACCTCTGTGTTCCTGGAATTTAGGAATATCCTTGTGGAATTTTCTTTTCATGTCAGCTGCCTCTCAAGGAGATGTGGTTGAAATCAGAACTGGAAGATCCAAGGTAAAAATACATAATGAAAGTTAGGAGCAGCCTGATATTGATTTGGATCTAGTACTCAAGAAACATGCAAAAATCTATAGATTTCAAGCAGAGGGCTTTTTGCCAGACTGGCAAGAGAAACATATAATGTGTCAAATACAGAACACCATCATAAGGAGTGAGGAGTGAGGAAGCCTTTGACATGCTTCTCCAGGGAACAGGAGCCAGTAGCTAACTTCTCAGGCCATAACTGTTTAGGGCTGGAGGAGTGAGGCAGAACCAGATGAAGGTACTGGGCCTTGACTTCCATTTTGCTGGTGGACATCTGTTATGCATTTGAACCAGCCCTTTTATTACAACGAATGATCTGTACTTGGCTAAGTTACAAATTCTTTTTTATGTATGACAAACGTGGCTTGTTGTTCCTTCAGAAAAATATGGTGGGAAAGATGCAAAGCTGGTTTCAATATCTGTGTAGTTGGACAACTAATGGAACATGGTACCATCCTCCCGCTGTCTTAACAAATGGCTATGACTATAACTATTAAAAAAAAATGTCTATGATTTTTCACTGGCTGATTTGGTTTGAATGAGTAAATTATTTTTATTTCATTGCATTAACTGCCAGAACATTGAATGAGCCGATAACTCCCTGGTGTTGCCGAGCTGCGAAGAACTATTATTCGGAATTGAATTTTTATTGATTTTCTTGTGCTACAATGACTTTTCTAACATAGTAGCATGAAAGGAAAATGAGAAAAAGGCCAAATAGGGCATGGGGTGAGGAAGGGGAGCCTGCTGCTTCCCATGGCCCAGCCTCAGGTGCCCTACATATTGGCGGAGCTTGCTGACTCTGGATGATGCTGTTGTTGATTGTGATGTGCAGGTTAGCCACGTACCTGGCGTCAACTCCTCTTCTTTCTCTACTGCTGCCTTTGCTCCTCGTCACCTGGGGCCTTGTTGGCATTCTGCTGCAGAACTAAGCAGGGTGACAGGGTGAAGAAGGAGCAGAAGTAAACAGCATAGTGCACCAAATTGTTCTTCACCCGTGATTGTACACCGCATTTGCACGCGTGCGCACACACACACACACATCCTACAGAGTGTGTAAAAATGCTCGTTAATGAGTGTTATTTTAACATCATTATAGTGTCTATTGCATTTCTACATCCATGTTTTTCTCTTCCTAGCCATCTTAACTGTCAGAGACCATTTGATATTAGTCCATAATAATCATTCATATGAGTTGGAGTGGGAATTCATATCTCCTCAATTACTCATTCAAGGAGTACTTATCAAGTGATTAGTAATATCTGTCCAGTTACCACAGGTATGGCAACAACCAAACAGATGAAAGGTTTTGCCCTCATGTCCCAGGACTAAAATATAGAGAAGAATGTTTCAGAATTCGCAATTCTGAAGGATATGTTTGTTTTTGCTTCCTTCTTTGATAGAACTGATAGATGTAAAACTTGATACAACAAAGTGAAACAAAATATACTTCTCCCCCGACTTTAGATACAGTTTGGTGTGGTTCGCAGGTTCTTGACCACTCATATGGAAGAGGGATTATTGTTTTGGGATTTGATTTTTTGTGATTATAAAAGTAATCCATGTTGATAATAGAAATTTTGAGAGAGACAGAAACAAAGTTGATAATTAAGATATCCATAATTGTCCCTCAGCAAAACGTTGAAATGTTGAATACTTTCTTTTCAGGGTTTTTCCTATTACACATATAGTAATCTGAAATCATTTGCAATTTGCAGATGAGAGAATTTTCTATTTTTAAACCATATTTAAAAATACTCAAGTTTTATGCATCTGTAGGCAATTTGGTTCATTTCCTTTATGTAGACTAATGTGACAGTTATTGTTTTACTTCTTCCCATAGACCATGTGTCCATGATTCTGAGTGAGATCAGAGGGTGGAAACATATTTATGCTCCACCCTCTCAATATTTATGAATAGAAGACAAGTCTAATATAGGAGTGTCCTTATGTGATGTAGCTTACAGAAAGAGAGGTGAGCAGGCAAGCATTTTGCAGACTTAGAAGAAAGAAAGAAGAGAGCGTTTTTGGAAAGAAAAAATAGGAGTAGGGGTTATGTTTTAAGCCAGTATAAATCTGAAACTAGAGATGAGAACAAGGGTATATTATATAGGTGTGTGAGTTGCTGTGCCTCAGCTTGGATAGTTCTCTGACAAACTTTCCTGCTATTGCTAGATTAAGTGCCACTGTGCTGTATCTGTAAGGAACTTCCTGCTTCTCTCTCATCACTCAGCCTTATTCCTCTAATTGTTTAACGTCTCTCTTGCTGTTTGAACATATACTCTGGGAGGGCTGAGAGGACCTATGTCTTGTTCAATAATGTATCTCTACTGTCTGGCAAGGTGTCTGGTTTGTGATCAAAAGTATGAATGAGTGAAGGAGACTTGCACATTCACTGAGTCCCCCAAAGGCACATTACAAGAAGGGCCGCTGCCAAAATAAGTATGTAATGCAGCTGTACCTATTTTATTTAAAAGTCAATGTACTGATAACAGGACAGTTACTACATTTAGAGAATGATTGTTACCTACCAATATATATGTGAACATATCTCTGTATTAGTTACACACACATTCATTTATATATATGATAGAAATCATTCATGCCCATATTAACATTTTATTGAATATTTATCTGCAATATAAGTAGTTTGAGCTCATCATTTTTAATGTCTGTGTAGTATTCCATTTTATGACTGCATCAAAAGATGTTAACCCATGCCTATATCATTAGATATTTAGATTGTAGCATTTATTCAGCAAATGATGATTTCAACAGTATCACCATGCAAACATTTTTCTGTATAGTACTCTAATCATTTTCTTAGAAAATTATAGAAGTGGAATTATTGAATCATATAAATGAACCCTGTTAAACAATAGTTTAATTGAGGTATCCACATACCATGTAATTCACTTATAGGATCCTTTTAAATAATAGACTTATTGAAATATTCATATACCATGAAATTCACTTAGTAAAGTACAGAATTCAGTCGTTTTTAGTACATGTGTCGAGTTTTACAATCATGGTCAGAGTCAGTTTTACAATATTTTCAAAACACTGAAAGAAAAGGATTCACTATCATCCTTCAACCTCATTTAATTTCAGCCTAATCAACCACAAATCAATTTCCTGGCTATTTGGAATCATGTATATTGGAAATTTCATATAAGTGGAAGAATAAAATACATAGTTGTTCTGAATGGTTTCTTTCACTCAATATTATTTTTTTAAGATTCATTCATAGTTTATTGACAAATAATATCCCATGGATGTTAAGGGGCATACATGTTATCCACTCATCAGATAATGGCCACACTGATGAACTTTTGTAGAAATTTTGGCACATTTATGAACTTCATATGTACCTGATGTCATCTAGTTCTCCTTGCTATTTCGATCCCTGGTGACTGTCATTAAAACAAACAAACTAGCCTGTTTGAAAGAAGAAAGATTCATTGACAATTTTAAAATTGACATTTCTTTAATAATTGGACTACAGGCCCTTTTAGATACTTGTAACCAGTTGTGTCTGGCTATTTTACTTTATGATATTTATGATTTTTATTTTGCTTCCTACAGATTTTTTATATAGTAAAACTGTTAAATTTCAGTCCAGCATTTTGGCTTATGATGTTTCTAGATAAAAAATAATTTTCAGTTTTGACAAAACAGTATTCACCAATCATTTCCTTAATGGTATTTTCTTCTTCCTAAGATCCAGTAGATATGTTATTTTATTATTGATGTGACTTTATGTAAAAATATTTCTTTTATAGGGTTTATTTTGGTATAAATAAGACATAGATCTAATTTTATTCTTTATCCAGAAAAGTAATTAGTCATCCTAATCCCTTTCCCCACTTAATTTTAGTCACTTTTATCAAACAGTAAATTATTCTTTTTATTTGAATGTCTCTGTAAAATGTTCCAGTTCATAATTAATTTGTGTCTGATTTATGGCAAAACCACTCCATTTTAATTATCACAGCTCTATAATAGAATTTAGTAATATATGTAACCTTTATTAAGCCTGTTACACAAGCAGTACTCTTAGAAGAACTTCAGTATATTAGTATTTAATTTTATAAAAGCTATGTGTAGTAGGAATTATTATCCTCATATTACTGATGAGGAAACTGAGGCAAAGGGAGATTAAAGATAATTCAAGAGTCAAGGTGCTAAGGGGATTGAAGGGAAGGGAGGGGTATGGGATTAGGAAAGACAATGGGATGCATCAGACGTAATTTCCCTATATTTGTATATGAATCCATGACCAGTGTAATTCCATATCATGTACAACCACAAGAATGGGAAGTTATATTCCATGTATGTATGATATGTCAATATACATTTTACTGTCATATATATCTAGAACAAACAAAAAGTAAAAAAATAATAAAATAAACCTCCCAAATTAAATATATTTGTATATTAAAGTCATATGCTTCACATTAAAACCAGGCTCAGGGGAAAAAAAAAAAAAGGGTCAAGGTGCTAATGAGTGGCATTCTCAGAATTCAAACAGATAAACGTGCTCAGTGTCCACCCTTTTTCCCTGTATGGACAGTTGTTCCTGGGGTCTGGAATATCTGATCTAGCAGTTTAAGTCCAAATCACTAGTTATTATTCATGTTTGTGATGTATTTTACATTTCTCCTTCCAGATTTGTTGAATTTTTATTAGTTACATGAGTTTTTATTAATTTTATTTTTAAAGCATTTATATTTAAAACTTTTAAATGGTTTTATTGCCCACTGCCAAGTTTTTTAAAACTTCGGCTTCCAAATACTCAGTTTCTTACTTTGACTTGTTTTCTGTAGTTTATTGGAGAGGGTAATGTTTCCTTTCAGAAAGAGTATATAATTGATCATAATCTCTTGGCTCTGTGTTGTGACACTATATTTTTACTAGTTTACTCATGAATCACAACATATTTGGAAATAGAAAATTAACACCTATGCTTATTTTCTAAAACCAGAACAGAAACAACGAATTTGATATCAAAATCTGGTATATAGCGATACAGAGAAAAGTTCTAGACATAGCCTGCTTTTTACTGCATTTTAAGTTACTTTTTTCACTTATTTTCTGCAAAAACACTTGTAAAATTATTTCTTTCATAATTTTATTGCTTTATTAAAATTCAAAATATCACACAGGGATATACATTTATTTTTTTTCTTTTAAACACTATTTTTGCTTCATATCCAATGAGCCCTTCTGGAAACTCAAGTCCTTTTTCAGCTCAGAAAAGTTATTATCATTGTTAAATTGATTTTTGTTGATTTTTTTCCTCAGCTCGTTGTGCCCTTTTAAAAATCCCTATTATAAGTAATACTGAACTTCTCTATCTGCACATTATCTTTGTCATTTATTTCATCCTTTTTCTGGCAAGTTCATTAACACTTTATCACCTTCCTCTTGCCTCATTTATTCACTGTGTATTTATTAAGGACCTTCCCTGTATCAGATTTTGCAATAGACACTAAAAATAAAGAGATGAGCCTCTTAGAGGTAGAGCTCACCTCGATAGAACTGATGACATAAGAAGGAAAACAGATTCAGAAGAAGTCGTTATCAGAGCCACCCTAGAGGACATTGCTTAGACTGCATTGAGTCAGTCCTGACCCAGTGAGCTCCCATCTCTACACCTGCTGATCTGTGATTTCTGGAGCTGGGGCTGGGACTCCTCCCTTAAAGTTCTACTAAAAGGAAGCAGCAGGGGAGGCTGGACATGATGAAGAGGGAGACAGAACATGTGCTGTTCATTTTCTATCCCTGTCAGCATCATGTCAGCAGAGTTTCTTCATCCTAGAAGTGGCAGTTGCTTCTTGATTCCAGCTGGTTTTTATAAAACTGTCCCAGAGCCAGATTCACTGTGCTCCTCAGAGATGCCAGCAGCAGGCTTTGGGGTGCCGCCTCTTCAGAGGTCTGAATCTCCGCTCCTCAGGTCCTCTGCCCAAGTGCCTGAGCACCAGCGGGGCCCAGTGTCCTCCTCTTCAAGGGTGTTTGGATGCTCTTTAAGCTTCAGAGTGTAATATCCTTAGCCTTTTCTCTGTGTTCTCCCCACCCCAACTCCAGGATGGAATCTGCTTCCTGTTATTCTCCCTCTCCTGGTTGGTCCTCCAGTTCCTTGTACTTGTAGTATCTGCTAAAACAACTGGTATATGTTGTTTTTCTGGATGAATCCTGACTGACAGACCTGGCTTTTATTTCATCAGTTCTGTTTTCTGCAATACTATACACATATTTTACCTGTATGTTACATATGTTGTATATAAACAGAAATGTATGAATCCCTAACCGAAATATGTATGGGTCTCTGTATTTCTAATTCAGCAGTTATTTTTTTCCTTTGTATTGACAGTTTTTGATCTTAGATGTTATCCCTCTTATGATTCCCTGCCCTTGCATCTCAGTTGCTATTTCCTTTTGACTTGAAAGAAGTTGAATTAGAAATTATCCAAAAAGTGACTCCTGCTTCTTGTCTTCTTAGAGGAAGATATTTAATTTCAGTTTTATGATGTCTTCTTTTTTGTAGTATAATTCTTTTTATATAGCTAGGGATGTTTTCTCTACTATTAGAAATTACAGAGGCTTCTGTATGAGTCTTTCAAGCCCTGGAAGGAACATAGGTGATTGAAGTGTTTAGAATGCCTATTCAGAAACTAATTGGTTGGAGGACCTGTGGTGAAAATCAGAGTACAGCTGGAAGCATTTGCCAGTGTAAAAGCTGATTTCCACAAGTTTTAGTTTTGGTATAGTCAGTACCTAGCTGGAATTTGTCTCTATGTTGACCCTCCTTAGCATTCCCGTGTTGGTCCTCCTCAGGGATCAGTGACACCACACAAGGATCAGATAAGTGTAGGCAGAGACTGTTGAGTTTCTCACCTAATGTGATGGCTGGTGCCTGATCCGCTGCCCATTGTCACTTATGGGTTTAGCTGTCTATCATAGATTCAGACATACGTGACATCCCTCCTGTTCCCTGACCCTTCCTCATTGCCTTTAATATTTTTTTTTAATTTTTAATTTTTACAGAATGTATTTTGATTCATTGTACACAAATGGGGTACAACTTTTCATTTCTATGGTTGTACACACTGTAGATTCACACCATTCATGTAATCATACATCTATATAGGGTTATGATACTTGTCTCATTCCACTATCTTTCCTCCCTCCCCCCCACCTCATTTCGCTCTACGCAATCCAGTGCTCCTCCATTCTTCCCTTACCCGCTCCTCCCCCAACTCCGTGATGTATTAGCATCTACTTATCAGAGAAAACATTTGGCCTTTGGTTTTTGGGGGATTGGCTTATTTCGCTTAGCTTAATATTCTCCACCTCCATCCATTTACCTGCAAATGCCATAATTTATTCTTCTTTATGACTGAATAATATTTCATTGTGTATATATATATCACAGTTTCTTTATCCATTTATCTATTGAAGGGCATCTAGGTTGGTTCCAACAATCTAGCTATTGTGAACTGAGCTGCTATAAACATGATGTGGCTGTGTTACTGTAGTATGCTAATTTTAAGTCCTTTGAGTATAAACCGAGGAGTGGGAAAACTGGGTCAAAAGGTGGGTCCATTCCAAGTTTTCTAAGGAATCTCCATACTGCTTTCCAGAGTGGCTGCACCAATTTGCAACTCCACCACCAAGGTATGAGCGTGCCTTTTTCCCCACTTCCTCACCAACACCTATTATTGTTTGTGTTCTTGATAATCGCCATTCTAATTGGAGTGAGATGAAATCCTAGGGTAGTTTTGATTTGCATTTCTCTAATTACTAGAGATGATGAGCACTTTTTCATATATTTGTTGATCTCCTATATATCTTCTTCTGTGAAGTGTCTGCCCAGTTCCTTAGCCCATTTATTGATTGGGTTCTTCGTATTTTGGGTGTAAAGTTTTTTAAGTTCTTTATAAATTTTGTAGATTAGTGCGTGTGGAAAAGATTTTCTCCCACTCTGTAGGCTCTCTTTTCACATTATTGATTGTTTCCTTTGCTGAGAAAAAACTTTTTAGTTTGAATCCATCCGGTTTATTGATTCTTGTTTTCATTTCTTGCACTCTACGAGTCTTGTTAAGGAAGTCTGATCCTAAACCTACATGATGAAGATTTGGGCTTACTTTTTCTTCTATATGGTGCAGAGTTTCTGGTCTAATTCCTAGGTCCTTGATCCATTTTGAGTTGAGTTTTATGCAGGGTGAGAGATAGGGGTTTAATTTCATTTTACTGCATATGGATTTCCAGTTTTTCCAACACCATTTGTTGAAGAGGCTATCTTTTCTGTATTGTATGTTTTGGGCACCTTTGTCTAGTGTGAGATAACTGTTATTTTTGTGGGTTTGTCTCTTTGTATTCTATTCTGTCTGTTTTGGACATCTGGAAATCAATAAATGTAATTTATCACATCAATAGACTTAAAGTTAATAATCATATGATTATTTCAAAAAATGCAGAAAAGCACTTGATAAAATACAGCACCCCTTCATTCTCAAAACACTAGAAAAAATAGGAATAGTAGAAGCACACCTCAACATTATAAAGACAATCTATGCTAAGCCCATAGTGAACATCATTCTAAATGGAGAAAAACTGAAAACATTCCCTCTAAAACTAAAATAAGACAGGGATGCCCTCTTTCGCCACTTCTATTGAACATTGTTCTTGAAACACTAGTCAGAGCAATTAGACTAAAGAAATTAAAGAGATACGAATAGGAAAAGAAGAACTTGAACAATCACTATTTGTAGATGACATCATTCTATATTTAGAGAATCCAAAAACTCCACTAGAAAACTTCTAGAACTAATAAATGAATTCAGCAAAGTAGCAGGATATAAAATCAGCATGCATAAATCTAATTCATTTCTATTCATAAGTGATGAATGAATCCTCTGAAGGAGAAATTAGGAAAACTACCCTGTTTACAATAGCCTCAAAAAAAAAAAAATACTTGGGAATCAATCTAACAAAAGAGGTGAAAGACCTCTACGATGAAAACTAGAGAACACTAAAGAAAGAAATTAAAGAAACTCTTAGAAGATGGAAAGATCTGCCATATTCTTGGGTAGGCAGAATTAATATTGTCAAAATGGCCATACTACCAAAGGCATTATACAGATTCAATGCAATTCCAATTAAAATCCCAATGACATGCCTCATAGAAATAGAGAAAGCAGTCATGAAATTCATTTGGAAAACTAGAGACCCAGAAGAGACAAAGCAATCCTTAGCAAGAAGAGTGATGCAGGAGGTATCACAATACCAGACCTTCAACTACACTACAGAGCAATAGTAACAAAAAATGGCATGATATTGCCTTTAATCTTTAATCTTTTTATCTGCACATTGGAAAGTGAGCACGTGCTTCCTGTTGGGAATCTTTTCCAGTGAATCTGAGTGTCCCTGGGGTAGCATAGCAGGTTGGCTTGGTCCTTTTTTCAGTCTGATCCTTCCTGCATGAGATCTACTAGAAGCTCCTCTAAGTGCCTTGTGTATAAATACACCCTTTATAGGGGTATACCAGTGTCAGTGTAGGGGTTTCCCCTTTTTATATGCATATTTAATTATCTACCTAACTGACCTGGGAATGGGGAAGAAAAATGGCTCATTTTCTTTTCACACTAATTTTCTTTTCACCTGTCAGTGTAGTTAAGTGTGGAGAACACTGGAAACTAAGCGTTTATTACACTTTGTTTCCATTGAGCAAAGAAAGGAAATAGAATTAGAAGATGAATAGAATTTTCCCCTTCTAGCTTTGTATACTTCACCTGATCAATACAGATTACTTTTGAAGACCTCAATCATCATTTTAGCAGCACTGAGTGAGAATTCCTTTAGAAACACAGCAACCAAACAAAAGAAGAAAATAAAAGTCACACAAAACATGCCAGATGCACACACACACACACACACACACACACACACACCTCACAAAGCTTTCCATTAGCAAATGGATATCCTTTATGTTAGAATCAATCAATCTCACTCTGATAGGTTTGATATAGTTCTGATAAATGACCAGGTCCTATGGAGAAGAGATTTTTTACTCGAATATCCCTCATAGGACTGCAGAGGAGTACCTGCAGTTGAATCGTGCAGGAAGTGCAGGGTTTTATTTCTGAGGTTTACTCACAGTACCCTCATTCAGGTTTTGTTTTGAGTTGCACGAATTCTTCACACATGGAATCAGAAATCCTGGATCATAATGGGCTGTGGCAATTACCTACAGAATTTGGATACAAGTTGGTTGTCTAACTTAAGGGACAGCAGAGAAATGAGAGGATGGATCTCATCACCTGACTGCAATTTAAGTTGTTTTGAGTTCTTTTGCCATCAATATGCTCATGAAGTCCTCCGAATATATGGTCCTGCTACTGACTAAAGACATCAGTTGCCTCTGGGAGGAAAACCATAAAGAGTAAAACTCAGAGGAAACTGGATTCACGGATTGCTGTGCTTGTTATTCATTGAGTGTTTTTGACTTGCTAAAAGCGAGTTTAATGTATTTATACAATTTATAAAGATGTAACTGATTCTGGAGTTCTCCTTACAGGGAACATATTTCATGTTATTGTAAGCACTGAAGAAAATTAAATCAATAAATCCACAGCCCGTAATTTGAGATACTCAATTTGAAGAAAAATATATTGTCAGGGAGGGAGGGGGAAATATTTTAAATAGAGGAAGACTTGTAAACAACCTGTCTTGGCTCCACTGTCCTATGCATTCAGGTGACAGCAGGAATTACCTTTATACTGTAAGATGATGAGAGTGTTAGCATGACACCTTCCAGGAAGCAAAGGCCAACTCCCTACCTTTTTTAATGAAGCATATGCTGAAGGAGAGAGCAATGCAAATGAAGCTCTCCCTGGCTGAGCTGTCCCTGTGTGTTCTTTTCCTTTAGGAGGCTTTGCTGGTTGGCAGTCAGACTGGGTGTCAGGAAGCTTAGTGGATTTTTTTTTCTCTCCCTGGCATTGATGCTCTTTGTGACCACTGGCAAGCCAATTAACCTCTCCAAGCATCACCCTTCCGTGTGTAAAAGGTTAATAGTGCAGCTTGTTTGCAAAGTGCCTGAAGCCCTCCGTGAAGGGCACTACTCAAATACCCAGCATTACTATGTGACTGAAGGGTATTGTATTTTTTAATTATATGTTTGGTTGGATAGGTTATAGATTTTGTTGTGGCTGAATGTCGCCCCTTTTCCCTGGTTACAAATAAAACAACTAATAGGTAATCTCACTCTATTACCATCTTCCTGAGCCCCCTAGAGGTTTATGGGAATGACAGAGGTTATAGATTAATAACACATTCTTTAGTTAATAAAAAAAAAATCATGTGCATCTCAACTGTATAATAGCTGTGGATGGCAATTTATTAGGCCAAGCATCTCATCATCTGCTAAGCAGATAAGGCTGGCAAAGACTCATGAAGTGATAAGGTTCTTTTTTCCCTGCTCCCACCCCCGTGATTTTTTTTATCCTTCACATGGATTTAGAATATAAGGAACAATTTTGTTAAGGTGTTTTTCCAATGTGTTTCTCAGTATTTGGATAAATGGTGCTCTTGTTCTGGAACTCCTGGACAAGTGACTTGTTTGTGTGCACCTAAGATGTGACATTAAGCTCAGTGTTTCATTGTAGTTAGAACAAATGTAAATAATATCAGCCTACGGCAAATCATCATGTTTCTCATACTTCTTTGCAGATTTACGTAAAAACTTTGAACAAGATCCACAAGGAAGGGAAGTTCCCATTGAAGGCATGATTGTGCTGCACTGCCGTCCACCGGAGGGCGTCCCTGCTGCCGAGGTAAGACAGACTCTTGGAAGGAGGCCAGAGACTTGTGTGACCATAATAAGTACAATAGTAGAGTCTGTATCTGGTATTCTTCCTGTCTGGACTCAGGTGCAAGAGATGATTAAGAAACCGAAGGGAAGAAGATAGAGAAGCAAGTGGTAGTAGTCTCCCAACTAATCTCTTGTTGAAATAAAGCTCTTGTTAGGCAGCCTGGGTAGCATCTACCTGCAGTCTTACCTTTAGTGACCTCAGTTCATGCAGGTGTTATCCTGTGTCCCCAGCCAGGACACCCTTATTTGCACCTTGGCTTATGATTCTATTTGAGCTTGAACAGGCAATGTCATGTGAAAAGTGCAGAGGGGAAGAGGTAAGCCCCTAGTCCTGTGCCTCACTGGGGGCTTCTCATTCATCACTTGTTCACAGAACAAGAACCCATGTGAGCAATTTTTTGTGTTGCAAGCACTGTGCTGGCATTAGAGACATAAAATGTGATGAAGCCACACCTCTGATCTGCTGTCCTTCTTTCATAGTGAGGTATCTGGAATCCAGGCCCACTTATTTTTTTATTCCTGGTAGGTTTTCTAGAACTTCCTCCATATATTATACTATACTATGTTATACTATGAGAGTAGTGAAGTCTTTCTCAAACATTTAGTCACTACTCAAAGATGTTCTCATACACTAGTAATGTCGTTATTGTGGAGGGGGGAATGAAAAAGTAAAAACATGCTTTGTAGAAATTCCGTAATGTATAAACATTGGCCTGAGTTTAGCAGTAAATGGTCCAGTTGTGATTCTTCTGTGTGAAACTAAAAAACTGTTTTTGGAGCTTTAGTTTAGTCACTGAGAAATAAAGATACTTAAAAAATCTAAACAACAACAACAAAGCAGACTTTGTCTTACATTTTATCTAGAATAGCTATGAGATTTTGCATTTGGAAAGATGAAGGAAAGAGGGGAATGAAGAACACACACACTTGCACATTTAGACAGAAATCATGCTGGGTGGACACTATTCAAAGCTCAAATGGTTCATAGAAATGAAGTAAACGGACTTGAAAATTAAAGTGCATGCGCCATGTGTGGTATGAAATGATTAGAAAGGAAAATGCTTATTTTTAGGTTTTTGTTTAATGTGGAGCAAAAATATATTGATCTTCTTTTATTGCCTTCTTATCCCTTCAAAGAGTGAGCCCTCATTTCCCAGGCAGGATATACTGTGCAGATAAATGTGTCAGTCTCTTCTAGGACATACCACTTGCTCTTGGGAATCTACTTGACTTATCAGTAGGTCATTACACTTATTACCCACTCTGAAAATCCCAATTTACAAGTGGTTCATGCTCAGAAATGTGCAGCTTCTGTCATACCCTATGTGAAATAGTCCCCTGGTCCACTCATGCTCATGTTTCTCCAATTCTGTGCTGGCTCAGTATCATTGACTTTCACAGCCATAGAAAGGAATGAGAGGGGTGGAAGCTTTTTTTTTTTTTTTTTTTACAATTTGCCTATGGGAACCTAGAATACTCTAAATGTCTAGAATTGATTTTTGCAGCTGGAGGTGAGCTTAGATATTTACCTGGTACAACCTTTGTATTTAAGAGGTTGGAAAACTGATGTTCAGATCAATGACCTACGAAAGGTCTTACAACCATTTAAAGAACTCTGTTTCTCTGTTTTGAATTCTCCAAAGGTACTTTAGCCACTCATAGTAAAAGTTTGTTTTGGTATCTTACACAGTCTGGCTTGCTGTGATTTTTGCCTTCTGCTACTCTGCACCTGAATCACTACAGCCACACTGGACTCTCAGTCTGCCTCAGATGTGATGTGTCTTAGAAGGATGTGCCCAAATGCACAAGTCTCTGGTTTTGCACCAGGAGGCCTGTTCTGGACCTTGTTGAAAATGTCACTTCTCACTCCACACCTCTATTCCTGAGCCCTTTTCCTTGCCTTGTGTTTTCTTTTTATCTCTTATCACAAACATACTATATTTACATTGCTGATTTTCTGTCTACCCCACTGGAATTTAATTTCCGTGAGCAGAATTTTTGTTATTTTTGTTCATCTCTACAACTCCAGAACATAAAACACTGCCTCTCGTGACTTTTATCAAAAGAATGAAAGATAACAAATGTTGGAGAGGATGTAGAGGAGAGAGCTTTTGCACACTGTTGGTGGGAATGTAAATTAGTGCAGCCATTATGGAAAACAGTGTGAAGGTTCCTCAAAATTTAAAAATAGAACTACCATGTAATTCAGCAATACCATTACCTGGTATATATATCTTAAGGAAATCAAATCAGGATTGCCAAGTAATATCTACATTCTCATGTTCATTGCAGCATTAATCACAACAGCCAAGAAAGGGAATCAACCTAGGTTTTCAATGATAGTTGAATGGAGAAAGGAAATGTGTGTATGCATTGGAATACTGTTCAACAAATGAAATTCTTTCATTTGTGAAAATATAGATCCACTAGGACATTATGTAAAGTGAAACAATGACAAATGCCACATCAGAGAAGCAAGGAGTAGAATACTGGGGTGGGGTCTAAGAACAGAGAATTTTAGTTACAAGAAACAAGTTTAAGAGGTCTGTTGCACAACATGGTGACTATAGTTAACATCAATAATCATGCTTGAAAATTAATAGAGTAGCTTGTAAGTGTTCTTCCCACAAGAAGGGATAAGTGTGTGAAGTAATGCATATTTTAATTAGCTCAATCTTGCCATTACACAATGTTTACATATTTAAAAACATGTTGTACACAATATGTATCATTTGTCAATTAAAAGAGAAATTAATTTTTAAAAATACAAACATACTTCTCACATTGAGATATCCTATAATTTGTTTTGCAAGCCATCTTAGTCAGTTTACATTGCTACAAAAAAAAAGCATAAACAGAATATACTGTAAACAACAGAAATTCTTTTCTCACGTTTCTGCAGACTACAAATCCAAGGTCAAGAAGCCATCAGATTCAATGTCCAATGGCCCATTTTCTGGTCATAGACAGCTGTCTTCTACCATAACCTCTCATGACAGAAAGTGCAAACTACTTTGGAGTCTCTCTGATAAGGACACCAAACTAATAATAACAATTAGAATAATAATGATAATAAAAATTATCCAAAGGTGCCACCTCCAAATGCCATTACACTGGGGATTTGATTTCAATGTATGAATTCTGAGGAGAAATAAACATTCAGTCTATGGCACAATGCATATAAAATTAATAAGAAAACTCAAGTCACTCAATAGAAAATGGATAATGAACACAAAAGACAGTGTTTTTAGAAATTAAATGTAAGTGATCTGTAAATAAGTAATAATAAAGTATTTGCCACCACTCAAAATTACAGAAGTGAAAATTAAAGCAGAAATGTACTACTTTTCATCTTAAAATAAATTTCTTAAAAATTCAACAATGGTTATTGTTAACAAGAACATGAAGAAATGGGAACTTATTCTCACATACATTGAACAGATATTTACCAAGTTCTATTCTTAAATACTAATGATGAAACTGCAAGTTCAGGCAATCTTCTAGGAAGGCACTTTAGAAATATATAATAAAATTTAAAGTTCACACATACCAATAATATTTTTTGAGTATTAATGAAAACTAGTTTTTTAACTTTGTTGATAAATAGTTGATGCTCTACCAGGATTAGCCCGTTATAAAAACTGTAAAATCTACTAGATTTCTTGTATTCGTTTTTTTTTTTTTTTTTTTTTTTTAATTTGTTTTTCTCTCATTGCTGGGTACTAGCAAGTGAGAACATTTCCTACCTGTTCTTTGAAGACATAAATTTAAAAGAAGAAAGAATAAAGGATGTACAGATGGTAAAGTAATATCCAACAGCAGCAACATACCTTGGCCAAAAATGCATCCATGTGAATGGATAAAGAAATTATGGTATATTTACACAATGGAAAAATACTCAACCATAAACATATGACTTTAGTAAATGGATGGATGTGGAGACTGTCAAGCTAAGTGAAATAAGCCAGTCCCAGAAAACCAAATGTGATGTGTGGATGCTAACACAAAATAAGGAGGGCAGAGGATAGAAGTTCATTGGATTAAACAAAGGGGAATGAAGGGAAGGGAGGAGGAGTGGGCATAGGAAAACAGTAGAATGAATCAGACATAACATTTCTATGTTCATATATGAATACATGACCAGAGAAACGCCACGTCACGTACAATGTCAAGAATGGGATCCTAATTAGAATAAGTTAAACTCTATGTGGGTATAATATGTCAGCATACAATCTACTGTCATGTATATCTAAAAACAAATTTATAAATTAAAAAACAAAAAACAAATTGCATTCATGAATGTGAATATGAACACATGCACACCCCCTCCCACACACAGATGCACACACATGCACATGCACCGAAGCATCTTCTAAAACAATGTAGTAGATTCCTGAATAGAGAGAATTCTAAGTCCATTCAGGACTGAGGTGGATGGAGGCATTCCTGTGAATAATGCAAGAGCCTCTGGGAAATAAACAGCATCCCTCTCTGTTCAACTGCTTAGAAAGGCCCAGAAGCTCAGAAGCAGCTCTTTGCACATTCCTCCATCTTCCTTGATCAACTTTCTGTCCGTCAAAGCAGATGATTTCTGTCCATTGGCTCAGTCCATTTTCTTCTTTCATTTGCTTCTGATGGTGCCTCTCTGGTGTAACCACGAGAATCTAAGAAGGATAATCTGATGTCTGTGAAAAAACATTTGGGAGAGTTGATGAACAAGGTCCTGAGGTTGGTGACTTTCTGGTATGGCATTCATTGGGGACTGTGTTTGGAAATGGTCAGTCATGCATTTGCCACTGTGAAATATTACCAGCTCTCTACCCTTAGCAGGCCGTGTTCCATCTTTTTCACACCATCACTTGGTTCCCTTTGTGTGTATCTCCTGGGAGCCCCATGGCCTCCTTCAAAAGAAGGAAATGTGCATTCAAAACCAATGCTATATCATTTGGCTTTGTCCCTTAGTGCAATAGGCATTTTCCCACTTCACATATTGAAAGTCACCTTGTGGGCAAGTCCTAATCTCGTTTCACAAAATATATACAATTACCTTCTCCCTCAAAGATAGCCTTGGCAACCAACCCATATATATCAACAAAGAAAATAGTGTACATAATATGAAAATAAAGTTACCATTTATGGAATGCCTTATATGTTAGGTGGTTTCTCTATATGCTACTTTACTTAATTTGCAGAATACTGTGAGATGCTGGAAAGCCATTGGGATTTCCAAATCTGTCTTATCATGACTTAGCTCAACTCTCAGATCTCTTGGCCTAAGCTCTCAGACCACCAGGAGACTTGAATTTTGGTGTTAGGCCAACTTAACTTAAAATTCAGATTTTTTTTTTCCTTTCTTTAATTGATTGCAGTTTTTTGTTTTGTTTTTGGATTTGTTTTTTAGTGAGACTGTGGATTTAGTTAGTTTCTCCAAGCCTTTTAGAAGCTCAGGAACCCCTAGGTCAATGATAGCATAGCTTCCTAAAGTGGATGCCTGAATTCCATCCACAGAAATTATAAATTTGTATTATATTCTATGCATCTTTGGAAAAAAGGTAACCTGAGAGTAAAACTAAGAACAGAGGATAGACTTTGGGAGGAAGGTGTTCTCTGGAGAAGACAGGCTGACGTCTTTGCAGTCTTCTCTCCTTCCAAGCATACAGAGGCTATATTTGAGGTTCTTCTAGAAAGCAGAAGGGAATCAGATGCTTAAAGTTACATATAGGAAGCCATGTAAGAGAAGAAAAAGGAACATATAAAGGGGCTGTGAGAGGACCAAGAGTAATCTCTGCCCTCATTCTGAGTTTTCCTCTGTCTGATGATGACCCTGAGAGATCACATTGTCAAGAAGACCCAGATTTACTCTGATGAGTGAAGAATGATGTTGGTACCTTAGAATTATTTCTTCTGGTATTCATCAGTAGGATATGAACACTGTAAGAGCAGAATAAGGGTCTGTCATTGTGATATGATGGGGAAAAGCATCAGCTTTTGGAGTCACACAGACCCAGTATCCCACCCAGACTAGGATTTCCTAATGCTGTTACCTAAGGCAACCTACCAGCTACCCTAAGCCTCAGTTTCCTCATCTGAAAATGGGAGAAATATTTCTTGTAGGAATGCTATGAGGCAAAGAGGAAAAGTCATTAAAAATATGAAGAACAACACAGTTTCTAATATTAATAAATGGCAAACATTGTTGATTTCTGTTGTTGTTCTTTGATTTTAAAGTTCTGTGAACCATTCAATCTCAGAGAAAGAGGCAAGGTCCTGTTCTGATTAGGGAACCAGAAAAAAAAATTGTGAAGGCTCATAATATCTAACATGTTTACAGCCCTATGAAGAAGGCGGGAGCTATTACAACCCCCCTCACTCCAGACCGCCCTGAGCTCTAGCCCTCCCCTCTAGAACTGGCTATTCTTGTCTTAAGCACATCAAACAACAGAAACACTCCAATAGCTTCCTGCCTTTATCATTTGTAATTTATCACATAGAGGAATTAAATAGTTATTGACAGATGCTGGTTACTGTCAGTGTTTGTACACCTTACTTATCAGCATTGAAGTGTCTTAGGAATATCTTTGTTACCAAAAACACTTAAGGAAAATGTGATGTGAACATCAAGGTTCTCACCTGACTTATTTAGGCACTGGTTTGGGTGAAATAGTAGGTCACACATACCTTTTGCAAAATACCTGAAATGCAGATTGATGATAATTCAAGGCCTCCTAAAGGCTTCTGAGCTCATCCTCACAGCTGAATGTGTTAGAACAGATTTGTCTCTGAAGTTACTTTTAACTTTAACCTTGGGCCGTTCTAAGTAGAGGTAGCAAGTTTAGTTTTTGACACTTGTTGTTTAGCTAAAACCAATTTGCTTTTTCAAAACAATTCATTATCCCACACTGCACTTTTTTATACTCCCCAATTAAATGGAAAATCTATCTTTCATAAAAGTTAGAAATTATGTCCAATGAAAATCCGACATTTTAATGGTTTTCCACAGATTAAAATTGTAGAGTTCTCAATAAACCCTGATTTACTGATGTTGGCTATAAAATGGTTATTGCTGTTAATAAAGCCTGTAAATCTTAACAGGTTATATTTGCCTTGGACAATAAAACTTGCCGTAAAGGCTTAGTGTCTAAGGCTAATTCTGCTCACATCAAGGTAAACAGCCTGCTTGAGATAATTCAATGTCTTTGAGAATTAAGGCCCTAAAGCTAAGCAATGGACAGATTCTAGCCTTGAGCCATTGCATGTCGGGCACTTTCCTTGTTTTCCATCTCACCAAGGAGTCAGAATGATGCTGGAATTAGAAAACTCAAGGTCAAGGGCCTTAGTTGATGCGGTGTGGCTACAGTGAAGGGTCTCTTCTTTTGCTCAATGAAAAGTCATTTTTGTCAATGACTGATCATTAGAAGCAGAATGAAAGAATATATTTTCTCCTTGGAAAAGTGTGGAAAAGTCAAACAAGAATTAGAAGCCAAGTTACGGGGTGATGGGGTGGGGATAGGTGGTCAGGGAGAGGAGATTGTTGCTCTTGTTCCCCATCCGTTTACCCACCTGGAAATTAAGGATGTTATAAGAAGCCCCCTTAATACAGCTGGACATTTATCACTTTTTCTACTGTTTGAGAGATTTCACTTTAAGCCTCGCATTCCTAAGATCAAAGCCAGAAAGCAAACCCAAGTGACCTATTTAGTCATCTCTGCAGTCAGATCTCGGGACTCAGGTGTTCTCATACCTGGTGGTAGGGATACGTGAGTAAATGGGTGGGTGTTTGTGGGGAAACTTCCGTGTGGATAGGAAGATCTTGGAGGCACCCCTTTAGCAACCAAAAGAGCAATCCTCTTTGCTGTCTCCTGGTTGTCACCCTTCTTGGATGTTGCTAAGTGCACTTTTCCCCATGGTGTGATTGGACATTGTTTCTGACTGCTTAAGAGTCTAGCCTGGCTCTTTGACTTCCTGGAGGTTCTAGGCAATACTTTATTTTATAAATAAATAAATATATTAATTTTTTTTTTCCCCCAGTACTGGTAATTGAACACAAGGGTGCTTTACTACTGAGCTACACCACCTATGTTGTTATTTTTGTTGAGATAGGGTCTCAGTTGCTAAAACTAGTCTCAAATTAGCCGTCCTCCTGCCTCAGCATCCTTAGCCGCTGGGAATACAGGTCAGCACCACCACACCCAGAACTACTACCTTTCTTTGATGATCAAAGCTCTTTTCCTCCTAAGCCAGCCAAAGTAGTTTGTTCTCAGGGAAGGAACCTGACCATTTCAGCACACACACCATGCCTTACTTCTAGAATGCCTTGAGAAGTGTCAAATAGCAAATTACCATGAGTTAAAGGCTATTTGTGGGATATTAATCTCTCTTCCTTTGTCTATAAAGTAAAGGAGTGGGGAGAGAAAACCTCAAAAGGCTCTTTCATCTCTCTCATTATGCCTGATGCATAAGCAAAGGAATATGCATACTGTCTCTTACCTAGACTGGTACTTGGCAGTTTTTAAGTCCGAAGCCCTTTGCCCTTCTCCCCCGTGAGGGTATTTTTAATGAAAGGTTCATTTGTTTCCAGTGTGTTCCTCGGTATAAAACCCAGGAGGGAATCTTATGACACTGGGCTGTTTCATACAAGAACCACTAGACTATTGTGTTTAACCTCAGTCAAACAGACTATGAAATGAGGATTTTATTTAAAAAATAGGACTCTTAATAATTCACTAGAGAAATGTTAAGTGAGGTGCCCAAGTTCTAAAGCAATGGGCCTCAGGTATAAATAATTAATCTAATTTGGTGCAGCCAAAGCAGAGAGAATGTCTAATAGTCCAGATAAACTTTGCTTTGAGGAGACAGACAATGAGGACCTTTGCAGAAAACCACATTTGATTAGAATGTATAATATTGTAATAGAAACCTAATGGACTCTAAAGAAAAGGGAATGTTGAATTGGTTAAGTACTAGTAATTAAGTGCCAGCAAATTACTTCTCTGAAAACATTCCTGCAAAAAAAAAAAAAAAAAAAAAAAATTGCTATCATAGGAGAGATGGGGAAATGAGGTTAATATAAGTTATTTAAAAAGTGAATGTCTGCAGTCCAAATACCCTCACATTAATGCCCAGTTCTTAAGTAAATCTTATTAATGGACTGACTTGTGCCACATCCTGAGCTGGGAAGCTCTGTTCCCTTACTGAGGAAGAAAAGGATAAAAGATGGCTGAAGCTTGCTGATTTGCATCTATTTTCCTTTTCTTCTTAGTCTGGATTCCTAGAATACCTGAAGCACTGCAGTTAGAATTACAGTTTTCCAAGCCAAGGGAAGAAAGCAAGAAGAGAGTAGGAACTTGACTGGTGCTGGTTTTTTGTTGTTGTTTGTTTGTTTGTTTTTTCTCTCTTTGGTGCTGGGGATTGAAATCAGGCAAGCACTCTACCAACTGAGCTATCTCCCCAGCCTGCTTGGCTGGTCTTTACCTCCCATTTCCTTTCACTCCATGCAGTCAGCCCTTCCTTTCTCCAAGCACCACCTCTGACAGTGTTAGTGGTCATGCTGTGTCTGTGTCCTCCTCATGTCTCCTTGCTTGCAAGGCCCTTGACCTCTTCTAGTCTGAAGTTTACATAGTCTTGTAGGATCTACTCTAACCCACCTGGACTCAGTTCTTCCCTGCCCATCCTGATCTTCTTTCTTAGAAATACCCCATTTAACTGTTGGGGACTGCTCCAGAGACAGCATTTTCTTCCTTATTTTAAAAGTTTTTCTAGCATATTGCTTTGATTATCTTTTTCTGATTCTTGCATTTAATTTTTCATGATTGTGTATAATATTTCTTGCATGTAATTCCCTTCAGGATAGGAAATGCAAATTTTCCTTCTCAATGTCCCCTTCCACCCCAGTAGATAACACAAATGCACCTGCAAAAGAAGTAGCTCTCTGGGAAGCATATGTGGTTAAGTGGATGAATATTTACACAATTGCTGGTTACACACAGTAATAAACTTTTAAATTTGAATATCATTTTATAAGTCAAGGATTTTTACATATACTAAGGTATTTGATCTTTAAATCTACCTTTCATAAGTAGGCATAAATAGAAATATCTGTTTTATAGAATTACTTATTTAATAAGTACAGGCTCAATATCCTTTATCCGAAATGCTTGAATCCAGGAGTGCTTCACATTTTTTTTAAACTTTGCAAGATTTGCATATACATAATGAATGTCTTGGGGATGGGACCCAAGTCTAAACAGGAAATTCATTTATGTTCCAGATAGAATTTATATACTGTGACCTGAAGGCAATTTTATACAACAATTTTAATAATTTTGTGCATGAATTTTCCACTTGTAGTGTCATGTCAGCACTTAAAAAGTTTTAAAAGGAGCATTTCTGATTTTGGATAGTTGGACTAGGAATGTTTTAACCTGTCTGCTCATTGAGAAACAACTATCTAGCTAACGTTTATTGCTTGTATGCTGTGCACCAGACGCTGTTCACTAAATCCTCCCAACAACTCTCTCAGGTAGGGAGTTGCCAGTTTCATAAATAAGGAAACTTAGGTGGGGAAGGGTAAGTACTTACTCAGAGACACACTTATGGAGGGAATGAGCCAATATTTGAATCCAGACAGACTGACTTTAGAGCCTGTTCTCTTAAATTCTGGCAAAGTTCCTTCATGTGTCAGATATTGCATTCTTAATGCCAGCTGGGTCAGATAGCATGTCTGTCCTTAACTAGCTTACCCCCTTATTTCATAGATATAAAGAAAAGCACATTAAGCTATATAATGGTATATATTTGCCCAGCCTTATCCATGGAGGATGTCACAAGACCCCTAGTAGAGGCCTGAAAACACAAATAGTACAAAACTTGTTTTTTTTCCTATAGATACTTACCTTAGATAAAGATGAACTTTTAAATTAGGTCAGTGAGAGATTAACAATAAATAATTATTAAATAGAACAATTAAAATAACACAGTAATATAGAAGTTATGCAGTTATGGTCTCTCTTTCTCAAAGCATACTATTTTACCATAAATCTTAGTTAACTACCTCCACATACAATTTTTTCTTTCCTTATGAAATCAAGAATATTCATCTTCTCCCTTAAAGTAAGCACATTATGGCTTTTCTTTAGCATATCCAAATTGCTACCATCACTATTCTTGTCCTTTAAGATTATTATTAATAAGTAAGGGTCACTTGAACACAAGTCCTGTCGATCTGATAACTGAGATGGCTACTGAGTGACTAATTTATAGGTAGTATATATCGCATGGAGACGCTGGACAAAGTTATGGTTTATGTACCAGGTGGGATGAGGCAGAAAGTTGCCAGGTTTAATCACTTTACTCAGAAACCTACACAGTTTAGGATTTAGGAATTATTTATTTCTGCCTTTTTTATTTAGTATTTTCATATCACAATTAACTGTGAGTAATTAAAATTATGGAAAGGGAAACCCCAGGTTTTGTGTGTGTGTGCATGTGTGCCTACTGCTTTTCCTCCTTTTAGCTGGGTTGGGACTATTGGTCAATGAAAGAGCACTTGCCTAGCATGTAGGAGGTCTTGGGTTTCATTCCTACCACATCCCCCCCTGACGCGCATACACTCCTCCTTCTTGTTGCTCATGTCTGTGATCCAAGTCTGAGCCTTATTCCTCCCCAGTTGCAATCAATCACTGTAATTTGATGGCATTGGAATGTGCACTGCATTCAGATTGTAGAGATAGTGTGGCAGAACTGCTTAGTGCCAGGGGTCATGTGGAGCAGGCTTTGATGGGATGGAGAAACACTGTTGACAGAATCTCTCTTTATCCTCCTCTTGCTCTCCTCTCCAATTATTTTTCCTCATAGAAAATTACATCCTTTATCCTGTAGTAACATAACATTTTTCAAAAATATAAAATTTGCATTTTATGCTTAAGGTTTCTCAAATTCAGAGAAGCCACAAATGGATCAAGAGGGAAGGTGGTTTGGAGGAAAAATCAGAAGGCCAGCAATCAATCAATCAATAGTAAAATAATAATAATAATAATTCTTAAAAAACCACCCATAAGGAAAGGAAACGTATGGTTTCTAAATTAACATAATGAAGGTACAGAGCTATTTCTCCATTCTATGCTTTCTTACACAGTTTAGAGCAATAAACAGTCTTTATATCTTGAATTATGCAGAAGTAAAAGCAGCCTGGGAGGCCTCCACACACAGAGCTGCAGATCTGTAACTCAGCTGTAATGTTCCATGGGTGTGAATCAAGAACTCCATCCCAATCCTGCTGAGACAGCATGGATTTTAATGTTTCTAGGAAGCACACCACACACCATCCTGGTTTGCTTAGCAAATGCAGACTGCCTTTGTTTCTCAGGCAGATCTTATTAAACTGGAAATAAACAACAACCACAACCACTCTGGCAACAGCTTCTCCTGGTAATCCCTTGCCTTGGTTCCCAAATGCTGAATGCTCTTTGCAGTCCAGTTGGGAAGAAATGACACCTTCTGATAATGCCTTTTGTATTGAGTTACTTAACGGTAGGCAACCATAAGGCACACTAGCCCTGTGGACAATTTTTCACCTAACTGCTAGTAAAATAGAGCATGCCTATTTCTCCTTCATGGGTGGTCTAGAGACCTGTGGAATAAGCACCTGCCTACAGGTGCTATTGAGATACACCCAGCTGATCTTATTGCAGTTTAGCTTCGGTTCCAGAATCTGTGCTCACTGAAGGAATTCTATATGGCTTCTTTCATTGCACTTACTGCTCTCATGCTTCTCAACTCTGTCGAATCTTAAAAGAGCTGTTGTGATCTTCTCTTGAAGCCACCTTATATTCAGTACAGTAAGTACATTGAGTGAAAGAGTGACTCACTGAAAGTCCCAGAGGTTTGGTCTGTGCAAATTTCAGTGCCTTCCACTGCACAGATTACAGGCACACCACCCCAGCTTAGCAACTGCACAGCTCAACATCACACTTAACTCAGATTCACTTGGTTTTATCAGTTAAGCTTCCAAGAAAAACATCCAACATTCAGAGCTGAACAGCTGATAATCCCCTGCTGTGGTGAATTTTGATTTAAATATAACTGAGTCTCTCTTGGCTTTGGCTTAACTGAATTGGAACTGTTCTTTTAATTGTTGATTCAGTATTGGCTTACAGATCTGGCTGTCAGTCCTCCCAACAGATTCTCTCTATAGATGTATTTATTAATCATGTGCAATATTCCTGATCCTCTGGGGGCTGCTAGCACCGGCCCTTGCTATTTACAAGTGACAGTGTAAACCTTGATTTCTGTGAGCAATAAATATCAGGCTGATGATACACATGCTGGCTCTACAGTTTCATTGAAGATCACTGTCTCAAGGCATCTCTGGTGTGACACTGTGGGGAAACAAAGGCACAAGATCTATGTAACACCACCAGAATCTGGCAGGAGCATTCACTCCAGTGTGCCAGTTATACATGGGGCTAGGTGGTTACTTTAATCTTTCCTTTCAGTGTTGTCACCTCTGTACTGTGTGAAATGCCAGAGCTACAGAATCTGGATGTTTTTAGAAGAAGTAGAATATGACTTGGGAATGGACATTGTACCTTTCGGTGGAAAAGTTTGTCTCTTTCTTAGAACTCACATTCACAATTTTAATTAACTCTCTCAAATAAGAAGCAGCCAGGAACTGGTGCCAGAGAGAAATAATAGTGACGACAGATAAAGATGAAGAATCACAAAGAAAGTAGGGAGAAAAGTCTTCACAGTAGAGAGGGGAGCTGACCAAGCTGGATTTGTTGATAGGTCATTTCTGTCAGTCTGGCAATCTGCTGAAATGACAGGAGTCCTCATTAATGATGGTCACTGTTAGTTACCACATGGTGAGGACCAGGCACTTGCCCTGTGTCATTCTGTTGCATCCTCTCTGCCAGGTTAGGCACTGTCATCATTTTTCATGTTATAGCTTGGGATAATTGAGACTGAGGTTAAGTAACTTCTCCAAAGACCCTGAGACAGTAGGACATCTAGTTCTCCTTGATTCCCAAGCCCAAATCTTGACACTGCCTGACACTGACTGGTTATTTATTCCAGTCTGTAAACTTGGTAAGAGAGATTCAAGCAGGAACATACCTGATTCCAGCATCAGGTCCTTTATGTTTTATCAAATCACCTGCCGGTTGAAGTTGGGTCAACTTCATCGTACCCCGTATCAGAGCATGGCTCAAAGATAATTCATGGTCAGTCTCTTGCTTGGTCTACTGCAGCTTTAATCTCTTATCACAGATTTCAATTTACTTAATAAATGGCTTCCCTGCCTTGAAGCATACAGCAATAAATGAGAGATGTTCTTAATTCCTGATAAGTTCAAGCATCTAATAAAGGAAATAAATTTGTAAATAAGTGTCTAACAGGGAGTGTGCCACCTGTAATAACAACAACAATAAAAGAGAAAGGATGTGATTCTTTCTGTTGTCCAGGCTGGGCAGCCACAACTTCACAGAATATCATTCTCACAGATTTTGAAGGATGAGGAAGAAATCATTGCAGTGATGTCTCAGGGACGGAGACTGGCATGGTCAAAGCCTGCAAGTAAGAAGTAGCATCATTGACCAGGAAGTACTGTTAATTTGTCTGTTTCCTTTTGAGAAAACCTAAAGCACAAGCGGAAGAACCACTGGAGTAGAGACTCTCAGGAGAAGACAGGGGCCAGATCACTATCTGTCATCCTGAAAAACTTGAATTTTGCATTCATAAGTAGTAGGAAGCTACTGAAGAATTTACATCAGGAAAGTGGCCAGTTTTATTTGTCTGTGTGTCTGTTTCAGTGTACATAGAATTATTTTGTTTTAATTTCAATGACCTTGTAGTTAGAATAGAGGTAGAAAGGCAGTAGGAAGTTTTAAACAAGTATGTATGTCTCTATACCTTGTGGGAACTCACATTTTAGAAAATCATTTACTTGTAAATAATTTCCAAGCTTTCATAAAGGTCTCAAAAGCGAGAATAAAAATGCATAAGCAGAGGCCTACTTCCAATATTTTCCTTCCAGTAGGGCCATGCCAGATGCTGTGACCACTCTCCCAGCCTCCCTAGCTCCAGCATGTAGGATATCTATCTTTCCCCGCCCTCCTGTCATGTCTGCTGTGCAGATGAAAGGCCCGGTAAGATGCTTCATGGCCTGGCCTTGCCACTGCTGCGCCTCTGAGTGTGACTGCCTCCACTCCACTCTGCTTCTTCCCTGATTGAGAACAAAAGGAGCAACTGATGAGAGGGGCCAAAGATCTTTATGTCATTAGATGCCCTTGCACTGGCCCTTCACCTCAGGATTCAACATGGATTCCCAGAACTATCTGACAAAGCCTTTGAAGGTTCACTTTCCCTCCTCTGTACTTGAAACATGCAGAGATCCTCCCATTTATCAGTGACTTTGATCCCATCAGAGGCATGTGGGAAACTCTGGTTTCTAGGGCTGCACCAGGTTGTCAGGTCATTTCACTTAAAGGCTGTGCTCGAGGCAGACAAAGGACAGTGGAAGGTTGTCCTTCTTGTTTCCACATGTGGGACCCTTTCATCCAGATGGAGTGGATAGCTTCACCTAAGTGATTCATTTACCATAGTCATAGATGGAGCTGTTGTGTTTTTGCTCCAGTCACCTCTGTGACTCAGTGTGAAGTGAGTTTCTGCTGACTTTGGACCTTTACCCCATTGTCTCAATTACCCCTTGTGTATGCTTTTACCCTGTGAGAATGTGTTCATTTGAGTTTATTCAGTCAAGTGTCTAGCACTTCTTATGGCTTACCTCACATCCTGCCATTAAGTACTGGGCCTGTTGTTCTTTCATTGGCATGTGCAAAACTGTGAAATTTAGCTCTAATTAACTTTTGTACCTGGGCCCATGCATGCTCTTATTATTAGGGTTCCTTCCTTCAGGTTCCTGGTTTTTACTGCCTCCCTGGCTACCAAAAGCTGTGTGGATCCCTGAGGCAATTAAAGACGGCTTCTATCAAAGATAACCCCCTTCCCCTTTCTGCCATTGGTCAGTTGACACTTGTCACTGACTCAGACTTGAAGGAGCGAAAGATGGGACAAGGATTGTTGGCCTCAACACCTTGTGGACATTTGGGGTCAGGTGTTCCTTCGCAGTGGGGGGCAAGACGTCTGTGCCACCCTTGTCCTCTCCCTGTTAGATGCTACTGGCCCTTCCCAGCCCCTCCCCACTTCCAGTTGTAAGAGCCAAAACTCTCTGCAGCCTGGTTAAGATCCTGACACAGGGTCTTATTCTCAGGGAGTTGAGAGTCTCCTTGAGCTGCTGAATGCTGTGCCTAACACAGGGACTGTCATAAAGCAGGTTCATATATTTGTTGAATCGAGCCTGTCATCAACCAACAGTTGTTAACACATGCCCACTGGCCTGTGAACACATTAAAGGCATGGCTATCAATGCCGTATTAATCTCTTTATTGGCATCCTGTAGGCTTTAGCAGAATACTTGCTAAAATATATTAAAATATAATATATTAAAATAATAATATTGTATAATAACATTATATAATATAATATATTAAAAATATATTATTCAAGGACTTTCATGGATTGGGTGGGCAGGAGCTAGACTGCAGGGGATGATAAAGATCCATGTATGAGACAAAAAAGAAGAAATCAGTAAGAAACATGGTAGGTGGGGAAGTTATAAGTTTCATACCCCAAACCATGGTCAATGTCTCCACTCAGTCTCTGCTCCCAAGGTGGCCCAATGTGTTCACATTAAAACAAAAAGCAGAACTCCACATTGCATAGCTGTAGACTGCAACCCGGTCTTTAAACTGGTGGGTCAAAAATGCTCTTGAACAATATGCTTATAATGTGATTCACATCAGTCCACTAGCCTGCAGAGGAAGTTACCTCAGAGTAGAGTCTGCTGAACCAAACGAGAACCCGAGGTGTACACAGTTTGGGAGTACAGAGTATTCTTGGAGCCCATGCCTCAGCCTTCACCCAGTTGTTCCCTTACAAACCCAATGGCTCCACTTGTGAAGACTGCAGAGAACACGTGACATGATGAAGGGAGGAGACTTGGGTTCTCTCTTCAACCTCAGAACTAGGAAAATTAAAAGCCCTTAAATGGAGACATTACTTTCCCTGTTGGAAAGGCAGGGGCCCCAAGAGACTATTGGGTAAGGTGGTCTCCTTAAACACCTAAAGAGGAAACATGTTGAAGAGCATGGATCTTCAGCCAGGTTCTGTGGCATGCATCTAATTCAAGCTGTTTGGGAGACCTGGGTAGGAGAATCATTTGAGCCAGTGATGTAAAATGAGCCTGAGCAACACAGCAAGATGCTGTATCAAAAAGAGAAAAAAAAAGAAAAAAAAAAGGAAGGGAAGGATCTTGCAATCATAAGTCAGGCCATGCGTCAAACAGATGGGGTACAATTTAAACTCCTGCTTTTATTAGCTGTGTGATCTTGTACTAATGCTGAAACTTTTCTGAACTTGAGTCTTCAAACGAAAAATGGGATAATAATGCTTCATAGGATGTTGTAAAGATTATTTGAAATGAGATGAATGTCTTTATAACATTTTCCTAGTTATCAAATGTTCCTAGTGCATCAAATGTTTGTTGTCATTAATAGTAGTATTAGATAATAAAGCCCACTGAGGCTCCCTCTTTCTCTCTCTGAAGTGGGCAGGGGTGGACTGAGGCCAGGGGCTCATGCATGCTCCACAAGTACTCTAACTCTGAGCTACACTCCCAGTCCCAAGCTTTTTCTTGCTTTCACTGTTGATCTAGCACATTCCACTGAGGATAGCTCTGCCTCAGTGCTGTTCACACCTGGCACTACGTGTTAAAGTTTGCATCCCTTATTCCTTCTTCCTCACATCATTTGGTCCAACTTCATACCTGCCTCACTTAACCTGTAATGGCTCATCATATTCCAGTCAGGGCTAATGCATTCTTTACAAGCAATCATGATCTCTCCCTGTTTGGAGGATGTAGCCACTGTTGGAGTCTCATGTTTTCTCAGTGACAAATCCATTTACTTTCAAAGTAAAACAATGAAGGATGTGAACAACTTGATTTTGTCATTGAAAATGCTCTGTACTAGTCCAGGTGGAAGATCTAGGATCAATATGACTAATGGACCCCAGGTCCAGGGATAGAGTCAGCAAAAGGGATAAATTATCACTTTTCCCGTGCTTCTCGGATGGTAATTTCTTCTCCCTGTCTGACCCGATAGCCATCCTTGTGTTCCCCGCAGCGGCTGTCAGACCAATCGCCAGCAGAGCTGGGAAGCGCTTGGTCAATACATCCAGTGTGTTGAGCTCTGAGTCATTTTTATGTTTGTTTGTTCTCCTTATTACTTTCTTTGGCTGAGTAAAATCTCTATTACTTTGGGCTCAGGAACGGAGAATGTGCTATGAACACCCGAGGCGTACATTTTATTTTATTTTTATTATTTTTCGTGATGACTTCATTATTCCCTTATGCCAGAGTTTTTGCCAAAATTGTTTTGTTCCTTTCCTCTTTCTTCAGCATCCTCTTCTTTGACTTCTCCATTTATTTATTCCAGCACTGCAAAAGTAAGCTTATGCTACTGCTTGGCATTTTTCCTTTAGTACAGTGAATGGCTCCCAGATTTCTGGATTTCACAAACCAGTAAAATTACTTCTCTGTCACTTCTCCCTATAAGAAGGGACTAGCCAAGTGTTGTCAACATTTTTTTTTTCAGGAAAGGACAATAAGATATAAAAATAACCATTTTCCATATTATTTCATTTAAATAGGGCATTAACAAACAATTTAGAGTCTCAGAATTACAGATTTTATTTTTTTAATTCAACTTTATAATAAATTCATTAAATTGTCTCATTTTTCCTATTTTTCTACAAAACTAAAAAAGTCATTGCAGATGTTGCACATGAATGATATAGGATATCAAATTTAAAGATCTATCATTTTCACTCATAATACTAGTGGAATAGAGATAAGAATAGTGTTGTCTGGCATCTATAGTAGAAGCAGCTATCTCTGTAGTTCTTTAATCAGTTGCTATGCATAATTCTAATTTTCAGGAAAAGCTTTTCTCACACTTTGATCATGTGTTTGCAATGAAATCAGTATTGCCAAGAGGAAAGATTGTTTTACATTTCCCTTAAAAGCTACAGTAGTAAATAAACCTTTTAAGTATATGTAGACATCCAGTAGCACATCAAAAGAGTCCATTAAATTGCCAAACCCTGTGTTAAAAACTAGTGCTGCTCAGGTGAAAATGAGTGGTCTTTAAGATTGATGTTGTTTGACTCAGGTGGCTGAGGCAGGAGGATCACAAGTTGAAGACCAGCCTCAGCAACTTAGTAAGACCCTGTCTTAAAATTAAAAAAAAATTAAAAGAGCCAGGGATATAGCTCAGTGGTAAAGCACCTGGGTTCAGTCCCCAGTACCAAAAAAAGGAAAAATAAGATTGATGTTGCTTGTCATTTATTCACAACATACCTAATATATGTGGCCCCTAATGATCATTACAGAATTACAGATTTATATTTGACTTGCATATTCATGCTGAAAATGCCTGAACTTTGCAATCAACAGACAGGAATCCAAACCCTACTTCTGTGATCTTGGAGAAGTTCTTCCCTCTATGCTGATTTCCCCATGTATAGAAGTTAAAGTGATAATACCATTCAGTCTCTGGAGTTTTCAAAGATTTCAGTGAAAGCAGGTATATGAGAATGCCTAGCACTCTGCTTGATACACAGTCTCACTGGCTACAAACCCTTTCCCTTACTCCTTTTCATTTAACTATACCCATATTTTTAATGAGAAATTGAAACAAACATCTCAAAATCATTCAGTCTCTCTTTAAATTAACAAACGACAATGATTGTTCTCTCTTCATAGGCACCTGTGTGGAGTCACGCTCCACATACGTTGCTGACTATATATACTTCCTTTTAATTTATTCTTTAAAATAGGGCCTTTTCAGTTACAGGGATGTTAGTTATGGTTTATCACCCCTTAATTATTGTCACCTACTACATGCTTATTCTTGATGTGTGTGCGCACACACTTGTGTATGTGTCTGAAGCAGAAGACTGTGAACCTCAACGGTATCAGCCAGGCTTTTATCTGTTTTCCAATATCACCATTTCATTTTGGGCCCTGACAGGGCATTCCATTGTGATGAGCTGTACAGCTGCTTTACTGACAAACATAAACTTGGCTTGATTTTTGAGTGTTCTGCGGAGGTTGGTACAGCATTATAAAATATCTTTAAAACTCTATCACTTGCAAAAAATGTTAGAAATGTGCCTTATAGGTACTCTTTTATCAAATGTTTAACACAGGGTTTGGCACTTTAATGGGCTCCCCTCGATGTTCTGGTGGGTATCTACATAAACTCTGATGCTTTATTTACTACTGTAGCTTTTAATGGAAATGTAAAATAATTTCTCTTCTGGGCAGTACTGATTTCATTGCAAACACATCAACAAAATGTGAAATTCACATAAAACGCAAAGTTGCAAGTATCACTGAAGCCGGGAGAGTCATTGCTGCATATTTTAGATGGGCTAGTGTATTTATGGTTCTTGTACACATACTGTAAAATGTAATGTGGCAGGATTGCTATATTGTAATAAAACAATGTGCTGCTTGCTGGAGAAAAAAAGGGGCTGGTGAATTACTGCAGTCATTGTACCTTGTTGCCCGTTATTGAAAATGGAGTATGATTATTAAATGCGTGCAGTGTGTATTTTACACACTTAGTTATAGATCTTGGTTTTTATGTGTGCCTGGAATATCAATATTTGCTTTACTTTTAAGGAACATTAGTTACAAATACAATAAGTGTGTTTCATTTTTCATTTAAGACACACCAACTTCAGTGCTTGAGTCAGAGTTTGCAATATATGTCTCAATGATTATTGATCTAAAAACCCTGCTGAGAGTAAGCAAGACTGGTTTTGCAATAAGCAAACACGGGTGTCGTTGCTGCTCTCTGAAACCCGTGAAACTGGAGGGAGTAGCAATAAATAAGAGTTTAATTAAATTGCTCCTTGGCAGATAGCAGGGCTGTCTTTCAGCTGTGGTTTAGAACCTGTGGCGTATTTTTTTCCTCTTGATGTATGTGTAGCATTCTCATTAATGCTAATGGGAACTGTATGCAGTAAAGGGGCAGCTGACCTCATGTTCCATTGTGTCTGCAAAATACCACATGGATTTTTCTCCCTGGGGCTACTCAGATTATTATTTTTTTTATGCAAAGAAAGGAAGAAATCTTACTGTCTAAGGAAGCCTCAGTGTATAAACTCTGTACTCTCCAAGAGTCTTACAAATGCTAAAGTAATAATCGTGATATCTTAAAAACCCTTAAAATATCCACCTATGTTTTGTATAGGACTTAGTTTCAAATTGTAATTATAACTAAAAGATTAAAATATAGCCTCCCCTTGGAATTTAACTCTCTGATTAGCCGTATGCATATATGTGATTACGGTGCTTGGTAAACCGTGGAAACCATGCTCCTAGGCTAGAAATGAATGAAAGTGATTAATTAGATTCCGTAAGGTGTTGCGTTTATAGCAGGGCACTCGTAGCCTTCAGCTCATTTGGGTTCAAAGCCGTCTGCAAGATACGAGTGCTTGAAAATGATTAAAGCTGAGCTAGCAAGGTACAGTTTCCACTTGCTGTGTTGCTGTTACTTTCCCTGGAGCACAGGCTGGGAATATGCATTATCCAGGAATCCTCAGTGTTCTAGCAAGAGATCTTTCAGGATTTCTTTGTATGTGTTCAAACATTTTCTGAATACTACTACCAGGCAAACACCTACATACACGTGTACTGCCCAAATCTGTAGATGAAACTGCCTTGTGGATAGGTGATTTCTTATGCTTTCTCCCAGACATCCAACTTGTTGGTACTGGACTATATTTACTTAGTGAAATAGACTGGCTGTGATGCTGCCATCAATGTGGGAATACTTTCTGTCTCCAAGAGGAACTGTTTCTCTGACTAGAACATCAGTGAACACTCAATATTCATGACCTCAAATGTGCTAACTCTTTGTCCATCAAGACTGATTCCAAGTCAGGCATGGTGATGCATACCTGTAATCCCAGCCACTCCAGGGGCTGAAGCAGGAGGATCACAAGTTCAAAGCCAGCCTCAGCAATTTAGCAAGACCCTGTCTCAAAATGAAAAAAAAAAAAAAAAAAAAAAAAAAGGGCTGAGGATGTGGCTCAGTGGTTTAGTGCCTCTGAGTTCTACCCCTGGTACTGAAAAAAAAAAAAAATCTAATTCCACCTACACCAGCCTGTTAGGAAAGAGTTAAGAAGCAGCAGGTTCATTAATCCTGCTAAAGTTAACACAGATGTGAGCACCAACCTACTTGTGGATTTTTAAACTTAGACCAGGGGAGAGGTAAAGAAGAGCTTTCTATGAGTTCCACCATGTGAGCCTCTTCCTCCCTCCCCCATCTTATCAGCTTCATACACACTCTCTAGAGTGAAGCCCAGTGACCTTTAAGGGAGAATTACAAGTTCTTAACAGGAGCGTTTAGACAAAAATCACCTGGCTTAATTAACGTAGTAATTTCTGCCCTAATTTGTTTGATTCATCATCTGGCAGGGAGAGAGGAGCAGGGGCTGTGGATTCTTAGCACTGTCAAGGCATCATTGGTGTATTAATTTGTCACCGTTCCCTTCATAGCAGCCATGCAGTCTTTTGCCCTGGTAAATAATTTATAGCATGTGGGTCTTCTTCTGTCTGAGAATGCAGACAGTTTTACTTAGCAAAATTCAGCCCTTTTGTTTCTGTGGCAAATGACCCAGGATTTTCAAATATTCATCAGTGCAGAAAATTCCAAATACCATTCTCCAGTTTACAGGACTGTCAGTACTTTATTAAAAAAAAAAACGAAAGACTAACACTCTTATATTTACATTTCCTTTTATATTTTTTCCAACAAAGGTGTACATTGATCTGCATGGGACAGATATAATGCCATGCTTCATAGACTTTAAGATAATGCCAATTATAAGAGCATTGTATATGATTTGATAAAATACCCTTGTTAATTTTAAGATTTATCCATTTTTTAAAAATCTGTTTTCAAAGATGTTAATGGGAAAAGTGGGCATGTATACTTTAGAATCAGAGAATATATGCAGTTTTTACTCTTATTTCTACTCTTTCTTTTCCTTAGTATGGAGACATAAAATGTTACAACTCAGCAAGCAAATGATTTTTAAGAAATTAATGTTTTCTGATATGATTGGGTAGTCAATTAATAGGCAACAGATAATCCTAGATAAGTTTTATAGATTCTCCAAGAAGGAAGGAATGAAGGAAAACTTGATATCAAAGACACTGTGAGGAGCTCACTTAAAGCCTTTCATAGTATGAGATATGCTCAAAGATATAGCAATTGGAGGTTTCTAGAGTAGCCCCTTGTAAAATATTTGTGTCCCCATGTTTTCATTTCCCACTTTTTTAAACTATTCATTTACAATTGCCTTTCTTACATGGCAATCTTTTTTATATTACCTTGAAAAATATTTCATGGATATTTATATTATAAAGACCTTACTTTGGTCATTTATTTTCTGAACCATAATTGATTAATCCATGAGATAAATTCAATAAATTGCTTCCCAAGCAACAGATGAACTCTGGGATTTCTACACTGACCTCTTCCTAGTTTCTATAGGAAATGTGATTATGATAGTGGAATTAGTTGGCAAAGGTTATATTTCAGCAACTTGGACCACATATAAACACTCTTTTATCCATTGATACATATTTTTTATTCCTGCTTGCAACTGCTTTGTATGACCAGTCTCTTACAAGGGATTATTAGGCACTCATTTGGATTCTGAACAGTCTGATCTGAGAAAATAAGGTTTATAAATCAGGAGACTGAGGCAGGAGATCACAAGTTTGAGGCCTGCCTCAGCAACTTGGTGAGACCCTTAGCAACTTAGCACAGGAAAAATCTCTGCTAGAAGGTTGCAAACTTCATCCTTAATTTAAGCTGGGCTTGCAAGGGCATACTGTAGGGCTGCAAGGCTTCAAAGTAGGACATTGATGTCCCTGGGCACAGAGATCATCATTTGGAAATAAAAGAAGATTCTGTGGTTTGTGGGGCTGTGGCCTCCGCTTTGTAAAAGCATAGAATGTTTGAGGTGGAAGGAGTTTGATTTGCTTGCTCCATTTGTAAAAGATGAAATGAGTTCCAGAGAGGCCCAATAATTTGCCCAAAGTCGCACAGCACCACACAGCAATTCTGACTCGTCCTTTCTGCTGTACCATGCACTGCTGGGCAGGTCCACTGTCCATTGTTAGAAAGCCGTTGACCCAGTTCTCTCACATCGTTAGGTGTCAAACCCATTTATCTTTGTCACTTCAGCACATGTACAGACAAGGGGAATTAGAGTTTATTGAAGCAGAAAAAAGCCTAAGATGTTCACTCCTGCAGTAAGTAGTCTGAATAGAGCAGATGAATAAGGAATTTAATCTGATCTTGCATATAGTTCTAATGCATCCCCTGGACTCGGTTTCTTCATCTGTAATATGAAGACATTGGCCATGATAATCTTAGATTATGTACAGGAATTATTGGCAGGTGTTACAGAGCTGTGTCATCTGCATCGCACTGATCTTGCCATTTTTTTCAAAGCCTGTTTGAACCTGACTTTGACCTACTTATTTTGTTATTTAGTATGATTTTATATTTGCCAGAAAAATAAATCTGCTGTATCATTTATCCAAAACCCAAATGACAAGATGAATTTCTAACTGGGGTCCACATACGCATTAGGACTCTGCGTGTGTCTTGTGTTACCCGCTATCCATCAGGCTCCCGATAAAAGCTTTGCCATTCTTCCCCTGCTCAAGCACAAAAATCTGCTTCATTCCCACAGAGCAATCAGAGTCTCCTTGCACTTAAGACCAACCAGCTATAACTGAACTGTGAACATCTGCATATGTGACATGAAGCCAGTGTCAAATTTATAACCCTGCTGTTACTGGATCTGCATTCATGGGGATGGGCACAGGAGTCTTTTTCCCTATCTGGGTTGAAATTCAGGCTCCTTTTTCCATTCATGCTTCCTTGTTTCAGAAAGGATTGAGAAAATCTTGCAGTGTTTGGAAAACACATCTCTTTAACAAGGCATTGGGCCCCTCTATAACCTGAAACTAAAAGATGAGCTACTTTCGTTATATTCGTTATATGGGACAGAAATCTGCTTTATGACCATAGTGATTACCATGGCTATGAAGGCTAAGGAAGGGACCCGGGGATTACTGAAACTTCAGTGTCACTTGACATCAAGTCTCTCTCACTGCCTTCTGGTTCAGGTCATCTCTTTTCTAAAGGAATAAAAGTGCATTCACCCAGTTTGGGGCCTCATCCCTATGCTGTTGTTTTTCTATTCAGAGGTAAAGGGGGAAATGAGACTCTGCTCTGAAGATCAATCCCTGAAGCCAGGACTCATTCCTCTTTTCTGTCCATCACAGGACAGTCCACATGATCAATCCAAGGTCATTCCTTGACCTTTCTCTTGTTATGCAGATTCTCAGCAGCTCTGAACTTTTCTTAGCTGTTTTCACCTTACAGGCCTGGGGGCAGTCTAAGGCAAGCAATCTGGGCTGACTCAAGAAACATGTGTGGTACAGCCTGCTCCAGTCAACCATCTTTGTGGTTTAGCTGCTGACTGTTGTTTCTTTGGAACCCTGTTCTTAATCCAAACTACCCTTGACAGCCCACTCTTCTACAAATAGCCTGTCCATGGGTTGTCACCTCCTTTAGGCTCAAACTTCAATAGTCAGCTCCCTCCTTACAAAAAGAAATTGGTTGTTGTGTTGTAGGTCGTAGTTCCAATAATCTAAATCCCAGGTATATTGTTCCTCAATATGTGTGGGGGATTTATTCTAGGTCTTCCCCAAGGATACCCAAATCTGAGGATGCACCAATTCTTTATATGTGATGGTGAGGTATTTGCAGAGAACATATGCTCATCTCCTATAAACTTTAAATCATCTCTAGATCACTGAGAATACCTGATACAGTGTGAATGCCATGTAAATACTTGGTATACTGTGTTGTTTAGGGACATGTTTGATAGAGAGTTTCTTCTTGAGTAGTTTTAATCCACGATTGAAACTGTGGGTGTGGAACGCACAGATAGAGGACTGACCACAATTCTCTCCACATCAATACACTTGGGGTCCCTTCCATAGACTCTCTGCCTGCCTCTGGCAGAGCCACAGACAGTGCTCTACTCAGTGCTTCTTGAAATCCTGTGCTTCCTTATGTTGTGATGGTGTTTGTAGAAAGTTGTGACTACAGCTTCACAGTGTTTAAGTCAGTAAGTACGGATTCTTCCATGCTTGTTAACTTGACACCCTTTTAAAAATCAAAACACTCCCTGGGAGGAGTTCCCTCATGTCCAGTTGTTTCCTGATTTGCAACAATCTTTTCTACACTACAGTCAATAATTTTAGAGCCATATATACCTTCCAGTCTAATATCAAAGCAATTTCTTTCAGCCTCTTTCTGTTCCCTGAGATGAAAAATCTTTTTCTGCTTGGATTTCAGGTATAACTTATAACATGTCTGACCAAAATGGCTAGACCTGTAGTTTCAGTGTCAAATACAAACTTTCAGTCCCATGAAGTCTCAGAGCAGTAGGTCTAGTCGGGGGATATGGTGTCATAGAGCCCAAGTTAGACAGGAGGTGGAAAGTCCCCAACCCACAAACTGTCAAATCAGTAAAACCCAGAAAGGTTATGTGACAGGTAGAAGTTTGGCAAGAAGCCAAATCACCGCTCCATAGCTAGACCAAACAGGTCATCCACTAGAATCTATAGAGAAGAACACAAGGCTGGTAGACAAAACAAAATAATAGCATGCACAAAAGCACTGGAATTTGATTTTAACTCTGTCATTAACCTGTGTGATTTTAGTTTCTGAATCTCAGTCCAGATAATATCTATCTCTCTAAGGGGCTGTTAAAATTTAAAATCAGGATTCTTTGGAAAATGCTTTGTAAAATCCTAAGTACAATAGAATCACTGGTTGTTCTGTGGTGTGCTCTTAAACATTTTTCTGGAATCACTTAGAATTCACCCTCGGTCAATTCAAGTGAGCATTGCACATTTTCCCAGACACCCAGGAAGCTTGCACATTTTTTAGTTCTGTTAAACTGTAAAGTAAGCTGGATAATACATAAAAAAGCAACAGAGGTTATAGAACAGAGGCATAGGGCCAAACATGTCTACCAGTGGGAGTGCTCAAAGGAGAAAGATCTGCATAGCAAGTCTCACTGGCCCTGACCAGACAGCTCTGGTTAGAGCTCTGGGAATTCATTTCTTGGGCCTCTGGTGACCTGAGTGGATTCATTTGATGGAATTAAGAACATTTAGAATAATACTGAGAACAAAGGCTCAGAGAGACAGACCAGTTACTTCGTTTTGAAAGATTGTAAATACTGCTATGGAGGGATATAACTAGATGAAGTGATGGCATCTACTGATTGTGAGGTGCTTTTTGAACAATTGTAAAGCAAATAGGGAGACCATTCTTATGATTATTTTTCTCCCTCTGGGTTTTTCCACAATGTTATATAAATCAAATCGTAACTACTGAGAAAAATTCACTATTTCTCTTTCTCTCTCTCTCTCTCTCTCTCCCTCCCCCTCTTTCTCTCTCTCTCTCCCTCTCTCTCTTTTCCCTCCCTCCTTCTCTCTTTCTCTCTCAATTGCTTGGTCCCATAATATGAATTCCAATTTTGGGGAGACTCTGTCCTCCATTCTCTTCCTTCCTTTCCACAGTTTCTGTATCTCACTTTGAACATCTGTACCAGAGTATCCCCTTTGAGGTTCAGCACTACTTCTGTGGGATGATATGTCTGATGTCATTTCCCAGCACACCCATAGATGACAAAATCTTTTGACTTTGAAAGGAATGCATGTTTCCTCTTAACCCAGCAAGTGTTTGTCTTCTTTTCTTGTCACTCATCCAAGGTCTCTTCCCGACCCAGGAAACCAGTTCTGGCTCGGAGGCAGTTCAGCTCTTAATAAGAAGTTGAGCAGAAGTTATAATAACTCATTGCCTCGCCTGCTTGGAAAACATGATAATGCTCCTTAGTTGTAAGAAATCATTTTAACAACACCGACTGGTGGCAGTTCATTGATGGAGGCTATGTGACACCTGCTATAAATAGCACATGATGCATGTAGTAAACGGTTCTTCTGTGTGGCATTTATTTATTTGTAATTTATACCCTGCCTGCTTGCACAAAAGGATTTGAGCTGGCTAACAATAAAAGACACATATACAATGAGGTTGTAATGTATGTAGAAATTGAAGACCAAAAATCATATGGAAAGGAGAAAGGGGAAGAGTTATGTTTGCAGTTTGTTCCTCCTTATCAAGGCAATGGAAGCAGATTATGATGCAGCCTCCCCCCACCTCAGGCTCCCTGAGGTATCCTCAAGAAGAGGTGTGCAATTCATCCCTCACAGAAATCAAATAGGGAAAATGGTGGTGGACACAGGGGAGGGAACAATATTTAGAAAGCAAAACTCTTGGAAGATTGTCATTATTATTATTATTATTATTTTGCAAAAGGGAGGTATTCTGGAAGGAGGGCCACAGAGTAAGCAAAACCACAGAGTGATTACAGTTTTTATAATCATTTAGAGTTCTGATTACCTGTTGCCCAATTCTATATTACACTTGCCTGGGATTATGCAGGAGCTATTGATTAGTTCTACTCTCATTTGTGTAAATCAATTTCATAGAGAGGAAGAAAAAAAACAGGGTCTAGCAATGGGTTTGGTGCCTACCAGTAATTATTTGTAGTAACTGAGCATCTGTCACAAAGAAGATGGTGAGTGACATAAAATTAAACAAGTAAAGGAAAACTTCTTTTAATTTAGGTCAGGTTGTCTCAACCCCAGCACAAATGACAAATGGGGCCCAATAATTTCTTCAATCATGGGGATGTCTTGGGAGTTGTAAGATGTTTAGCAACCACTTGATGTCAGTTGAATGGTTTCTGCAGACATTGACACATGATCCCCACTAAGCTAGAGACAAAACCATGGATTGAGGTAGAGTTTGAAAACTTACCTACACCAACTGCCTCAGAGCAGCACACACCACAATCCTCCTGGTGAGCTCTTCTCCTATTAGGGAGTCCATCTGCCAAGGAAAATGCCTGTTGGTGTGTTCTCCATCAGACCCCAGCAGCATGTTCTTCCATCCTGTTCTCATGAGAACTCTGCACCTTTGCCCGTTTGGACAATCTGACTGCATTGCTACCTCAGTAGAGTGAGTGGCCCCAGTAGCATTCAGAATAGCCCTAGCAACGTTCCTCTTTACTCTGACAGTGATTAAATCAAAAGTCAGTTGTACAGACTGTGCTCCCTAGCGAGACCAAGCCTTCATGTCTGCCTGTAGTCTGCTCCTGTAGTTGTTCTGACTTCTGCTAAAGACCTCTTATAAACCTTTGCTAATTCACCCAGTAAGGAAGACTTGAAGACTTGAAGATTGAAACTTTGAAAATAGAGTTTCAAGATGATCATGTCAGAGCACATAGTAATGTTAATTGCTAATGAGTTTTCCAAGTAGAGGGCCAATCTCTGATTTCGTAAAGGGGTTTCTAATCATTAGCTGACATGATTCACAGGTCCAATTCACAAACAAGTTTGTAAATCTGAGGAGTTTTGCATTCTTTTTTGATGGTCACATTTTGTTTGTGATTGGATTACATGCATGCTGTAGCTTAACCAGGTTCAGTTGTCACAGCAGTCAAAAATAATATGCTTTTTTAGTGTCACGTGGAAGCTATGTTTTCCAGATGCATAGAATAAATTATGTATATAGTTCTACTTTCTTTTCCATCTAAAATCTCCAAAGTACTTGTGGAATAGCCCCTTTATCTTCATCACACATTTGTTAAATTAATAATGAGCCTATTTGAGGGATGGACTTGGGCAATGGAAGTAGAGTTCACATTTTTACAGTTCTCTAATTGGTCTGGGGATAATCTAGGTTAGACAGTATTGCTATGTTAAACCTGGTTGATGAAATAAAAACATGGTGAAAGTATCTTAATAAGAGAATTTAACCCACTCTGTTGGTATTGGTGTCTCTTGGCACTAATTGGAATTTTTTTCACATGTTTAAATCAAAGGGGAAAAAATGGTGTGTGTCCCTGCTCCATTTCCAGGAGAGGGCTTCTTCATACTTGCCTGGTAATGAGTACGCTTTCAGGAGACACTCAGCCTCTGGTATTATTCAAGAGCTGCTTTTTGAACTGTGGGTTTTGCTGACCCTGCTTTATAGTCCCCATGCACCAGCCAAGGTACAACACGAAAGACCAGGTCAGCCTGTTGTGCTTCTGATTCCAGACCAGCTGTCAGTCTCAGCCCTCACACAGAGCAGCCATCTCTCTGAGGGAATATTCACTATGTCTTGAGAAGGACAGGAAGAAAAAATGGAAAACCCTGTGGCGTGTTCACTTACAGAATCTTTTTATCGTGTATTTTTTTTTCAAGAGCTACATGTGTACCAATTTAAAGCTTTTTCACTTTTTTTTTACATCTTTAAGAAAAGACAATTATTTGTAATCATTTGTTTGCTTAATTCACAGCAGTGAGAGAAGACATTTCACCTACATTTTCTGCACACTTGTATCATAGCAATTAAATCCTAATGCATAGTAGCTTAAATACTACACTTTGAAGAGAGATGATAGTGGGAACCAACTAAACTTGGTGCAGCATATGCACATAGACATGTTTAGGTCCAGAAGTGATTGCCTGAATAAGAATTCATGCCTGTAACATATCTCTCACTTAATAGAGATTCCAACTTGACTAAACGAATGACAACTAGAAGAATGGACTGTACCATTTACATCTCATTATTTCTTATGTATGCATGTCTTTTAATAAGGGAAGAAATAAAATTTAATTTATTCTAACATTGCCCTTGTTTACAGTATCAAGGGTAGTTTAAGGAAATAAGATGAAGAGTTATTAATTAATATTGAGACTTACTTAAGGTTTTGGCAAAAGCAATCAAAGGCAGATCAATAATCTGACTTTGGTTTATTTCATTTTTCTAACTAACATTTGCTAAGTTTCTTTTAGGCCTGCTTCATAAATGCTACAGATACCATTCTAAATCTTTTTCACTTTGACTTGTATACTGAAAGCACACCTGGAGTGTAAGGGATAATAAAATATTTTCAAACATCATTGGATACAATGTAAGAGATAAATGAATGGAATTGCAAGAACCCTGGGAATGAACCCCTAGGTAAACTTGCCTGTGCAGCAAGCCTGGAGAGCAGGCAGCCTTGATGGGAGCTGAGGGTTAGGGCCATTCAAAAGGGATGTCTCAAAGACGATGTGGAACTGGTAGGTCACCTCACATATTTGTTCATATTGAGAGGGTCACAGGTTTTTTTTTTGAGATTTGGGAGAAATATTGCCTTTACTAAAAAAAAATAATGCAATCATTAATTACAGGAAAATAAAAAGTGGTCAAGAAAGGAAAGTACTCATAGGAAAATAAGTAATTTAAATGCAAATAATGCTAAAACATCATAACACTATGAATTTGAGTATTAATTTTATCATATGTATAATATATTTATTCTATTTATAAGATGGTAATAAGGAAATGTGTTAGTGAAAGATGGTGTATTACTGACTCTTCATCCTTGATACGAGAAATGGACAATTACTGAAACCCAAAATTCAATTAATAGCCTTAAAAGCACATTATTTTTAAATGTTAATATAAATTCTGGAAGATAAAACCTAAAAGCAGGAAGGAGCAAGGGAAGGGAACTATTTTTTCATTATAATTCATATAAAATCTTCTGACTTTTTAAATTATGTAGTGTACAAGAGTCTTTTAATTCACTTGAAGAATATTTTAAATATCTCCTATAGCTCTTTATAAAATTTTTAAAAATCAAGGAAAGTAACAGGAATGGTGTATATTGATTGTTAAAGGCCAATTTTACTTTCACTAATTCTTATTTGTATGTAACAATTTTAACCCAAGCTAGGTCAAATACTTACCTGTTCCCAAAGTTCCTCAGTTGCATAAAATAGAGGGTCTGGAATTTTCACATCCCAATCCAGTTCTAATTTTTCCATTCACCATTGTGTAGCAAATATGCAAAGCCATTGTGGATTGAACATGCACAGCCTTTTAGGAATCCATGTACTCAAAGGAATATAACTTGAAATTAGTATGAGGTCAAAACTACTTTTTGTTTCCAGATGTGCTGTTTCATGGTCTTAAACTAAGAGTCTGGCATTTGATCTTTAGAGCATGACATAACACTATCAGAAGTGACTGCATGAGCAAGAAGCTATAGTGTTAAGAATCACGAACATCTCCCATTATCACAGACCTGCCTTAAGAGAGGTCACCCTGAAGGGTATTTCAGTTGAAGGTTAAAGTAAAAGTTCTGCTCTGATTCCAAATAATTGTCTTTCAAAAATCTAAAAATCCCCCAAAACTTGGAGATGTTTTTGGCACTCATAATGTTAGCATTCATATCTTTTGAATTCTGATCTGTTTAACATTTCCTACTTAATAGATCATAAATTTAAAAATATGTTCAAGTATATCTATATGAGGAAAAGGAACATTTTCTGGGAACAGATGATTTTAGAAAAATCAATTCCTGTTATTTTAGTCCCTTAAACATAAATCTTTGTCCCTCTCTTTCTTCCTTACTCCTCTCCTTCATCTTCAATCCCCCCTCCCATCTCATTTCTTAAATGTTACTTTTGCCTCCTTGAGCATGTCCTTTCTCTTGGATTCTCTCCATTTATAAGTTAGCTTTTTGGAGAGATGAAATTAAATTCAATTTGAAATTAAATTTAGTTTGGGCCCAGTGAAAACCTAGAATTGTAATTTGGTTAATAGAGACATTCATAAAAATAGATTAGGGTTTAGAAAGTTTTCTAAAGAGACAAGTTATCTCCCACTTCTGGAAGTTTTATAAATATGAATATGATTGATGAGCAGAATTTTTTCCTATATTAATATGCATCTCCTTACATGATACAAAGGCAAATCTATTAAGTAATAACTTACAACTGCCAAAAGCTTCTAATCATTCAATTTCTTTTCAGTTTTAAACTAAAAGAACTGTGGCTATACTACATATCTCAATGCCAACCAGGAAAAAATAGTACATGACTGAGGAGTCAGAGGTCACTGGAATGGAAGACATGATCAGATCTTTGCTAACTATTTTCATCAGTGGCCTGCAGGGGCATAATTATCTAGTGAGAACACATATGGCCTTGATTTAAAAAGCAATGTTAGCCTTCATTAGAGATTGAGTCATATACCACAATTTTTAATATTTGATGACAGCCATCAAATATGACTATGATGCCCATCAGTCATAAAATATGAAATTATTCCCACTCTGCATCATTTCATGTACAGAAATAAAGGCAAGGAGAAGCTGGGGCACAAATACTTGGGCTCTGTTCACAGAGCACGTACAAAAATACTGTTTCAAGGAGTCTTTGGAAATTTGAACTTCAGGCCTTGTAAGTAGATTGACCTTGAAAATAATATATCATTTCAAACTTTCCTGGTACACCAATTTCATTTCCAAGAGTCATTTTAATAATTCTGTAATGTAATTATAAGGGACTGGTACAATTTCATAGGGACCATGTTTCTCCAGGTCTGTTGCCTATGAGCATATGGTAGCAGTACCATTTCACAACCAAATACTCTAGAAATTACACAGTCTTAAAACGTTCTTAAGAACAAGGAGCTAGAACATCTCTGTAAGTTGCCCCTGGTGGTCATTTTGCATTTTCAGAATGAGACTTAATATTTTCCACATGTTCATAACCTCAGAGACCACTTCTTTGGGCAAGACTCTGACCCTATTCCTACACTTTATTTTATACTTGCTGATCGATAAAAATGGCAAATCCTAAAGCAGTGTTCTCACATTAATATGAAAAGAATTAACAGATTGCTGTGCTCTCACCTCCTTCCAAAGCTGCTAAATTAGCCACATTATCTGTGGGACCTGGGTGTTAATGTAAGCCGTGGCTTGATCCCAGGTCCTTAGTCCTTAGTCCTTAGTCCAAGAAAGCTGTTTTATTTTTTTTTAAATGACTCCCTTTGTCTTTTCTCATATTTTACTTATAGTATATTTGGTGTCATCGTTCTTGAGTTTATCAAGGATCTTATTACAGAAGTAGTAAAAACAATATAAAGAGGGACTGGGGCTATAACTCAGGGTTAGAGCACTTGCTTAGCATGTGTGAAGCACTGAGTTCAGTCCTCAGCATCTCATATAAATAAGTTAAATAAAGGTATTGTGTCCATCTACAACTAAAAAAAAAAGTAGAAGAAGAAAAAAGAAACTATATAAAGACATATAGTTTTGGAGATTTTCTTGACTTCTCTCTTGCCCATGAATGGACACTGGAACACACCATAGTTGTCCATCCAGATTTAGATGCAGGCTTTAACTAGTAGGTTTATATCTTCCTAAACCAAAGGGCACTGTTTAATAGTTCCTTCTTAACCCCTGGTAAGTTGGAATCAGTTCAGAATACTTGTCAAATTAATCAGGAGAGGAAATATATCAACAGATTGCTTTCCTAGCTGGGTTCCTGGTTAATCTTAAGGCATTTGCTAAATTTAATTAGTACATACCCCAAAGATTACTGGGAAGTCCTGTTTTTTGGCAGGTACAGATTAAATTTTAATGAAACATTAAGCACCTATAAGACATTTTAATGATTCACTAAGCACAATGAAGATACATTTTTTGCAATATTTACAACATGCTTTCCCCACATCTTTAGTTACAAGGAGTTGTTTTCCCCCTTCTTCCTTCCCTACTCAAATCTGGTAGGGTAGGAACCCTTATTGAACAGTGTTAATACCCACTGAAGAGTTCAATATCTCAGGTTTAGAAACAGGTCAGAATAGCTTCTGGTCATCCTGTTATTTCTTATCTCAAGGACAAATTGGGGTTTTGAGTCTCTGTGATTCAGGGTTTCTCGACCTTTATTCTATTGATATTTGGGGCCAGATAAGTGTTCACTGAGAGAGGCTGACTTCTGCACTGTAGATTTTAGTAGCATTCCTGGCCTGTACCAACTAGGTGCCACTAGTAATATCTTTCAATCGTGACACATAAAATGTCTCCAGGGATTTCCAGGGTCCCCTGGAGGGCAGAATCACAACTTCTTTGAGAACCACTGCCCTGCTCCTATCCTTACCTCCTGCCTCTCCATTGTGCAACTCATCTTTGTTTTAAAATTTTTACAATTGAGATTTATAAATCAGATTGCTCCTTCTATGCCTTCAAAATCACCTAGTGGCCTCTAATGTCCCAATGTCTTAGGATTCTAATGGCTCTAGAAGGAGAATGGAGCAAAGACTGACATCCAGAGGGGTTGCTTTATGGTCACAAGTCAGCTGTGTTTGCAGAAAATGGTAGTAGAAATAGAATGAAGAACAAAGCCCTCATCTTCATCAGGCAAATGATCTGAGACCATTATCATCCCTAAACTCAAATGAAGTCCCTCATTTCCCTCAGAATGCGTACAGGAAGTAAGACTGAGAAAAATAAAGCTGCATGAGGTATTGAGTTCTCTGCCATGTTTCTCACTATGAAAATGTCTCACTCCTGCCCACAGCGTCGATGTGCACATTTCAAATGTATCTCTCCACATGATTATACATTACAGTATACCACGAACATTTGAAATTGCTACCAAATAGTCCAAAATTCAGGCTCTGTTCAGTTGAAATTAGAGCTTTTAGAGTTGGAGCTTTTGATCTCCTGAGCTTTTTGAGTGAGAAGGGGGAGAAAAGATTGAGATATAATTTATCAACAGAGAAATGGAAAACAAGAATTCCTATGGGACACTGGCAGCTATGTCTATGGGCATACCTGAAGCATTTAAAGAACAACCTGGTTTCTCATTAACACAGATGATGTCATTAATCTATCAGTGGGGGACCAAGAAGTTTGTCTTCACTATAGCTATGTTGATTTCTGCAGGTTCAATATCTTCCCTTTTCCTCCAGACCCCCAAATATTCATGTTATCCTCAGGATGGGAAACCTGTCATCACACCCAGTTCCTGAGTACACAGTCTAATACCACTTTGATCAGTTTTAAAGATATCTGGGCTAATCACATCAGACTGAAAACAACTGAGCACTAAGAATGTTCCCTCTCTTACCTCATGCATGATGTCCACTTGCCCCAAGCCTAGGATGTCCTAATCCGTAAAAAGCACCTGAGGTGATATTGCCAGAAATATGTAACATCTCCTTCCTCCACGTGGAAGTTTTCTACCATCTTGGAGGGTTGTGGCTCATCCCATTTGCACCCAGTTCAAAGGAAGACCATGTGAAGTCACTGAAAGGGTAAGATGTCTTAGGGCCAGAATTCCCAGATATAGACCTGTACCAAACAGTGGGACTTGAAGCAGTTTGTTGATCACTGGGGGAATTCCAGGATCAGTTCTCTTCAGCACAGCTGATGTAAATATAACAATGTCTATAAACTCTAAACAGAGGTCTTTTTCTCTCCATGACACCCATCTGATTTGAACAGTGTAAGCATCCGGGTAATCAGAATGGCTTTAGGGCAGGGAATATATCATAACTCGTAGGTGTGTTTAATGCCTCCTACCTCTGCCACTAAGAGTTCACACACATACATTATCACTGCCCATCTGCACACCTCTTCTTTCTCATGGGTCTGATTTTTCAATCTTAATATCGGTGTCTTTTTCAGACACTTTGGAACCCTTGGGCAAATGTTTCTAAACTATAGGCATAGGGGACTTTTCTCTGGATGGATTACAGACCCCTTGTTTGGCCTGTAATTTACTGTTTTTGAGGAAGCTGAAGCAGCAGTCTGGTCTCTCTAATTAATCAATTATTAAGCCCATTGGGCATGCTTGCATTCTGTTAGAAAGATGCATGCATGCTGCCTGGTTTGCAGTTTTAGTCTCCGAATGACCCTTTAACAGTAATGAAAGAAACTAGAGAAAAAAAAAATATATGCAAACCATAAGATTCTTTGAATCCATTGCAACATGTCTCTACGAAAATAATTACTAAAAGTGACTTCTCACTTGTTTCTAATACTTCTGCTCTTCTTCTCAGCATATGTAATCTAACTGAAGTGTTTTCCCTGGTAGAAATTTGGAGCCTTCCATCCTGGCAGTTACTACCGCCATATAAGGGTCTTTGAACTAGAATGCTTTCAAGTAGATTGGGAACTACTTGAGAGAATTCCAAATGTCAGGGCAAAAGAATTACAATATTGTGTTGGTGTTTTTGTTCTCTTTCCTGCCCTCTCAGGCTCTTGCTGGTCAAGGTTAAGATGGATAAGATGTGCACATCAACGTATGATAAAACCTGGACAAAGAACCTTTGTCTTGAGTCCACTGGTCCTTGATAAGAAAGACAGCTGTGATTTTTTTTTTTTTAGCAGAATTCACACACATGCACACACATCATTCTTGAGTTATGATAATCCTTGACTTATGGTGGGATTATATCCCACTAAACCCATTATAAATTGGAGTTATCATAAATTGAAAATGCATTTAATACACCTAAACTTACCAAACATACAGTTTATTTTAGCCTACCTTCAGCATGCTCAGAACACTTACGTTAGTCTACAGGTGGACAAAATCATCTAGCTCAAAGCCTATTTTATGATAAAGCATTTACTGTCTCATGCAGTTTATTGAATACAGAACACTGTAGAGTCCAATACCAGCTGCTTACCTTCATGATCATGTGGCTAACTGAGAGGTATGGCTGTCTACTGTTGCCTAGTGCCACAAAAAAGTTTCCTGCATACTGCTGCCAAGAAAAAGATTGAAATTCAAAATTCGAAGTGCAGTTTTTACTGAAAGTGTACAGCTCTCAACACCATCATAAAGTCAAAAAATCATATGCTGTACCATCATCAGTTGAAGACTGTGTGAACACTCCTTTACTCAAAAGATTATGCTATGCATTCCCAAAATAAACTAATACTTATGTCTGTTGAGTTCTGCAGACATTATTGACTCAGGAAATAATATAGATGACACAAAAATGCTGAAAAAAAATATGACTAGTGTCAATATAAATTAATATAAATACAGGGCACTGAACAACAATTTTGTAAAGTAACACTTTCAGAACAGTTATTATATACCAGACATTACACTAGGTTTGAGGAAGGCAAAAAAAATACATATATATATATATATATATATATATATATATATAAAATCTCTGCTTTATATTAGCATGTTTTAAGTGAAAAGTAAAGTTGAGAAACAGAACTTACCTATTTAGGCAGGAGAAATCAAAGTGAAAGATATTACCCTTTTTTTCCTATAGGGTTAAAACATTCTCTAAAAAAGCAGTGACATGTCAGAAGCAATCTGAATCAAAAGACTATGAAGTCAGGCTCCGGGGGAACATGGGAAGCAGTCATGAGCCAATTTAAATCAGTTCACCCTTGCTATCTGTGTGTGTTCCTGGTGTCATCTTAAGTTTGGACATTATTTCCACTACTCTGCTTCAACCCAGTCGTGAAGTACATGTTGAGTGTCCCTTATCCAAAATGGTTGCAAGCAGCGTTGTTTCAGATTGAAGTTTTTAGGATTTGAGAATATCTGCCCAAACTACCAGTTGAGCATCCTTACTCTGAAAATATGAAATGTTCCAAAATCTGAAACTTTTGGAGCATTAACACTCAGGATAGCTTGGAATTTGGATTTTCAGATCAGTGATGCCCAATCTGTCCTCAGGATTATAAAACCATGGGCTTCTATGTCAAGATTGATATTTGTCAGAAATGTTCTAGGGGAAAATTTCAATGACAGCTCCTTGATTTGTAAGGATTACTATGTACATGTACCTCTACCTATGCTCCAGATAGGGCTGAATGTGTACATATAAATAAATTTGTATATCTGTGATAAAAGAGAGTATAGATGCTGCAATTATGACAGTGATTATCCTTGAAAGATGGGAGCATTGATGGTTATTATTTGTTCTTTATTTTTCATGTTTTTTACAATACACATATTATCAGTGAGAAAGAGCAGTATTAATTTTAAAAGAATAATTCTGACTTGATAAATATATTTAGCATAACAATATGAATGTGTATTTGCTTAGGTGAAAATGGAATGTTGCCATTGATGCACTGTATTTTTCTAGCAAAACAGACCCAATGCTTGCTTGCCTGTAGTTAGTATTCACCCAACCATACCATCTAAATGTAACACATTTGTTAACCAATAATTGTATTTCTTCAAACACAGATGCAGCATTGAGTTCAAACACTTATTCCCAGTGCAAATAAGAGGATGATTCATTAGCAGATCTTAATGATGTTTCTATCTGTTTGACTTCACCTGCATCTTATAAATAAACAAGCAAAAATTGTACCATACGATAGTAACTATTTATCAAAAGAAAATGTCTTGTATCTCAGCCTTTCTGGTTAGCTATAACTCTGAACACAATCACATATAGGCTCCGTTACTTTTATACACTATGCAGAAATATTCAAGAGGCTGCTGTAATCAAGAATAAGGACCATGCAAACCATAAGTAGAAAACAATTTATTTCTTCAGGCCATGGTACTTATTTATCAAGATGCTTTGTTATCATTAAAAATCCGATCTTGAGCCTTGTGTGTGTGTGTGTGTGTGTGTGCGCGCGCGCACACACACATACATGTGTGCTTATGTACAATTATGTCTTTAGTAACCCTCAACATTATGCAACTATTACATGTATTTCTTAATTATGTTCAATGTTTTAATGCTTAATCTTCATATCAGGGGATGGAATCATGTGAGGAAGAGTTTATTGGTTTATGTCACTGGTTTTCTATGATTATTGCCTCGATTCCAATCTCTGAAATGAGTGCTGTAGAGACAAATTCTATCTTAGTACTTTATATTAAAAATACAATCACCCATAGTCTTATCTACAATTGCCCTTTGAACACTGTATCTGTTGACAAAATGAAGGCACTTCCTGGTTAATTAAAAACAAAGACAAACCAGAAATAAGTACGGACAATAGTTTTGGACGTCTTTTATCTTTTGATCTAGATTTGAGAAATCTGCTGGCAGAGCATTGTAGAAAGCAAACCTGAGTATTTCTCTACGTCTTTACTTCTCAGGTTAGCAAAATAAAGGAGTACTTGAGAAACAACTCAGGTAATTTGCTGTTCTCATTCCCAAAGACTGTTATCAAGGGATTCAGAGTTTGAGCAATAGTCAGGTCATTTATTTCTTACTAGAAAATAATTGAAGTCAACTGATCTCTGTGTTGTGCATTCCTTGAAGGTATATCATATATACCTACTGAACAATCTAGAGTCTTCTGCAAACAGTGAATCATAGTCAAGCATCATCAGAAAGGAAAGAATGAGTGGGTGTTTCATTTAAAACAGGAAAAAAATAACCCTTCTTTACAGAATGTGGTCTTTCATTATCCATTTTAACTCATCTTTAAAGTATAAGATTATTATGTAATTATGTGGCCTACATCTAAGCCTGAACTCTGTACCTTGCAATAATGTTAATCTTATAATTGTTAATGTAATTAACAACTGGAATGGAGGCACTGCTCTCACAATATGGCTTACAGGCCTGAATGCTTGAAGAAATTAAATATCCTCAGCTCCCTTTACAGTCAATAGTAAGAAAGGTTGCTAAGAATAAGAGGTCAAGTGGCAATTCTTGGCAATATTCAACTTGGGGTCTGATAACATAGTCATGTCATTGACAAATGCACTTTATTATGCTTTGGTGTGATATTGTACTGAGGAAGTCTATTGAACAAGGTAAATGCTCACTCTGCAGTGCAGAGATTATAATCTGAAATACATAACACTGATTTAGGCATCCATAAAAAGTACAACCAACCATATAGGGTCTAGTGAGGCAATACAATGTCAAGAACAAAAGTAATCAGAGGAGACAATATTACATTTTTGATGCTTACTGAGATTTAGCTTGTCTTTGAGCTTATGTTCTTACAGAAAGAAAAAAGTGAAAGAATCTTGTCATATTTCCATAATCGCATTTGTAAATCAGATTTTCAGACTTGTTGGATGAGGACATTTCTGAAGTGGGGGAAATTTCTCAAAATAATATATAAAGGAATTATTATGCAGAATAAGCAAGAGAAGCTGCAAACCTTTAACTCAGATCATGAAGGCTGAGGTTAAGAAAAACAACCATTTAACCCAGGTCTGAAATATAATTCCAAACCACCAGAAATGTGGAGTAGAGAGTGGTTGATGATTGAGACTCTGGATTCTGCTCTGTCACTGCCTTGGTGTGCGTCTTATGGACATCTCACCCCTCTTCTTATTTCTTCCTCTCTGAGGCAATATCAACTTACTGTGAGTGTCAGGAGCCTCCATTAGCCCTGATAAAGCAGTTTCTGATATGATAGATTGTACTGAGTGGAAGTATTTCACTCTTCTTTAATGATCACTACGAAGTGGAAACACTGTAGAGAAGAACTGCCATCCTTTTGATGGAATACTAGGCCAGTAGTGACCATCAAGAAGCCAGGGAGCTGGAATTTGCATTGCTGCTAGTGATGAGCATTTTTTGCCGTTGACAGTGATTCCCATTGAGCGTCAGATAGCTTGTTAAGAAACAGGCATATTTTATCTATTCCTTCAAATACCTTCAACATCTTATATTCTCAGTAGCTTGACAGGTATTTGGGCTTGGTGGTCATATGCCATGCTTTGCTCACAGAATGTTCCTTATGTTTCTATCAAGGATGCTGGGATTTTAGGTGTTTGATCCCCCAATCCCAGTATGTTAAATGATAGCACTGAGTCAGTGGGGTTTGCAGGAGATAGCCCTAGGTGTAAAATTTCCTTCTCCTTTTTCTGTATGTAGCCACCCCTTGGTATCTGTGACCTGCCCTGCTCCCTAACCTTGGTGTCCTAACGTAGGATACCAAAATCCAAGTATGCTCAAGTCTGTTGTATAAAAGAGCATAGTTTTTGCATAAAACCTGCACATATCTTCCCTTATATTTTAAATCTAGTATAATGAATGCTAATCCTGCATAGATAATTGTTATACTGTATTGTTTAGGGAATAATGTCAAGAAATAAAGGTCGTTCATAGCTGCTCAGTTCACAATAGCCAGATTGTGGAACCAACCTAGATGTCCTTCAATTGATGAATGGATAAAGAAAATGTGGTATATATATATACAATGGAATATTACTCAGCCATAAAGAATGATAAAATTATGGCATTTGCAGGCAAATGGATGAAACTGGAGAATATCATGCTAAGTGAGATAAGCCAATCTCAAAAAACCAAAGGAAGAATGATATCGCTAATAAGTGGATGATGACACATAATGGGGGGTAGGAGGGGTTAGTGTTGGGGTTGGAGTTTGGTTTAGGGAGGGGGGCAGGAATGGAGGAAGGAAGGACTGTATAGAGGGAGGGGAGGGGTGGGAGGGGTGGGGGGGAAGGGAAAAAATGGCAGAATAAATCAAACAACATTACCCTATGTAAATTTATGATTACACAAATGGTATGCCTTTACGCCATGTACAGACAGAGAAACAACATGTATCCCATTTGTTTACAATAATAAAAAAAAAGAAATAAAGGTCTATAAATTCAGTACAGATGCAATTTCCTTAGAGTGAGTATAACTTATAACAATTGATTTTATATTTTGTAAAGTAGTCCTAAAGAATTTGAAAGTTCCCAATATAAAGAAATGATAAATGTTTAAGAAGACAAATATTAATTACCCAAATTTAATCATCACCTGTAGTATATATTTTTCAAATTATCACCATCTGGGCTTACCTGGTAAGCATAAAGCCCTGGGTTCGATCCCCAGCACCGCAAAAAAGAAAAAAAAAATTATCACCATCTATCCCATAAACACATACAATAATTATGTGTCATTAAAATGTTTTTTAAAACTAGTTTTCATAGAGGAATGGAAAATAAATAAACATAATCAGTCAAAAAATATGAAGAGAATTAAGAAAACACCAGGTTTTGATTTCCAATAGTGGTGGATTAGCTTATTGAACTATCTCTGTCTCAGGTGACAATGATAAAATCTGGATAAAATATTGTATATACTTAGATTAGAAATATACATCTGTACATAATACACAAATTTTGTGCCCACCAGAACTGAATGCATGTTTCAGTTGTAGGCCCTGTAAGGGGATAGTGACTGGAGAGTATAGAGGAGATTTTGCCTTCTTCAAAAAATTTTATTCTTTAATGGCATACAGTAGATTCCAGTCTCTAATTATCATTTATGGCTTCTAGAACACAACTTTAAATTCAAAAAAGGTGTGGAGGAACAAGAAAATGTATTCTATACACAAGGCAGAAAGTAGACAGTATAAACTGTCTCCAGCAGATAAGGTATTGAAACTGCTTACTTTTTTTTCAACTATTTTTATTCTGTGGTTGGTTAAACCATGGATATCCACTGGTATAGAGGTTCAACTGTATAATCTGGATCAATCTGGTTGGGACTTTTTCTTTGAAAACAGTACATGGAACAGGAAAGTTGTGTGTGAATATGGGGAACCAAAGAAGAAGGAAATGGTTGAAGGGATCTGAGTTCAAAGCTAGGCAGCAGAGACCAAAGGGGGAGTACAGTAAATAGAAAGAAACTGAAGAGGTGCATGTGGTTAAGAGAGCAGAGATAGGAGCAGGATTGGAGAGGTTGTGATCAGATAGCTGGCAAAACCACAAATTTTGAATATGTAGCCTGAACCAGGCTATGCTTTAATTTTTTCAAATGAGAAATGCAAAAGAGCATATATAGCTTCTCTTTTCAGTGTTGGGAGAATAAAATAGAAAACAACTCACCAGTTAAGGAAATAAAACACTGCTATATGACTCCCTCACCCTTCAGCTCCTCTCTCTCCCACTATAGATCAACTCCATTTAGAAATTTGAGCTGACTATTCCTTTACTCTTCTGTAGTTTTCTAACCAATATGCTATTTAGTTTTGTGTAGTTTGGAGTTTTAGATAGGCGAGATTGTATTCCACTATGTCTTGCTTATTTCATGCAACTGGATATGTATATATGACATTCAACCAGAGTGATGTGTGTAATTCTAATTCATTCATGTTCCCAATTATATGCATTTTGCTCTATGACTGTATCAAAGTATATGTAGCCCTTCTTCTACTTGAGAAACTTGGATTTATATCCAGTCTGTAGACACACACAGATAAAGCTGCCCTCTCCATCCTTACACATGTCACCAGGTGCATATGTTCAGAGGTGGCTCTAGGGAACACAGAGAAGAATATATGCTAGATAAGAGTTTGAACACCCATCTTGATCTTGCAATGCCAAATGCATTTTAAAACTGGTAATATGAAAGCACACTCTCTTCAGTACTAACTGATCCTTATGGCCCCACCTACTCAGCAACACTTCATAATATTTTCAAATGTTTAACTTCTGACCAGGAAACAAGGAGGTAAAATGATTTTTTATGCATGTTACACATGTTTGGATTTAAAAAGTCAACTAGTTCAAGAGAGCTTGCTAAAAAAAAAATTAAAATATGCATTATTTCTCAGAGGCAACTACTCAGAATTATTTTAACAGCAACAAAAAATGGGGATGGGGTCATTTCCATCTGTGATTCAATAGCTGTGTCATGATTTCTAATACTGAGTCTTCCTTAGTGTGGCTGTCACAGAAAATGAGGATTTACCTTCTCATTTTCTATTCACCTTCTCATCCCTTTGACCCGCAATACAACATGCACATTCCCCAGCATACCCATCTCTAAATAATTACCTTGCATTTTTTTTTAATTGAGAATTTAACCCAGAGGAACTCTCACTCTACTACTGAGCTACATCCCCAGCCTTGCTAAATTGCCCAGGATGGCCTTGAACTTGTGTCTCTTCTGCCTCAGTTTTCCAAGTAACTGGAATTATAGGCATGTACTACCACACCCACTATGCTATACTCTTGTTAGATCATTATATGATATTTACCTTAGTATAACAATATAAAGACAATTCACAGATGAGCAGGTATAGCATGGTTCCTTTTACTACACAATATTTTATTTTCCTTGGAGAGTTATACATTTTGTTTTCATTTCCTAAGTTTGTTTCGTTTGTTTTATTTTATGGTGATTACCCATTCAATCCCTAAAAATTATGTCAGATATGAAAATCTTCCATTTATATATTTAAATATGTTAGGAGTTAAGTGTTCAATGCACGTCATCATCTTAAATCCTCCCTTTACTCTTCTTATTGCTTTATCTAGATTGATTTCTCTCTAGACTAGGCTGCATTCCTGGGAATTCTTGTGACCCTAATAGGAATTTCTTCTCTATATGTCTTAAGGTCTTCTTTGTTTTCTTTGGTGTTCTTTATTTTCACTGCAAGCGTTGATTTCTTCTTATTTATCTATTTAGAAACCATCAAACTTCTTGAGTTGGAAAATTAGTGTCATTACTTATAATAAATTTTAAGCTATTATTTTTTCCAGGGTTACTGCTCCACTCTTTTTCTGTATTAGAATTCAGATTAGATATGTACTAACTAATGCTTCTCAAATTTTATGCTACAAAACAATCAGCCAGAGGACTTGTTGCAGCACAAATTCATACTCCTGTTCAGTCTTTGTTATATACTAAGGAATACTGATGCCTACACTATAGATTTATGAAACATGCTTGGACTAAACTCTGTTAGATCTTCTCACTCTATTTTCTCCTGCCTCTCATGCATGTATGCTATCTTTTTTTTTTCTGTAAGTGCTACTTTGTGTGTAATTTCTTGATATTTGTGTGTTCACAAACTTTTCAATAACATCAAATTTTATATTTGAGTTTTACTCATTTGGGTTTTTAAATTCATACTTTTCATTTCTGTAAGTTCTGCCTTAGTCTTTCCTGGCCAATTTTATTTTATTTTTTATTTTGTTCTAATTAGTTATACATGACAGTAGAATGCATTTTGACAGATTGTACACAAATGGAGCACAACTTCTCATTCCTCTGGCTGTACATGGTGCAGAGTCACACCAGTAGTGTAAACATACATGTATATAGGGTAATAATGTCTATCTCATTCTACCATCCTTCCCATCCCCACCACCCCAACCCTCCCCTCATTCCCCTCTACACAATCCAAATTTCCTTCATTCTTCTCTACCCATCCAACCCTTACACACTATGAATCAGCATCTAATCATCAGAGAAAACATTTGGCCTTTGGTTTTGGGAGACTGGTTTATTTCACTTAACATGATAATCTTTAGTTCCATCCATTTGCCTGCAAATGCCATAATTTTATTCTTCTTTAAGGTTGAATAATATTCAATTATGTATACATACCACATTTTCTTTACCCATTCATTTGTTGAAGGGCATCCAGGTTGGTTCCATAGTTTAATTTTTTTGAATTGAGCTGCTATAAACATTCATGTGACTGTGTCACTGTAGTATGCTAATTTTAAGTCCGTTGGGTATAAACCATGGAATGGGATAGCTGGGTCAAATGGTGGTTCCATTCCAAGATTTTGGAGGAATCTGTAGGGTATACTGCTTTCCATAGTAGTTGACAGACACCCTGCACCTAATATAAGAAAAAGCAGGCCCAAATCTTCTAATATCATGTTAGCTTAGGATCTTACTTCCTTAACAAGACTCCTAAAGTACAAGAATTAAAATGAAGAGTCAATAAATGGGATGAATTCAAACTAAAAAACTTCTTCTCAGCAAAGGAAAAAATCAAGAAAATGAAGAGAGAGCCCTAGAATGGGAGAAAAGCTTTACCACATGCATCAGCACACTAATCTCCAGGACATATAAAGAATTCAAAGTAACACACACACAAAATAAATAAATAAATAAAATGAGGCTAAGGAACTGAGCAGACACCTTGCAGAAGAAGAAATGCAGTCGATCAACAAACATATAAAAAAGTTCATCTTCTCTAACAATTAGAAAAATGCAAATCAAAACTACTCTAAGATTTCATCTCACTCCAGTCAGAATGGCAATTATCAGTAATACAAACAATAATAAGTATTGTTGAGAATGTGGGGAAAAAAGTGCACTCATACATTGCTGGTGGGACTACAAATTGGTACAACTTCTATGGAAAGAAGCTTGGAGATTCCTGGCCAAATTTAACAGACTAACTTTAAAGTGTTATACTTTCATACATTCTTTGCTTAAATATGTTGAAAGTACATAGTTAATACTTGTTAATTATAATATCATCAGCCTTTACAAATGTGATATTTGTTCCTCTTTCCTGCAAATACTTATTCATAGCACTTGTTTCTTTGAGTTCTTGGAAAATTTATTTTACTATTGAGCTTCATGTTTATTGAAATTCATCTGCAAAAATATTTACAACCTAAGCTTAGAATCAGTTTCACTGGAGAAATTCCTTTGTAAATTGTTTCTGCTGGGTACTGAGGGGCACTACTTGTTTGATAATTTAAATTTTTGCCTGGAATTTTTCCTATTATATTAATTCTGACCTTACTTTTTAGAATATGAACTTTAGGTAAGGTACTCTTGAGAGACTTTATTTTCTCTGCTCCGCTTAATGTCACCTCCAAGAAAAAGTGGGATTTCTAAAGATCATTTTATTAGCCCATCTTCTGTGAGTTATTGTTCTTTGTTGGTACCTACTTGGTGCAGGGGTCTCTGGTCTGATCTCCCACTCTGCTTGAGTTTCAGGCCTTGTTTCCTGTCCCATGTTCATGCCACACTGCTCTGAGGATCGAACAATATCCCAGTGGAAAATTCCTGCTCTTAAACTCACTGACAGAGATAACTCCTTGAAATGACAGGCCTCTATTTATTAGTTTTACTTTATCACTAGCCTAGCCACATTGAAAGTTTCACATGTTTATCTAGTGTTTTGAGTTATTCTGTACAAAAGAAAAAGGATTTTCTGTACACTAATCTATATTTCCAAAACCATTTCTGTGTACTTCTGGTAGTAGAACATCATGTTGGGGACTGTATGGTAGGGAAACCTGACTCACAGGGACAGGGGAATAGGGAGAGGACCAGGGGGCAGGGACGGTGTCATGACCCAGTGACCTACTTCTTTCAACAAGGCTCCACCTCCTAGAGTTTTTGTCACTCCCCAGTACTTACCATCAACTAGGGACCAAGCTTTCAACACATGAGGCTTGGGGGACATTTCAGATGGAAACATAACACTCCTCACCCCAGCTGTCTCAAATCAAAAGCAAGAGGACCCAGCCAAGAGGAATCCTAAGTTCTTTCCATCTCTGTAACTTTATGGTAACTTGATGCCCAAGACCTACTTTTGAAGGCAGAAGGTAGATTAAGCTACTGGATGTAGTAGGACATTCACCAAAATTGAGTGACCATGTGTAATATACTTGTTCATGAAATTCAACTATTCAAGCTTTCATTTTCCTAATAAAGCATCGTAGAGGAATTTTTTTAGAGTTTATAGGATAATAAATTGTTTCACATGAATTTTAAAAATGTTCAAGCCGTCATTCTCTCTATAATTGTTTTTCAGTCTTCTAGTCTCAGTCAGTTATCACATGGATGTTTGCCCCAAATATTGTCATCTTCTCTTATTGAGATGAAATTCTCCTGGTTATATAAGTATTCATACCCATTGGCTTCTCAATTGGTGAATGTTTTAGTTAGCTTTTCAAAACTGTGAACAGAATACCCAACAAGAACAACTTAAAGGAGGAAATTTTTATTTGAGGTTCACAGTTTCAGAGGTATCAGTTCATAAATAGCCAACTTCATTACTCTGTGCCAATATGAGGCAGCACATCATGAGGGAAGGACCCTGTGGAGGAAAACTGTACAGCTCATTATGGGATCAGGAAGTGAAGAGAGAGGGGAAGAGGGAGAGGCTGCAGGAAAAACAACCCTTCCAGGAACATCCCCAGTGATCTACCTCCTCCAGCCATGCCCACCTACCTACACTTACCATGCAGTCATTCCATTCAAACTACACTGGACTAATAATGCTGCAGCTCTCAAAATCTAATCGTTTTACTTCTGAATATGTCTGCATTAACAGGAGCTTTTGGGGGACACCTCATACGCAGACCATAATATTCCACCTCTGGCCCCCCAGAACTCATGTCTATATCACAATGCAAAATGCATTTAATCCATCCATCCAAGAGTCCCAAAGTCTTAACAGTTTCAGCACTGCCCAAAAGTCCAAGTTTATTCTTCTCTGAGACCCAAGGCAAAATCTTAGGTGTGCGCCCCTGTAAAATATCAAAAACAAAAAACACATATATCCAATATAAAGCAGCACAGAGTAAACACTTCTATTCCAAAAGGGAGAAATGGGACATAAAATTATGGATTGGACCAAAGCAAGACTGAAACCTAGTTGGGCAACAGCTTCCAAAACTCCACAATGATGCCACATGCAATGTCCGGGGGACATGGCATCACAATATGATCTCCAAAGGACTCATATAGCTCCACCACTGGGGCCTCTCTCTTAGCCTGACTTCCTCTGCAGACAGCAGTTTTTCTCAGCAGAAAAAATGTTACTGGCATCTCTTAATTTCTCAGGGCCTCCACTCTAGCTTTATCTTCACCTTCACCATTTCATGCAGGGGCAGCCTGCAGGAACTTCAAGCCTGCTATGCTTTGGCTAGTCTCCCAGACCTTCCTTTGAAATCACAGTATAAGTCTCCATGACACCATGACTCCAGCATCCTGCATTCTTGCAGAACTAGCACCATGTAGATGATACCAAGGTCTGCTGCTAGCTCACCCAATACCTGGCCTACTGGAATCTTGGCTGCAGCAGCCTCTGAGTGCCTGCATGGTTCAGCATGGTGAAACAACTTCCTTGGACCCCTTTGTGTGTAGGGCACCCCCATGATCACTTTCCAAAGAAATTTTCTCTTCTATACACTTGAGCCTATAGTTGGTGTGGTCCTGCAAATTCCTGAGATGCCCTCCAGGAATCTTTTCTACAGACTCCATGAAAAGTATTTAATATCTATAAGGCTGTAGTTTCTTCAACAAGCATACCTTGCTTAGCCCCAAATTTATATGTACTTTTCTTGCCAAACTGCAGGTTTTTAAGATTCTTTAGTTCTGTTTTCTGCTCCCAGGTCTCACAGTAAACCTGCCCAGGTCTCACAGTAAACCTGGAGTATCTAAGACCCTGACCTAATATTGCTCTGCTGACTTAAAATTTCCTCCACAAGATTAATTAGTCCGTCACTTTTAAATTCACATAAAATCTCAGAATATGGAGAAAATGTAGCCAAGTTCTTCGCAAGAACGTAACTTGAGTAGCCTCTAGTTCAGTTCCCAGTGGAGTCCTCATTCCTCTCTGAAACCTCATGAGCACAGTCTACATTCTGTCAGCATTATGGTCTTCTGAACTCCCACCATAGTCACCTATTAAGCTCTGCTTGCCACATTCTAAAGCTCTTCCAGCTTGCATATTAAACATTTCCAAATTCTTCCTGCCAACCAACTCCAAAGTCTTCTGAACCACATGGTCAGGTTACTCACCACCCTACTCCTGGTACCAGTTTCTGTAACTGTAGTTAGCTTTTTATCACTGTGACAGGAATACCTGACAAGAAAAACTTAGAGAGGAAAAATTTTATTTTGGGTTTATATTTTCAGAGATTTCAGTTCATAAATAGATAACTTCACTGTTCTGGACCCAAGATGAGGTGGTACATCTACATGGGGTAGGGACCCAGTAGAGGCAGTATGCTCTGTTTATGGAGGGTCAAAGGAGAAAGAGAGAGAGAGAGAGAGGAGATAGAGAGAGAAAGACAAAGAAAAGAGACCAATTCCAGGGTATGCCCACAGTGACTTACCTCCTCCAGCCATTCCCCAACTGTCTACATTTACCCTAGTCAGGCCATTCAAATTAGAATGAACTTAAGAGGTTATAGCTCTCATAATCTATCTGTGAATATTCCTGTATTAACAAGAGCTTTTGGGGGATACCTCATACCCAAACCATAACAGTGACATTGGGTGAATACCCATTTCTTTAGATTTATTAGTATCTAAGGAGCCATACGTAGAGATAATATGTATGACTTTATAACTAACTCATTTTCTATTTTCATTGCTCCATGAGAGTGACATTGAGCATTGATGCATTTATACATAAGAAAAAGCAATATGGTAATTATTTTAATAGTAAATGTTGTCTGATAAACCTAGGTAACTATTAGTGTTCCCCAGATATAGATGTCATACTTTTAAGGAATTTTCAACTCAGTTTGGAGGATATAATTTAGGAAAGAGTATTTCATAATAGAAGAGAGATGATACTAAGTCTCAGATTTAGGGTATAGATAATAAGTGTTTTAGAAATTTTGAGGAGGAAGGTAAAATAGACACAAATAATTTATTAGGAAGACAGTCCTTTCAGATAGTATGGTACAGGAAAGAGAAGGAACTATACCAAGAGCCAAATAATAGTAAAGTCCTAAAATGTGCATGCTTTTGTCTAGAATTCACCAATTTTACTAGATGTAACTTTATATTCTAAAGTGGAATGGTATAAACCTGGGCCAAACTTTGGTCATGTATTTATATAAAACACTGTGTGAGTTTGCACAGGGTAACTCTCAACTTTGGTTCTACTGATAGTAAACCATTCTACATTCAACCAAAAGAATACGTTAGTTTTCAGTTTTCTTATGTGGTTTAGGCATCAGCCATCCTGCACCAGAGTCGCCTTCTCTTTCTTTATTTGGGAAGATGGAACCTGGCTCATGTCTGTGCCTGAGTCATCTGCCTCTCAGCTGATTGGAGGTGCCATGTGCTTCTCTCCTTCCCCTTCTCCAACACAGACCATGGTTTGCTTTGCTCTGCTCCTGGTCCATTGGAACTGCTTCAGTGCAGAGGATCTCAATGTTGGGGATGGGAGGGTGTTTAGCAGGACTTCTTTATTCCATTGCCTTCAACCTTTATTCCTCCCAAATAAAACCAGACAGTGCTTTAAGTATATCAAGTTTTACTATGGAGTTAACAGTTAATAAAACGAGTGATCCAGCATACAAAGCAAAAATTGACAATTATAGATCAAATATAATATCCCCCATCCTCTGCTCAGACTATAGGGACAGTGACTTCCTTTAAACCTCCATAGTGCAAACCCTAATCCTTTTGTGAGTGCTGCACCTCTCACTGTAGGGTTTGATCCTAATCAGAACTTATTCTCCCTCACCTTATTTTGTAGTCCGAGGAACATAAATACCAAGGGCCCAACATATACTGTGGGGTACACACAGGGAAGCTTTAATAGCACCTTTCAGAGTAGAATTTGGTGCTATAGTTTGTCAATCTTTTTTGTTTTTTAAAATCAAATATGCTCTTTATTTTCTATATTAAAGAGGATAATTTTCAACTCAAATTTATTTAGGTAAAATCAAACCCTTAAAATTATTGGGGAAAAAAAGGACATTGACTTTTTGATGTGTTTCAGTGACTAGGAAGGCTGAATTTTATATTATGAAAACCTGAACAAAATGGCAGAGGACAGACAAAATTCCTATAGGTGTATCTTTTTTATTTACTTTTATTTTTTGGAGCACAACTTTTCAATTCTGTGGTTGTACACAATGCAGAGTCACACCATTCGTGCAATCATTAGTTTGTCAATCTTTATAAAAGCGTTAAGTGCACATATACATTCTCATTCCTTCTATCTTCCCGCAGTTTTGTTTCTGTATTTTTGTTTGTTTGTTACATTTTTGTTTTTTAGATGGGATCTTGCTATGTAATTCAGTAGGTTTAACTGATCTTCATGCCTCTACATCCCAAGTAGCTCAAACTACAGACAAACTGCCTTGTCCATCTTTCCAGCAGGTTTTTAAAATAATATACACAGATCCCTTGCAAAATAAGTATTAATTTTCTGACATAGTTGTCTGAAATGATATTCATCATTTTATATATATAAATATATTTTTTTTCTTTTCTTTTTTTTTTTTTTTTAATAATAGAACCATTTACTCTTCGAGGACTATTTCCATCAACACCAGGACCTGACTGGAAGTTTTAAATTGCTGATGATTTCTTCTTGTTGTTTTTGTTTATTTGTTTTTTACACATGGGCCAGATTCTTGGGAACAAGGTGTATTTACACGAAACAGGGGTTAATATGAAGATTTAGGATCCTTGTGGCCAAGAAATCTGAGGGGCAAATTTCTAGTTTTAAATTAGTGCTCTTGAGCATTCCCAGGGATTTGCCTGATATGGTATTGTGATTATGTTTATAGTACTTGAATATTTGCAGATCATCTACAAATTTGAAATCTAGAGGAGGAAGTTTTTAATCTTTAAAGAATTATTGAATCAACCAGGCACACAATTATAACTTCCTAAGTAAAATGAAAATTTAAATGAAGCTTGGCAAACTCAGGCAACCAGAAGGGAAAGGTTTTAAAGAAATTTCTCTATAACTTCCTTCCAACAAAGGCATGACTGTGTCCATGTCACACTGGAAGTCATCACATGTGAGCTCATATTACATGTGAGTTAACAAGTGCATTTTTAATATTTTTCTTATTCTTATTATAACTCATATCTTCTTTGGTTAATTTCATTTCTCTTTAGAGTTAAAACATTTATTATATGGCTTCAATATATTAATGATCCTTTCAGAGTCAAAATGTTATAAAAGAGAAATCCCTTCTTTTGTATATAAAATAAAAGTTTTCAATAAAAATATTAAGTAGAAATAGAATATGTCAGCAAATAGGTTTTTGTTATGTCTATTCATTATAGATATGATAACATGTACATACCAATATTTAGAGAAACTCTTTATTTGGATTAAAATTATAGTCTATCCCTGCTCACCCAATGTATTCACCATCTTTGAAGCCAGAGGATATGTCTGCTACTCCTTCCCATTCTGTTTAACACTGGACAAAGTACAAGACATGTTGTCGGTGCTCCATAAATAAATACACAGGTAACCCAGAAGCACCCAGGTGTTGAGTGATGTTATACAGGAAAAACAAAATAGCTGATATTATTAGATGGAGAAAAGTTAGGTGGTCTTTTGGAATGACTCATGGGTGACAAATTTTTTAATGTCCAATTACACACAAGTGGAGGTCAGCATGACAGTCCATGTGGCAATACTACTAGATAGATCAACAATGAGGATAAGAACAGGAATGGCAAGGGATAATGTTATGCTGTACATTTTTATCACACTTGGTTGCTATTTTTCCTTCTTGGGCCTTAGGAATAGAAGTAGAGGCTGATTTATGAGTTGAGAGTCAGTGCAGAGTGTCAGATTTCTATAATGAGATTATATATTAAATTTAATGAAGGGAAAATATGCTTACCCAAACCAAATGACAGCACTATGATTAAACGACTCAAGATCCCTGGATGGATTTGTTTAGACAATACAGCAGGTAAAGTGACCTCCTCTTCTCTTAGGTTTGTGATCAGTTCCATGAAATGAAGATTTATGTCTTTTATTATTCTGATGACACAACAATATGATCATTGAAGCAAATGTGAACAAGATGGAACTCATAACCAAGTGATGTGGTATGAGTGCTGTGGAGGTTTGTTTAGATTAATCGTGTGTGTTACATTTTATGGTGGCTGTTGTCTTACAGCAACTCAGCTATGCTCCTCTGTTTATTCTTTAACTTGAATTTTCATATTGTGAGCCTGTGTCTTGCACACACACCCACATGCATACATAGCAACAGAGGCATAAGCTCATTCTGCATCTGGAAGGTGACAGCATCTTCCAATGGGCTGTGCCCCCATAGCATGTTCAATGATAAAGGCTTCTAAGCGGCACCTCCACATGTCTGAGGTCATTGAAGAAGCTATAGAGATTGTGTTTGGAAAAGCATGAGTGGTAATTGGAGTTTTCCAGGATAAGTACTTAAAAGGTGTGATATACATAAACTATGAGTAGCCCCACTTCTCCCAGTCAATAGCACCCATTCTCAGAGAGGAAAGAGAGAGTAGCTTTCAGCCCTGAAGAAGAGAACTGGCATGAATAAAGGAAAACATCTGCAGGTACTTTTGAAAGATTTTGTAAACCGGAAATTCTGATCATTTTCACCTAGCCTTCATTTTCCCATTTTTACCTGAAATTCCACTATTGGAGAGTCGTTTGTTAGATTGAATCTTTTTTTTTTAAGTTTTTTTTCTTATTTTTTACAGACTGCATTTTGATTCATTGTACACAAATGGGGTACATCATTTCATTTCTATGGTTGTGCACAATGTAGATTCATACCATTCATGTAATCAGACATGTACATAGGGTAATGATGTCTGTCTTATTCCAACATTTTTCATACCCTCCCTCCTTCTCATTTCCCTCTACATAATCTAAAGTTCCTGCATTCTTCTCTCACTCCCCCCCCACCCCCATTATATATCATCATCTACTTATCAGGGAAAACATTTGGCTTTTGGTTTTTTGGGACTGGCTTATTTCTTTTAGCATGATATTCTCCAATTCCATTCATTTATTTGCAAATGCCATAATATTATTCTTCTCTTTCCAAATTAAAATGCACACTTCCAATGTCACTTTCATACGTACACTTAAAATATACACATACATACATACACTTAAAATAATTATCTTCAGATCTTTTCACTGTTGGAAGAACATGATAGGAATGGAATGATTAAGGGGTCTGAGAAGGGTGAAAACTTGTGATGATGAATCTTGAAGAGAAAGTTTTATCTATCATGGTTTTGCCTAGAACTTGTCCTATAAAAGGAAGGAGACAACAAAAGTGATTTTCTCTTAGTAGCTTCTTGCACTCACTTTTGGTTGCTTCACTGCTGTTTCCTTCTTTAATATTCATGTATTTGAGGTCTGTGATCTGTAACCGAGACTTCATGATATTTAGCATTACCACATGCAGATACTTTTAAGAGCATCTCCATTAAAGATCGTTTTCTGCTGGAGCACTCTGTGCTCTCCACTGGTGTTTATCATCCAGCATTTAGTCGTGATCTCTGTAATGTATGCAGAACCGAAGATCCTCCTTCATCACTCTGATTCTGCTGGGAGTTGGTTTATGTTGTAATACAAGGGATATGGGAAGGAAGGGAGCCAGAAGGGAGAAGGGTTGCACACATGTGGTAATCCATTTAGATAACATCATGTTATGGGACTAGTCAGTCAGGGAGGAGGTGTGAGAATAGATGGAATCCCTTCCCTTGGGACCATCTATTTATAGCAAACTCTAGCTGACAACACGCAACCCCCAGTGGCCAACTCTGCTGGCTTCTAATTTCTCTTTCTCCATTATCTGGGCTTAGAGCAAACCTCCATCCCTACCTGCCACAAGTCTCTATGCTTAAGGTGTGTATTCAGGAGTTCTGATCACTAGGCAATGGTCCTAGGTAAAGATGGATAATAGCAAAATGACTTGCAAATTCCTCTGCCATTCCTTGTAGCCTAAATACTGCAAGGCGCAGTCCTGTCTGTCCCCATGGAGTTTCCTCAAACAAGAAATGTTGATGAAATTCATTCGTGTAGAGAAAGGCTACTAGCATAGGACATCCATTGCCCATTTCTAATGGTTGAAATAATAAGACCTTCCATTGTGAGAATAGAGAACATCCAGGATGATTTTGAGTCCATGTTTTGGATATAGGCAAGTTGATCTTGATGTCTCACTTGCTTCTGGTTTCATTTAGGGTGATATTCTTAAGAGGGATTTTGAGGAACCTGTGTTAGTAGAGTTTGATGGAAAGAAATCATAGATAAAGAGAAATCTTTTACTTTTACATTTACCTATGCAATGATTAGCTTTCCTTCCAGCCCTTCTACCATTTAGACTCACTACTCAGATTCCTTGGCCCCTGCTTCTAGATTGATCCATCTGTCAGATGATCTCATACAGGACAGGGGACAGCTGAAGAACCCTGGATCAATCTGCACAGTACATCAGCTTTCATGTCAGCCTAGAGACCAGCTGATATCTAACTCCCTGTCCCTGGCTCACAACATTTCACCACTTTCCTACAACCACCCTCAGTTACAGGTTAGTAATCAAAATAAAATTCATGTAGTTAGTTAGTTTCTAATTTTCTCACTCTGCAGATTGCTTGTCTAGGGATCCTAAATGGACCCCATCAACAAAACCTGAGACTATCCTGACCAAGCTGGTATATTCCACTGATTTCCTGTTTCATGGTGCCCCTCTGGCCTCTCCAGATCCTGTAACTGAAGAGCTAGAGTCATTTTGCCAATATCATCTTCTCATAGGAAAAAGGATAATGGGTAGCAAAACACATTTTCTGCTGCCAAGGCTGATTATTACTCTTATGAGCATGTATCAATTCCAGCATTTTCCCTCTATGAAGCAAACACATTGAAAGTATGCTTCTTCACATCTCTTGTGTTTAATAGAATCAAAGGGGAACAAAACAAAAGCTTTTGGAAAAAACTGTGCACAGTCTTTTAGACTGATTTAAGGGAAATCTGGTTCTATAATAAGATGCGGTCTGGCAGCCCATCTGTAGTTAGACTTACAAACTAGACTGGAATAGTACACGCAGGCCTGTGCTTTATTGAAGTTGCAGTAGTTCATAAAGCAGGTGATGCCCTCTGGTGATATTGCATTACTGCCAAGGTTGATAGGGATTGCAAAGTGTGGATGAGAAAGTGAGCAACTACTCTCAGCCTATGATTTGTGTAAAAAATATGAGCTTGAAGAGAAGAGTCTTTGTTTAAAGCAAAATCAACACTTGCAGGGGAAGAGAAAGGGTCACAGAGCTCCAGGATCAGAAGGGGAAGAGAAAGAGGCAGAAACCCGAGCAGGAAATACCAAGTCCTCCCTAGGTAAACCTATCACACCCCCTGCTAATATTTGTATGCAGGCAATTGCAAGCTATAAATGAATAGTTCTAAAATGGGAAAGAAGTCACAAACAGTCAATCTGCAGTTGCAAGGTTACAGCAGAAGCAAGGCTTTTTCCACATATTTCCTTTAGGGCATCACGAAAGGGAGTTGCTTATTACCAGCCAGTGTGTGCAGATGCACCAATGAGGGATGGACTGCAGGACTGTCTTATACCAGATACATTGCTCAAACTGAGGGAACACAGATGACAAGTCCCTAGTCTTTAGGCGGCCAAAGCCAGGTAGAAATGATTATCCAATCTTTTTAGCACTTGCTGGCCAAGCATCCATTTGTCCTTGTTCCTATTTGTTGAACCCTAAAAACAAATCCAGTGAGTTCACATTCTTGCTGCTCTCAGGCACCAGACAGGGCTACACCACTGATTGCATGGCATTGTGTCATGTTGGATGACTATGGCCTTTTGGCCTAAAAGTAATGTGAGTATTCATAACAAAATAAAAATCCATGAGAAAATAAGGAAGGTACTAAGAAATCTTGTCTGGCACACTGTGGTGCTTGTGCTGGTCATGGTGGTGGTGATCAGAAGGGTGTGCAATGTTTACAGTATAAATGTTTAAGTGTGGGAAAGCAAAATCAAGAGAGAGAAAGGCAGAAGGAGAGAGAATGTTTTACAATACCGAAGAAAGAATTTGATGATAATTATCCCCAAATACAATGCCCTCATTTCTATCCCAGGTACCATGTACTTTGTAAAATGATTAAAAGAAGCATTGAGAGGCTGTTTATTTTGATATGTCCTACTTGCATCAGAAAATACAGATGAAAGGTGGTGAGTTTGAAAATACAAAGTAAAAAGTCTCTTACTAATTTTAATTTTTAACAAAAGCATGGCTTGTAAACTCAAAAGAATAGGATATAAACAAACAAGTTGTGACCACCAGCCAGATGTTGACCTTTTTTTTATATTAAGCAGCTACAGTTTTATCTTGCATCTAGAGACAATTGATTGCTCTTGTGCAGGAGTGCTGATGTTCTGGATGTTTTGCTTGTGATGTTTGTGTACTCCGTTTATTGACTACAATGGAAAATCAGATCTCCTTAAAGGGCAGAGTAGCCTCATCCTAACTCAAGAACTGAATAGTTATTTTGTAGTTTGACCTACATTATCATCACCACCCACCCGAAGCTCACAAACAAGCACGGTTGTCATTGATGATTCCTCTCCTGATGTAAAGTGTGCTTTATTCTCAAACCAGAAACATTGTTGGTTGTACCTTGCTTCGGTGTCTATTTTAGGTTGGGTGAGTCCACTGGCTGAAGTATGATCCCCCATGCTTCAACAGGAACACATATACAAAAGGCATTTGACCTTGAAAATCTGAACTCCCTTAAGTTGCCTAAGCTATGAACTTCTAAGTCATGCTTGCTTCGTCAGGGTCTTTCCCTAATTCTTCCTTTTGTGTTTAATTATCACTAGTTAGCAACTCTAAATTATACTTTGTCTTTTCCATCTTAATCACGTGGTGCTGTTCAGATTGCTGTCATTTTTCTCTTTATAGGAGAAATGACTTCTTATCTGCCCTTTCCAATCCCTCGTGTCACCGTCACTTTCCAATTTGCTGTCAGAATGATATGTCTGAAGCGGAGCTCTGTTGGTCACTCCTTGGGTGACATCTTTCCCTAGCTCCTTGGTGCCTTCAGAGTGGTTCAGACTCTTTGAGTGGCATGCAGGGCCCACAAGGTGCGATCCCTCTCTTTGAGCTATTGACATTGCATCCGAAGTGAAGCCCCCTGAGAATGTGGGTTCCTGGAGTCTGCTACCAACGTCTCATTAATTTATTGCTTTACACTTCTACAGAGGAATTTGTGCCCAGTTTCATTTTCAATTTCCCAAGAGTTCCATAATGTAGGGGAGAGAGGGGGCCATTGTTCTCAATTTATGGAGGAAGAAGAGCACACAGATTCCTTTGTAACTTAATAGGCCTCTACTAGGCAGAATCAACTCTCAATGACCTCTATTTAGTAAATTGTATGGTTGGTGAATTATTGGTGGAGAATGTAATTCATTCCTTTATGCTCTGGCACACTAGTGTTTTTCACTATATTTAGTTGATTATGAACCATACACTCATTTAGCATATGCATATATGTACAATTATTGTTCATAAAATAAATAAGTGTTTAATTCCAAAGTTGGCTATACTTTACTTTTTTGACCATTTTGATCATGGTTTTCCTTTGATAAATGGATTACTGGGAACTGAGTCAGCTCTCCAACTGCCCTGAGATTAATCTTCAATTACCATCTCATCCAAATAATATGGTACATGGTGGAGAGAAGATTGTATGCGAATTATATTTATTTATTTCTATGCATGTATGCTTGTGAAGAAATAAGCATTATGGAAAGGTGGCTTTTTAAAGCAAATGATCTGCTAAATATTTTATATATATGGGCAACTGTGAAGTCATATAACACTGAAGGATAGGAGTGGGGAGAATTGTAGAATAATCTGTATATTGCATGTGAAACAAGTGTCTCCCCTAGTGATATTAATGGAATATTGTAAACTCATTTCAGTACCAAAATTTAAATTAAAAAGGAAGGAGGGGGTTGTGGAGTAGAGGCTGTTGAGAAATCTCATTTTCAGCAAGTTAAAAAAAAAAGAAAATCACGAAGGCAATTTAGTTTATTTTTTAAACATTCCCTATAGTGTTGTGAAGCTCAAACAGCAGCTCTGAGAGAGTTCATAAAAACCAGAATGCAAAGAGGAGGAGGGTAAACTGGATGGAAACAAATAGGAAACTGTCCAATTTAATTGACCAGGCTGATTAAAATGAGAAACATAAACATGGTCCCCAATGAGAAAATGTTGGATATGCAAAGTCACATCTTTTTAGATTCCTCTTGGAATGTTTGTAACCCATGAAACTGCCTGTGTTATTTAAACAATAAAAACAAAAATGAAAAGCTCAGTCTTGTTGATGAAATGGCATGGTCACCTGAAGCACGTTTGATTTGTAAAGCAATGTGATTTCACTTAAATTTCCCTGCATGAGGCAGAGCCTACAGTTCTGACACAGTGGCTCATGGTGTGATCTACCCTGTGTAAGAGTAAAACTCAAGGAGTTGTCTGAAATAGGTAAGGATAACTATGAAGATGAAATGAAATGTCAGCCTGCTAACTGTCTAGAAATGAATGGTTTTCTACTTAAATTTTAGTTTATAGTAGAGAAAGACATGCCATTTAAGATAATTTGTTTACTTTTTAGAGACCAGGAGTAATAGAAACTATTTTTTTTTCAAACTTGGGACTACATATTATTTGCTTAATGAAAATAGCTTTTCCCCCCTGCTTATAAACATAGACTGTAGAAAATAGGATAGGCTAGATTACGATAAAATAACAAACAACCTAGAAATCTCAGTACCTGAAAGCAACAAATATCTATTTCTCTCTCCTGCTATGTGGCTATCATTTATCAAGGAGGTGCTTGGCTTCACCATGCCCGACTGGAGTAGTTATTCCACCCAAATCTGTGAGTCCTTCTAGCAGAGGGGAAAGAAGTGAAGTCTGGGAGAGTGTAATGTAAGAAATTAAATACTCTGTCTTAGAACTAAGAAGTCCCTGACAGCTCATTGGCAAGAACAAGTCATATAACATGATTAAGTACAAAGGGACCCGGAAGTACAACCACACCTGTAAAACAGAGAGCCAGAAATATCTGGTGAATCACTCATATGTAAAACTATAGCCGTCTACCAATGTATGGGGAAAATCTCAAACATTTAGTAAACTGCCTTCCAGATGCTTGTGTTTGAATGTAGAGGTAATAAAAATAGAGATTTATAATTTGGTTTTTGCCCCTAATGTTGGCTAAAGGAGCTTTTCCCATTCTGTTAAAATAGAAATGCATCATTCTCTTTAATGGTTGCATTAGGTTCCATAAAGTGTGCCATGATTTATTTAATCAATCAGCAAATTAGGTTTTTACAGTTACATCATTTTCATAAACAAAGTTATGATTAACATATTAGTACATATCTTGGGAATTTTACAAATGATTATTCTACTTGGAACCAATGGAAATTTATATCCTATTATAAATATTTTAATTCTCGTAAAAATCGCAAGGCTATTCTACATGTGGAATGCACTAATATACACTATCACTTAAAGAGAATGAAAATTTCTATTTCTTTACACCTTTGCCAACTCTAAATAGATTCAGCATTTTCCATTGGAATAGGCAATGATATCTTATTTTGATTTTCATTGTGGATGGGGTTGAGTGACTTTTCGTAAGTGTGTTTTCCATTTATATTTTTCCTCTCTAATCTGCTCTAGTACACTCTAGTACCTTGGTCATTTTTCTTTGGAATATTAATTACTTATTGAGTTTAGGGTGTTCTTTGTATGTTAGTCCAATATTCGAGTCAGTACATACTGGTACTGCATGTTGACCAGCATATTTTTTTATAGAATGCAAAATGTATTCAACTTCTCCTTTCATTTTTATATCAAAACATTTTGGTGTGTTGCAAGTATTTGTAAACATGGTTTTTATTTATCCTTGTTTATGGCATCTTTTGCTATATTGAACTTTAAATTTTTAATTGTCAATCTCTATGACTTTTGGCTTTTATGCCATGCAGGAAATCATCTCTCATTCCAATATTACAAAAATATTCCCCCATGCTTTCTTGTGGTACATTTGTGGCTTCATTTTTATAATGTAATATTTCGTATTCCTGTGGTTTGTTTTGCTGACTCTGGGGTAATTATAGTGAATGTCATTGTCCCCCTATCCAAGGGAGATATGTTCTAAGACCCCTAGTAGATGCCTGAAACTATAGATAGTACTGAATCCTGTACACAAACACTGTCACTCCTAGGACAGTTGATCTGATAACCAAGACAGCTACTAAGTGACTAACAGCCAGATAGTGTTTACAGAATTAACATAATGGAAACACAAACATGTGCTAAGTATGTGAATAATTAATTTAGTGATGCATGTAGTTAAGTTTAAAATATAACATAGATATCTCATGAGCTACAAACCTACACAGTAAATTACATTTTGGATATATTTACTCAAGAACACATGCCCTGGTTCATGCCCAGGGCAGACAGAGCCAGATGGTGAAAAGTCTCATCACACTACTCAGGAGGGTACATAATTTAAAACTTATAATTTTTTTTTCAGAATTTTTTGACCAGTAACTGATACTATGGGAAGTGAAACCTCTGGTAAGGGAGGACTACTGCATTAAGGGAAGATAACACAGAGCTGAGGTGTAGTTTATTATCATTATTATGCTAATTAAAAATCACCATTGTGGAATCTTTGAAACTAATTTTATATACTCCAGAAGGAGCTTCATATTGAATTGAAGGCTGGGACTTATCTGAATTCACTTTTGACTTTGGGGATGATTTTCAGTTCTTAAAATGTTTCTCTTTTTCTTTTCTTTTTTTTTCATAATACATATTTGTGATTTATCACTTCCCTTAGCAAAATTCTTGTAGTTTCCTCTTCTTTTTCCTGGTCTAAAATTGATGATTTTCTTCAGAGTTGTGCACTAGCCGCTTTATTGTTTCTTCATCTTATACTTTTTGTATGGCTTTGCTTATTTCTCTATTAAAAAGAGATTTTAATAAGCAGATGAACAGTGTCTGCCCTGAAGGGTGAGAGAGAGAGAGAGAGAGAAAGAGAGAGAGTAAAAGAGAGAGAAGAGAGATTGAGAGTGAAAGAGAGTTAGGTATAACATATGCTGAAGACATGAGTAAATATATCCAAAAAGTGGTTTACTCTACAAATCTGGAGCTCATGAGGTATCCATGTTGCATTTAAAACTTAACTATATGCATCACTGGGTTAATTATTGACATATTTAGCCCATTATTCTGTCACCTTGTTTAGTTTTCTTTCTATCTCCTTTTTTCCCTTCCTCCTCTCTTTCTCTGTTGATTTCAGGATGCTCTTTATATATTAGGGACTAAGATGATAATCATTCAGTAAATACCAGTACAGCATCCCAAAGTGACGTTTCACCTGGCATTTCCTTCCTTACTTGTCTAATTCCAAAATGTTGATGCAAAATTTGGTTTGCCACTCCTTAAATTTTATATAAAGATCAGGCACAAACTTGTGTTCATTTTATTTTACTACCTATCTTCTTGCCACATTTCTTTACCACATATACATCCTAAATCTTCCAGTTCAATTCACCATAATTTCCCCTCAGAATTATTGTCATAGTCCACTACTAGCTTTGACTGCTCCTACCTAAATTATTGTCCATGACCCTTTAAGTTTCTTAAGAATGTTCTTATTTCTCAGATGAGGTTTCAAATGTTTTAATGCCAAAAAAGTAAAAAACGTTATCTCTTCTTATTTCTGGGGGCTGGGGGCAGATTCCAAGTCCACTCTGACATGCTAAGTTTGAAGTACCCTTGAAGGACACAAAAGTAGATATTGAGTCAGCATCGGAATAGAAAAGATTGTAGCTCAGGAAGGTCAGTGAACTTAAGATGGCAGTGTGGAAACGTTCAGTAGTAGACACACAAGTCTGGATGAGATCATGCAGGAAGACACTGCATGCTGAACTGTGAAGAAAGGCCTATCCCAGGCACCTGCGGAAGAAGAACACTTAATGTTCTTACAGAGACAAAGAAGCCAGTAAAAGAGACAGGGCAGGAGTGGCCAGAGAGCAGGACAGAGCAGGTGGTATCATGCAAACCATTACAAGAACAAATTGGAGAATGCTCATCATTTTGCCTAAAAGTCAGTGAGGACTTAACCTCACCAAGAGCCATTTCAGTGAACTGATGGAGTGGAAGCCAGATGAAAATATGGTGATGAGAGACCACTATACAGTGAAGAATTCAATATATCTGACAATGAAGGGGAAAGAGGAATTATGTGTAGCAGAAATTTTAATACATTTCAATATTCAATTTTTTTAATGCTTGGTTAAGTTTTTAACTATAAAACACATAGTTAATAGTGTCCACCTCACCAACTTGTCTAAGATGACAAAAAGCCTAAACATCTGACACACATTGGGACACCAATATAAATAAAATATGGGTCTCCTTTTCTTCTCTTCCTTTCTTCTCCATTTTCCTTACCATAGTTCCAGCGAGCCTATCATCCTTTGTAAGAGTAAAACCATTTTCTTTAGCTTCAATAGAAATATGTTTTGGTCTCTCTTACTCATCTTTGATCTGTTTTGAATCTCTTATATTTGTTTCCTTGATTGCTGGGCAAATTCTAGTTTGTATGTATTAGATTATATAATATAATCTTAGCTAATTAAATAGAAGTACATTTTAGGTTCAACTGTTTGGAGAGCAGATATGTCACCTCCTTTAGAAAACATGTTTAGCCTCGCCTTGCCCTTGTCAGATGAGGGGTAGTTAATGAGGCAACAGGTTATATGTGTAATGGGAAGGTCAAGGAAAATGGGCAATATGAATAGCTGTGAATGTATCTTTGCAAGATGTTCTACATGTCTACACAAAGAACTTTTGTTTGCAGCAAGTAATGACAGTCTTAGTCACACTATTATTCCTAATCAATATTTTGGAGAGAACACAAAAGGCTGTGAATTCCTGTGTAAAATTTTAAAAGGACTTTGAACCACTGGAACAGAGAAATTATCCATATAGGATTTTAGAGTCTGAATATGGTTGTTTTGAAGTTGTGTTATTATATCAAGCACGATTTTTTTCCTTACAGTGTATATTTTTTCTTCTTTCATGGTGACTTTGTATCTGTGATCTGAAAGGAAACTTGTATGGCATGTACAGTAATCAAAGGGATGGAAAGTGAATGAGCATAGAGCCCCCCCCCCACCTTTTTGAAGCACCATTAACTCAGTTACATGTACCTGGAATGCAGATGCACTTTGCTGATTTCATTTGGATAATGCTGTAAGCTGGTCTCTGATAATTGCCTTCTGTAATTGGAACAAATTTATAATTATGCTAATTCCTTCTTAGCCACCCAATATATGGAAGCCGAGCTAATCCATATCTGTCCCTGCATTTTCCTGGTAGATCATTACATGATTAGCCTTTCACCGTGGCTGACGAAGACATTCTTATTCTTATTTGATTTCTCAGATGATGTGTATATCTATGTGTAAGTGATACATGTTCGTGTATCATTATCTAATTGTATGTAAGGTAGATGCCAGCCTTTAAAACTAGCTTTCATTTGAATATTTAGCATCCTTAATGCTTTAATCCTTAGTAAAATAGCTATTTTCTCAGCACTTGAATATATATTATATATTAACAAGCAACTAAAAATGGTAACTGTTAATTAATATCCCCTCGTCACCACTTTAAAATCTTATTTACATACCTGAGATGATGGGGCAAATGTGAGTACAGAAACAGGTTTGAGTCCCTCTGAGGGGGATGGAGGTCTAACTCAGTGCTAGAGTGCTTGCCTTGCATGCACAAAGCCCTGGGTTCAACCCCCAGTACTGCCAAAATAGAGTCCCTCTGAAAGCCAGCTCTTTGTAGTCTTACTAGAGTCCCTCCCACCCCCAAATAATGCTTAGAATGTAACAGCAAATCACGATAAGTTTTGGCGCATTCAGGATATCAAGCTTGGGAAGCATCATCCTGAGGGTTGTTTCATCAGAGATTCAAAAGCAGAATTCTTTTTCCACTCACAGATGGGAATGAGCAAAGGTAGAATTAGCTAAAAAGCAAGATCTGTCACAGTTTGGAAAACACAGCCAAAAAGCAAATGACAGCCTCTACCCTCCCTTACAAATCATCTTTTGATTGCGTATCTCTCCCCATTCTCGTATTTATGCTTCATCTGTTTAATGTTCTCCTTTCCTCTGATCATCATTCTTGTGAACGCTGTACATTAAAGTAAACATGTTTCATTCTTCACTCGTGACAATGTTACAGTTTCGGTAAACACTAGATGAGGATGTTCACTTTCCCAGAGCCCATTTACTTGTCAAAATAAATTTTAAAAAATAGCATGAGACTGCACCTGACTTTCATAACTGAAACAGGGAAGTTAAAGGACAACACTGATCTGACGAGAGACACACAGTGTCGGAACATAACGTTCCACGTTCCATAATCAGAATTCAGGCTTGCTCGGAGTTACTCCTGTCAGTCATCTCATTCAGCATCAGGGAGTGTGATTCTGGCTGTGATCATCAGGTTTCTACCACTTGCCTGGTTCTACTGTGGGTAGCTTCACAATTAAGCTGAATTTCTGCTTCCTTTTGTGATGCATAATCAGATAAGTGGAGCTAAATTGAAGAAAACTGCAGTGTAGGTGGCTTTAAAATCAATCTATACAGTCTGGAAAGAAAAGCAGACAAAAGGGGAAACACGATAGTGCTGTTATAAATAACTTGAAGGAAATATTATCAAGGAGAGAGGGGAGGACAGGTGACATGTAATCTGAAAGTGGCAGAGCAAGTAACGGCCTAAACTAACATTTAGAAGATAATGTGCTTCATTATGAGCAGAGGAGTGTCACTCGAAGTGATAGTTAAATCCCAGTTAAGATATATGTGACAATTCCAAGTCAAATCATGGGAACTGCTAAGGAGCAGCACTTTTTTGTGGTTACCAGGAGGTTTAAGAAAATGACTAATGCCTCCTGGTAGAAAAGGTATTTGAAGGTTCCTAATTCCACAACTACCATTCCCGAAGCATGTAGCCTTAGGCAAATCATGTCATCTGTAAAATGAGAAAAATAGGTTTCTTTTGCCTACTGTGTTTTCAGGATCAGACAAGATACTATGGATAGTGGTGTGTCTGTTTGCAAGGTTAAAAACAGTGATGAGTTTTCTCTTAAGATTTCCTTGTCTTTTCCTCATGCTCACAAGATGGCTGCCATTTCTTCAGAATGGCATTTGTGTCCAGTACCAACAAAAGAACAGAAATATTTGTCCCTTTTCTCAGGAAAGCAATGTATTTTTTAAAGTCACCCCCTTGACTTAAATACAGTTTGTCTTGTGAAATATTTTAGGACTGCAGGCTGTATCTTCACAGCAAAATTTCATGGACTATTTACTCCACTCATTTCTCCTCATTGCCAGAAAGGCAAAATAAAACACCACATAACTTTGAGACGGCTGGCATAACGTTTTATGAGCTCTACATGGACACATGTTACGTTTGAGTAATGTTTTAATGTCAGAATAATTCAGATCACTTTCTGAACATCCTGACAGGTTAGTGCACCCCAACTGCAATGTTTGCGTTCAGTTGAGAACTGTCCTTTATATTATCTCACATAAGATAATACACTTATTCTACAATGCTACTTTTTGTCACGGAGGGTTTTTTTTAATTGTTCCTTAGGAATCATTTTAAAAGTCAAAACTATATTATCAGAATTATCTTCAATGGTGATAAACCTCTGTATTTCAGTGTAATTCTTCAAAGAGTGTGTGATCATACCACCTAAATCTGGTAATCAATAATATGACTGAGGATAAAGGAAGACCTAGACTCAAATTTGGATTTAAACTCTGACTGTACTATCATCCCGTATATTTACATTTACATACACACACATACACTCAAATGTTATATATGCATATATATACACACATATACACCCACAAATATATATACTTTGTGTATATATATATATATATGTATATATATATATATATATGACTTTGTTCAATATACTTAAGTCTTTGATTATTTATCTATAAATTGGGAGTGATAAAAATGGTAGGTACCCATAGAGATGTCTTAAAACTTGAATCAGTTAGTACACGCAGTGCTTAAAAGAGTACCTGGCTCATGGTAAATACTCAAGAAATGCCAGATTTATTGTTAACTGGGAAGTGATTCATTTGATCAAAACTTACAGTGTGACTTAACATAAATGATAAATTTAGTGATTAGACCAGTTTCCTAGTGTGTGGAAGTTCAGAGGATCCCTCTCAGTTCCTCTTACATTCCATCTTTACTTCAACTTGGCCCACTCTGTCCCCACCCCTCTGTCCTTGTGTGTATCTCAGCTTAGATGCTCAAGAACCAGAATGATACCTTAATCTGCCCCCTGTTCTTCCAAAGAAATCCAGTCATACTTGATATTTGCAATGCTGTAACCTCATAAGAGGTTTGAGAGGTGATGTGGGGAATGACCACATTGTGAACTCCTGTGGTCTCCTGATGTTCCCCCACCTACATAGCCCTGTCTCTCTACCCTGTCCCAGGAAACTTGGCTGCTTTCCCAAATCATTCTTGACAGTAGTGTGAAAAAAAATTATTACTCTTAAGTAGTTCATATCTTGAGTGAATAAATGAAATTTAAATCCACATGTGGCTATTGTGATATATTAGTAGTTTTCAGAATGTATTTAAGAATAACTATACAATAAACATCACTCCTCTAGGTTGTATCTATATTTAAGAATAGCTATACTATAAGTGACTCTCTCCCAGATCATATCTTTCTATGCTCAACTCTCTGACCTAAAGTAAAGAATATATCCACCTCCCCTGGCCTACATGCAAGATTTTTTGTTCATGTTCTGAAGGAGCTTGTCAATGGATAGGGCAGTAAAAAGAGGATCACAATGTGTAGAACTTTGAAGCTTTGAAAGTCATAATGCTGAGATTGCATTTGTAATATGTATGAGCAACTCCATTTGACCTTGAGTCTAGCAGATTCCAAGAAAGAGGAATTGGAATTGAGGGTTAGGAGCACTTAGTAGGTAACATCAATGAAAGATTTATATTGGCATTTTCTTTGGGACCCAAAGGTTGATACTATCTAGAATTCAAAGGTCAAGGACTTGGAATTCTGCGTGGGAGGTGAGATGGCCTATTAAGAGGCTGTCTTTTCTTTCTAAACGGGTTGATTTCATGTTTGCTGTTTTGTTTTCATCATATTTCCATTTCTAAAGATTTAATAATACAACTGCCTTTTTCATTCTCTATTTAAAATTTATTTTAATTGGTTATACATGACAGAAGAATGGATTTGATACATCATATATAATGGAGTATTATTTCTCATTCTTCTGGTTATACACAATGTAGAATAACCATGGGTCATATAAACATATATATATATATATATATATATATATATATATATATACATGGGGTAATAATGTCTGATTCATTCTACAGGTGATACAACTACCTTTTTCATTCTCTTTTTCATTCCTGGAACATGAGTATGAGATATGGAATATTAAGAATAAGAACAGGAACATGAGTATGAGAATTCCTTTTAGCTGGGGGAAGGGGAATACTGGGGATTTGAACCCAGGGCCACTCTTCAACTGATTTACATCCCTAGACCTTTTACTTTTTTATATAGAGACAGGGTCTCACTAGGTTAGAGGCCGACTACAAACTTGGGATCTTCCTATTTAAGCCTCCAGAGTTGCTGGGATTATAGGTGTGTGCCACCACACAGAAACATGAGAATTCTGACATGCTACATGATGAAAATAAACATAGGTATAGAGTTTATGTATGTACATTTGTAGATGTGTTTAATCAAAGATTAGAAAGAGTGAAGTGCAATGATGCATGCTAACTTTCCATAGGTAACCCTGGTCTCAAATAAGATGATCTCTCTCAAAGCATTCACCTCTGTACTCCTTCCAAAGGATTTTCCTCTCTATCCGATGACCCTGTGCTGCCTGTTGCTGAGAAAAGCCTCTAGCTCCTCAGTTATATACCTTCTGTGTCCAGTTAACCAGAATGACTGATCAGAAACCTGCTATCTGACTTGGAATCTAATTGTCTTTGATGATCCGTGTTTCCAGATTTGTTTATAAACTGGAAAAATCTATAAATTGCAGACCATCTGTACATAACACTATGCTAATGATGCAGGCATTCTGCAAATCTGTAAACTCATTACCTCTAAGTAACTAGTTTCTTCACATATTCCTAACTTGGATTATCCATCTGAACCTGCTATTGGGAATCCTGATGAAGAATTATTTCTCTGAGGGATGAATGTCTCCAACAACCTTCAGAATCATTCTTCTTCTCTGTCAGGAGAGAGGACCCGTTGGCGTGAGGTCATTCGGATCAGTGATACAGATGTCTGTTAGCCTCAAGGTGGTCAATGTATTGATCCCATAATGCTAATTAGAAAATTTGTATTTCTTTTGTTCAGAGCTTAATTAAGGATTTCCAGTGTTGGCAACCTCTTGTAAAATAATTTCTGAACTCAGCATCCATGCACACCCTTATAATACTTGCAGAATACTGTGTACAGGTCAAAAGTTTCATGATGCCTGCCAGTCACATCCATGAGAAAGACATGAGAGTAATCAATAACACCTCCGAACCGTATCATTCTGAAATGGATGATGCCAATTTAATGGAAATGAATTAACTTCAGGGAAGGGCACAGAGATTCTCTTGATGATAATGTTCACTATGGATCAGAAAGCTGCTGTACCATGGTTTTTATGGAGAAGGCGTACAAATCAACATCTGATTCATGGACATGCTTTATTTTGTCCTCATATTTTATAAAAAATGTCTGAGCTGAGCCATCATGTAGGAATTGAGAAATATTACATTAAAAATACACAGCCTTGACTTCTTGTGAAAAATACAAGCTCTGGCCCCACTGGAACCACATTTTCTCATGGTGGCGACACTTGCACTCTGACCAGTGCTGATACATTTTCACAGGTCTTGTGGTCTACATTTTGCCTAAGTCACTACTCTCCCGTAATTCCTGACACTGAGGCTAAATATTCCATAAATTTGAAGACCAATATGATTCCTTAAAAACCAAAATGATTTTTGAGCAAAAATTAGTTCATTGTCATTTTTTATCATGCTGTTCTTTTTTTAAAGAAAGGACTTATGCCTATTTTTTCTTTTAAGAAAGACCTATGTCTCTATCTAAAGTGAGAAAGTAAAAGGAGACAGAAAGTGCCACATTTTTTAAGAAAAATGAGTATGAGCTCATTCTTCTGTGGAAATGAAGAATAGTCTCTTGCTTTTAATATGCAGACGATGCACATGTATATCTTGCACCCGTGCCACCTCACTAATTTATATTACCTTCCTGCCACCAGGAACACTAGAATTTGCAACTGCTGGTATAGAGGATGTGTGCATGAACACACACACAGACACACACACACACACATACACACGTGCGTGTCTCTGTGTGTGTGTCTTATCGTATTCTACATTAGGAGCACTTAGCTCATCAGAAATATTTTAAAGTTTCTCGAAGTGACAAAAGCATAAATCTAAGCACAATTTGTCACTTTTATAAGCTCAGAAAATACCAAACTGATTTCCTCATAAAGATTCTGCCATCAGTTAAATGGATAAACCATTAGGTTACAAATAAAAAACAGCTTCATAGTTAGGAATCTGCTAATGTGCTGATTATTTATAGACATAATTGGATTGATGAACCTCAGTCCTGACACCGTAAACCCCCAGTATACCAGAATATAATATGGAAACCTAGAAGCAGACCACAGGATGTGCCCATAGTACTGTGGATGAGAGACAGGGTAGGCTGTAGAGCAGGGCCAGCACACACCGTAGCATAGGCTGTAAATTGAGCATCTCTAGAGGCATCAGATGAATACAGAGAAGGGTATGCATACTCTTCTCTGGAGTTAGGCACACTGGGTGACTGGGAGTGGCTAAGCTTAGGCAGCTTTGTTGCCTCCCATCTGCAGCTCAGAAATCCTCATAACTGCATCAGTCTTAACGTCTTTCCTTGTTTATTCTTTTTCACTTTGGGCTTTCAAATAACTTTTGAATTTGAGAAACTTTCAATGGTTAAATATAAATTTAAAATTCCTGTTCTACATGATAAATAGAAGTTTTGGGGTTTTTTTGTTTGTTTTTTGTTTTTGTTTTTTTCAGATTACAAAAGCTTTTCCTTGTAAGTGCCACAATTAACTTCTTGGAAGAACAGTTAACTCTAATTATGACCTCTATAAATGTAATGTGTTTCTTCCTATCTTTTAAAGCTTATATATGTTTGTGATTGCTTTTTGTTTTACAAATTTGAGATCACACTAAACACACAATTTTCTATTTTGACTCTTGTCTTTTATTAGCATTTTCTATGTCTTCACTTGTTGAAATCATAATTTTAATGTCTGTATAATGCTATTGCATTGTTAAATTGTGAATTATTGAAACAAAACCCTATTCTTTGGTGTGTTGCTTTGACATGCTTTGTTTCCTTCCTTCCCTCCTTTCCTTCCTTCCTTCCTTCTTTCCTTCCTTCCTTCCTTCCTTCCTTCCTAAAATAATTGAATTTGATTAAATCCTTATTTGCATTTCTACTACTTTCTTTTGGTAAATTCTTCAGTTCATAACAACAAAAAGTATGATAAATAATATGTATAGTGATATGATAGGTATTACTATCTTTAAGACTATCAAGTGGAGATAAGTATTAGGAGAACAGTTAAAGCAAGGTGGAGGAGTGGAAGGGTCTTCCTTTTTTAGAAGGGTTGCTAGGCAACATTTGATCTGAGCCCTGAGTAGGAAGTGGGACGCCTGTGGGAATGGTTTTCTGGGCAAAGGAATCAGCAAGTATCAAGACCCTGAGGTTGGAACTTGCTTTGAACTTTCTAGAAGAGAAAGGAATCCAGTAGGGCTTCAGTGGAGTGTACCTGGAGTTCCTTGGAGGATCTGAGGTGGATATCTGATAGGGAGGGGTCTATACACAAAGGACTTCATGAGGCTTAGGAAGAAATTGAGGCCATTGAAGGATTTCTATTTAGAAAGTAACTTGATTGGATTCCTTGGTGGTGAATCAGTGTGGAGGCAGGAATGGAAGATGCAGACAGATCAGTTAGTTAAAGAGATAATGGTAGTGCAGTAGAAGGTGAAATAACCTATGGTCTTCTCTCCAAGCAGAAATCAAAGAAACTATAAAAATAAGGAAGTGTGGGGGCGAGTTGTAGAGATATAGTTTACCCTATGCTTTTTTCTTAGGAAACATGTCATGATATTGTTATTAGTGTAGAATAATTATTCAGTTATTAATTGTCATGTCATTTTGTTGTTATTTTTAATGAAGTATATACTCACCTTTATGCCATACTGACGGGAATGGGGTTTTGTCAAGTTAACTGAGAGTTTCAACCATTCATATTATTATTATCATATCACTCATGTGAACCTGTTACTTATCAAATTTCTGGCATGTTTTCCTAGTTGCTTGGTGTAGTTTGTTTCATGCATGGTTCATTTTTTTCTGTAAATTTTCAATCTGAAGCCAAATACCTGCTGGCGACAGTGACTTTAATCTCCCGTGGGCTCAATTTCCATTAGGAAAGCTTGCTTTCCTTCCCAGATACTGGTACTATCTTCGTTTCAGTCTCCAAGACCACTTCCCACAGGACTTTCTGCCTATCTACTCTCTATGAATAATTTATCTGTGGACGAGTATGAGACTTCCTGTCAGACTTCCCCTACTTCCTGGCCAGTTGTGTGGGAAAAATTAAAGAATGGTAAGAGGATGCTACAGATAGCAAATCTAGGGAATGAAAAACTAGGAAGCAGGCAACTCACACCTGGATTTGTGAACCAGAGGAGAATGCAGGTGGGACAAAAGTCCTCGAACCTATGTTAGGTAGACCTGGTTGTTCCATCCAGTGATGTGGAAGTAGTGCTGACTTTGAGAATCAGATTCTACTGGCCTCATAGGAAGCTTTTCATTCCAGAGGTCGGTGACTGTTTTACTCTCAGCTCTTATTTTTGAATGAGGATTCGGATTTACTTATTAAATGTAAGATCTAGAAAAGAAGGGGCCGTCCTGGTTTTGTTCACATGGATTTACCCAGCACTCAGTACAACCTCTGATATTCAAAGAGTTTGCTTATTTGTCAAGAACTAAACAAATGACTCTGAAATGCATAAGGGTAGTGAGAATGGAGGATGTTGTATCATAGACTGTCAGTCAGCTGTGGACTGAAATTGGTTCCATTTCACTGCCTTTTCCAGACAGCTGTGCTTCGAGACTCTGTGTCATTATTAGTAGCTACCCCTCCAGGTTGGAACATGGTGATGTCCACAGTGATTCCTGATGATGGTAGGGAGATAGGCTTTCCATTTCATATTCCTGTACCACTTGGCTTTTATAGCTCTCCTTTGTGTTCTGGAGTTCTCAGATCTCTTCTTCTGACTATTTGGCAGTATTTCCTTTTCTCAAGTTGACTTCCCCTGGGTAAATTTTGGATGGTGATGATTTTGGGTATCTAAACTCAGTAATGGAGTGGTATGTGGGGTAAGTATTGAAGGATCATGATAGGTTTACTTTTGATAAGTAAATCCCTTTTTATAGAGACCAACAGGCCATCATGATGTCAAATTGTTACTTGTTTATTGGTGATAAATTAGAATTCTTTATATTTAAATACAAACTGAAATGAGGCATCCTATTCTAAAACCAACTTTTAATTACCATAGCTATTGGGCAGAGTGTGACAAAATGCCCCCTGATGCTTTTGCTTCCATATGAGATCTGTTTGGAATGCTCACTGCCATTGCTTGCTGTGATCAATTAGTCTTTACATGTCTGTTACATTATTGCGGTTTACACATTCTAATAACTAAAGCTAAGTGGTTATTGTCGAACAAGAAATATTCAGTGCTACCAAGATGGCGCTGGAGATTTGAGATATTACTTAGATTTGGAAGCAAAGGACAAACAGGGAAAGGATACAGATCACCGGAAGCTGACATGCTTAAGGAAATGAGTGCTAAGGTTACTTGGGCAAGAATGAAGATTTGGGGAGCAGAAGACTCCCATCTGTCTCTTCCTCTGGTGTCTAAGGAAAGAGAAACTTAGTAAGGATAGGATTCAGGTGGAACTAGAAAGAGAACAAAAGGTGCTCTAGGAAAAAGCTCTAGAGATTTAAATAAATCAGAGACTGACCTGTGCTTAGAGAATGGAAGAGATGGTCTCCCCTAGCAGAGAGACTAGCCTTAAATGGGTAAGGTGCATAACCCAGAGCTCAAATGTCTGTTGAATCATTGGAGAAATGTTGTAACTAATCACCTGAGAAATGGATCTCCAAATCTGGAGAACACTAAGATTTCAATTTAATTTATGTGACTGTCATTGCTCAAATATGGATTATTTTGGCCTTTATACAGTCTCACACCTTTATTAAAACTTGTTTAAATACAAACATATTGGCTTAAAATCTTGTTCAATGAATAGCTACTCAAAACAAAGTGTAAGTTCAGCATGTGTGTTGGTTCTCTGAGCTCAATTTTGGATCAGTTATTGAAATAGCAGCAGCAGCAGCATTGTAATGAAATAAAATGAAATGACCTAATTGCAGTCACCTCTTTTCTTTCTTCCATTGCATTTTTAGAAAATGGGTCAAAGTCAGTAGACTATTTGTGTTCTTTTCCTTCTTTCAGTTTATTAACTTGAGTATCCATTTCCTGACTATAACAAGATTTACTAAATAAGAAGGATAAAATATGGAATAAAGAAGAAAGTCATAATTATTATACTGTTAGGTACACCCCTTTTGTGCACAACAGAACTGATCACCTTCTGATTGCAGAAAAGAGTTATTATTTTTTAATAAGTTATAAATTTGTTTCTTTTCTATAGGTGGAATGGCTGAAAAATGAAGAACCCATTGACTCCGAACAAGATGAGAACATTGACACTAGGGCTGACCATAATCTGATCATCAGGCAGGCACGACTCTCTGACTCAGGGAATTATACCTGCATGGCAGCCAACATAGTAGCCAAGAGGAGGAGCCTTTCAGCCACCGTGGTGGTCTATGGTAAGACCAGCCCAAAGGCCAGGAATGGATAGGGAGGGCAGAAACAGAGAAGTAGAGAGATGTGTATTTCACTAAATGTTTCTGTGATTAGGGCTGAAAGGACCTGGGGGTCATCCCCTGCAGTGCTCTGCCCTGCCACCCCCACTTGGCAGGTGAGGAAACATCCCTATTGCTATTGATGTGTTTCCTGTTCTGACCAATATTAGACTTCCAAGAGATAGTGACATTTCCAGTCTCTTTCCTTTAAAGATAATAATAAAAGTTGTTTGTTTTCTTCCAGTGTGCTTAGAGTTTAAAAGCATTGTGGGTAGTTTCTGCTTTTCTCTATTCCTAAACCCAATATCCACGCCCCCAACATCCCATACCCTCTGCCGGTTACTTTCTCTCCTGGCATATGAAATCACCAAAACAAACATTACTATTTGCTGACTATCTCAGGTATTATATAAAAGAAGTTCCTAGCTATTTAACTAAAGGCATTTCCTCCCATAATAGAAGAGCCCTGGGATTTATATTCGAAGCACTTAAAATAATAGAAATTCAAATGCTGATATTTTCTTCTTATACTCTGGATTTTCAAGTGCTTTAGAGATCTTTTGATGAAGTCTTCCTGTTTTTCATAATTTCCCCACGAAGCATACTCTCTAGATCCTTCCTATTACAGACAAGTAGGTTGAGGGGTAGCAGAGGTGAGACCTATGCTGCCTCACCAGTCTCTTGGTCCCCGGATGCCCAGCTCACAACACCTGGCACAGTGGCTTGCACATAGTAGGCAATCAGTAAAAAACTCTCTCCTTTTTTTTCTCCCCTCCCCATTTTTGTCTCTCAGTGAATGGAGGCTGGTCTTCCTGGACAGAGTGGTCAGCCTGCAATGTTCGCTGTGGTAGAGGATGGCAGAAACGTTCCCGGACCTGCACCAACCCAGCTCCTCTCAATGGTGGGGCCTTTTGTGAGGGAATGTCAGTGCAGAAAATAACCTGCACTTCTCTTTGTCCTGGTGAGATATACGCAGATTCCCTTTCCCTTCTGATCCACCAACACTATTAAGCTGGTGTGAAGCAATCAATATAACCTTCCTGTCCAAAGTCACCCTTTTCCTGGGTTTTAAGAATAGAGCCTTTGTCCAAGGTGCTAATAATGAGGGACTCATTGTAATGGCAACATTGTCAATTAAATACCCCCGTTCAGTGTTTTAGGGCATATATATATATATATATATTTTTTTTTTTTTTCTTTTTATACTCAGATGACTTCATATACTCACTATCAAGAAGCCAAATGCTCTTTGAAGCATTTATACTACCACTATTTGGTTGGGCTCAGCCACCTGCTTCTGTCCTTGGGTTCTCCCTCTTCATGGCATGAATTCCTATAATAGTAAGCAGGGATTAGTTTGTTTTCTTCAAGCACAGAAGATCCGGCACCAAACACTTGACCTTTTATCAGTTTTGGCTTTGTATTTATTTACAATACAATTGGCAGTAACCATACAGTCTCACAGCAGTCTGTATTTTACCTTGGGCATGTGTTTGCCTTTCTTTCTGAATAGAGACAGACCTCATTTACCAAATGTGTCTTTTATCAGTTCTGTTCACCTCTTCCTGGCTGTAACCCAATTTATACAATGAGAAGTAGATGAAATGGAAGATGGCTTTCTTTATGGAAAGCATATCCTCCCACTGAGAAATAAATTGATCCTGCATCTCATATGCACTACAGAATATTAACTCCAAGGACACTGAACCAGAGCCTCAAATTTCAAATTTAGTTTCACCCAAAGCTAAGGTGAGGCTCTCACCAGCAACATATTCTTGGAGTTTCCTTTTGGACTCATGTTCAATAAACATTTATTGAGTGCTTACTATGTGCCAGGTACTGTGCAGGATATTTTTTCCATGCAATATCATTTAACTCTGTGTTGTGAGTTTTATTCTCTCCAGTTGATAGACGTGGTCAGTGTGACCATGTGATTGCCCAGGGTTGCACAGCTCATAAATTGGTACAACCAACTCAGGGATTCAGAAATTTTGCCTCAAGTTCACTATTTTCTTTTTTATCTTTCTCTATTTTTGACTAATTGCTTTAGATTAAAAATTGTGCTACCATAACCCACATAAGCATGGTTAGACTATTCCTAGGAGGTAATGGGGCAATTGTCTCAAACATCTGCCCTAATCTCTAGGGTTGATTTTTAATGGAATTAAGTTTAGTTTGTTCATTTCTACATACAGCAGCAATTCATGACCCAAGAAATTCTATTTATGTAGGTCCTGGCATCTTGGGGTTTGACTGACCTGTTTTAGTTTAAACTATCAGTATATTTGGGTTTAATTTTTTAATAGTATAGGGACATTTAGGGCTAAAAGATAGTTTATTTTACCCTTTGTTCTAAACTTTCAACTCACGAGGCAGTGGCTGATTACCAAGGGCTACAGTGTAGTTCACCTGTCCATCTAAGATGCACTTGAGCATGAAACACTGGGAAAGAATAGATAATGCCCTTATTAGCCAACCCAAAGGTACTGGTCATTCATCTGCTTGCCTAAATTCAGTAATTGCTCTCATCCTGAAATAGCAAGAGAATTATACCACAGCAATTTTTTTTAAGGAAAGAACCAGGGAGAAAAGATACTTATCTGTGATTTTGTTTTTGTTTTGGTAGTGATTTCTTTAAAATCCAGTTCTAAGGACAGGAGCAGCAACCCTGGAGTGAGTTTCCTGACAGCTGCTTGCTTCCTTCTAATGGTGTTTCTGTTCTTTTCCCTTTGAAGTGGACGGAAGCTGGGAAGTGTGGAGCGAATGGTCCGTCTGCAGTCCTGACTGTGAGCATCTCCGGATCCGGGAATGCGCAGCACCACCCCCAAGAAATGGGGGCAAATTCTGTGAAGGTCTCAGCCAGGAATCTGAAAACTGCACAGATGGTCTCTGCACGCTAGGTAACACCTTCTGTTTAACGTCTTCAGTGTTTGTGCATGATGTCCATATATTCACATATTTCAAGAAAGGATGTCATATCCATTAACTGGGTTAAAATAGTCAGCAGGAAGGCAGATCACTAGGCACAAAAAAGGAAATGGATAGAAAGCATAGAAAAGTAGACAGATACATTCTAACTAATATGGGGCAATTTTTAATTTTTATCATAATCTAATCAAATAGGATTTTAAGATAATAATTTCATAAAATATTTAAGACTATGAGTAGCTACCACTTGTGTTTGGTGAAATTCTGTTACTATTCACTGTGCACTTATAGTTCTCCCAAGAATTTTGTAGCACTACAAGACATTTAAGTGTTCAAAAGCCAAGATTCCTTGGCAAAGAATTTGTGTTGCACTAAAATTTGCAAGTGATGGGGGATAGGGAGGCCTGGAGAGGTAGATAGCTTCATGTCCCATTGATTGGACAGAGTAGAAAATGGCATGTTCATTTCAAAACTTCTAAGCCTTTGCTTTATTCCCAAGAGCACATTATTTTTACCTCCCAGTGACTATCTGCCTGAGTTAAAAAGGAGGATCAAATAGAGTCAAGGAGAGACAGGTTTTATTTGTGGCCCTACCCCAGTCATTTAACTCCCATGACTGTAAGTACTAAAAGTGATCTTTCAGTTACTACAAGGCAAAATGATAAAAAGACATATTGGCATCATTTATAGCACCAAGTTAGTGCTCAGTAAATATTAACCCTTCCTCCATTTTCCCACTCCCGTTGAGCTGAGGTATATTGATTTGACTTGGATCCTTAAAAAAAAAAAAAAGAAAAGTAAAAAAAAAGACTGGGAACATACGTATTTATTGGAGCTAGTGTCCCTTTCTTGGAAAACTTTGGGTGATCTCCAGAAAAAAAAAAAAAAAATATATATATATATATATATATCAATAGTTTGAGATCTTTTCAGGAAGATATGTCACTTTTTATTAGGGAAATGACAATATGGAGGAAATCTCTGTTGAATTTCTTTTTATACATCCATATAACTGGGTACCATTGGAGGCAAGCAGATGCTGTTTGGTGTGCTCAGAATAAATCTGTATGGTTATTCATTATTTAAAATGGTTAGAACATTGAAATGAGTACTTTTTATAGTTCAAAATTTTTTCATCTTTAACAATTTTTATTGGTGCATTACAATTATACATAGTATTGAGATTCATTATGTCATACTTGTTCATGCTCATTTGATCAACCTTATTCTACCGTCCCTTTGTTTTACTTCCCTTCCTTCCTTCACCAGACCTTCTTGCTCTACTCTATTGCTTCCTTGTGTTATTATTATTATTATTTTAGTCCTTGCATTATAATTATATATATATTTATATATGGCAGGATTCATTGTCGTATGTCCCTACATGGACTTGGCATAATTTTTAGATCCTGTTTCCCAGTCCTTCCCCATGCCCTCCCTTACTTCTTTCCCTCTGGGTCCTCTTCTTCTACTCTGTTGTTCTTCCAAGCACTTATTAAGAACCCACAGTGCCTTTATTTTCTGATTGAAGTACCCTATCCCTATCAGATACAGTGCAAGGGGTTGCAATAGAAGACAACACAGCCACCAGTTTCAGTGATGAAAGAGCTATGCTCACCAACTAATTCATACAGAGCATTCACCTTCTTCAAAACATCTTCACACATCCTATATGGAAAGAAACTGAACACCAACTAAACAGCAAGACATTTAAGGAAATGTGTTTCTGACAACACTTCACTGCGATTAGATTTTTCTACAAACATACCTCCGAGATTGGATTGCTTTTAAACATCATGGTCATGTTTTGAAATTGATATAGACAGAACTGTAAATATTATGTTTTCTAAAGAATAATGACAAAGTTACTCTAACAGATTGAATTTTAGATGATCATAGTAAGAGTAATGACTTTTGCTATCAACCACATACTGGAATGGTATTTGGAGGGAATCTATGGGTATCCATCTTCAACTGTAATCCACTAAGACAGTCTGAGAGGTACTGATTAAACATAGACAATGGTTAATTCTTAATGAAAGAAAAATTATTTACTGAATGTGTGAATATTATTTATTTCCACATGGATTGTAATACATATTCACTCATAAGTTGAGTGAGAGTTCTGTTTGGGGCTGGAAGGAATCATCAGCACTGAGGATTTATTGACAAATGTATATCCTACTTGAAAATCCTTGGTGACAGACTAATTAGGGTTCTATAGAGAAACAGAACCACTGGTATGCCAAAAAAGACAGAGATGGTATACAATGGAGAGATTTTTATTATAAGAAGTTGGTGGGTCCATTCCAAGTTTTCTAAGGAATCTCCACACTGCCTTCCAGAGTGGCTGCACTAATTTGCAACCCCACCAGCAATGTATGAGTGTACCTTTTTCCCCACATCCTCACCAACACCTATTGTTGCTTGTATTCTTGATAATCATCATTCTAATTGGGGTGAGGTGGAATCTTAGGGTAGTTTTGATTTGCATTTCTCTTATTACTAGAGATGTTGAACATTTTTTCACATATCTGTTGATTGCTTGTAGATCTTCTTCTGTGAAGTGTCTGTTCATTTCCTTAGCCCATTTGTTGATGGGGTTATTTGTATTCTTGGTGTAGAGTTTTTTGAGTTCTTTATATATTCTGGAAATTAGTGCTCTATCTGAAGTATGAGTGGCAAAGATTTTCTCCCACTCTGTAGGTTCTCTCTTCACATTGCTGATAGTTTCCTTTGCTGAGAGAAAACTTTTTAGTTTGAATCTATCCCAGTTATTGATTCTTGCTTTTATTTCTTGTGCTATGGAAGTGGAAAGCAGTGTGGAGATTTCTTAGAAAACTTGGAATGGAAACACCATTTGACCCAGCTATCCCACTCCTTGGCCTATACCCAAAGGACTTAAAATCAGCATACTACAGAGATGCAGCCACATCAATGTTCATAGCTGCTCAATTCACAAAAGCCAGATTGTGGAACAAACCTAGATGCCCCTCAATTGATGAATGGATAAAGAAACTGTGATATATATATATATATATATATATATATATATATATATATATATAATATTTCTCAGCCATAAAGAATAATAAAATTATGGCATTTGTAGGCAAATGGATGAAATTGGAGAATATCATGCTAAGTGAGATAAGCCAATCTCAAAAAACCAAAGGACGAATGATCTCGCTGATAAGCGGATAATGACACAGAATTGGGGGGTGAGTGGGGCAAGAATGGAGGAAGGAGGGACTGTATAGAGGGAAAAGAGGGGTTGGAGGGATGGGGAGAAGAAAAAATAACAGAATGAATCAAACACTATTACCCTATGTAAATGTATGATTACACAAATGGTATGTCTTTACTTCATGTAAAAACAGAGAAACAACATGTATCCCATTTGTTTTCAATAAAAATAAATTAAAAAAAAAGAAATTGGTTCATATAGTTATGAAGTTCAGAAACTACAAAGATGCAGAGACAGTATCCCAAGTTCAAGCCCAAATGCCAGTGGGCAGTAGAACCAGGATGACCTGATGTCCCAGTTCAAAGGCTGTCATGTGAGAAAAGCAGATGTACTGGTTCAGAGACTGTTGAGGAGAATTCTCTGTCACTCAGGGTGGAGTCAGCCCTTTGTTCTATTCTTGTCTTCAACTGACTGAATGAGGCCTATTCTTCTATAGAGGTCAACCTGCTTTACTCAGTCTTCTGATGAAAATGGAATACTCTCACAGAAATACTGAGAAGATAATGTGTGACCAAACATCTGGACACACCTTGGCTCACTCAAGTTGACACATATAATTAACTATCATCAATGCATTTGTACTCATGAAATTAAAAATGCTCAGTCTTGGGCTGGGGCTGTAGCTCATCGGTGAACTTGCCTAGCATGTGTGAGGCACTGGATTCGATCCTCAGCACCATGTAAAAATAAATAAGTAAAATAAAGGCATTCTGTCTATCTACAACTACAAAAAATATTAAACAATAAAAACTGCATGCAGTTAAAAAAAAAAAAAAGAAAGAAAAAGCTCAGTCTTTCCTTGAAGCCACTCATGTCCATAGTTAAGGTGTGACTTTAAGTAATTCACTGATTTACTTAATGGACTCCTCCTTTGGGCATTGGCCATGTGTGGTTTTAATCACACAAGTACTTTCTTGAGTATTCTGTTTGTGTTTTCCCATAGTGGAAATAGTTAGGAAGACAATGAGGCTTGGAATGTGTGTTCAACATTGGAGGTAGGATCTTTGTTAAATCCATCCCTCATAAATTGAAAATGCTATAGGAGCCTTCTTTATTTATTTTTTCCTATTCAAACTATCAATTCATTCACCACATTCTCTTTTCCACTTAAAGTTTTTCCAGCTATCTTTGCTTGCATAGTATGCACATAAGGATATCTATCAAATATAATTCAAAACTTTAAGGGCTGTAGTGACTTAACTTTCTTGAGTGAGAAAGGATAAAGTCTATGTAATTATAAGGTGCATGAGATATATTTGCATATCAGTGGGAACAAAGTATGTTTATAAGAGCCCAATACCAGGATATAGGATGTCTTTCTAGACAGAAAGTAGCTACTGATGTCAACAAAAATGAGTAACATTTTACAATCTATAGAGGAAGCACCAAGCAACAGTCCAGTTAATGATACCAGCAACACCGTGTGTTCCTCCTTGGTACTCTGTCCGAATTCTCTTGATGAAAATAGCTGCACTTTCAGGATAGAGCTCCAGCAAAGGATGGCTTTGATTAAAATAGCATTTGGCAACAGCTTTATGGAACAGTGGCTTTATTGAAGGATCTAGGTCAGGTTACAGTTTGGGAATTTACTTCATCCTAATTTTTTTCCCTTTAAAATACCAACATGACCATAAAGCAATTCCTCAATTTCCACCTTCTCTTGGAGGGTTGACAATGACTTTGCTTGGCTCTTGGATGACCTGCAATTCTTTGATTTTGTTTAGCCTTCAACAGAGCATCTGGATTTCCTTTGTTGTCCCTCAGGGCTGCATTTCTCCTAAAGATGGAGCTGCCAGCTCTGAATGATCACTTTAATATTTGGGTGTGATTGTTGCTTGGTCAGTTGTGACTGAAGCACAGAACCTTAGTGTCATGCTATCACAGATGGCCACACCTAAGTGCTCTCAACAAGAAAATAAATGCCCCAAGACTGGAGAAAATAAAATTGCACCATTTTCATTTGCAGTGAGTTTGCAGTTCCAAACAACAAGCTTAAAGTGAACCTCCAATTCCTTCGTGCTTGATTTTCCAGAGAATGAAGATAATTATGGAGGGTGATTTTCAAGAAACAAGAATTTGTAGATCCATGTTCTCTGAGTATAAACATGAGACTCAGTAACTTTCTGACCATCTTCCCCTCTACCTGCTAAGCAGAGCTGCTTCTGTGCTCTGAGAATCACAACCAGAGCTAAATAACCTGCCGGTGTCTCACTGACAGGAACAGAAAGATGAAAATGATTGGGTGTTTAGTTTGATCCTCAGGAATAAGAGAAACCTTCTCCCTCTCTCTTTATTCCAGTAGAAATAAAACTAAGGGATTTGGCTTGAGAAGATGAAATGGATCTGCCTCAGAAGGGATTAGTGCCTAGATGTGTAGCATGGCTAAAGCCAGAGAAATGCCACAGGGACCTGAAGAGAGGCAGTCTTCAAGGCTGAGCTACCTGAGAGCTAATCTGCCCCTCTTGTCAAGATATAGCAGAGGTCAGTTCAACATTGACAGTTCAGAAACTGAAATATCAGTTAAAGGGTGGTTTGTTTTCATTTCTGATGGGTACATTGATAAGAGAAGTTTGAAGTGACAGTCAGGGAAACCGCATCAAGGATAAAGACATCTATACAATAGCAAGTTCAAATAAACATTCCCCAGCTACATCTAATAATCTAACCACATTGTCTGTTGAAAGACCTGCTTAAATGACCTAGGGGAAGCACCTGAAAAGGTGAACCTGTAATCACATGAAAATAATGCCTGCTTTGTTAAGCATTTGCTCTTGGACCAATCTAAGCCTCATTGTTATCTATTACCATAATTACCTGAGTCCCTTCCCTACATTTTCTAGGGTACTGAGAAGGAGAAATTTTATACTGGAGATAGCTCAGAGCATCTGACAACCCTTTCACTTTTTTGCCAGTGGTTTTAGGAAATACTTATTTTACATAGAGGATCCTAATAGATAGAAACCCCTTTACCAGAACAAAAACCATCAATTCTTTTCTTTTGACAAAGATTCAGGAATCATACTTGACTTATTCTTAAACTTTTTGTGTAAGATAAGCTCATATTTCAGAACCAGGTGAACAGAACTGTTACTTAATTCTGTCATAAATGCTACATAGTAAAGGAATGGAAACAGCATCAGTAAGATAACTACTCACACAGTACATTCCTTTGTTGTCATGAAGTATCCCACTGCTTGCTAATGCTCCCAAGCAGTTTCATTATTAAAATCCCATTCCCATTCCATTTATGGTGCATAGTAGGTGCTCCTTTGTATGTAAAATTTTTTCCTAGAAATACACAATAGCTTGCCTTTCAGCATAATAAGCAGTGGATTAATTCAGAGTTGCTCTCATGTATACTGCATAGCAAATGTGGATATAATATTGCAGACCCACAGGAGTAATAAGAATGGAGATGTGGACACATATGGAGTCATTAGCAGCTTAGCAACAGTCTCTCCCCCATGCCCCAATAAACACTTTCTCATTATGGGACCCCATAAGAAGGCCAGTGAGTAACAAGCTTTAATAAGACAGAGTGGAGTGGCTCTGGACTCCAGATTCCATTGTGCTTAATTACAAAAGAAAATAAAGCAGAGCCATCACAATACTCAGGTGTCTTAATGAAAGCATTCTTTTAAATTCTACAAAGCTAATAAAACTGTCACTTTTTTCCTTATGATAAGAAGATTTTGCACTTGAGTGCCACATCCAGGGGGGAAGTGAGGATAAAGAGGATAAATAATACACCATATACAGCAAATTACCTTAAAATTCATCCCCTTTGTTATCCACCCACTATAGACTTTGCTATTTGTATGCCTTTTTAATGAAAACATAAAGATATCTGATTGTTTTTTGAACACAATCCCCCTCCCAAATAAGCATTGGCCTCCATCCATTGGACCATGATTGATATGTATTTCATAAGCTTTTAAAAGTCTATGGCCTTCTTATCAACCGGCTCTGAAACACTTAAAATGCCTTTTGTCATGCAGGATATTTTCCTTTTGTCATGCAGGATATTTTCCTTTTGTCAGGTCTACTCTTTATTTCCTCATGGATCTGTGCTACAGGTACCTAGTCATGACAGAGTTACCTAGGTGATAATTGTTTTCTCAAGTAATACAAATCAAGGCAATTATGCTGCCTGCTCTTCACATCCTCTCCTTCTATCCATTTTTTTGCCCCCAACATCTTTCAATGTCTTTTTCTACTATGCTTATGTTCTTTTGGTGGATGGAATTAAACAGGAAATGCTCTGCTTTGTTTTAGAAACAATCTCTGGAAGGTTATTTATTGCAGGCACATATGGTTAACTTTGATCATTTTATGAGAGGAATCGAAATCAAACCTTCACTGCAAAGAGGGAGGACCCTGAAAGTGAATTTAGGGAACTGGAGAGCAAGATGCTGTATCTTCAGATCATATGACTTGGGAAAAGGACAAAAACAATGTAAAACATAACAAAAATCCAAGAAAATTAAATAAACAAGAACAAATCCCTGTGAACATGTAAGCTGGAGACAAAAACTCTTAGACGCTTAAAAACATTCCTTGTGTAAGTCAGGTGCTAGTTACAGAACCAGAGTCTTTAAGAATGCAAATCCATTGCAAAGAGAAAGATTTTGCAGATGGCATCTCCAAGACAAGCAGTGACTCTGAACTAGAGATCCTAGGAAGTGTGGAGGTTAAGTGTATGTGAGGCTGGGCCTGGGTTGATCTAGCATTCAGAACTGAGACTAAATAGCCTTCCAGGTTCCCCTGTGACTCTGAGTTGAACCTGATTACTCTCTTTTTGAAAGATCACAAATGGACATGTACCTAGAATTGAGATAAAGGAATGATCAGAACCTACTAGTCTTGAAATTCACTGCATAGATAAAAGGTTGAATAATGAGGGCTCTGTGATCAGATTGCTTAAGTTTTAGTTATGAAGACAATACTATGAGCAGGAATACCATGAACAAATTTAATTTTTAAGCCTAAATCTGCTCATCTATAAAGAAGAATTTTTAATAATATGTGTTATTGGTGTTTTTTTTTTTTTGTTATTGTTGTTGTTGTTGAGAAGATGAACCAGGCCATGCAAAGCACTTGGCATCCATAGTATGCACTCCATTTGTATGAATAATGATAATAATAACAATAGTGTATGTGTGTGTGTGTTTTCTAGTTTGTTTTTGTTTTTTTTTTTTTTTTAATACTGGAAATTGAACCCAAGTGAGCTCTACCACTGAGTTACATGCCCAGCTCTTTCCTTTTCATTTTAAGTTTTGAGACAGGGTTTCATTAAGTTGCTGAAACTGACCTCAAACTTCTGATCCTCCTACCTCAGCCTCCTGAGTAGCTGGGATTTATAGGCATATGTCAATGTGCCTGGCCTCTCTAATAAAGGGAATCTGGTGGCAGAAAAAAAAATCTTTATCTCTGTATGTCTACATATCTATGTTTTCCATCATCTGTAAAAGTATCAGCATGTGAAACTTTAGATATTTTGTTAAAATATTTCCTGATAGATCTGATTAATACAGTGTTTCTAATGTAATAAAATGTACTTGTCATTAAAATATATGAGACACAAATTACATTCTTTATACAAACCAACTCTGAGCAGTAATTTGAGAAATACTGCCAGTTGTAGAAAAAAGAAAAGAGTTTAAGAGAACCCTAACAGTTCATGAGGATTCTTAAAACTTCCTGTCACACTAAAGGTTCAGCATCCTTCCCTAGCACTTCCAATAAGTAGCTGAATGAACAGCTCTCAATTGTCCAGTTTCCCTTTGCCCAACAGGTAGGATCTGGTCTTTAGCAAGATACAGCAGGTGATCTGTAGGGTCCCAGCCGGTTCTAAAATTGTTTGATTCTTACTAGTAGTTAAAAATAACTCAAGAGGAAAACTCAGGAGAGGGAAAAAGAAATACCACAGGGGCCTGGATGATCCACAAGTGAGAAAATCAGTCCTTAAAATACTGACAGTGGGATGCACAGGTTTCCCTCATTCATAAGGAATATATGTTTTCTAACGACCTGTGACAGAAAGTAATTTTTATAAAACAAAGCCTAACTTGTCAATACATATTCAAAAATCCTATCTTCCTGGGGTTGAGAGGTAACACAACCAACAAGCCAGACACTACTGGACTGTACAGCCATCTACAGATCTGAGAATCATCCTGACTGTTCTGGAATCCTGAATTGTATCACACCCAGAATTGCTCTCATTCCACCACAGTGTGTGTGTGTGTGTGTGTGTGTGTGTGTGTGTGTGTGTGTGTATCAGGCCTGGGACCTCATGCATGCTAGGCAAGTGCGGTGTCATTAAGCTACATCCCCAATACTTTCTGTTTTAGTTTGAGATAGTGTCTTGCTTTGTTGCCCAGGTTGACCTTGAATTTGTGATTCACCTGCCTCAGCCTCAGAGTAGCCAAGAATACAGGCATGCACCATCTTGCCCAGCTTTATCATTCCACATTTTAAGATCCCCAAATTAGCAATCCTGACATATTTTGAGAGTGTTTTTTAAAGGTTTAGCTGTCAGTAGTTACTGATATCCAAGATCCCTTGTAGTCCCTTGTAGTCAAAACTTAGTTTTGTCATATAAAGTATTAGTTCTACGAGTTACAAAGTCTACATTTGCAGTGTAATTAGCCCTGGATCCAACTGTATGAAACTCGGAGTAAGAAATATTAGTCTGGGCTACAGAAAGATTTAATGTCTGAGATCATAGAGTGGTTGGGTTGTAAAAGAAATGGCAAGAACCCAATCAGGGAAGTGATTTAAAACTGAGTAATCTACTCTTACAAAAATTCAGTGGCCTCTGGGGTGTGCTGAGCAAAATGAATTAATAGAGACAGGAAAGCTCTTTGTTTTGACTTCACCTTTTCTCCTTAAATTACAAATTAAATACACATATCTTTTCAAGATGACTGAGAAAGGTGATACATAACATGAAGATACTAACTACATCAATAGACATTATCATTATCTGCATTAGCCCTGGTCTTCCTCTTTAGAATAATGGCATTATAATAAGAAAAAACCTTGCTTACATATGTTTGGTACAGGACAATGTTAGTGTTCTCTGTTCAGAAAATTGCCATGCTTATGTAGAAAACTATCACAGGACAGGAAAAGGAGTTATGAGTCCTGAACTAGGAGTTATGAGTCCTGAGACTCAGTTCAGGTGTTTTATTAACCAGTGCATGACCTTCTGCAAATCTAGTGGTACCGCACTTTGCATCCATATCCAAAAAATGAGGAATGAGAGCATGATGATCTTTCAGGCTCATCCCAGGTTAAAAACTTGAATTCATAATTTTATATCTTCAATACAGCTTTCACATATGTGTGTATACATACACACACACACACACACATATACTCTTATGCATGCAATATATATAAATACATTATAAATATATAATGCAAAATAATATATAAATACATTATAAATATATAATATGAAAATAATACTATATATTTACAGTGTATAAATACATAATATGAAAATAATACTTTCAGTTCATGTGCTTTTTAATCAGTTCTGAGCAACTTATCTCATTCACTCAAAACTAAAATGAACCATTTGAGGGATGGTTACACAGAGAGAGGGGGCAACTTTTAGATAAGAAACAAATCACCCTACCCCAACTAAGGAGGTGACTGGCCTCACCTGGGTACTGACTCCTCGGATCCATCCTTGAGGTCTGTTGCTACAGACCCCTTTGATGAGGAAACCACTGTGTCCTAGGAAATCACATAGGAGACTTACGGACCTGCCTTTGTACTGCCTGGAATGGAAATGACAGATGAGGCTGAGCAGCAGCGATCCGTTTGAGGGCCTGCTCTGCTCCAAGCACTGTTCTAGGTGATGGGGTAGGGAAACCAGATAGAGCCTACAAACTAATAGCCCTGTCTATCATGGAGGGTAATCTGTGACTAGCTTGAGGACTGAAGAAGTATAAATTCAATTCACAACTTCTCCTTGGGCAGTTTTTATAAGCAGGCTTGAGAGTCTGCATGTGGCAGTTAATTATTTCCTTAGCTATTAGTAAATAGGCATTATAACAACCTCACTCACCCCTGCCATCCATTCCATACTCAGACCTGCTTTTGTCCAGCAACTAACAGGGCAGCCCTTGGCACAGCAGGAAGACACTGTGACCCTATGTCAAAGTTGGAGCTTAGGGATAGGATTTTATTTTTCCAACTTTACTGAGATATTATTGACTGTTGAAAGTTAAATATTGTACAACTTGGTGACTTGATATATGTCTACTTGTGAAATAGTCATCACAACTTAATTAGCATATTCATCCCTTCACATGGTTCCCGTTTTATTTGAATGTGAAGTGAAAACATTTGAGATCTGCCCTCTTAGCAAATTTTAAATGCTCAGTATAAAATTATGAACTCTAATTACATCATTATACATTAGATCTCCAGAATTTCTTTATCTTGCTTCACTGAAACCCCTGGCAACCACCATTTTATTCAGTGTCTGTGAGATTGCCAATTTTAGATTTCACATGTAAGTAAGATAATGCAATATTTTTCTTTCTGCTTTTGGCTTATTTCACTTAGCATAATGTTTTATATATGTATATAAATGCACAAGATATTTATATGTATAAAATGTTTATGTGATATATAAATATAATAAATAATATATATAACATATGTTACATAATGTTTTATATATATATATATAAAATGTTTTATATATATATGTTGTTTCCATGTCTCGGTCATTTTGAATAATACTGAAATGAACATGGTAGTGTAGATATCTCTTCAGTATACTGACTTTATTTTGATATGATGTTTTTGAATAATTTTAAATTATTTTAAATATCACTTTTGCCTCAAAGTAAGCAATCATCATGACAGTAACCAATAAATGATTCCCTTAAGCCTGAATTATGGACTCTGGACATTTTTGTTCAGTTTTGAATATGTATGTATATATTTCTATTGCAGATGAAAGCTAGGGAATCAAAGCAAAAGAACTCATACACTAGAGGAAGGATTTTAATATGTATCTTCCCTTAGAGCATAATTGGAAACATTGTATTTTATCACTCTGAGGCCAATTGCAGATAAGAAAGTCTTGAAGACATATGCTTAAATGCATTTGCAGCAACCCAAGAACATATTTTATTCTGGGTATCCATCAAAAAAAAAAAAACTAAAACACAGAATTTATGGTAATACATATGCAGTTATAAAAATTTAGTCTTTCTATATATGAGTGTGATCACTTGGTACTTGCCAGGTGGTACCTGACTTATTTCCTTGAACAGAGTCTCCAGTTCCATCTGTGTTGTTGCTAATGACAGAACTTTTGTCCTTTTTATGACTGAATACTATTCCATTGTGTGTGTGTGTGTCACAGAATAGTGGTTACCAGAGGCTGGGGAGAGTGGCGAGCAGGGAGGAAAGGGAGAGATTACTCACAGAATACTATGTTTAGTTAGAAAGGAGAAATAATTTCTGCTATCCTGTTGCACAGTAGAATGACTATATCTTACCTTGATATAGTGTGTATTTCAAAATAACTAGAAGAGAGAATTTTGAATATTATCACAAAGAAATGATAAATGCTTACTTAAGGTAATGGACACACTGATTACCCTATTTCATCATTTACAATGTGTATATTTTAATGAAACATAAATACATGCAATTATTTTGTGTCAATCAATCAAAATAAAAATTAATCCAGTCATGGTAATGCATGTCTATAATCCTAGTGGCTTGGGAGGCAGAGGCAGGAGGATTATGAGTTCAAAGCCAGCCCCAGCAACTTAGTTAGGCCCTGAGCAATACAAAAAAATGTTGTGGGGGAGCTGGAGATGTAGCTCAGTGGTTAAGTGCCTCTGGGTTCAATCCCTGGTACAAAAATAAATAAATAAATAATAATAAAATAAAATTAAAATATCAATAATAAATACAAAAAATTAAATGATTTGGTTCAAGAATAAAATATGCAAATACCACTTGTGAGACTAGTCTTTGTAGATATAATTTCTGACTGAGATCCAGAATTTGAAAGAACACAGGGGAAGTCTATGTGTTCTAAATGAACACTAATCATGTGCTTTGGCAAAGGGCAATTCCAGAAGGTCATTATGATCAGAAGTGACATCCAGGAGCCATCTGTTGTGGTACCTTTCTGACTTCACCTAATTAACATGATAGGATCTTGAACAATTCTTAGGTGGAGGATGTCAGTAGAGCTGTTTTTCATTTACAAGTGTGCATGGGTTTTATTCAAGTGGGTAGTTTTTCCATTAAACCCTGGAATTCCAGTAATTACCCAGATTTCTCTAGGGAAACCAGTGATTTCTTTAGCAGACATCACCAAATGGAAAACCCTGGGAGGGATCTCTAAAAACTTCATATTCTCTGTTTTTGTCTTCCCTGGACGTACTCAGATAACATTTTAACAGGAGCAATAGATTTCGTGATGCCTGTACAGGCTGAAAAGCTGTGGGGAGTCAGGTGGGAGAGAGCACTAATCTAGTACAGACAGGATACACAGAGTCTCTGAAGAGTCATTTTTGAGCACAGTCTTTAAAAGCAAACAGAAAAGAAAAATACAATGAAGAAATTAAAAAGTGAAAACTGAGATTGACTGTTTTATACTCTTTCAATTTGACCATGTTTTTGATCATTGGGAAAGGTTTAGAGTGTATGCAGGAGCTGGTGGTGATGTTTCTGCACATTCTACTGCCTAAATGAACTTTCAACACCTGGAGATTAGAATCCATTTTTGTCATCCGCGGTGTCTGCCTGACATATTCAGGCACAGTGGTGTTGCCAATGCAAAACAATTCTTGTGTTTGTCTAATTATCTTCTGCTGTTAATACAAGGCCAACCTGCCAGACCCTGGGTTTCCTATAGCCTTGGATAGCATAACACTGGTTCTTAATTATTTCTGGTTATGGGCAGAGATGGAAAAAATAATAAATGAAACATACTGATAATCAAGAACCTCAACCTCTTTATCAGCAAATAAAGAAGCAGATTTCAATTTCATTTTCTCCCTGTTTATCTTGCTGTGACTGTGTTTGCAATGTCACATTAAGCATTGAAATATGTCTTACATGTTAGGACCCATAATTGACAGTCATTATAAAAGTACAAAATATGTAAAATGAACATTTATGTCCAGAGATTGGTGTGTTCGTGCAAAGGGAGTAATCACCAAAGATTCTAGGAAGGAATTAGAAATTGATCTGTGGCTTGGTCAAACTTTGACATGAAGGGTTTAGAAGGAGAAGGGCATCCCAAGGTGGGCAAAAACTTTCATATGGAACTGGAGAGTTGATAGATTTATCAGACGTGTGCATGGATTTCAGTTGCAGTGCTGTGGAAACTAGGTCCTACTTGGGGTGGTGAAGATAGGCAAAGCAGTTGACCATGACTTGGAGAAAGTGGAATCATGGTAGAATCTTGCATGCTGATTCTAGACAACTATTGCAACACATAAGGAACTAGCCAGAGAATGGACTGAAAAGGTGAATAATTCCACAAACTTCTTAATCAACTCCTAAGCAATTTAGAAGTTCAAAGAATGTGGAAGATAAACTCAAATAGAACCATTAAATATATCTTTTATGGGTGGAAAAGGTTTCAACGAATTTGATCTATGAAGAAGGAAATAATAAAAGTGGTCTTTGGAAACAGAATAAAAGAAGGCCAAACATTGACAGTAATAACATAATTTGAGCTGCTGCCTGGGAAGAGTGTTGCTGTCCCAGTGGATATTTAGTCTACTTTTAGTGGCCCTATGTCTGAATCTTAAAAATGGCATAGACTATATCAAACATGTCTGGGCCATGTTCAAAATCAATGGGAGCAGATTTCAAACCATCACAACCCACAGCTTTTGAGGAGCAGCCCCCTGCCCACCCTGGGTTAGAGATTGGACGCATCTATCCACATGTGCCATCTCTCCTCAGACCTCTTAGGGCCCCAGCATGTGGGCTGCAGGGATCTGGTCACATTTGTTTCCCTATATAGGCTGGATGTGGGTGAGTGGGTAGGATTGCAAATATAAATAGCTCCAAAAACAATGGATACCATGGAAATCCTTTGGAAATATCAACTATAAAAAAGGAAGCCCAAAATTAAACCAAAGTAGAAAAAAATGGATCATCAGTGTAAATAAAAGGGAAATTGTTCACTTTCTCTCATATAGATATATAACTCCCCTGTCCCCCCCACATGTACCACAAAGCGATATTTGCATTGCAGCAATAAACAACAAAAGCAATATATATATATGACAGTTCTTTTTTTTTGTAACTAAAAATGATAAACAACTGACAATTTCATATAGTTTCAGAATAATGTACTTATCAGTATATAAGTATGTTTAATCAAATTATATATATTATATATTATGTATATGTAATTATTTATAAATTATATATATAATTTTATATAATATATATGCATACACATATATATGTATGTATATACATATATATTAGGGAAGAAAACCTAGACTTGCATATATAATTTGACAGTAGTTATCTTCTGGTAGTAATTTTTTTTTCTCTGTGCTTATTTCTACTTTTTATTTTGGATTAATAATTGCTTAGTAACTATGTAAATAATAAAAAGTAATTTTCAAAGAAAAAAAATGACAACTTAGAGCCCTTTTAAAAGCCCCTTTTAATTACACGAAAAGATTACAAGACTGAGTTGCAATTACTGATCATCAACTTCCCTTTACCCTGAAGGTAGCTGTCAGTATATAAGGTGGACCCTGGGAAAATTGTTATCATTTTCCCAAACCACAGCTCAGCTGCCACTGACTCAAAATTGTAGCATTTCTCTGCCTGCAGGACACAAAAGGGGCCCTCCTGGGCCTATCTATATACCTAAGGGCCCTAGGGAGGCAAAGACTAACTGAATTTGACCACATGGAGCCCCAGATTTGTTGTCAGGAAGTGGCAATAATCACAAAAGCACAAACCCCAATTAATCAGGATCTTTTGGAGTAGGGCCAAGCCATGGGTATTTATTTTAAAAGCTCCCCAGGTAATTCTAAATGTGCAGCCAACATTAAGAACCATGGCCTTAATGGATTAATTTGCTAGGGAGTCATTTAAATAAGGCCTTTGGATAGAGGTAAAATGAAATCCGAGAAGATTTGGTTGACCAAGGCCAAGTTGTTGCGTGGCCTTGAGCCTTGTGAGAAAATGACTATGCAAACAGAATAACAGAACACTGAATGTGGAGTGGGAAGTTCTTGCAAAGTTGGAGAGGTCAGTGGGTAGCCCTCCCTAGTGCTCATAAACCAATGTCAAATCAGACATTTCTAGTCGGAAAATGCTCTGTGGTGGCAGTTTTCTGTCAAGGTAGAGTTATTTCACAAAATACAGCAGAACCCAATTTTGATGCTGATGCCAGGAGACTCTTGGGTCCTAGAGGCCTCTAGCCTTTTCCATAAGAGGATGCACACTGCTATACAAGACATGCTGGACTTCAGCATAATAAATCCCAGCACAAAGCAGTAGCCTCTTGCATAATTTTTACTCTGATTTAGGAAATCATTTTGAAAGCATTCTTTTTTTTCATTTGTTGTTTTTAGTTATACACAGTAGAGTATATTTTGACATATTATACCTTCATGGATTGCAACCCATTCCAAATTTGATCCCATTCTTGTGGTTGAAAACATTCTTGTGGCATATGTGTGTTTGGTTGATATCCTGCAGATGCACAGTAGGTGCAGGCAGTAGAGCCCCTAGTGGCCTTCTGGTTCCTGCCTTTCTTTTTATATATCAGGAAATTGAAGTTTTGACTTGCCTCGATCTCATAGTACCACAGGCCAAGTCTACACCTAAATTTAACCCCCTTTGTTCAGGTATGCCCAAATCTTGCTAGAATTTATGATTTGGAGTTTTGGCCTGTCCGTAAGCAGTAGCATGAATAGGCATTTTTCACTATGAATAGATGATGATCATGATAATCAGCATCATGACCATCAGGTATTGCAATTATATTATTAGTTCCAATTTATTACAGTTATAAATGTCAAAATGTGTGCTAGTTCTCTTCTGCATACTTGTTATAGTCAGCTTTTTTTGCTGCTGTGACTACAAGGACCCAACCAAAACAATTGCAGAGGAGGAAAAGTTTATTTGAGGGCTCACAGTTTCAGATATCTTAGTTCATAGAAGGACAGCTCCATTCCTTGGGGTTGGAGATGAGGCAAAACAACATGGTGGAACAATGTGGCAGAGGGAAGAAGCTCACATGGTGATCAGAAAGCAACGAGAGGAAGACTCTACTTGCCAAATACAAATGTATACCCTGAAGTCACACTCTGATTCCCACCTCCTCCAGTAACACTCTTCCACTTCACTTACCACTCCATTTATCCCTACCTGGGGATTAATTCACTGATTGGGTTAAGACTCTTATAACCCAATCATTTCTCCTCTGAACCTCCTTGCATGGTCTCACATGTGAGCTTTAGGGGACATTATACATCCAAACCATAACAATACTTCATCCTTAGTATTAACACTCAAGGATTTTTTTTTCCCATTAGTCTGCAGAGAACATTGAAGTATCAGAGGCAGAATGCAGATACTTCAAGATCTCAATTCAGTTCTGACCTCAAGAGTCTGCACTAACTGCACAGTACCACAATGCCTATACCCATGGCACCAGAGCTGGGTCAGAGGGGAAAATGCCCTTCTCCTGCCTTGTGTGCCCTATGGCCTGATTTCTCTGCCTCTGGACTTTATAGCCCAGTTCCCTCTTTCTTCTTTCTATATTCAGTTGAACTCCAGCACCCTGATTTTTTCATAGCCTAGCTATATTTGATTTATTTTTCTGGGGAGTAGTTATATATCTCACCTGTTTCTAATGGAGTTTTATTTTGCTACCTGGCATAATCTCCATTCCTGTGGTTCCAAAGGAAGAAAGTACTGTTCAGCTCAGCCAGAGTTCTAAACAGATGTTCTACACGTCTCCTTGTGTGGTTGTGGCAATGCATCACTTTCAGACACCTCAGTCCTAGCCTGCCAGCATCGCTGTGCCCATGCCAAATGCTTTGAGATACCATGCAATAAGCAAAAACTGAAGCTAGGTTAAATCCACAAAAGTCATTTCATTCTAATTCTTGAGTGTATTAGCATCTGGACATCAGAAGGTGCCACCTGCTCTTGAGAAATCTAGAGGTGTTGAATCAGTACGATAAGGGGAATGCAAGGACTCTGTTTTAAGAAGGCTGAGTGTGTGAAAATCTGATACTATCATACCACCATACACAACTTATTATCTTTTGTAGGAATTTTTTATTTTAGAGAAAGTTCTGCCAGAAATTATCGTTGGCCATCTCAATTCCCTCTTCTATTAAAAAAAAAAAAAAAAAGTGGCTCATTTGAAAGTGTGTGATTTACACAACTTGTAAAAGCTACTTCCGTAACCTATCAGATGGCAAAATACACAAAAGCTGTATTTTAACCACACTGCATTTTTATACTGCAAGGGCTTTCTGTCAAAGTCAGTATTAAATGCAGGAATGGGTTAGGGTAAGAGAAATTCCATGGAGAGCTCTGGATATAGAAGTTTATCTGCCTGGGAGGGAAAATGGTGCAATCAGTCAGATAATATTTATGAAGTTCTCAAATGTGTAGTGTGCTAGATTTGATTCAGTTAAAAACATAATCCAAAATGACAGTCTCACTCCTGGTCTCACCTTCAGGCAGACAGAGAAGGGGACTGCAAAAGGTGACCTTTCAAGGCCCCCTCCCATTGTGTGATTCTGTGAGGAACTAGCAGCAGCCTGGGTCCCTGTGCCTGACATAAACCCTAGGAAGGAAATGTCGATGGGGGGAGCACCATGAAGATCTTCAGAATCTTGGCATGGCATCTGAAGGGTAGTCATTTCTGGTTTCCGCATTGTAGTGGAGCTGTGTTGATCCGAGTCTCAATGTGATCTGCATGATTCGATTACTTGGTGAAGGGAGATGGGCTCTGAAACAGAATGGAGGGCATTGGGGAGGGCTGGTAAAATCCCCTCAGTTGAGCTGTGACTACTGAGGCCCTGCTAAATGTCCTTTCTCTTTATCCTCCTTACTTGATGGGTGCACGGCTGAATATCATTATAAAGTGGCACCTTTTCCAATTAGGGAGGTGGTGCACATTTTAACAGCTAAATAAGACATGAAACAAGACAATATGATTTTTTAAAGACAGAACTCTAACAGGCTTACAATACCACACCCATAACCCACATCCCCCACCCCCACCACTACACACACAGTTAGAGTTTGGAACTTTCTGTCCAGACCATGATCACTGCAAACCAAGGCAGGGATCCCTTTAAATATTTATTCACTGGTTCCTTTTTCTATCATCACATATAGTGAAATGACATCTCTTAACTGAACAGGCTTCTTACTGTATATAAAAAGGAACAGGCAGCAAGTTCACTGTTCTTATCAAACTGTTAAGAACTAGGAAAGGCAACAGAAAAAAATGCTAGCAAACTGGAGAGAAAATGATATTTTTAAAAAATCAAATGATCATCTTGGAAAAATATTTCAAAAGAGGCAAATAAAAATTATAGTGAAAAAAGAAAAACATGGACAACATAATCCATATTGTCTACAGAAATGGAGAAAATGCATCATTTATAGAGGTAGATATAAAGTGATACAGAAAATATATCTGCTCCATGTAAATTTATTAAATGCAACTTTCTTTTTTTCTCTCTTTCTTTTAGATAAAAAACCTCTTCATGAAATAAAACCCCAAAGTAAGTTATTTTTCCTCTTGTGAATATAATTTATTCTCATATTTGCTGCCTTACTGTTGTATTTGTTTAGGAACCAAGCAGAATTGAAGTTCCTTTGAAAGATCCAGGGCTTTGGGGGCTTCTCCTCATTGAGTTTGGAGTTGCATATCAGAGGTTTAAATCAAAAAGAAATATGCACACCCTTTCCCTCCCTCTGAGCACAAGTAAATCTCTCTTCTTGATTCTTTCTGCCTGTAAGTCCATTGCTCTGCAAATGTCATCTAGGATTCTTATTTCTGGAGAGATTTATAGCATTAAAATTAATAAATATTTGTCATTCCACACTTTCATGAGAGGAGCCTCTTAGGCAAAAGCCTGACTCCAAGCCGCTGCACTAAGGAGGAGAGGAACAGGAAATAACCTAGAATCGTACCTGCTAAGGCATCCATGACAACTGGGTAGATGAGGAGCCAGATTTCCACAGTGAAATAATTAACAACTGAGAATGTTGGTGTTGGTGCTGGTGTGCTCCCTAGATGCAGGCATGCTTCCTGAAGAGCCCTTTGCATTATTTCCATTTTATGCATCCAGTAGCTATGGAGAAACGAACATGGCTTAAACGCTTGGCAGCTTGGCATCTGGCCCTATGGTTCTCAGCCTTCACTATACTTTGGAATCTCCCAAAGGCCTTTTTAAAATCCCAGTTCCCAGACTGTACCAGTGAAATCAGTGTTTGGGGTGGGAGGGTGTTAGAATCCAGGATACCCCATTTTTGTTCAAAGTTCCTCAAGTGATTTGAATGTGCAACTCAGGCTGAGAACCATTATCTAAGAAAAGCATTTCTCAAAAAAAAAAAAAAAAAAAAAAAACCAGATCAGAGACTTCATGAATCCAGAGCTTGGGGTATGGTGGGAGCTTATTAAATAACCACTCCTTAGAACAGAACAAATGAATTGGAATCCCTGGTGGGGAAAGCTGCTAAGTATCTCCATGTTAACATGTCCTTCTGCTCATCGTCATGGACTCAGAAATAGGTAAAGCATCCAGCAAACCTCGGGATAAAAGGCATCAGCAATCCTGCTCTTTATCAGTAGAAGAGTGAGACAGCTGTCCAGCTGGTTTGGTTTGTAAAGCTTGTAAAAAACGTCCTGGCCCAGTTCCCCTCATTTTAGTATAAGATGAATGACTTTTGATCTTTTAAATCCTAGGGCATTAAGATTCAAACAGCTTGGGAGAGTTAATAGTTTTTATTAGCTAACTTCTTTGAAAGACTTAAGACCCTGTGAGGATAGACAGAAATAGGTACCTTGGGGCAGGCATCAGAAAAGATGAGAGAAAGATCCAGAAAAGCCATTCCATTCATACTCCCTTATGTGGCTTTAGGCAGGCCAGAGATATAAAGATGTTGTTACTTGCAGAGTTCGAAAACTTTGTAAAACAGCAAAACAAACTTTCTTAACTGTTTTCTCTGTTGCCAACTGCTCATACAGGAATCATTGGTTCCTAGGTAGCTGCATAGTGGCACTATCATGCATAGTGGCTTTTGAACACATGGGAAGATGGAGTTTGGGGAACCTGGCTACATATATGTGGGCTTGTATGTAGGTATGTGTGCTTATTGAGGAAGGGGAAAAAAAAAAATGGGTCACTAAATATTTGGCCCATGCTGTGTCAAGATCCTCAGGGTGACAACTGTAGGGAGAGGACTCTTACTTTCCTCTTCTTTCTATGTGCATGCCATCTAGAGATTTCAGTGTATACCACAAGTAAGATTGTGGGTGTCCATGAGGTAGCTGAGGCCAAAGTTACTTAGAAATGCATGTGTGTGTTTTTAAAATTAATTTCATGCTCAGTTTGTGAGTACTGTGCCATTCTAATTTTGTTACATCTGTACTGCCAGCCATAAACCCCACAGAAGCTATTTCTAGTCCTTAGGGAGTCCTGAATTAGTTTTTGCTTGGGGTTCTCACTCCTGAGCACCATGCTTAATTGCTGGATACTGCAACGGAATTGCTTAAATGGTTTTAATTTGTGATTTCCCTAAAAATAAAACCTTAACAGAATCAATGTGATTGCAAAAGGCTCCCAGAGGAATCCAATTGGGGTTCTGTAAGCTGCATGGTTAGAAGTGCATTATACAAATTCAGGCTACATCATTCAGTGAAAGTGGGGCTTAGTTTAAGACTACATGAATCATCACTGATGCAAAATCAAAGTCAATTATGAAGATAATTGAGAAACAACCTGTTCCTATATATAGCTGTACACATGATCCTCCGCAAGGCCTGGTGGATAGAAAACATCATTTGGAACTTAGCACACAGTTCTCCATGAGCAGGCGGGCAGAGGCACCAGCATTAAGTTGTGGGGAGGTGTAAAAAGAAAGTGAAGTCTTAAGATATCTGTTGGCAAATCATAATGACAAACTGGGGAAAATATGTGCACTGCATAGCTCATGAAAGCACTTATTGTAAATGAGATAATTTAATCAATTACATTTCCTAATGTACTAAACCGAATGTTTCATTTTCTGCTTCTGCACATCTTAAATTATCTTCAGGTGCTTTATGAGATTTAATCATAGTTAATAGAAACTTCATTACCATCAAATGTGCTTTCAATAAATGTTGTGTAACAATGTCAGGAGGTGCAGTAAAATATAGTAGGTTCTGAATGGCAAACATGCACCCCCAGAGTCAGACTGAAAAATGGTTGCATTCAGACAATGAGACTCCTTGGAGGCTTGGAGAATGTGGTTTTCTGAAAAGCTGTGAGCTCCTGAGGAGTGGCTGGTTCATAAGTTCACCTGCAGGTTGAACTAACAGGATTTAGCTTTCCCCTAGAAAATACCTGAGCACTACATATTCTCGCCTCACTTCCTTTCTCCACAGCTATTTTGTAGCTAATGGAGATGAATGCTGAGGCTGAATTCAATTAATAGATCTAGAGTAAGCTACCTCCAAAACATCTTCAGTTGAATATCTACAAATAACCTTCCAAATGGTTTTTATTCTCAACTTCCTTCTCAACTTCCAAATGGTATTTATTCTTTCCTGAACCTGTCCCTCCTCCATTCCTCTTCCCATCTTCTCTCTTTCAATGGTCTGGGTCAGAAATCTGAACAGATTCCTAGCCCCATCTGACTCCATATCCCTTCTGCTACTCAGTACCCAAAAACAATCATCAATTTCTGACTACCACTGACACAGATTTCAGGTTCATCTGCTACTCTTCATTTCCACTTTACTCATATCCTTCTCTCCATTCATTCAACAGTTATTAATTGAGTGCTTACTGTGTGCTATGAGATGTTCTAGGGAATGGAGAATCAGCACCAACCACAACACATACAGTTTCAGCTTTCAGGAAGCTCACAGTTTTACAGATGGAAGGTGGAATAAATAAATAAGGAAGCAAATATATAGTGCTAAGTGCTATGGAGATTGTGTGAAGCGTTAGGAAGAGACATGAACTTGGGTGAGGGGCTTAGGCAGCATTGATGGGAGGGTTGCTTTTTGATGTAAGTTGTTCAGAGAAGGTCTATATAATAAAATTAAACTTGAGAAGAGACCTGGGGGGAGGGGAAAGCAAGAAAACAAACATATTGGGTTCTAGGGGACAAGCATGGACTAAATGAACAACAGGATGCAAAAGCTATGAGATTGGAACTCACTTGAAGTCTCTGAGAGACAACAAGGAGGCCAGGGTCTCTGGAGCAAAGTGACAAGAAAAAGAACAGTAATAACTGAAATCCAAGAAGTGGGGTTGGGGAAGACCCTGTGTGTGGTGTAGGCCATCATAAGGACTTCGAGTTTCACTCTATGGGAGATAGGAAGCCATCAAGGATTTTTATTCAGAATGATGTTATCTCATATTTTCAAGGAAACACTATATGCTGTGTTGAGGGTATCCCTCTAGAGAACCAGAGAAGAAGCAAGGAGATCTATTGAATGATCTGATACAGGCTCTGAGTTTACTTCAGGTTCAAGATGATTATAGCTTGGGTCAGATAGATAGAAATAAGAATTATAAAAAGGTGTCTTGTTCTGAGGGCACAAAAAAAAAGGATTTGCTGATGAATTGGGTATAGTGTATGAGAGAAAGAAAAATGTTATGGATAATTCCAAAATTTTGGCCATACACAGATGGAGTTGCCACTATTGATGTTGGGAAAACTTGGTTTAGTAAATCTGGAGGCAGAATCGAGAGCTCAGCTTCAGATACCTATTGAAACATCATAATGGAGAGATTGAATAGGCAGTTGAATATATGAGTCTGGAGGGCAGAGGACCATCCTGACTGGTGACATAAATCCAGGACCTGTCAGTGTCTGGATGATACTTAGAACCATTCGTTTGGATGAGATCACTGGATACCGAATATGAATTAAGTTCTGAGGACTGAGGCCTGAATGACAACAACTTTTAAATATAGAGAAGGTCAGAAGTCACGGCAGAGGAGAAAGAAAAGTAGCAGCAGCAGACATAGTGGTGAGTGCAAACCCAAATGAAAAGAAAATGTTCCCAGAAGAAACGTTTTAAAAGTCAGGCCATCTTCCTAACCAGGATTTCTACACTTGCCTCCCCATATCCAGGCTTATCCTACATCAATTTATCCAATCTTTCTAAAACATAAATTCTTATCACCTTCCTGTTTAAGCCTCTTCAGTAGCTCATCTTTGTTCTTAAGATGAAGTCCAAAGAAATCATACACAATCTGTGCCCAGCTCTCTTCTCCCGATCATATCAGCTTCTCTCCATCAGCTTAACCATTGGGTAGTTTCCTTCCTTGCTCTCACTATTGCTGTACTCTTCAGCCAAACACGTCACAGTTCTCCCAAATAACCCTTGTGCATTTTGGCATCTTGTTGTCTTATATGTTCTCACTTATTATTTCTGCCTAGAAACTCTTTCCCTAAAGCTAACCCTTAAGCTGCTTAATTTATTCTTCCTCCAGTTTTCTGTAAGGCCTTCAATCCCTGCCACTCAAGTCTGGTTCAGTTGCCCCTATAACTGAGCCAAGTTAAAACTATTTCTCTCTTTCTATACTCTATTTTACTGCTTTTATACTGATCTGTAATCCCCATTAACAGATGTCATCTCATGTTTGCCATAATCTTATCTACCACCTTACTGCTGCAGTTACCACAGATTCACCTATAGTAGATGTTTGATAAATATTGGCTGAGTTATGGACCTAAGCCTTCCTGTTAAGTCCTTATTGGACCTTGTCCTGTTAAGGTGAACAACCAAGAATTTTTTCTCTATATCACAAATTCTGTTCATTTATTTAATAGATATTTATCATACAATTGTCCTATGCAAATAGTCGTGGCTCGGTGAAATGTGAAGGAAAAAATAAGTGTATAAAAGAAGTGTGTCCTCCCCCTCAATAGAAATACGTTGTAGAGTATTTGGGATTTGAGAAAAGAGGTAAGGGAATAATTTTGAATGGTCATCTACTCCATACCAGGCACTAATATGCATCTAGAAATCATTTTCATCAAATAGCTTGAAGCATACCTAGAGTTTGAAGACTAGATATGTATGTTCTTCTCTTCACTGAAGAAAATTCCATCCTGCATCTTTTCCCAAAGCACACTGGCTTCACACATAGTTGAATAATTTCGACCCCTGTCTTTTATGGTCTCCGCCAGCTAGGGAACTGCTCTGCAGATGTGGGTTCACACTTGCAACCTGTACATTCTCTTTCAGGTTGTGTAGACCTGGGTGACAAGGACCTTCAACTCACAGAACTGTCTTTGGGCCATTTCTGTAAATTCTCAGCATACTTCTAGGTGCGTCTAAGCACACAGGCACTGATGCTGATCTTCTAACCACTCTCTAAAACACTTTTTCCCCTTATTTTGTCCATCGTTTTTCTTCATCTCCTGCTGATTATTTTCAATTACTTAAGTACAGCATTTTCCACAAATCGCATGATTTGCTTTGTCCTTTAGAATCATTTCTCCTGTGAATCAATTCAACCCATATGTACAGGCCACATTTGTAATTTTCTTACCATTTTCAATTTTTTATTATCTAATTTTAGCCCATCATAAGTGCATGCCTTCCCTTACAACCATTTTCATTGATTTCATGGACTCTACCCTTGATGAACATAATGAGGTTTTGTCCACTAAGTACCCCAGAACTAAGCACAGACATAGAATAAGTTTTAGACCAGTATATTCTGCAGCATCCAAATAACCCAGGGTACTTATTGCACATATGAACTCACAAGCCCCTCTCTCTAACTCATAGTAATTCAGAATTTAAACACAGAACTTAGAACTTCAGCATTCAGAATAGGAAATTAGGGAGAGTGAAGTAATTTTCTCAAAGTTCAGAGTTCAAATACTGCTCTTTTTGACTCTATCTCTATTTCAACTTTTCTTTATATCTGATGGGCAAAAACAACATTTCTTTTTCATTTTAAAGATGGAATTGCCAGATAAAATGCAAGACCTTTGGTTAAGTTTGAATTTCAGAAAAACACAGAATAAATAAATTTTATTTTAAATTTTCCAAATATTGCATGGGAAATATTTATGCTAAAATTATTCAATTTTGATCTGAACATCTGCATTAAACTATATGTCTTTTGTTTTTATTTGCTAAATCTGTCAACCCTACTAAAAAGAAGACTAAAACATGTCTGAATGTACATTATCAAGAAGTATTTTATAATATAGATGACCTTTATTGCCAACCTTGGATGATGGTTAGAATTGAAGCAGGTGTTGAAAGAGAGAGCCTTTCTGTAAAAGTCAGAGCAAAAATAAGTAGGTAAAAGCCTATAGATTTGATCAGAGAGTAGATAAGAAATGGGAAAAGGAGTTGACATATAGGGTGAAGAGAGCATATAGTGTCTTGAGAAGTAAGATGTACCACCCACCTGGGAATGGACTCAGTCATTGGGAGGTATCTGGGTGGCAGTACCAGAGTAGTGTAAAATGTAAAATGGATCAGAGTCTCAACAACTGGGAGTGTAAGTACTTGGCAGAGGAGACTGTGTGATGTGGCATTAATGGGTGTGTCTTATTGAAATCGAGATGTGGTTGGGACTGGAGGTACAATCAGTGAGGCATGTCAGTGTTTTGGAGAGCAAGTCAACTGCAACAATCAAAGATGAGTTTTTGATCTCCAGTCTGGTCACTGGTGGCATCAGTATTAGAAAAAAGAGAATTCAACAGGAGAAAATATTTGAGAAGGTAAAAGTGGCAATCTGCAAATCAGATAACCAATCTGAGAGGTTAGCACATGATGGAGGTGGTTTTGTCTAGCCAACAGGAAGGAAATATGGCACCAGATCTTCAGAGAAGATGAGAAGAGAGATGTTAATTTAGACTGGGCAAGGTCCAGGGAGCAGTTGGCATCATCTGTAGAGGAGTGACTATCCAACAGATGAAACCAGAGAGAGGGGAAAGGGCCAAGAACTGAACTTTATAAAACCTGTGTTTAGAACTAGGAGAATGAAGGGCAGTCACCAAACAATAAGTAAACAACAGGTCAGAGAAACAGGAGAATCAAATTGAAGGAACAGTTTTTTCTAAAGGGAAGGTTGGCTGTTCATGTCTGTTGCCACAGAGCAGTGCTGAAGAATAAGACAAAGAACATTATTGTTGTTGCAGTTGCAAATGACCTTCAAGAGGAAATAGGGTTTGAACAGAGAAACTTTAAAGAGTAAGGAAAAATCACATGATGAGGGAAAGGGAGGGGACTAGTTAAATAAGTGATCATACAGCCTGGCTGTGCACATGACAAATGTAATATAGAATGGAGTAGGCATGTATGGAATGATCTACTAGGCATATTTTTTTTAAAAAAGGAATGTACAGTTAAAAATAGAAGTACAATAAAGGAAGTATAATATGGAGCTATTACGGTACAGGGAAAAAAGTAAAACTAATGGACATGTAAAGGACATTTACATGTTTCTTTTTCCTAAAGGGAGTCACAAGATACTATCAAGTGATTATTCCTGGAGAAGTGGTAACTGGAGGAAAAACTTTTTCTTTGCATAGAGTTACTTTTTATTCTTCCTAAAACATTTTTCTAATTTTGTTCAAGCCTTACTTCTGTTTTTCATTTTATTTTAACACTGGCCAGAGTTAAATGGCTGGAGAGATTATGGAGCATTTACTGAGATATTTAGTGTTTAAAAATGCTGAAAAGTCTTTTAAGCAAAGAGCTATGAATTCAGTAGATGTAAGGAAAGAAGGTGACATCTTGGAGAAGTGGATCAGAAAGTAATTTGAGAGAAGGATCTGGGGAAGAGGTGATTAGAGAAACTAGACTGCATTTGTAGGCAGAGGGCAAGGCTCAGGTGAGGAGGAAAAATCTTGAAGATACAAGACCAAAAGAATAATAAGTGAGTCGGTGTCCCCATGGAGGTAGGGAAGGGTTGGATCAGAGCAGACTTGACACAGAGCAGGGCAACTCTTCAGGGAACAGAGAAAAGGAAAAGAAAGATGTGCAACAGAACAGAGGAATTTTGAGTTGTAAGGAGTGAGCTCACATCGATGGCCTCCATCTTTCCAACAAGAAAGAGGGCAAGAGAGAAGTAGAAGTCTTGAAGAAAGGTGAGGGGTGGGTTCAGAGAAACTGTTGGGATGAAAAACATCACTTGGCCACAGAATACAAATTAAATAATGATTGAGCCACAGGGCAGGCCCAGGTGAGGTTGTGCAATGCCTGGTTTTTTATGACACCAACCAGTGTCCTTGGTGACTTCCTCCGGCAAGATTGGTTCACCCAGGTGCAGGTGTGGAAAGAGCAGAGAGGAAATGCTTGGAAGGAACACAGAAGGTTAAGCTGTTGGGACTGAAGACAGATATGAGTTCAGACTCTGACTTTGCCATTTTCTAATTATCATCTATAAAATAGGAAAATCAATGCCTGCCTCATAGATTGCCATGAGGGTACGAACTGAGATCACATGTGCAGTCCTCAGAGAACCCAGCATAAGGGTAGTTGTGTTACTGAGTTAGTTATTGGGAGGTCCTCAGGCAGTGTTGTGGTCATCGAGGCAGAAGTTACAGCTGGATAGGGGGTGATCTATTCTGGAGACAGACTTCTTGAAACTGATTCCCAGCCCTGGCACTTAAGAGTCATTAGGCTTTGGTCAAGGCAAGTCATTCTGTTGCCTCTGTTTACACATCTAAATGAGGACATTTTACAAGATTGTTGGAAGGAGTAAATGGAGTTAGTATCTATGAAATTCAACAATGCCTCGCATATAGTATGTACTATTTAAGACATGGCTTCTATTGTGTTCATTAAATTCAAACAACAACAGTAATAATAAGGAGGTTTCAAGAGATGGGAAATTGGAAAGGCAGAGATGTTGACTGTTGAAGGGGTTGCAGATTACAAGGATTGCAAATATAAATTAAAATTGCTTACTATGGCTGACCATTTAAAAGCTCTCTGATGAGTTGAAGAAAAAATTATTGCTTCTTGACAAGAGCTTCAACAATATATTTCAGCATACAATTAAATATTTGGGTAGGTCTCTTTGTATCAACATTGCTGTCTGGGTGGACAGTGTATCCTGAGATGGCCCTTGCCTGGCCTTTCATGGGATTCCCCCTCAACAGCTCGGCTCGGCTATTTTGTTTCACGTTTGTTTTGCCTCTCACAGGCCTGTGCTTATGAATATTTATCATGTGGATTTTCTTAGTAATTCACACCCTCACATACACCAATTCAAGTATGTTTGCCTTTTTTTTTTTTTTTCCTGAAATGGGAACCATGGTCATCCTACAATATCTAATAGAGGTAAAACAGTGTATCATGTTTTGAAAGGTACGCACTCTGCTCCTGTGGTGAATCTCTGTGACCTATTCGAGCCCCACAGAATAGGTTCCAATCTGATATATGCTAAGTTCATAATACAGGAATTGAGTTAAAGTTCCATTAGTAAGAGGCACTGAGATGTCTTTCACCTGGGAGTCATGTAAAGAGAAGTAAGCAGATCAAGTAAACAGCCCTTTTCTTGAGGACACTGGTTGCTATAAATGACTAGAAATGATTATGTAATTCATAAAGCCATCAAACCTGTTAATGCCTATTCCTAGAACTATGAAATTCAAAGGGACTTTGAAAGGTCACTTAGTCCTTCTTACCAGCTCTGACCAAAAAACTAAAATAAAATAATTGCCAAGTACTATAAAGTCATGCTGGTTTTTAGAGACTTTCTGAAAGGAGGTTTCACAATCTCCCTCAGAAATACAGTTGGGTTTTTTAACAACCCTCATTGTAGAAAAGGTCATTTTAATATCTAGCCAGAGTTCCAATTGCTATAATAAAAGGCCATGTCCTCCTTTTCAGTCATTGTTAGAGATGGGGAAGGGTTGGTTACCAGCTCCATTATAAATGAGCGGTCATCAAGTACCTACTGTGGGCCTATTCTCTTCTTACAGCAATGCTTTATGCATTAGGATCATGAAGAAGCACTTTACAGCAACACTTTTCCAGGCCCAATGAACACATAAACATGTCCTCACCAGGATCCTAGTTTCCAACTCTCTATTAATCTCTGCACCCTTTCTCTGCAGATCATCTGCACTCCTCCCAGCAGTGAGCACATTCCTCAGTAATTTCTGACAAATTCAGAGTACAAGAGACTTCTCAATCACTTCTTTTAGTGGTGTTTTGTTTTGTTGTTTTGTTTTTAGCAGTAGATTCTGCACAGCAATTTTTTTCTATCACATGTTGAATCCTTCCAGGCTTTGCCTAAAGCTTTGTGACTCTTTCATAGAGGAAAACAGGGATGAAGAAAACAGGGAAGACATCTCCCATATTAACATGGAAAGCCTTGTTTATGAAATAAAAAGTCAGAGCAAAGTATCCCATAGCCATAAAAAGAAGCAGAATAGCCTGTCCAGTCAATATATTTGTTCAAAATCACTTGAAGCAAACAAACCAGTAGCGGTGTGTGTACCTGAGAGAACTGATGATTATAAACATATAGGTGTGAAAATGTAAATTAAGAGAATCCCTACAGCAGAAGTTCTAAAACCAACCTTAGACTATGGTTTCTATATTATTTCTGTCCTCACAGTTTGAGGCCAAGCAAGCAATCAATACATACCTGTGCACAATGATTTGAAAGATTCTGTGGAAAATTATAGAGCTGGTACTGCTTTTAAAGAGTTTCAAGTAGTTAGGGAGAACCAACTCACTGTCATTCAGATAATTAACAATAAACCCTACCATCCAAAGTGAGCTGTAGAAACCCCAAGTGAACAAGAGTTCTGAAGACTGAGTTGATAGCATTTGCTAGACTGGCCAGCACAGAGCCACCATGGGGGAGAAGTAACTTGGGCTGACATTTGACAGGTAGATGGACATGGGAAGGGCCAAGATGCTTCGCAGGGTGCAATCCACCACCCTCCACACAGGGCCTTTATCTAGAAGGCATCCACTGGGCAGGCTAATTAATTACATTTGATTTGGGGATGACAATGTAGTGAAGAGTTAGAAGCATGAACACAGGAGCAGACATGGAGAATGCTATCAAGCCCTGGGAAAGGACCGTGCTATGCAGTCTCATTGCTGAAGCAATTCTTCTACGTATGAATGACAGTGGTTCTCTCCAGTCAGTCTGATGTTCTTCTGACATGAGCTGAGTGTTTACATGCACGTATGCATGCATGTGAGAACTCCACACAGACATCATCCAGGTGCTGCCTCATGCACGCACTCACCTCGTTCTCCCTCCTCCCCTGAACCCAGCAAAGAAAACGTGGAACAAAACTTCAGACCTTTCTTGGGACCATTCCTGAGCACACACAAAAAAGAACTGCTCCAATTTTTATACACACACAGAAATCTTCAAAGGGAAAACTGCACTACAATATAAGAAAGACAAACCAACAAACAGTTGGGCCCAGGCAGGAAGGGAGCAAAAAAGAATGAGGTGAAGTACAAGTAGGTAGATAGTGACGAGAAGAAAGACAAGAGAAAGAAGAAAGAAGCACAGTGATTCAACTTGAGAAGAACTTGAGCTGTGGGTAAGGATATCGGATTCCATCTCTTGAGATATGGAATGTGGCTCTGGGTACTTGTACATACCTCCACAGCTGCACCTGGAATGCCAGGATCTCATCACCATCTGTCTTTTAGACAAGAAATTACTGAGAATATGGACCATGTGTGAATTCATCCATGCATCCTCATTTCTATTACATGGTTGGGCCTCAACAAATGTTGTTGAATGAATGAAATAATTATGTCTTGAACTTTGTAATTCCCACGACAGATTATTCTTGTAAAATCAATACCACTTATCTACAGGAATCCCTCTCCCCAGGCTCCTGACTTTTTCCAGGGTCAGAGGAGCCTCATGGGAAGCCATCACACACCATGCAGGTCTCTTTCCCTTTTTCTCCTAAACCCAAAGTCCCTCTACTTATTTTTTAAATTTTATAATTTAGCCTCTCATTCTCTTGACCTCAGTCAAAGAGATTCTGCAAATTTTCCTGGGACAGGAAACACAGTGAGCCTTATCAAACATTTATAGCTCCATGCAAAGGCTTAGGTAGGGTCTTTTCCTAAAAATAGGACTTATATCTGGAAAGAGAATGAGAACTCTGGCTACCTGAGTAATGAGAGTGAATGTGTCAGGACAAAATGGGAATCCAGGGGAACCGTGACCCCTTACTCTGGCTCCTCATTATGTTCCTACGCAGTGATATCCATTTTCAGCTTGGGCATGTTGCCCAGGCCATCCTCCTGGCTTTGGGTCCTTGGTGTTTTAGTACCTGGAAAGCTAAGGGTGTCTTTGTCTCTGCCTTGCCTGCTCAGCAGTGGAGCAGCTGCATTCCGTGCACTGCCAGGCTGCTTCTCTGCATGTGCACATTTGCTGAGCAGGTGTGTTCTCCCTAGATACACCTTTTAAGGTGGTAGTATCATCAGTCAGCAGTGGCCAAAGAACTGAAGGGAAGAGAGGAAGAAGGCTAGTTGGTTTCAATCCACAGTTCCCTCCCTGGCCTGCTATTCTGGCCTGATGCTTTTATTGTGTTCTGTGTCCTCTGTCCCCTTGCTCTGAGTGTATTTATTCTCTCTGAGGAACTCCCTTGAGTAATGGGAGGGTGGGGACTTGAGCAGACTGATGGGTGCCTTCCTTCTCCCTCCAGATGACATAGGCAGACACAGGAATTCCAAGGTGGATGTTACTCAATGTGCCCATGGTTCTGGGTGGTCAGAGAAGTAGGCCTCCATTCCCACCACCCCCACCCCCATTTGGGTCATCATGAAATGGGAACCAAGGTCCAAGTCACACATCCTGTTCTCAGCACCTGCCATGCTGTTCTACTTATTAGCTGTGTTTGATAAACCTCTGACCTTTCAGATACTATTCTTTTTAACAGGTGTGCTCTCCCCTGCACGTTATTTTTATGTGTTCACTGCCCTATTACTGAACTGGTTCTGCATGATTTCCTTATTCACTCTTTAATTTGGGAGCACCTTATTTTACAGTCCACTAACTTTGTTGAAAATAAATTCACTTTACTTGTGTGGTTAGTATTACTCATTTAATAACATAAGTGCCATATTAGGGTGCGGTGGATGCATAGTAAGTGCCATGCAATTACAAGGTAAATATATGATGGGTTTATTTCATCTTCATCCTCTGGGCCTAACACAGGGTGACATAGTAATTACTTTGGTACCCATTAAGTGTACTTACCGCATAATCGGTAGGAAGATTAATTATGTAGGTAGCTCTTGCCACCTTCCATTTCCACACAATTTCTGAAGTTCCACCTCTTTTAGGATTATGTTGTCTCAGATAAATCTCCTATGCTGAATCCACCATTATGAATCCACTTCAGGGATGAACCATATCCAGTGCACATCTGAAAAAGGTTGAAAAGCATGTAGCACATTCTGGGGGGTGGGGAGACACCCACATTCTAAATTCAAACTAACGCTTTTATTTTTGCTTTGCCCATGCATTCAATAGGATGGAGTAGGAGAGGTATGGGAGAAACAGCATGTGCCTTCTTAGAGACCAGTCTGCTTCCACAATGAAGTGTTAGCATTTAGCATTTAATTGGTGCCAGAAATATTTACATGAACATAGAGCCCCTGGGACCAAGACCTTCATCTCTCATAATGTGTATACCCTAAACTGAGGCTATCAGTGTTCTCTGAATCTGAATGATTTGTAACAAAGCTAAAATTAATATTTGTGAACTCTGGTCCTCTGTTTCTTGACTCACAGATCATATATTAGCTTCTTACCTCAGACCGCTCTCCATAAATGCATGTGCCCAAGTCATGTACAAACAGAATAGTCACCCATTTTTTTGTCATTTGTATGAGTCTGTCCTCCCTCAAATAAAAATAAGGTATAAAAAGTATTTTGCAGGTAAATATGACTTCCTAAAATAAGTTAAGGAGTTGTCTGCTTTCACTATAAAAATATTATGTTCTTTGCAAAATTGATTCTCTGCAAGAGTCTATTACATGGTAAGCTACCTTAATGCAGTTAAGATATTTGACTAGCATCACTTTGATTTATACAAGGCATTTCAGAAACATGATTACTGTGTGAATGAAAGTACAACTTGTGTGGCTAGCTACATATGTCATTTTCTCTGAGCAGTGACTCCAAAAATCCAATAGCATTTCATTTTGCATCCCAGGGTGGCTCTTGGACTCTGCACCCGCGTTGGCCACTTAAGGTCTCTCTTGTGTCTTTCAGGCATCGAGAATGCCAGCGATATTGCCCTGTACTCAGGCCTGGGTGCTGCAGTTGTGGCCGTTGCAGTCCTGGTCATTGGCATCACCCTTTATAGACGGAGCCAGAGTGACTACGGCGTGGACGTCATTGACTCTTCTGCATTGACAGGTGGCTTCCAGACCTTCAACTTCAAAACAGTCCGTCAAGGTCAGCGGCGCAGGTCCCCCAACACCTCACCCTCAGGACCATACACTACACTCCCACAGGGACCCAGTGTTCTCCTTGGCCCTGTGTGAAGGTAGCTGTTGGCACTGGGAGCCGCTACCAGGCTTGACAGGACACCAGTCTTGACAGAATGGTCTTCTTAAGTCCTCAGCTATGGTGAGGACAGATGGATCTCAATTCACCATTAGCATCATTTTTAAATGAGACAATTCCATCTTTGATGTATAGCGAACTTAATGAGTTATTTTACCTTAAATTATCCAGCTTTCTCCACTAAGAAGCCTGGTTGGAGGATATATATTTAATTTAGTTAACTAAAATACTGATTATTGCAGGCTGAGGACCAAGTCCTAGACCACAACCTCCCTAGCATATTTATTACACTATCTTTTTGTTTCTTCTGTTTTAAATAAGTAAGAAAGAAGACCTCAGAGGATATAGAATTGGGTCAGTTAGCCAAGGAAGCAAATTAAATTCCAGGTGAAATGACTCTCAGCTCTTGCCTAGTCCATCTACTCTTTTGTTGTGGAAGAAGGAACATCTAACATGCCAAACATACCAGTGCTACCATAGAAAACAGGGCCGATGAATTCTCTTATATGAAGCCAATATTTTGCTTCCTTTGAGGTAGGGATGAGACATATGTGGCTTTTGTTTCAGAGAAAATGAAACTGTTGCTCTTCAGAAGGTGATGTTTTCCGTCTTGAACCTCATCGTCCATATTGTACCCTTTATTCCTGTTTATGGTGTGTTAGTACCACCTGTGAGCCAGGTCACAAAGTCTCAGTGTTTAGTACTGATTAAAGAGATGGGCTACTCAAATGGAAACCCAAACCTGCTGGAAAAAAACAATTGAGAAATGGCCAGAAGAGATGAGTTACTCCTCTTGCCATTTATTTCTGAGCACCTCAGTGTTAGGCCTCCAATAGGAATGTATCCCCTAGATTTGGATATATAGTTTACTATATGTGTTTTAATTAGAAATGAAGCTAGCGAAGAATTAATTTTTATATATCAGAAACCAGAAATACATTTCCATCAAATAATAGCCATCAATATCTTAGAGCATAACTCTTGATGAAAATAGAGGCAATGCGTTTGTGTGACAGAGTTCTGTGTATAAGTGTTCAGTCTTTAAAGTCAGATTTGAGCTGGCACATGCCTGTAATCCCAGCGGCTAGGGAGGCTGAGGCAGGAGGATCACAAATTCAAGACCAGCCTCAGCAACTTAGCAAGGCCCTCAGCAACTTAGTGAGAACCTGTCTCAAATAATAAAAAGGATTGGGAATGTGGTTCAGTGGTTAAGTGCCTTGGGGTTCAATCCCTGTTATTTATAAAGAAGTAAATAAATGAAATCAGACTTGAGTCTAAAACTACTTTGCAACATAGTCATTTATCCTAAGTTTCAATTTTGACAGCTATGAAATGGGAATAATAACATCCACCTCAGAGTGTTCTTGTGAGGATAAAATTGTACAGAATAACCCACATAATCCCTTGGTGCATGGAAAGTGCTCATAAATGGAGTGACTATGGTTCTGGAAGATGATCATTTCCTCTTACTTTAGCACAGGCTACCATTCTGCTTCATGATCACCAAGTAGCAGGTGCGAAGCACAGTTGCCTGGCCGATGCAGTTTTCAGAAGCTGGCATGCATTTCCCTCATGGAGAAAAGGGAAATGTGCATTGTCAGTCTCTTAAGCAAGTACATCACCTTGCCACATTGTCTCACCATCTTGTTTACTTTTGGCGAAGAATCTCACAAAACTAGTGACATAAAAAATCCTTGGTAGCTGCTAGTATCCCTATATTCCTTAAGATGATACGCCTCACATTCATAGTATATGACTTTCACCTACACTGTTTTAGAGGTATCTATTCTTGATCCATTTATCTGGTGCTCCAGAAAGGAAAACAGTGAGACTATTAATGCCCTGGGATGCAGCTCAGTGGTAGAGCACCTGCCTGCCCTGCACAAGGCCTTGAGTTCAGTCTCCGGTACTACAAAATAGAATGCCATGCTTATAGTAAGCTAAGGACTTGAAAATAGATTTTTTCAAAGAGTAGATTGAAGTCTGATCAGGGTTAGTCACTCACCCCTGCCCTCACCATTCTTCAACCATGGACTCTGTCATATGCATATGCTTTTTTTTTTTTTTTTTTTTCCAGGGCTGGGGATGGAACCCAAGACCTCGTGCATGCTAGGCAAGCACTCTGTCACTGAGCTACATCCCCTGCCCTGTACGTACTTTTATTATCAAGCATTTTCCACATCTGTGCCACCTAATTCTAGCAAATATTTTTTGCTTCCTTGCTTCAAATGAGCTGGGAGAGTCTTTCAAAAATAGCCAAAAATTAAGTTTCAGAAGGTGAGGACTTGAGATCAAATAGCTAGACTTGGGGATACAATTCTTGAGGTCTCCATGGAAACGTCAGTTCCCAACTCTTTTCAGATGTGGGATCATTCTTCAGTCCCACTTCTTGCCTGGGGACACCATAAACAAGAATACAGTCCTAAGCTATAGAACTCAATGTGGTTCTGTTAAAAAACCCAGCACCTTGATTGGTCTTTGTCTTGGCACAGCAGCCCCAAGCATGGAGAAATACACCATCAAGGAGACATTAGAGCTTGCAGCATTATCTCACCTCATTTGTACATTTTCTCTGTGATTCTGCAGTCTTAGAGCATCCAAATAAGAGGTGGTGAAAGTCAGGGTTATAGATTTCCTGCTGGCATTGTTACAAATTATGAAAATGGAAAAACAATAGAGGCTAATACAATATGGCCTAGAATTGCAGCATTTTCAAAAATACCATACTTTAAACATTTTTGTCAGGCCCCAAAGGAAAATTGTTTAATATGGTTTGGGTTTCAATTTGAGATGTCACATTGACGGACTGATATGGGTGGGAGGTTTGGGACTGAGGGTTATTTTGTTATTTACTAATAAATGAGATTACTTCATCACAAGAAAATATCACAGCATTTCTTTTTAATATTTGGCTTGGAAAAAATTGGTGTGCCCCAACAGATGACAAAGTCCAATTTCTCATGTTTTTGTAAAGATTTTTTTTTCATTTGTTTTCAGACATAAAGGAGACCATTCTGAGCTGTTCCCCACACAGAATCTGAGTTGCTTTCTGTCCCCATATGGAGTATTCTTTTCCTCTCAGTGACATATGCAGTCTTCAAGTGAATTGGCTACTGAGACATGGAGCAATTCATGAGGTCCTCTGACCCATTTGCTCTGAGGACACATCATTTCCTCCTGCAGCTCAAGAAAGTGCCCAGAATTCCACGAAAAATATGCTGAAACCAGGCAGCTTCATTATAAACAGCACTACCTAGTCACCAAGCTGTGTCATCTCTTGCCATTTAAAATGAACAGATGTTATTTTTGCTCCAAACTGGATTGTAAAACATCTTTTTTTTTAAGCTTCTCTTTGCCAGTTGAAATCACATGAACAACAATACCTGAGTTATTTGCCAGAGTGCCAAAAATATTTGTTTTCCAAAGTAAAGATCTCAGAAGGTGAAGGATTTGTCTGGCAGCATTCAAAGAATGGACTGGGAAGGGGGCCTCAGTTTCAAGACATTAGTCACTAAGAACCAACCTGTTGTGGCCACTCTGCAGGGCTACTCTTCTCAGAGCAGCTAGCAACTGCCCAGGCTGTCTTGCAGTTAGGAAAGGCAGCTGTAAAAGGGTAATGGAGGTGTCATAGTTCTGAGTGACAGATCAAAATATGTATTTTTTTTTTTAATCAGGTAACTCGCTGCTCCTGAATTCTGCCATGCAACCAGACCTGACAGTGAGTCGAACATACAGTGGTCCCATCTGTCTACAGGACCCGCTGGACAAGGAACTCATGACAGAGTCCTCTCTCTTCAACCCTTTGTCGGACATCAAAGTCAAAGTCCAGAGCTCATTCATGGTTTCTCTGGGAGTGTCTGAGAGAGCCGAGTACCATGGCAAGAATCACTCCGGGACATTTCCCCATGGAAACAACCGCAGCTTTAGTACAATGCATCCCCGAAATAAAACACCATACATTCAAAATCTGTCATCACTCCCCACAAGGACAGAACTGAGGACAACTGGTGTCTTTGGCCATTTAGGGGGGCGCTTAGTAATGCCAAATACAGGTGGGTGGTAAGCGTGTGCCTGTGTACTTTCCAGATATTGTTTAAATTTTACTTAATATAATTATATCCTGTCAGATTCATTTTGCGATATTTATCATCCCTTTGTCAGAGAAGAAATGCCACAGCTTTCCCAGTCTATTTGATTTACACAGCACACCAGTTCCAAGGCTCAGATTAGACTTTGTGGTCTTCATCCTGGGATGTTTTAAATGCCTGATAGAGTTGGTAGCAACATTTGCTGAAAAAAGTCTGGATAGTCCCCTGGGTTTAAGCCCCTTTGAAATGTGTTACCTAGAGCATGATCAGGTAGCACCAAAATAAGCCTTTGGCATGACCGTGACAAATACCCTGTTTGTACCCATGCATGGCTTATATGCTAGTGGATAATTTAATCCAATGACAGTCTCATTTCATCAGTAACTGACCTAATGAACATGCTCAGTGTTCATAGACCTTGCTAAGCATGTTACTTCATGACGAGCATTGATAAATAATCATTGCAGAGCTGTTCCTTTGAATCACAACTTCAGTTCCACGGCTATGTCATAAGCGTAGTTAATTTCTAAGTATTTTCTTTCTTTCTTTGGGTTGGAAGAGAGGAGATTTTTCTTGATGTTTTGCAGGACACTTACGGTGCCCAACTCAGTTGACTTTTAAAATGACGTCCTATCTGTGGGTTAGTCTTCAGAGTTGTGACCTCAGACTTAAGTGGGTGGCAAAAGGTCACTTTTCCCCCTGATTCCTAAGCAATGAGAATTGGGCAGTATGTTGAGTCACAGGGTGCTCTGACTGAGAGGCATGGGGCGGTTGGATCTGTAAGTGTTATTAGACAGGTTAGCACAGATTCAAGGTCTTGGCATGTTTCTCTCTAAGGTGGAGCTAACCAAAATATTATCTCATAAAATTAAACCTGAAATAGGACTAGTCCAATGCTATTGTTGTAGCTAACTGACCTAATAGTTTACTAACTTGAAACTCAACTTGTCCTTAAGTTGATGAATGTTGAACTCCTTCTGTCCTGGATAATTGCTTTCTTTAAACATCATTTCAAAATCTGTTTTATTTCCTTTAAATAGTGCTCTAATGCCAGCATAATGATTGTGTTTGCATAACCTTCCAGTCTTCCATGGCTTTCTTGGTCAGTTTTGGACATGATAAGGATCTTGGTTGAAATATGTGTGAGTGTCAATGTATAAATGCCTGTGTTTTTGATGACTGGCAGATGGAAGACTCAATGCAGAGTGAATCAATCAACCACATTTACCAAGTACCTTCCCTATAAGACTTCATAAATTACAAGGTGTGTTCTGAGGGTGCATTGTGGATAAAGAAAAGTAAAAGACACATCCGTTACCTTCTCAAGGAAGAGGATACACACATCATAAATCATACAAAGTCACACATTGAATCATTATGCTTTCATCTTATCTCCTCTTCCTAGCTCATGATTGGTATTGTCTCAGTAGTTATTAGTTGAATAGGTTGACCAGTACTCCTTCTTTCCGCTTCCCTTCCTCATTTGCTAATGTGTGTGTGTGTGTGTGTGTGTGTGTGTGTGTGTGTACACACATGTATCTTATACACATATTGAAGGAAGGTCAAGAGAAGCCTGCTCATTGGCTATGTTTATTTCATGTTCATTAAAGAAAGTGAGGAGATGAAATCATGATAAACTAAAGAGCTTTCTTTTCCTCCCCTTCTGACTTGAGAAGCACCCAAGTTGAAAACTAAGAACTCTGATAGCATTGTCAATGATTACCACACAACTCCTCTGTGAAAGGGGCATTTTCAAAGCTCTTGACAAGGAGCAATGAATAAGATTGAAGCTATTTGCTATGAATGAGTTTGAGGAAAAATAAGTATGGGGAGTTGAAACATATCCCCTGTTACTTGCAGGACATAAATGCAAAATATGCCCTGGAGATAAAGAAAGCAAGGCATAGAAATTACATTGCTCTAATGCCATCTATCCCAAATTGTCATATGGCACATGCTAGAAATGATTTATTATGCAAAATATGAAACAGGAAACTCAGACAGGTGGTTCTGTTGTCATATCAAATAAAAGGCTGTCAGAATGCAGGTGGAGTTTGGGGGAATATATTTTTCTTTGATCATAGTTAACTGGTGAATGACATACTGAAAATGAATACTTCTTTAAGAGACCATTGGCATAAAACTTTCCCACAGTGCCTCTCATTCTTCATAATATAACTTGCCAACAATACCACCTCCCTCTACAACCCTTGCCTGTGATTGATTGTCTTCAGACTCTGCATACAATTTGCATTTTTGGGTAGGAGGAAGAGGAAGTATGTTTGACAGATAATAATAATAATACAATTTCTGATTGAAAAACAGGGAAAAATAGTTTAAAGCTCTAATTATCCTGTAGATTCTGGTTGAATTTAGGAGTATCATGAATAATATTTCAATCTAAACAGAGGGAATTAAGCTGACTTGAAAGGATGAAGATATGTTGTGCTCCCTAATAGCCCGTTCTCAGACAGCTTCATTCATATTCCTTCTCTTTTGATCTGGAAGTAGATGGTTGGGCCATGGTGATTTATACCGGACAACAAGACTGGTGTTTTCACTAAGAATTTTGAATCCTCTTCATTCATTCATGTGTGTATGATCTGTTTAGTGTGTTGCTGCTCCGTACAAGGCATTGTGCTAAGTGTTGTTGATGTGACGTGGCATTGTGAAGAATAGGGGTTGTCTGTCTCTTTGTCATCATGAGCTAGAAAGCCTGAAAGGAAGGCAGCCAACAAAGTGCTACATCAAATTAAGACAAGGCAGAGAATGACTAGGGCATGTATTCAGGTTGACAACCAAACACACTGAATATCCTTTGTATTGCAACTTGTGTTCAACAACAGGAAAGGATATCATGGATGCCCCTTCTTTTGGAAACTACATTTAAGGAAGACTAGAAAATGCAAGGAGGTGCCTTCCTGATTGGAGGTCCCTAAATGTGTCAATTAGAGTTCTCCTACTACTGATGTTAAAGTCCAGAATATAAATGGGTCTCCTTGCTGTAAGCAAGATTTAAATGTGTCTCATTCTTAGTGCTAGTGAAAGATACTGATGATAACTAGCATGTTACTGAATATTGCTCATAAATGTGAATCACAAATAACTTGTTTTGCAATGAGCCTTGCATTCCTCAACTGCACAGCTGCTAATAGGCACATAGAAGGATAACAGAAAAACTTACCATCTCTAGATTTAAATTAGCAGCAGCATCCTGAAAGCTTTTTGCGTGATTAACTCTAATGAAAGAGAAAAACAAGGTGAGGAGATGCATTATTCAAAAAATAGGATGCCCTGAGATTTTATTTCATAAAGATTATACTATTTCTCTATTTCATTTCTTTTTATAAACAAGAAACTACATTAAAGAGAATCTCAGCTCTCCCTAGACATCTCTCTTGGCCAAAGTGAAATATTTTCCTCTCTGCATTCAAGAGGAAAGAGGGGACATTTAAAATGCAGTGTGATGTGGCTTCCTGTGCCTTCCCTCCTTGCATTATATTTCACTCATAATGCTGCTGGGTTTTTTGCAATTTGGCATTGATATGAGTATGGTTAAGTCACTTTTAGCTTAACTCTTTTCAGCAGCTTCTATTTGCAAATTTAGGACCATATTGGTTACACAATAACCTAGAAGGTCCTTCCGTTTATCCAATGCTTTTATTTTTCCTAGTTTTTGGCAAACTGCATAGACCTCTGAGCACTACATCAGCTTGCTTCCTGATGCACAATTTGTAAGACAATTATACCAGGTTCAAGTAAATCTTAGCTCACCCATTATCCCAGGTACATTTCTAGAAGTCAGTGGATACAAATGAGATAGACAAATATGTTTTATAATTTGGGAGCAGATCAACTGATGTATCAATAAACTCATATTCTCGGATATGTTTGATAGTGCCTGGTTTTAGGACCCAGTCTTTTAGAGAGAAACAATGTTGGGAAGATTTAAAATTTAGAAAAGAAACTGATTTGAGTACTCAATAGAATAATATGCCCTTCTTTATGTCCCAGTTATAAAACAATGGACTTTGTAAATCTTCCAAGGATTAGGATTTCACAAATTGCCTTGAGAAGGTTCTTTTTTGTGGGTAGCTATAAGGCACTCAAGTGCTGTACTTTAAAACAATTGGAAGATCTATGAATAACCCCGTTTTTTTTTTTTTTTTTTTTTTTTTTTTTTCTTTCAGGGGTGAGTTTACTTATACCACATGGTGCCATTCCAGAGGAGAATTCTTGGGAGATTTATATGTCCATCAACCAAGGCGAACCCAGGTAAGAGTGTTATATTGTTTTATTTTGTACATCTAGGGATATGTAACAATAATCCCCACTATTATGTATGATTATAATGCATTAATTTTAAAGAGAGGGAAAAGAAAACAATTAGGGAAAATTTTTGAACACTTTACCAAAGTTGATAATGTAGATGGCAAATATGCACATGGAAGATGTTCAGCATCATTTACCCGGGAAATGCAAATAAAACCATGAGAAAACACCACTGAATTCCCACTCACATGATCAAAGTTAAAAAGTCAGCCATACCAAGAGATCTCATGGTTGTGAAGCAACTACAACTCTCCTACATGCTGGTGGGAATGTAAAATGGTGTAACGGCTTTGGAAAACAGTTTGATAGTGTCTTTAACAAGTTAAATATACACCTATCATATGATTCAAGTGGTATACCTAAGAGAATACCACTCTTAGGTATTTTCTCAAGAGAAATAATAGAACATGTCCATTCAAGACTGAAATACACATGTTCATAGCAGCTTTATTTGTAGTAGATAAATGGATTAAAGAAGGAGTATATTTATACAATGGGACACTAACAATATAAAGGAACAAATGATGGATACATGTTAAAATATGAATAAATCTGAATTTCAGTATACTTGAACATAAGAATGCACACATTTAAAAATGCATACTGAATGATTCAATTTATGGAATTCTAGAAGATGCAAACTGACTGAGATAGTGGTTATCTGGGGACCAAGGACACCATTCAGAGGCAGGGATTATGAAGAGATGGGAAAACTTTTGATGATGTGAATGTGTTCACAATCTTGATTCTGATGATGACTTCACAGATGTGTGGATGTGTGTGCATGTTCATGTGTGTGTGTGTGTGTGTGTGTGTGAGAAACTTTCAATTGTATATGCAATTATGTATGGTTTATATCCATTTTATCTCAGAAAAAAATAAGAATGGTGTTCTAAAAATGACTTTCTGTCGGGTGGCCTCACAACTCTAAAATATACCAAAATATATCACTGAAATGTACACTTAGGGTATATGAATTTTAAGGTATATAAGGTATACCCCAAAAAAGTCATTTTAAATAAACCAGACTGGATGGAAACACATCTACATGTTAATAATTGTTAGCGTAGTCTAGTACAAATACAGTGGAGTTTGTTGCTGTGTTCTTTGTAATTTTCCCTATTTTCAGGTTTTTCTAATTGGATATACATTAAAATAAACAAAAAAAATCTTTAGACATGATATCTTAAATACAAAGTGGAAAGTCGGCAAGAGATTTGAAGTCAATAAGACAATGAGACCTGGAGTTGTGTTTGTGAAATAGTGATACACTTGGCCCTATACAGGGAAAAACCAGTTGCAGAACCATTGGCAGGAGCATAAAACATCCACGACTCTACATTTTAGGGGCACTGGTACATAACCATGGAGCACCAAATGGAAAATAGAAAATTGGGAGGCAGACCATAACGGAATATTGATTGGCCAGGTGCCATGGCACATGCCTGCAATTCCAATGACTGGAGACTGAGGCAGGAGGATCACAAATGCAAGGCCAGCCTGAGCAACTTAGCAAGTCCCTCAAAATAAAAAATTTAAAAAAAAAAAAAGAAGACTGGGAGTACCGCTCAGTAGTATAGTACCCCTGGGTTCAATCCCCATTGCTGAGAAATAAATAAATTTAATTAAAAATATAGAGTCCTTGGAGGTATTCTTCAATGCTGTCATCATTATGCAAATTCACACACTGATAGATTCATGACCCTTTTAAGGTCAGCATAAGACCTGCTCTGCACAAGCCGAAAGACAATTTCTTAGGCAGTTTTCCTAACAGTAAAAAATATGGTCTAAACTTCAATAACTTTCAGGTCTGACGAATTTTAGCAGCATTAAATTCAATTACACAACAAATACAAATCTTGTCTCACACTCTTAATGAAAGTAGTTATTTATTTTCTTATTGCAACTATGATATTTGTAAAAGTATTACCTTCCTCCACAGAAGAGAAACCTAGCTCCTCTTTAGAAAGCAATTTCTCTCATAAACTGGATATATACCTCTGGCATTTTTAGTCATAACATCTTGGTTATTTTAGAATAGATTTTTTGTTGTTATGGTTGTTAGCAAAGAATACCTGAAAGAAAAAACACTGGAAAGAAAACAACCAGAGAAGTAGATTGTTTAAACAGATTTTGACAGCTATTTCTATAAAAGGATTTGTGGGTGCCCAGTGGCCCTAGGTTTCTGCTTTCTGGGACTTGAGAGGAATGGAAGAAATGGTTCCGCCAGTCGGTTGTTGGTGAGGCTCTTAGAGGTGTGCGTGGCTGGGCTGTGTTGAGCACTCGTGTTATATTCTCAGTACTGCACATCTATATTCTTTTCCTGTACACCTGAAAAGGTGCTGGTATCTAAAGAACTCCATAAATGGGGAAAATGGAACCTCATAGAGTTTTAAGTTTTCTCCAAATCTTAGTTAAGTCAGTTAAGAAAAATGAAAATTGGAGTTCTTTTGGGTGGAAGTCACCTCATTTTTATCCTTTGATTTGCTTAAGAAATCATACCTGCCTGAAATTAAGGTCCTGGTTATTTACACATGTGTTTTTTTCAACACTCTGTCCTGCAAAACTCATCGTCCTTCAGCATCTGCAAGGCATTGGTTCCAGGACTCCCAAGGATACCAAAATCTACAGATGCTCAAGTCCCTTGGGTAAAATGGTATAATATTTGCACATAACGTACACACATCCTCCTATGTGTACTGTAAGCCATCTCTGTATTACTTATAATAACTAACACAATGTGAATGCTGTACAAACAGTTGTCATACTATATTGTCTTAGTGAATAATATTTTTTGATCTGAGGTTGAATCTGGAGATAACCAAACCAAAATATATTGGAGGATCAACTGTATAAGGCATAATCCAGACAGTCTTTCCTGAACTCTGGCGCCCTACCAAGCCCTCTCTCTGCATCCCTCTCCCTCCATTCCAATCCTCATACTGAGCCTGTGTTGAGCTCCTTCCATTCAGACTCCTCCCCAGTGTCTTCTACCTCATTTCCTGAGAAACAACCTAGAACTGTTTCATATTTGTACAAAGCAACCAGTTTACAACTTACCTTAATCCCTGTCTCTAAACTAGAAGCTGCTTCTTGCTTGGAGGTCAGAACAGGAATGTTCTAACAGACATCAACCATACAAGAAATTAAATAAAATGTCCTGAAAGAATTGGAAAGAATGATCACTTGGGACATCCTACAGTTTTGAGAAATACCTATGAACTTGCCAGAGCCCAAAGACATAAAGTGATAGCTTGGCCTACTGGGGTCATTCTCCTGGCCATCTTTAGCTTTGAAATTCCATGTTAACCAATGTGGCTTATCCATCTCTATCTAGGGTTGGAGTCTATTACTGCTGTCTAGAAAGGTGGAGTGAAGTGAGAACTTTAGATGAGGTGTGCATTTTCTTACAATATGAAATCATAGGAAGCACACATTCCCTTTCAGTTTGCTGAAAGCTTCCCAGGAGTTCCTGTCTCTTGAGGAAATGACTGGTCTGTGGGCGACAGGCCATTTAGCTTCCTTGGCAATCATCAGTCCCTTTTGAGTGGCATCAAACTATTTACAAAAACACTAAAAATAGCAAATGCCTTTCTACTCCATTTTTTTTAAGCTGGGATGAATTTTTTCCATCTGTGCCAAGAAGCTTCTTAGATCTGTGTTCTTTAGCTTTTAATCTCGTGATTAATCAGGAAAAGGCCATTGTATCATCTTTTCTTTGTAATGTCACTTGAAACTCCATTTTCATTTCATGCTGTCCATCTGTCATCCTAAACTTTTCTTGGAATCCACAGAGCTGGAATGCATTGCTCTGTTTCTTTCATCTTTGCCTCGAAAGTCACCACTTTTCCCTTCCTTTCATTTCATGGGTGTAAGAATTGGATTTGCTGACCCTCCATCACCTCTAACACACAGAATGCTGTAGGATTCCATACAACATTTTTATGCTTCCAAGCAACATCTTTAAATTAAAGTCTGCTCCATTTTCCTCTTGACCACACATTTCTATTGCCCCTTTCTGAATTACATCCCTGGTGTAGCAGGGTAATGACTTATTGGAACTATAACTGATGTAATTAATTCCAATTCCATCTCTGATTCCCAGGTACATGGCTCTGTGGCATGAATCAAAGACACCAAACATCCCCCTGTATTCAAGTAACCTCAAGTGGTTACACTTTCATATTTTGATAAGCTGTAATTGAGGTTGCTCGTTGTCTGAATAGAACATACCCTCTCTGTTGGGGGGTCCCACTTGTGTTCTTGGTGAGCCTCCAAAAGAACTCTCTGTACTTTCTGTTATGAAGAATGGTATCACTTTCCCCTTCAACATCCCTGTGCCATCTAAACTTTCAGACTGGAAACAACTGCAGTAATGAATCTTTTCCAACTTCTTCCAGTAGTCTGCGCCTTTGACCAGTTCTATTGTTTGAATTTGAAATGCCCCCTAAAAGCCCCAGGTGGTGAAGGCACGGTTACCAGCCTGTGGGGCTGTTGGAAGGTGGTGGAAACTTTAGGAGATGGACCCTAGTAGAAGGAAGTTAGGTAACAGGCTAACCCCTATATGGGGATTTTGGGATCTAGCCCCTTCTTATTTTTCTCTTTGCTTCCTGACTGTGAGCAGGTGAGTAGTTTCCTCTGCCACACACTCCCACCATGATGCACTGTGCCTCTACAGGCCCATCTAGCAACAGACCATGAACTGAAACCTCTGAAACTATAAGCCAAAATAAATCTCCTTCTTGTAAGTTAATTATCTCCAGCATTTTGTCACAGTGACAGAAAGCTGACTTGTATAGTTAATTGTAACACTGAGGAAATTATTTCAGTTAACTTTTTGTATGTATATGTGAACAGTGGTTTGCCAAAAAGTCATCTTTATGTTCTTGGAAAAGTAATAAGTTACTTCTGTTTTCATACAATCTGTAAAGAACCCATATATACATTAGATTATTTTAATCTCCACAGTAATATTTTAAGGAAGAGAATTTTGTACCAATTTGTAGAATAAAAAAATCTAAACAAGGGAATCTCCAAGAAACTAAACTACCTCACAAAATATGCTAATCAATGGCCAAGCTGGAATTTGAGCCCAGAATGTCCCACTTCAATTCTGAAGCTCATGGACTAAATGATGTTACTTTCCCTTGATCAAGGACAATAAGAAAACAGCTTCTGACATCGTATTGCAAATTCTGGCCACAGTAAATAGGTGCCTCTGGAATAGCTCTATCAGAGCACCAAATATTAGGCAAGACAGGATCAAATTGAGCATATCTTAGAAGTCTGTGGGGGTAAATTGATGTACTTAAATGATAGAATTGAGAAAAGAAAGCCTGGGAACAAGGCTGAATCTTTGTAAACAATTTGAGCCCAATGGCAGAGTGTACATGTACTCAGGCATCAGAGGTCCTGGGTTCAGGTCTAAGCTTTGCTGCTGCTATGCTTGTGACCACAGGTAAATTAATGACACTCTAAATGTCTCTGATTTATCATCTGAAAAACAGTAGTAGGTACCTGCCTACCTTGGAAGTGTTGGGGTATTGTATGCAACATATAACAGCAATACAGCATTCTTGAAGATGATAAAATAAGAAAAAAATCTAACTAATAACCTTTATATATGGGTATATCACAAGTTAACTTTTACACATTGATAAAACATTTTTATGTTCATATTAACCTTGAAAATAATAATATAATCATCTAATTTTGTAGCTTTGAAAATTAAGAATCAGAAAAACTTGTAGGTTTTCCTTAGGTTATAGCAGGCCTGCACATGAAATTAGTTGTGGAAGTTTCTACCTGTGGTGTCATATCAGCACTGAAAAAGCTACAGGTTTTAGAGTACTTTGGACTTTCAGATTAGGGGTTCTCAGCCTGTACCACTGCAGTAGTAGATTTCACAGAAAGTAATGAGAGAATATAACAGGGTTTTTAAGACATTGTAAGGGTGGACTTAAATAGAGGGAGGTGAAGGAGGACTTCCTGGAGATGTCATCTGAGCTCACTGTTAAAAGATAACAAGAAATTGAACAGACAGTGAGGTATAAGGGCCCCAGTGATTTCTGTCTCCCCAGGTGTATTTCCTATAGCTTTCCATAGGGCGACAGGTTTGCATGTGCTTTAAGAGTGACTAAATCCAGAGGTTTGCCTCTGCTTCAAATTCCTTCTAATGCCAGAATATCACTTTAAGCAACCTCCTTCCGACTCCACTCCAGGCTTTGTCACAGTGTCAGGTTTCAGGTACTGCCTAGTTGTAGTACAGAGCAGACTTGGAGACCTCATGGGAAAAGGGAGTAGAGGCCACACAGAAAGGCAGTGGCAGGAAATTAGAGCTGCCAGCAGTGTGTGCTGGTGAAAAGCCTTGGACTACTCCCACGTCAAGAGTGTGTGAGTAACTGGCTCAGTGTTAGATGTGTCCACCTTTTCTAAAGGCCTTTGTGCATTGACGAATCCAACAGGGATTCTCAAAAGAACCTGTCTCATTTCCCAAATTTTAATTTAAAGGATTTGGGGGTTTTTTTGTGTGTTTGTTTTTAATTTCCTCAGAAATCTTTTGTGGGTGGGGCAGAATTTCATCTTTTCTATTTAACCAAGTACCAGTCATTTTTTATGAAATGAAATTATGTATCCAAGAAAGGAGATTCAAAAATTAGCTACCTCAGTTTACAGGCCCTCCACCCACATTACAGTGAGAAGAAGATATGGATGTAGCATGTCCTTCTTTCTTCCCCTCTCCAAGCTCTCTTCTACAGCCACCCCACCCTATGGGTAGAGAGTAGGGAACTAGACCAGAAAATTATTACAGGGAGCTTGCTTCTGAGAAGCAATAAAATGAAACCAAAGACAAACATTCATTTCTTTTTTCCAATTACACTGTCATGTGGATATTCCCGACCAAATGCTTAGACTAGCATTGGAGATGTTGTTACTAATTTTACAACATGTCACATATTTTGGAATTTGGACTTAGTCCAGGTGGGCTATTTCAACCACTTTTGTCTTTTAGTTTTTTGTTTTTGTTTTGTTTTGTTTTGTTTTGTTTTCTTCAATTGAATGGCATGATCTGCTCAATGGGAACATTTTGCATTATAGGTTGGGAAGACAGATTTCAATAATATGAAACATTGTCTTTTTTAAGGGTGCTTAGATAGCATCATAGTTTTAAAGGCAATATATGAAATAAGACCAAATACAAGATTTATAAAACAGAAAAGTAGCTCTGGAAAATGTAGAAGATATAATTTCTTTTCCAGTGATGAGCTCACAAATACTACTAGCTATTATCACAAATAGTTCCCAAATACTGTATAGAAGTAGAGGCAACTTCTATGGAATAGCTTCATGTGATCTTTATTCCATAGGAAACTATAAGGGGGAACCTCATTTCTAGTAGAGTAAAAAGAAAACATCTATAAATTAATCTTTCTCAATGAGATTTAAAGACTGACCAGCTGGCCCCTTTATTGATAGAAATGGAGTTTTATTATATGATCCGTTTGTAGTAAAGTATTTTTTATGTCAAAACTTTGAGATCATAAAACTTCTCATCCCCCTGAAAGATAAAACTGCATACACTCTTGCTAGGACCTCTGATTCCTCAGAAGATTAGAAGCCCCTGCCACCAGGCTACTTCTGTAAGCATAGCAGTCCCTCATCAAAATTTGCCTCTTAAGCTTCGAATAACATCTGCCTTTGACATTACCCTGATACCAGGTGACGGTCACATCATTACTCAGGAAAGAAAGGCTGGTCACCCTTCCGGGTTTGCTTCTGTGTTTGCCTCCCAAACTTGGAGGCAGGCTCTATGTCAAGCCATCCCTCTACTCAGGTAAAAAACAACACAACAAAATCATTCCTTCTCAGCTGGACATGATGGCACATGCCTGTAATCCCAGTGGCTCCAAGGGTAAAGCAGGAGAATCACAAGTTCACAGCCAGCCTCAGCAATTTACAGAGATCCTGTCTCAAAATAAAAAGGGCTGGGGGATGTGGCTCAGTGGTTAAGCACCCCTGGGGTTCAATTCACAGTACCAAAAAGAAGAAAGAAAAATTGTACCTCTCAATGCAAAGAAAGTTGTAGACTTGTGAAATAGTTTCCATGATTGATATTACACACTCAAATCATTCAATAACAACTTATTTGTATTCATTACTCCACACCAAACAGAATATAATACCATATATAAGAGGGTGGAAGAGAAAATGGGATGGATGGATGGATGAAAAGATACTTACAGATATAGACATATCGCATGATGTGGTATTTGGAACCCAGTAGACTTCTTCTGTATTCTTGAAACTGACAAGGTTCAGAGGTGATTAGGATAAAAAATAAATAAATAAATAAACAAACAAACAAACAAATCAAATACCCCAACATTTTGATTTCAGGGATTTTCCAGCTGTAACGTTAACCAATCTCCCCTCCTTGCAGAACCTATAAAGAAGTGTCTTTTCATTCTCATGGATGTTATCATGCCTCTACCCACTCTCTCACATGCCCTCTCCCTCTCTATTGATATTAGAGTGGGAATCAAGAGAAAAAGAGAAGTCACATTTTGAAGGAATGCAACCATCAAAAATGACTGTTCCCTGCTCTTTCCAAAACCCAAAGACAAGATCCCCAAGACAAACACTCATAAAATGTGGGTCATCTGTAGGAAATAGACACTAATACCTGTTTTTTTCATTGTGTATCATTGTACTGACTCTGCTTCCCCATGCTACCAGGGAACAGAGGAAAGCAAAACTGAGAGGAGAGGGCATGGTGACAAGACCAAGGAGAATGGGGGCAAAGAGCACTTCCATAATTTCCAGGTCTCCACATTCTAAAGAGGTAGAGAAGATGAACCCTGGCCAGGATTTATAGGCCAGAGAGGGTGAAAATTAAAACCGCAGACTTGTCAGGGCCACTGCAGTGCAAGTCGTGATGCTACAAGTTAGGGCTGCTGCCAGCAGGGAGCCACTTGGCAGGTGTAATTGAAATTCATGAAAAGCTGCAGGTGCTTAGGGACAGCTACCAGCAGTCCAGTCATCTGTACCCACCCAAAGGTCATTGAGACCTTTTAGAGTCACCACCTATCTATGGTGAACCCATTAAAAATCTTTGAAATCATCCAAGAAAAAGATCACCACCTTGCCACAGGTAGTTAAATAAGGAGAAGATATGTCTTCCCTTTCCTTCCTATATAATGCCACAGAGACCAGCTTAAGGAAGGAATACATGGGAAACAGGCACCCCTTCCTCCTCTCCTGACCAACCTCTGAGCTTCATGTGCACACGCACCTGAATATCCTGCAAACATGTCTGTGGGGACTAAGGAGGAGAGGTGGGGTTCTGTGTCAGATGCAAAAGTATTAAAACTAACAAAAACCAAATAAACTAGTATAATAATAGATGTAACTAAAAAGTTATAGAAGCAAAATGAAAGTCTTCAAGGGACCCTGCTATAGCAGGTGGCTCCACCACACCCACTTGTTAAGAATAGGAAAACTAAACTCAGCTAATAGCAGAATAGATTAAGCTCCATAGGCAAACCATTTACTTATATTAACAACAGCATTGCAGTGTGGGATGTGTGGTGACAGAGATACACAAGTATTATAACCAGGAGTGAAGGAATGAACCCCATCTAAGGGCTCAGAGGCCATCTCAGAACATCAGTTGACTTATAAATGGGAAGAGCATAAAGGGCATTCCAGTTGAGGGGAGTAGGCTGTGCAAAGACCCAGAGCTATAAATAACCTTGTGTATTTTGGAAACTAAGCAAAGTAAAATAAAAGAAAGAGTGACAAAGAAGGAGGCTACAGTGTAAGCTCTACATTAGGCAGCATCGCTTGGTGTCCAAGAAAGACCAACACTAATCTGATGGGTAAAGATTGATGTGACTTAACCTTTGGGAGACTTGGTCATGTTCACCCTTTAGAGATATTATCCTTGGCTTTGTCTCCACTGCCCAAGTCCAGTCCTTGAGGATACAAGCACCCTCCTTGAGAGCACAATGAAATATGTCTCATTTTGTTCAGCACAGTTATTAATAGTATTCCTTTCCTGCCCCAAAAGTGTGTCAATCTGGACAATAAATTATAGTCTCTGACTTATGAGTGTCCTTGTCTCTAGTCTTGAATGTTTTAAATCCATTCTCTAATCCCCTCTTTGCTATCACTGGGGACTTTGGAAAGAGACTTGGGGAGAAAGTTGGCAGGATATGTGTGTGTTAATGTGGGGTGAAGGAGATGAAGGAGTTGAAGATAATGCCCAGAATTCTGACTTGGGAACTGATGATTAATTAGTAGAAAGAGATTTGCCAGCTGAAGGTCACTTGAGGGTTTGTGATGATAGTTACCCCAGGAGCAACTTTGGATTTCCTTCCAGGGATCAAATATAGCACTTTGACCTACAAGAAAAAGGATAGGAAAAAATTGAAAATTTAAATGCATTTATTAAAGAGTAAGTAAATAAAAGGGGGAAATAATAGTGATAACCAAGAATCAAAAAGATAGCTGTTGAATCAAAATCCTGCTTCCAGCTTTTGGGGAGAGGGTATGAGAGCCGTCCTACTTAGCAGTCAAAGGGCATGACATGGAGAGCCCTTGCATGCTCCACTCAAGGCAAAATCATCTGCCTTCACAGGGAAGGATCTACCAACTCCATTTATGAACTGGTAACATATGTTACTTGTCAGTAAGTCAATGGGGACTTAAGCATTGGAGTTGCAACTATGGGAAATAAGATGACAGGATAGAGTGAGGGGAACACAAGAATCCAGAAGGCTTGGGCTCCATTTGCTCCCACTAGCAGCCTGAATGACCTTGTGCAAATGTTCTTTTATTCCAGGCCTCAGTTTTATCATCTGTAAATTTTATATATTATTAACTGTTTCTGGATTTGGGTGAGGTCAATATAATCAGTTTATATCTGAGAAGTCCAGTGCAAACTGTTAAATGCCATGTATTCATTTGTTTGTTTTATTTTTTATTTTTATTTTTGCAGTGCTGGGGATAGAACCCAGGCCTTATGCATTCAAGACAAGCACTTTGCCACTGAGCTATGCCCCCAGTTCCTAAAGTGCCATTTAAATGTTACATTTTGATATTTTATCTATCCTTAATTTTTTTAATTAAAAAATTTTTTTTTGGTACCAGGAATTGAACCTGGGGCATTTAACCACTTAAACACTGATCCATTTCCCTAGCCCTTTTTTATATTTCTTTTGGAAACAGAGTCTTACTGAGTTGCTTAAGGCCTCAGTAAGTTGCTGAGGCTGGCTTTGAACTTGTGATCCTCCTGCCTCAGCCTCCCAAGCCACAGGAATTACAAGTATGTGCCACCCCATCTGGCATAATTTTATAAAATTACATAGATGATGTAAGTTTTGCTTTAGCTCTATTTTGATAACATAGGGTTCTTCTTTTTTGAGTGCTACCACATTCTAGACTCAGGAAAGATGCATTCAATGACAGCAAACGTGTTAGCGGTTCACTGTAAAATCTGGACCTTTGTGAAATTAAAGAAAACTCCCTCAAGTACCGTTGACTCCACCTGTTTTTCATAGCACTCTGGCCTATGTCTTATACTTCAAAGGTCCATCGTATGAATCCCACAGTGCACTCTAAGTGGGCTGGAGTTTAGATCAGTAGATGAGTAACCACTTCAGTAGGGCAGGTGGCTTAGGCCTCCTTAAACAGCTTTGTCCCTGTGCACTTCACCTGAGTTTCCTTGCAAGTTGGATAGTAACGGATGGAAATGAATGAATTGTTCTTGTCACCATTTCTGCTCAATGGTCATTTCCAGGTTCAAATCCTGTTTGTTGTTCAAGTGAGTTTTGGGAAGTTTTATTGGAAGCACCAAATTGATGGCATCTACCTATCCTTTCTGAGATATTTGGCATTAATTACCTCTATAACAGGCATGGGAACTGAAGAGGAAAGGTGCATCCTATGTAACAAAACAAAAAAGAACTCATTCTGCTAGTGCCAGGGAGTAAATTGCTGCCATTTGAGAACTACATTAATTCTTTCCGGCTACTGGTGCCATGCAGTGTAATAAAAGGGGCGATTTATCAAATGATATCTTAATGGTCTAGAAGGGTTAATACACCTTTAGTGGAAGATTATACTCTTTTCCCCAGTAAAATCATGATGATTTCTTCACTGCCATTTAGGTTAGAATATAATGCCATTGCCCCTAAAAGTAAGAGAAAGAGATCAGTGAAAAACAAGGAAAGAGAAAAATAAATACAATTCTTATATTGTCATTTTACTATCTGCTTCCTGGAGGAAGAAGAATTTCCCCAAAATCATACTCTTTGCTTTCCCTTCTACTACATACCCCTTGGTCCATAAACACACCTAAGTAAAAACTGCCATTATTTTAATCAAAGTACATTTGGAACCCAAGTGAGCTCACAATGGGAAGTGATTAGAGTGGTCTGGAGGAGTCTTTAATTAAAGATGCCATTGACAAGATCACAATGGCTATGAATGTTGTTAATAGATCAGAATGGAAGGTCCACCCTAATTCAATAAGGGAAAGTCATTGGTCCATGGGTTTGATTACACATTGTAAATGGACACCACATACTGTAATTATTTTTATTTGTATGCACCATCTCTTTTATTGCCCATGCTGGAACTAGAAATAACCTGTCCTATTAAGATATTTAATATATATCATCCTTTCCACTTCACTTAGTTATAGCCTAATAAAAATGCCAGGAGAAGATACCAGCCCACACTGAGGCTGCCACAATACTTTCTATAGCAATCCACACAGCCCTTTGAAAAATTGCACCACGAACTTCCTATTTCCTTGGGTTATAATCTTTAAATTAAACTATAACAACTTTCCAGGACTCCATAAAGTTACATGCAGATCTGGAGCCCTGCTCTGGAAATCAGAGAAGGGGCTCAAGATGCTGAAACCTTGAAGATAAGCCAACACTACACAGATACCTTGACCAGGTTATGCAGTGTTCAGGAGACAACAGTGTGCTAGGGCTGTGGGGTGCAGCAGCATAGGGTCTCAAGACATGAAAAACTTGGTGATAGGCAAAAGAATGACTCCCCAATTATGTTCACTTCCAGCTTCCTGGAACCTGTTGATATTTTATTATCCTACCTGTTTAAAAAAAAAAAAAAGAACTTGATAAGGTTAAAGACCTTGAGAAGCAGTGATTATCATGGATCACCAAGGGGGGCCCAATACAAGGGTCCTTCTAAGAGAAAGGCAGGAATATCAGAGTCAGAGATCTGAAAGATATTCTACTGCTGGCTTGAAGAGGGAAGAAAGGACCTTGAGCCAAGAACTTCCAGTAGGGCTGCAGACCTGCCAATACCTATATTCTAGCTCAGGGAGACCTCTGAGCTATAGAACCGCAAGATAAATTTGTCCTAAGCCAATAAATCTCTGATGCAGCAATAATATAAGATGGATGCCAGTCTCTATTTTGACTATGTTATGTACCTCAAGGCCCCCAAGGTATGGTCTAGTCTGTGACTATAGACACAACAACTCTCATGAAAACATATTGCCTTAACATTCTAGATTTGGGCCTGTGGTATAACTCAGAGTTAGAGGACTTGCCTGGCTTATGTGAGACCTGGGGCTCATCCCTGGCACCATCAAAAAAAAAAAAAAAGGAAAAAAATCCAGAGTTGAGAATATGTCCCAGGGAACATATTCCTTTTCCTCCCATTTCTTACCAGCACCCCTTCCCAGTTATACCTCAGAGTTGAGGTGTGACCTTGGCTAGGGCACTCCACCCCATGCAGTGCTCCTAAACAATGAAGGTGTTGATCCTGATTACTCCTAGCTCCTTCCCCAGCCTAAAAAAAAAATGATTCTATGAAATAGGATTCAGATTTCCTCCAGAGTAGGTTGTTTTCCCCATTCAGAATGCAAATGAATAAACAACATAGCAAATATTAAAACATGTCATGGTGGCATGACACATAAATCCAGACTTCTCCTTTCCCCCCTCTCTCATGGGGAGCCATCATTTCACTTCTAAAACAAGCTCAACACAAGCCCAACACTGCATGACAGATGAGGCTCAAATTGTATCTAGGAGCTGGTGATTTGCACATGATTTGTGATTCCCTTAGTATATTAATTGGTAAACACCCTATGAATGTGTGTGTAAACGAAAGCCATTTAACATATGCAAACAGTTTAATCTCTCAGTGTGTTGTTGCTCAGATTTCACAAATTCAGACACTCATTCCAATGTGTATGTCATTTCCCTCCCACTTTACCCCGCCTGGTGCCATCCCCTTTCTGTGATCCTATTTCAGATAATACCACGTGGGTGATCCACATCTTTAAACCCTTTAATAGTAGAGGCATATGCTTCTGTCCTCAGAGAATTGCACATGTTGCTGGTTGTAATCCCTGTTCTAACTGCTCCTTTCCCTGCCCCAACTAATGGAACATAATGGCTTGATGAGCTGTATCATCATTTCTAGTTACTGCTAATCAACCCCCAACCTGACATGCTTGCTTATGAATACGTACAGAACTTAGAAAAAAAGGGGTACAGGGAATTGTCCCTGGGCAGTTGAATTTTCTGCCATAGTAACATCAGGCCAGGCTTCAATAAAGAGCATTTCAATTTGACCCACATCCAGATTCCATTTTGAAAGCCTATCTGTATTTGTCAGAACACCCTTACAGCATGACTATTGCTCTGAACATTTCCTTAAGAGCTACACAATGCTTAAATGTTAATGACAGGGCCACCTTGCACACAGGGAATGCAAGTAAAGAAGTATGGGTTCCTCGTCCCCGTTCTAGAACTACTGAATCCAGATCATCTTGGGTGCAGTCCAGGAATAGAATATTAGGTAAACCCCCAAGGAATTCTGAATCATATTCCAATTTTAGAACCACTTAAAGATGAAAAGCAAAGTCTATTATGATACAGGGAAGATTTTATTCCACTTTACTCTTTCTCCTCTATTCTGCTCCTCACTCCCTATTCTCCCTTTCCAGATGTCTGTTTTCTTGAACCATGCATAGAAGTTACAAGAATTAAAGTCCTCAGGACATGTAGTCATGGTGTTGAGCTGGACTGATGAGAAAAAGATGAATTTAAAGGGCTCAGCTATTCCTGAGGTCCTATGATGTCATTTTTCTGGGGCTGATCAAAAATCTGTTCGTTGGAACAGATGGGTGGGCGAGGTCTCTGATTCCAAGAAAACAAAAGAAACCCTAAAACCTTAATTTTTATCTTAGCACCCTATGTCAAAATCTGAGATTTTAATGTAGAGAAAAAGAAAAGATTGTTAAAAAAAAAAAAAAAAAACTGTGTCTTCTAAGTAGAAAACTGTAGGAGGCTGGAGCTACCTTGCTTTTTGAACTCTAATTCTAAGACTACAGGTTCCATCTATTTGCCTTTTATGTCTGTTCCATTAAAATATGATTTAATTATGTATCGACCCATGGCTTGATATAGTAAAACTATCATTACTCTCCTGCCTGGATTCCTGAATGATACTCTGGGTAAAGGTGATCAAACCTACATTAATCTATAATACAGACCATAGGAGGAAGGCTGGGAATGGTAATTGCCAAATGTAGCCTGGCAGACAACAACAATGAAATCCTCATCTCAAAACTCGGAAGTGGGAACTGTTTTTTGTTTTGTTTTGATTTTTGTTCTTTTGTTGCTATCGGGTTTTTTTTTTTTTCCTTGAAGAAAATTACATTTTACAAATTTAACATCAGGTCAAGAAACATTAAGTATAAAAGCAAAATATAGGGAGATACACCTCAGACCTGCCACTGCCAGCAGTTGAAGCACCGGACCTTCTTCAGCATCAGCACCCCCTTTGATTAGCATTGGTACACAGAGGGAGGCCGGAGAGTCAGTTACTACATGGTGTGGTTTGGACTATCACTAGGACCAGCTGCATCACCCTCCATCTCCCTCCAGTATACATTTTGTACAGTAGTCGGTGGCCTTGCCAATTTCATTTTAAGAATTCTAGTAGAATTCTCTTCCATCTTCATTCATTCATTCATTCAAAAAATTATTTTATTGTGATACAATTTCAAACTTAATGCATTGTTGCAAGACCTGCATAAAGAATTCCTTCCTCCTACACTGAGATTCATGAAAATTAAGATTTTATTATATTTGCTATATTTTTCTTCTCTCTCTACATAGGAAATACACACACACACACACACACACACACACAGTTTGTTTTTTAACCATTATGAACAAAATACTCTTTTAATCTCAGATACTTTAGTATATAATCTCCAAAACAGGAGATTATATAACCACAGCATCATTATCAAAATCAGACTATTAACGATAAAACAGTATTGATAAAGTATCTACACACCTGTTATCCAAGTCATATATTTTATAGAAAATGAAAATCCAAGTCCATTAATTACATTCTATTGTCATATGTCTTTAGTCCCCTGTACTCTGGAATAGTTCCTGAGTATGTCTTTGTACTTTATGACATTGACAGTTTTTAAGCATGCACATCAGTTATGTTATAGAACTTGCTCCCTCTGAGCTTGTCTGTTGTTTCCTTAAAATGAGATGCAGGTTGTGCTCTTTGGGCAGGAATCACAGGAAGGATGCTGCAACCTATGGGGAGCTGAATTCTGCTCATTTATCCTGTTCTTAGCAACATAACTTGTGAAAATTTGTGTTAGGTGGTATCTGCAAAAACTCTCCATTGTGAAATAATATTTTACTTTTATAATTAGCAAGCACTCTTGTTGAGATACTTTGACACCAAGTACATACTTCTTTACTACTCTTCAATTGCACCCAATAGATTCATGTACATTTTTGATTCTTGATTGAATTGAGTATTAATGTGGTTGATGCTAAATAATAGTTCTCTACATTCATTAGTTGGTTTTCTGTTAAATGGAAGAGTTTTCTCATTCATTCATTTTTTTTCATCAGTGCATTTTGTGAATTCTTATATTACTCAATGGGTTATAATCCTTTTTATTATTTACTTTGATACTCAAGATGTTTCAAATTTGATCACTGGGAACTACTTCAAATTGGTTCCTATGTTCTTTCAACAAACATTTTGAGTGTTTACAACCAGTGTCTATCAAGCACTAAGGATATAATTAAGGATACATTTAAAAAAATTAGCCAGGCATGGTAGTGCACACCTGTAATCCCAGCTACCTCAGAAGTTAAGACAGGAGGATCATAAATTCCAGTCCAGGCTGGACAACATAGGAAGTCCCTGTTTCAAAATAAATATGAAAAAAATTTTAAAAGGAGGGGTTGCTGGGGTTGTAGTTCAGTGGTAAAGCATGCCTGGGTTCAATCCTCCCACTCCTCTAAAAATTAAATTGAATGGGCGGGGGTTGTGGCTCAGTGGCAGAACGTTTGTCTAGCACATATGAGACCCTGGGTTTGATCCTCAGCACTACATAAAAATAAATAAATAAAATAAAGGTATTGTGTCCATCTACAACTAAAAAATAAATATTAAAAAAATTAAATTGAATTAAGGTAAAATTCCCAGCCTTATGGAGTCTACATTCTAGCTTGTGGAAGTCAAAAAAATAATAAGTAAATTGTATAGTATTTAAGAAGACATTAAATGTTGAGGAGAAACAAAAATGAAAAAGCCAGTTTGGTGTAAGGAATGCTGAAATTACTAGAGTTTAGCTAGGAAAACTCATTAGCAAGTGTCATTTGCACAAAGACCTGAAAGACACAAGGACCCTCATCATGTGGATGTCAAAGTGTTAGGCAGCACCCGAATTCTAAAGCAGGGGCAACAGTGGCAATTCCTTGAGGCAAGAACACACCAGCATTTTTAGCAAGATGGCTGAGGTTGCTGAGTTGAGGACAGACTGTGGGAGGCAAGGAAAATATCGGCAAAGCAGAGTCATTGCCATTTACCTTAATGTCCCATAATGCACATTACAAAGGTCTTGAGTTTTTGTGCAAGTATATATTGATACAATGACTATTTATTGAATTACTTAGCCACCTCAGGAAACAGAGTTCCTGTAGAAATGACCTGGCTCTGAAATGATTCATCTTTTTCTAGACACACATGGGATTCAAACTGCAGGTATACACATATGTTCCTGTTGTATTAATTGATAGACAGATAACAAAGGAAAAGTTAACACACTCACATGCAGCAAGGCTTTTCAACCTATGGCCAGTCTAGGGTGTGTGATCTGTAGAGAGAGTTCATGTTATGGCCTTATAAGCACTGCCATTTCTAGTTCACAGTTACTGTCAGTTCACAACTATTTTAAGAAAACATGTCACCTTTTATTTTTTCCCATCAGGAACTAGGATACTGCTTTGTTCCCTAGTATATAACATGAGAAAACTTGGCCAGGTGTGGTGGTGCACACATGTAATCCCAGCAATTTGGAGATCTGAGGCAGGAGGATCACAAGTTTGAGGCCAGCCTCAGCAATTTAGTGAGGTCCTAAGCAATTTACCAAAATTTTTCCAAAGGGCTGGGAATGTTGCTCAGTGGTTAAGCACCCCTGAGTTAATCCCTGGTATCAAAAGAGAAAGAAAATTTAAAATGCCATGTATGCTTTCCTTGCAAAGCTTCATTTTTGTCCACACCCAGTTAAAGACTTCTCACCTCCAGCCCTCTGTCCTCAAATGACCTCAATCTGTGACCACACTTTGTCTAATCCCCTCACCACTTCTTTCCTTGGGTTAGCACAGGGGCCAACAATATGACCAGACATCTCCTAATAGTAACAGAGAAGAAAAGTACAATCTGGTCACAGAGGGGAGCCTGTGAGTCAGAAATTTAGGACTCTATTCCTACCAACCCTTTGATTGATTTCTCTGTGACGTTATGCTGCTAACACCTGCCTCCACAGGTGTGTGAAGGGCTTTAATTAATATTTGTAAATCTCCCTGATTGCCACAGATAGAAGGTGGCAGAAAAGGGCAAATTATTATTAATCATGGGAAAAAAATGGAGAGATTAAGTTTTGTTCCTTCACCAGAGATAGGCCTGCAGCACAGACACTATTTTCAGGACAGAAGGATTAAATATAAATCCTGATTTACTTACTTTGCACTTATGGAAATGTCCAGTGCCTACTCCACACTCTTCCCAATACTCAACACCCAGTGCCTCCGACTCCTAATACTGCCTCTTACTGAAAGGAGTCTTGCTATTCAGTAAGTGTGAGGGTTCATCTAATTAGCTGATTTCAGTTCATTTGGCATTAAATAATTCCCCAAATTCCCATATGTTTGAACAATATGCTCAACAAGGGGGATGATTCTCTAAAAGCAATTAAATAGTTCTTTTAGGAGAGCTTGTCATCGGTCACTCATAAGCATCCCTGCTATTCCTGTCCATTCTGAATGCAAGCAGCAATTACATGGAACGCGCTTAACCCTCTCTAATGGCCACTGGCAAGCGTCCATATGCAGGCTGCCACTTCGTGCTAGTTACAGAGCACTCTGAATTTTACAATTTTTTCAAACCTTGAGTATATTGTTTTAGGCTTTACAGAGAGGATTGGCTATTGCTAATACCTCTGCTTTCCAGTCCTTTCCCTGCTTAAAGGCAAATGCAAACATGATTTTGGCTTACTTACAGAGGAAAAAATGTCATCTTTGAACTTTATGGAAGGTTAAACTTTTTGATGGCATCTCCAATGGTTCTTGGGACTGGAGGGAGACCATGTAATAATACTCAGTTCTGTCTTGGATACAGCAAATATAAGATGTTCTTGCTCAGTTATATTCCCTGACTTTGTTGCAGCATCGAATTATAACTTGAGAGAGAACAAGAGATGTCAACAAAAGCAATTCAGAAATTAATAACATGTTAGATGCACTCATAGAAAGCTGTTTGTTTATACAATATCTCAGAACAGGTGTTATCTTTTAGAACTAAATTTCATCATTATATTGCCCAAGAGATTGCTCTTTTAATCAGAGATGACATATTTAAATGCCCTTTCTGGTGGTGAGGGTGAAAGCTTTGATAATAATATCAATCCTAGATCTCCAATAGTATTGCTCATGGTGAACCCTAAATTGCTTTATTGACTATATTCAATATAATTATATTTCTTGCAAGAGAAAATCCTGCAAACAAAAAAGAAAAAGATCAAAAGGCTTGTCTGAGAATGCACGTGCAGTTGGGGGAAAATGAAACAGACTTCTGAGTTTTCACTCTTGCTGTCCCATAACTACCTCTATTTAGTGTTTGTAGGCAGCAATTGAAAATAAAAAGTCAAGTCCTAGGGGTAACTCAGTGGTAGAGCAGTTTCCTGGCCTGCATGAGACCCTCGGTTCCATCCCCAGCTCTGCAAAAAATGGAAGAAAAAAAAATCCTAGAAAATTAAAAGGGAGGCATTCAATGAGGTACTGTTATTCCTTTAGTTAAATTTCACTTTCTTTTATCTGTTTCAGAACTGCATTTCATTGTAAATAATTCACAATATTGGAAAATCAGAACACCAAGTTTGGGTGGAATGATTTAAAATTTTAATCTGAAGTAGGAAAGAGTTGAAAATATATATTTGTATATTTGATTATGCACATTCATTACTGTCTACTGTGCTATCACTGTATAACCTATGTATGTGTACATTGGCATAAAATAAATGTTCTCAAAACCATAATAAACATACTCAATCTGTGTATATTTAGTTCTGTTTGGTTACATAATAATTTGTTTTCTCATTTACTTGCATTAAAAAGCATTGCTGAATGTGTTGTTGAGTAAAGGGAATCTGATGGTAATAAAATTACCAATCATTCATGTCTATAAAGTTTGTCATTGATAATGTTATCAACAAGAATAAAGATTCAGTAGCTGATGTTTGACTCACCAAGTCATTGAGTTTACGAGTCCCACCCTATATACCCAAAGAAGCATTGGTCATTTTGTCAATTGGTTGATTAAAACCTTATTTGAAACCTAGGCGAAACTCAGCCTGTGTGCCCCAATAGTAAACTAGCTCCTATTATCCAGGTGAGCCCCTAGTAAATGAGGTACTATCCAGAAGGGAGTCTTGAAGAGGAATTTACTCTGCCTGTAAAGTACCCCAGTTTGGAATTGTAAATTCTCATTGGAAATTCCTGCTCCTGGCCAGGAAGGTGGCTACTCAACTACTCGGAAGGCTGAGGCAGGAGTTTTGCAAGTTCTTGGCCAATCTAGGTCATTGAGCAAGATACCATCTCAAAAAACGAAAAAATAATAAAGGAAGAAAAAATAAAGGAAGAAAAATCTCATCCTTAACATGCTTCTCTCTTTTATCCTTTATCTCTTTTATCCTGAAGCCTGCAGTCAGATGGGTCTGAGGTGCTCCTGAGTCCTGAAGTCACCTGTGGTCCTCCAGACATGATAGTCACCACCCCCTTTGCGCTGACCATTCCACACTGTGCAGATGTCAGTTCGGAGCACTGGAACATCCATTTGAAGAAGAGAACACAGCAGGGCAAATGGGAGGTGAGACCCTGTCCTTCCTTTTGTAAAAATGGGACTGAGGCTCTATGAATGGGATAGATTACACCTTAACATCTCTTACCACAATGAGTCAGTTGTAAAATTTTCAAGCAGTTTCTTGTTGCAGAGGCATTGTGGCATGGGTTTTAGAGAATCCTTAGGTGTTGACTAGTTGTTCTTTTTCCCCCACCCCTACAAGAATGGTAAAAAGATAATCCAGAACATTTTGTTTGATTTTAGAATGCAGTTGTAATTGCCTCCTTATGCACCTACTCATTGACCTCCATTCATTCTTCCCAGGTCATGGCCCTGTCTAAATTGACATTACTCTGTGCAGTTAAAGAGGAAGCTGGGCAGTCTGTGCTCAGAAAATAAACTATTGTATCTGGGTTTTGTTTTCTTTCTTTTTTTTTTTTCTTTCTTTTTCATCCTGGGGATTTTAAAGTAATCAGGTTTAAGTATCCAGGAACAAAGTAGGTACTTAATATGTGTTTGGTGAATTAATGAATGCATTGAGGATTATTATTAGTGTCTCTTTCCCTGTGTATGTCAGTACATGTAAAGGGATAAAGTACAAATAGAGAACAAAGAGAGAGACAAGAAAAGAGAATGAGGATACAAAATAGGAGACTAACAACTAGGGAGACAGTCACTGCAAAGAAAGATTACTGTTGAATTACTATTTTAAGTGAAAGCTCTGATTTATCTGTCTGATAGGGACTCCTTTATGTCCATCTGAAGTCAGTTTGCATGAAAGCAGGTGAATTATCTTGTTGGAGCACAATGACCTGTACCAGCTAGCCCTGGATCTTGCCTCCTGGGAGCTGCTGCAGGCAAAGGAAGTAAAAGGAAAATGATGTTTCTTTAGGAGAAGAAAATTCCCAGTTGTTGCAATGGATTACATTTACCCTGCCCAACTATGTCTTGAAACTAGTCTATTTTCTTTGTTCCAGAATGCATTCTGCTGTTTATTCAGCCCAAGAACTACGACAGGCAAATTTCCTGGGGCCTACAGTTCATAGAGGGGACATATTTGGATCTCTTTCTTCCCTTTATGTTTTGCTTTGCCTGGATTTTTACCATTTTAGTTTTTCCTCTCAGAACTTCCTCGCAATCTCTTATATCCAGATGGTGTTGTATTTATGCTCTACTACACTAGTCACACATACCCAAGTTCTTATCAGAGAGGATGAAGTATTCTAGTACATCTTATCCAAATCATTTATTTAATGGTCCCTCGTGAATGATTTCAGAGGAATGAAAGAGGATAAAATGTTTGAGAGAAAATAAACATTGCCTTAAGGATATTTAAAGAGGTTTTCAGAAATAGATCTTTAAAAAAAATTAAAAAGTTTGCTTATTGAGGTTAATGTTCACCATTCTTCTAAACCCAACATTGAACAATTAACCAGAAATGGGACTTTCAGAGTGATTTTTGTTATAATAACCTATTAAAGTAGAATTATGACATGCTAAACATAACCATTTCTTGAGTTCTTGATGTAAACAGTTATTTTAATAGAAGAGAAATGCTTAACATCAAGATAATTAAGACAATAAAAATATTCTGAAAAAATATTTCTTTGTAATTTATTTATGAACTTGTAACATTTTAAATCCTATCTTATTTCCAAACTGAGAGAATGTATCACATCTTTCCCCAACAGGAAGTGATGTCAGTGGAGGATGAATCCACATCCTGTTACTGCCTTTTAGACCCCTTTGCATGCCATGTGCTCCTTGATAGCTTTGGGACATATGCCCTCACTGGAGAGCCAATCACAGACTGTGCCGTGAAACAGCTCAAGGTGGCCGTCTTTGGCTGCATGTCCTGTAACTCCCTGGATTACAACTTAAGAGTTTATTGTGTGGACAATACCCCTTGTGCATTTCAGGTCAGTATTTTTTTCTCTAATTGATCTGTCGATGTCATAAACATATGAGCTTTCCTGAAGATCAGTATCAACAAAGGATTCTGTTGTTGAGGGTTTGGAAATGAACCTTCATCTCTGATTTGACTGGCACACCCATCTGGATGCAAAGGCCTTGTTACTATGTGTCTTAGAATGTAAGACAGGATGATTTAGTTGGCACTCCAGGAAAGAAAAGGATTGAATTAACACAGGTAGAGAACATCATGTGCTAAATTACAAAATGAATTAGAAGTATAGTTATAATTCAGAAACAGAGATGCAAATGTGATAGAAGTGTTGGAGAAACACTTTTGAGAACCTTTTGCAAACCTTTATGAATGAATGAAATTTAGGAGCAAAAGACAAAGGGACACCATATCAGAAAGAGCAGTGGCATGAGACATGGAACAGAAAGAGTTTTATTTGTTAGCAAAGGGCAGTGAGAAAATGGCTTGAATCAACTAAAGGTTGTGGTTAGGGGACAACAATGATAAATCATACCTATCACCAGGCAGTCATATTATATCCTGGACACATAGTCTATTAATTATCAGGGCTACTAGGGCAGAGATAGTTCAAGGTTCCTTTCCATTTTGGGTACTTTTAATCATGTAAAATGCATCTTAAATTAGTCATTTATGAAGAGTACAAGTTTCTTATTAGCAACAAGGATAATGCAGAATTGCCTGTGTAAGTTTTGCTGATATATAAATAGCATAGCTCTCCTGACACACTTCATTCCAGATCCCTGCTATTCCAGTGCTGCATCATTAAGTCCGTTATGCAGAGCATTTCCTCAGTAACTAGATTTTAAGACACTGAGGTGGAAAACTCATGTTTACCAATAGAAAAGATACAGCGACTTGAATCCTGAACACACTCCACTAAAGGTGACAGTGCCAGCATGCATTTCCAAACCTTCCCTGACCATCTTGTAGGCAGCACAGGTCATTAAAAAGGGAAGACTTCATCTCTGGCTGCTCACAAAAGAACTAGTCTTATTTCAAAGGTGTGGCATCTCAGCGTAAGTATTATACCACATCTTGTCATTGTGTCCCTTCATATGTACTCTTTGCTCTCTGCAGTTGGCAAAGAGAGTTTTTTTTTTTTTAATACCCAAGAGGAAATACATAACAGATCTTCAAAAGTAATGAATAAACATCTAAGGAAGTTTCATCTCGGGTCGCTACTTCCACGAAATAGTTGGGTACAGTGCACTAATGACTCTAGTTGGCTATTGAGTAACTCAGCCAGATTTTAAAGGCTGAATAAACTGGAGAAGCTATGGAGGACCTGGAAGATTTCCATTCTCCTGACTTATGTAGATAACCCACTGCTGACTGCTGTGACCATGACGAGCTGTTCACACAACTGCCTTGAAATCCTCCTGTCACCTGCTTGGCCTGTCTGTTGAGCAAAGATCTCACTGATGAGGTGTATATCAGCAAGATAGACATTTGCTTAAAGAGGTTATCCTCAGTGATTTTCAGATGATCTGTTTTCATTCCTGTTGACACTAGCAGAGTCTCCAACAGCCCAACTATTCACAGACCCAATAAGTACTGCAAAGGAAGTCATGGAAAAAAAAAAAAATGTCCAGAACAAACCTTTCCAAGCCACCGTTGCCATTCCTGTTGGTAATTTACTCTTTTTAGTCAGCGCTAAGGAAAATGTCGTTCTCCCTCTGGTTGAATCCAAATATCTTCATTCCATTATTTAGACCTATAGCTTAAATCAGTGAAACTTTAAATCTACTCTGGAGAAATAGCTTTTGGTAGAAATACCTTTGGACCCTATTTATTGTAATCTGTTCATCCCTAGTGATTCTTTCTCTCTCCTGTTAGGTCTGATAAAGTTGATTTTAAAGTTGCATTTGATTATAGGTGACAGCTGTCATGAGGTTCTGAGATACCACCAACCTTGGTTAAGTAATTTTTCTGACCCAAGTATAGATTAAAACATAACTTGGGGCTTTACTAAATGACAACTTCTTAGTCCAGGAAACAACCATTCATTTGGTCTCTGTTTTTTGTTTCTGAAAGTACCTTGTCTTCTGGATTTTTACCTAAGTGAATTAGTTCAGAGCCTGCAGCATAGATTCACTATGAACACTTTAATACCTGAAATCATCTGTGTCATATGTTTATGGTATATGTGGTGTTTCTTAGCGGGGGAAATTATATTGTTATTAACTTATTAAAACAGTTGCACTTCCAATAGGCCTCAGCAACAATTCACTTTTTAACCTGCAAAAGACTTTACAGTTAATATCTCCCCCAGCTTGAGTGGTAAGAATTGAAAATATGGCATACGATGTTGGCGCTTTTCCTGTAACCCCATAGAACCCTTATTTATCAAAATTAATATGTAGCTTTTCATGAAGAATATCTGTAGAAACTGCCTATCTTGGAATTTGCTTCAACTATCACTATAATGAAACTTTTACTGTAGTTAGGAAAAAACACAAGCATAATTGTGACATCTGTGGTATATGTGCCCTACTAGAGCTTTGCTCTTAACCAAGAAGGAAGGGCATGGGTACATCTTTCATTTCATTTATATCTCAGTGGGACATTATGTTTTATACAACACTTAAATTCCTAACCTTTCACCAGAAGACCTTGCAGAAGAAAAACCCCCAGACCCAACTCTGTCCTTTCAGAAGTGACTAGGGGCCAGACAATACAACAGCTCCAGGGAATATTTCATTAGAAAATTTGGGTGACTGAATAGAAACATTCTCTATTTTCAGTTCGTTGTCCTTTCCCTGTACCTCCTGCAGAGATACTCTGTTTGCTGCTCATTTGTTCTGGAATAGCCTATTTGAATTATAGTAGCAGGGTCTTTGAATTGAAAAAACAAAATACCTCCTCTACCTGGCTGAGACATAATTAATGCTGGTTCAAGTTTTGGGAAGTCTCTTCTGATACAAACATCTAAAATCATCTCTGTGGAAAATTAAATCAACTCAGATAATGCTACTAAAAAGTAAAAATGCCACCTGCTGAAGTCCCGAGGAGAAGGGTAAGAAGAGGAAGAGGAAGGCCAAGGATCTTTTGTCCTCCTGCTTGTGCTTCTGTGATAGTTAGAGCAGGCATGTTGTGTTTGTGGCTCTGACATTGCCTCCTTTGACAAATTCACCAGAGGTTGCGGATGGGGGATATATTTCTGAAGCAGTAGCATTCTAAGACCTGTTTTTTTGTTATTATGTTTTATTACACCCTGACACACACATACAACTCAAAACAAACCTTGACATAGGGAGAGCAAGATATTAAGCATTTGCCCTATCTAATCTTAGAAAGAGAAAAGGAAAAACAACCAGCATTTTTTTTCTCTCCATCGCTCCCAGCACTCCTATTCAGTACCTCTCGGTACTCATTACTTACTTGGCATTAATGTGGATTTAGAATCTAATTTCAAAGGATTTCCTCCAGATGTAGTTCTGTGTTTATCAATAATGCAACCTTGGGAAATATTGTTCACGTAAAGCATTTAAAGGAAAACACCATAGCAACACAATTTATGTGTGTATGTGTGTGCGTTTGTGTGTGTGTGTGTATGTTTAAGTTCAAACAGTTTTGTCTCATAAATATGTAAATTCAGCCGGCCTGTTTTAGTATCCCTGAAGCACACCTGAATATTGCTGCCTGTCTCATTAAATCAACACACAGAACTCAGTGAGGGACAAAGAACAGGTTTCTCCTGGCCACAGCTTCAAGAACTGGATGACTTGCAACCCCCAATACAAACTGAAGAAACAAAAGACCTAGAAGAATCACCGTCTAGAGTCTTTGGTGCCTTTTATACAAGACATTAGCCTGACTCTATTGTCTAGTCTCTTTAACTCCAATATCAATTTAACAATAGATCCAGAGATTTAATAGGAGGTCTCCTGGTACATAGAAGGCAGATAGGGAAAATCAAGTGACTGTCAGGCCTCAGTCTTGGGTGATAGATACATCCATGTGAGTGATTCAGAGCTAACTCGGTAGAGTTGTTTATATCACTGATTCCCAAGCCAGGCATTGGAATCATTGGGGAACCACTTAGATGCCCAGGCCCAGCCTCCCAGTAGGAGTATGCCATAAGCTAAAGACAGGTTAAGTGCAATCCATTTTTGTTTTGTTTTATTTTGTTTTGTTATTTATTGAAACTGGAGATTGAACCCAGAGGCTCTTTACCACTAAGTTACATAGCCCAGCCCTTTTTATTCTTTATTTTGAGATAGGATCTTGTTAAATTGCTGAGGGTCTCACTAAGTTGCTGGAATTTGCAATCTTCCTATCTCAGCTGAGTCACTGGGATTACAGGCATGTGCCACTGAGCCCAACACAATCTGTTCTCTTAAGTTTATGCTAAGAAGTTTATTGCTTTAACTCTGAAGCCAATTACAAATATATAAATAGTGAGTACTTCATTATTGTGCTTTTTTATTTTAACAATTATTTTGTTACAGAATTATTGTAATTGCTTAATATTTTATGCAAGATTACAAAATGCTGTTAATTATATATAGTTGGTTCAATATGTGCAAATTAAACTACTGTAAGCTAAAATAACAAAAAAATATGGTTATATTTAAATTGGGGACCATAAAGCAGAACTTTTTAGAATGTCCCCTTTTGCTCTGTGATATTAAGTAGATATTTATTTTTCAAATTCCTAATATTATTCATTCTGCATTTCAAGGACTATTTAGACAGTATACATAACTCTAGGGCAAATATAGACTGACTTATGTCATCTTACACCAATGAAAAATTATTTGTGGGATAGAGTTTGTAGTAATCTGACCTTTCCATCACTCTTTAAGATAATAGCAGGCATAGTAGAAGCAAAAGCAAGGAAATCTTGTAGAAAAGACTAGACTATGACCAAGTCACCCAGTTATAGTCCTTGCTCTGTTATTAACCATGTTACTTTAGGAAAGTAGCTTTCCTGGGGAGGCCTCCATGTTTTCATGTATAAATAAGTACTTAGCGATCTAAATCTTCCTTAAGTTCCTTTCTAATATGATGATTCTATGTAATTTCTAAATATTAAAATAGTCTAGCACTACACTAAGTAATACATGATCTTGAAGCACATCTCCTGATGATTTCATTTAGGTGAGTTAGAAGGAAAGAAAAGGGGTACTCCTCAGAGAGCCTGGTTCAAATGCACTTCAGAAGGGGCAACCCTGTTCTCATACTGTGGCTTTAATATGGTTTTAAAAAGCATGCTGCATATTTGTATCTGTTTCTAACCTTGCACCAGAATATCAAAAAAAAAGGTTAATATATTATTATGCTAATTATTTTGCTTGGCAAGGAATAAACCCAGGTAAGCAAAGGAAGCTTAAAGAAAAGTAATTTGCCCAAGACCATACAGAAATGTGATGTGGTGAGAATCATATGCATCCTCCTCTCACCTATAAGATTAATCTTTTGAGTATATGTAGCTACCAAGAGATTCTGATGCACCTTGAAATTCCAACAACATGACTCTAAAATAGAACACAAAGTCCTAAAGATGACAAGCAAAAATTCATGATTTGACCCCTGCCCTATATTTTCAACATCTCCAGGTACACACTTTGTCACCCCAACCTTCTCTCCCAGTTCAGTCTGCCTATGGAGTCTTTATATACACACACACTCTGCTCACTATCTACAGGACCTGCTCCCTCCATTCCAAGCAGCCAATTCCTATTCCTACTCTGATATCACTTGCTATGTTATTGTCACCACCTCTTCCCCCTTCTTGTCTTCTCCTCCCATATAGGTGAGGTACCCTCTGTCTGCCTTAACCTTCAGGGTGTACATGTGTCTTCCTGCTTAGATACTGTGTTATAATCATAGACCTACTGTTCCAGCCTCACCAGACTGTGAACTCCTTGGTGGTAGAGATCATTTTCTTTTTGTACAGCCCGTGCCCAGCCCAAGCATAACTCTAGTAGACACTTATTAAATCTCAAAAGAAGGAATCAGTGACCCATATCTGTAAAAGACCTAATATCTCATCTAAGTAGACATTTAGAATCAATTTCTTCTCTGCCTCACCCTGCCTCTTTCCTTCCACTCTTTACAGCCCTTGTTAGGCTTTGACCACCATGTTTCTATGCCTACCATGTTTCCATGCCCACATCTGGAATCTACAATGTTTCAAATTACCTGCCCAGTATTGTAATTGCTAACTACATGTCTACATTTAAACTAATTAAAATTAGAAATTTAGTTCCATAGCCACCCTAGCCACATTTCAAGTGTTTTAAACAGCCGCAGTGACTGGTGGTTTCCATATTAGACGGTGCAGATAGAGAACAGTTTCATCATCAGAAAGAGTTCGGTGCTGGCCTCAGGGTCCGAAGATACGATCTTTCCTCTAGCAAGACCAAGGAGCTAGAGAAAACTGACATTGGAACTCAATCATTTCATCCTGAAAAAATACACTAGCAACCTATTAACTATTTGTGTATCTGTGAAAAATAAAAATTGAAAATGTTTTTAACTAATGCCATAATGTATATAGATAAGAGACAGATACCCTGTAAATCTGTTTTTATCCATTAATAATTGAAATGCAAGTTTTATTGTATATATAAACTTACTTGCCTTACTTTTTACAACCTTTTGTAGAATCTGGGAAGATTATAGGGCATAAAGGATTTCCATTTTTATATTTCTCCTAGCTCTGCAAGGAAATTGTAAGTCAATTAATGGTCATCTTTAAAATGGATTTAGGGAAATCTCTTATCTCCAGGCGCATTGAAAGTGTTACCTCCATGGTGGTTTAATATTTTCCAGAATACATATTTGTCCTATGATTTCATTTGTCCTGTCACCTCTCCAATACAATTCTAACCAACACAAATTTAGAGCCAATTAAATGTTTGCTCAATAGAATATATGTGGGTTGTGTTCATATTAGATATAATTATAAAGATTTCTCAGTGAAAGCATTTGATTTCTTTTTTCTGAATTAACAGTAACTTGATAAATAACTTATTTTTTCCTGGCCTTTTGGTATAATAATTTCTATGAATGTTACTACAAATAAACGTGCACTCTGGAACATTTATTTTGAGCCAGAAATAAATAAATTCCAGATAATGCCTGTGTGAGTGGAGAATAATTGAACCAGGGCAGAGCAGGCTGTCTCTATGTTTATTGAGACATATAATAATATAGCAGCATAAGTGCAAATACATCTTGATTATGGTCATATCAGAATGAAATTCATACAGTTCTGGAGACACAACAGGATTCCAATTTGCTTGGGGCCAGGGGTGGTCTTTCAGTTTTAACCAAAGGCACTGTGTGTTTAAAAGCCTGTGCAACACAGGTGACAAAGAACAATTGTCTCTTGCTGACCAAATCCTTATCGCTCCACAGCTTTTAGTCCTTCACCTTGAACTTGACTGGGATGTAAAAGAAGTGTTGATGATACTGTTAGTTCAACCCTGAGGGACACATGATAGTGAGCAACCACACCCATAGAAGAAAATGCATAAGAAGTCAGATGCTTCATTATTGTTTCTCTTTCCTTTTTCCTTGCCTGTAGGAAGTGGTTTCAGATGAAAGGCATCAAGGTGGACAACTACTGGAAGAACCAAAATTGCTGCACTTCAAAGGGAATACCTTCAGTCTTCAGATCTCTGTCCTTGACATTCCTCCATTCCTCTGGAGAATTAAACCATTCACCGCATGCCAGGTACTGGCCAAATGGGCTGCTCACAGAAACAGCTTTGCTGTAACCAGCAAGGGTGTCACAAACCCCGGTGAGGGTCCTGGTTGCCATTCTTCCTCCTTTAAAGTATGGATTTCATCTCACGACTGTCACAGAGATGTAGCAGTTTGCGCTACACACAGGGAATGAAACACACTGTCGTAAATTCACAGGTTTCTAACAGGTGGGAAAAGAGGTGCATGCTTGTCAGGTAATGTGACATTTCTCCTCTCCTGTTTGAATTGTGCTCAGTATTAGGTTAGAGGTGGCAATTTAACAACTTAAAAGCAAGGTTTGTGGGTTGGCTTTTTTTTATGAAAATCAATCGTTATGAGACCTTGTTTTAATCATATTTAGCAATGAGTAAAGTAAATGTCAGTGGCAGACTTTTCCAGGGTGATCATTTTGAGTAACAGAGCTGTGGCTATCGAAAACAAGAGACGCTATCTAAACACGGGAAGTGCTTGCTGCTCAATGAATTGGTCAAGATAACAAGAAATCCAAAGTTGAAAAACAAAGGCAGTATAATTCCTCTGTAGAGTTCTTTTATAAATATATGAAGATATTTATATATTAGTGTCCATGTCTCTTAAAAAAAGAGTCTTTTTTTTTCTTTTAGCATCATGGAATGCCTCAGTCTCCTTAGATCATTTGTAGGAATGTTGAATACAGACTTTGCATGAAAAGATCTCTTAACAACTTGTCATCCTGCCACAGTAATCTAAGAAAATTCCCAGGGATAAGTATTATCATTGGAAGCAGTTGGCTAGTTCATCACAGTTTAAACCAGAGTCATCTGTGCTTCAAATGATAGGACTTTCCAGGACCTGGAAAAGCATCTGGTGGCTTCACATTGCTTTGGAATTACAGGACATTTTCAAGCCCATCAGCATGACATGTAGACCTTTGTGGGGTTTCATTCGAACCTTTCCACCTTTCAACATTCATTGTTCAAAAATGATACAGGTGGGCTGGGGATATAGCTGTTGGTAGAGTGTTTGCCTTGCACGCACAAAGTCATGGGTTCAATTCCCAGAACCACTAAAAAAAAAAAAAATGCAGGTGTACAGCTTGGGAGAATGGGTTAAACCAATTCACAAAGAGAAAAGCAGAACTGAACCTAATTGCTGGTTAGAAAAAGTTTGAACCACCCTCCACCCCTTCCAACTTCTGAAATTTTGAAATTTCAAATAGGACAAAGCTGTATTTTTCTAGTAACTTTTCGAGCTTCCCATTACCTTGGGAACTGGACCCTCCCTGTTCAGTTTTATTGCATCCAAAGCAACATCAACATATCTCATGGCTCTGAACAATTTTGGGGGGGCTACAGGGGGTTGGCACATTCAGCAGATTTCCTACATAGACAGGTTTCCTATGCATAATTGTCTTCTTTATGACATGTCAGACTGAGGTGTCTTTGATTTCCAGTAAGCAGTGTTCAAGGTTTCTAGTCTAAATTGAACTTCAGAGTATTGTTAAAACAAGTCCTGATAGTCATGCAGATTCCTCCATATTAATCTTTATAGGTTATAAGGGCCTCATTTCACTGGATCTAATACGAGTGACTCAGTCCAAAGTAACTATTAAGTTTAATGCTTGAAGATAAAAAATCGGATGAAAGAACCATTACCTTGCAGCAGCTCTTAAACAATAATTCCAACACCAGGGACACCAAAAGAGAGCCCCAGGTGGAAGAGGCTTAGGGAGTGAGGTGGCTGCTGACCTTAGAGGATACAACCAAGGACAGCCAAAGCCAGAGGGCATTGGTTCTCAAGGAAGCCCAAAAAGCTATATCACTGGGATGGGTTGCTTGCATGGAGGCTGTGAATATATATAAATATTTGCCTTTTGTAATGGAGCATAATTTGAAAGAGTCTTGGAAAGTTGAGAAACAATTTAATTTTCTCTGCATCAGGAGACTTGCCCCTGAGGTTTTGTTTGTCTTTCATTTTTCTTACCCAAAATGGCTTTCTGCTTGTTCCTCCTTTTTTATTACCACCCAACCCACCAATTTCCTTGCAGATCATCACTGAAATCCTACAGCTTACATGCACGTGTATTTCATTTGGCTTAGTGGCCACCAACCTGTGTTTGCCCCGGGCATAGATGTCAGCACTTTGGGAGCAGGGCTTGTGTTCAGCCTGCTTGAGCCTCTTGTAGAACATCATGCATGCTGACAACACCAGCATGGGTAACAGAATGTATTTTCATTAGGGCATAGTGGTTGGGAACTATCAGGGCCTTCTTCTTGTTATCCCACAGAGAGAGACAATGAAGACAGAAAATGGCACATTTTCTGACATTATATATAGGTCTATCCCTCAACCAATAAATATGCCATTCATCCAACTGATTGAATGGAAAACCTCTGGTACCTTTGTGGTCTTCTTTCCCTTTCTCTACCTTTGAATCAGGAATCTAGGAATTGACATATAGCAATTGATACCCAAACCCCACTCTTCCAAGATACCTTCCTGTTTTCTTCTGGGAAAGCACAGACCTGGAAGGTATCCAAAGCAGAGCAGGTTTGCTTGTTAGAGACTCGCAAACTGGCTGACAAATGATTCTTAGAATAATGTAGGTTCAGGCTGTGTCCTGAGCTATGTTACAAGGGCCTTTCTGTCAAAAGGTCATATAAATGAAAATCTTGGCTGAGGTTCTGGAGGATACAAATTATGGAATTTTTTGCCACAACCTCTTGCTTATGAAGCCAGGTATTATGGGTGAAGGGAAAGAAAGGTTCCATGAGTTCTTTAGAGACCCAGGCAGTAGCATCCACTGCCCTCCAATCAGAGTAAAACAGGTCTGCAGTCCTAGTCCCCCGAATAATCCATTATTCCCCATTTTTGCCTCAGACTTGGAGACTCTGGCACAATTAGGGATATGTTACTGCCCACCTACCCCTTTCCTCGCCCCCACAGAATTAGTAACCCTCTGGTAGGAGGTAAACAGCTGCACTCTCAATACTTTATAGGGACCTTAGAGCAACCCAATCATGGTTTTCTTTATTCCTCACTGACTGTGTACTGGGGAAGCTGTAATAAACAGTTTGAGATCAATTATTTATTTAATTATTTTTTTTAAGTCCAACAAAACATCAAGTCCGCTTATCACATCCTAGGATAAAAAGCAGCTATCTTTTCAGCATGCAATGAATCTTGGAAAACTCAGTGTCTGTCTCCTGCTAGGATATGATTTACATTCTCTCCATCTGCTGGAAACCTAATTATAATAGGAATCAAAATGAAAACATTTCCAGGATTATTTAAACACCATAACTTTGCTATACTTTGTCCTCCATATTACTTTGCATATAATTCTTCTCAGCTCAGTGAATATGTTGGCAACTTTGTTTTTGTTTCTTGGGTGCTTTTTAAAAGAAATAAATAAATGAAAGATAAGATGATCACCCTGAAAACACACGAATACAGTGCTTCTAAATGTTATTTTAAAATTTTTTGTTGAGCACTATTGACAGCTGCTGCTCAAGTCAACAGTAAAAAATATTACTTCAATACCGTCTTAAAATCAGATTTTAAAAATGTTTTGATTGTATACAGGTGCATAGAAAGAAAAAAGAGTGTGTGTGTGTGTGTGTGTGTGTGTGTGTGTGTGTATGTGTGTGTGTGTGCGCGCATCTAGATTCTCCTATCTTTCTGCAGGAAAAGATTATTTCCCCAGTGGGCATTATACTCTTACCTTTTTTCCAATGTTTTCAGGAGAAAATACAGGAAATTTAGCCAATAATACCAGAGAAGACACTTTAAATAGGTGGTCAGTACCTTTTTTTTTTTTTTTTTTTTTTTTTTAAAGTAAGCATTACCAAGGATTCAAATCCACTGCAGAAAATTCATCTTTGCTTAAGGGCTGGAACTTGAGTGTATCTCTCTCTAGCCCTGAAGTCCAAGAGCTTACATTATACGGTAATTACTTAAATTTCCAATTTCAGAAAACAAAAATGTCCCTGTTATTTAAGAGCACCTATTCACCTCAGAGCCCTGTGTTATCATTACTTTCATTGAAGGAGATGGTGCAGAGTAACTCTGCAAGAATTTATTGGTGCTGGGCACTGTGGTGCATACCTTTAACTGCAGTGGCTTTGAGGCTGAGGCAAGAAGATCACTAGTTCAAAGCCAGCCTCGGCAACTTAGCAAGGCCCTAAACAACTTAGGGAGACCCTTTCTCTAAATAAAATATAAAAAGGTCTGGAGATATGGCTCTGTGGTTAAGCACCCCTGGGTTCAATCCCCAGTACCAAAAAAACTAAAAGATTTTATTGGTTTGGGGGAAAGAGTTCATTTGAGAGCTAATAACAATGAGAATGGAGAGATGAAACACAGGACAAAAGATGAGAAGGCTCAAGGAAGTCAGGCAGGAGGTGAGGGTTAACTTTGCAGGCGTCAGGAGGTCATTGAAATCCCTCACCCCAGATAAAGAAATCATGTCATGAAAGCTGAGTTCCTAGGTGATTTGGTCCTATCATTGTCTCCCACCCATGATTAGAGGTAAGAGAGCGTCCACAGTGCTGTCCCCTGCAGAATGCCAATCAAGTGCTTTCTGGAGAATGGTGAGTAGGTTACTGCAGTTTGTTATAATGGAGAAAGGAAAAACCAGAGCATGGCAGTGGGAGAGAGATGGTGATGATTAACTTTCAAAAGGTAAAGTTGCCAGAGAAGTAAAGGCCAAATAATATTATCCTGAGTGCTTACACTTTAATTCCAGGAATTGATGATAATGAGATAAATATCAGAGATGTAATTATTAGAGCCCTCCTCAGGGGCATGGCAATTGGGTGTGTGTGAGCAGATGGCATTTCTGTGGAGTGAAAAGCGTAGGAGGCTGAGATGTGAAGCAGGAGTTGGCTGTGGTTAGCCATGGGTTACAAAGTGGAAAGAGACTCAGGAGGAGAAGCAGGGAAAGAGACAAGTTAGATGACGAGGCGATAACTTGGTATAACTTGTACTTATATATTGTGGTACAGGTGAAAAGTCATTTTTGAGTGTTTTAGAGAAAATGACTTTCTCTAAGGGTTACCAGGAAGACTTACTGATCAAAAGTGCCCTCTGTCACCCTGTCTGCTGCCAGGAGGGAAACAGAAGAGTTCATAAGTAACATTTTCTGTATTGAAAGAATATGGGAAAGAGGTGCCATCAAATGGACCTGTGCCATCTTGCTGCAGCTGAAAGCGTCCTCAGTGACCATTAGCTCAGTGGCTCCCCAGCGTTTCCCCAAAGGAACCCACAGTGGCATTTTCCCAGAAGTGCTGCCCACTTCTGAGAGAACTTCAGATCAACTGGAGCTTCCTTAGAAAATTGTTTTGGTCAAGAAATCAGAAAACAGTCAAGGTATTTCAAATAAGAAGACATTTAATGAAGGGATTTATGTGCCAAAAAAACCATTGAAGAGACCAAGGAGTTGAGGATAGAGAAAGCCACTATTGATATTAGGAAGCCAACAAGTTGGGGAATTTGAGGAAACAACAACAGCACTGGAACAGATGATTCTGGAGGGAAAGTCCAAATGCCCCTGCATGCCTCAGCGTGCCTCCTGCTGATGCCTTTGGCCCTGCCTGCTGAGGTCAGGGGAGCAGGGGTGGCTTCCATGCCCCCTTTCCCTTCTACATCCAGCATGAGAGCCTCTCCTTAGCAGAATGGAAATGTGAAGTTCCTTAGAGCAAAATGATCTATAAAATGTAGTTTTTTAGACTTCCAGCCCCAGCCAGGTATGGAATTGAAAAATGGTAAGGATAGGGTTGCATAGCTCCAGCCCATGTCTCACACAGGAATAAAGTCAAGGAAATGCTATAAAAGGTCACACCTGCCAGGTGTGGTGCACATGCCTGTAATCCTGGTGGCCTGAGGCCAGATAATAGCAAGTTCAAAGCCAGTCTCAACAATTTAGTGAGGTCCTAAGCAACTTAGTGAGACCCTGTCTCAAAATTTAAAATATGACAAAAGGGCTGGGAATGTGGCTCAGTAGATAAATGCCCGTGGGCCCAATACCTCATACCAAAAATAAAATATCACACCTGTAGTCCTCTGGGTTCTTGACTTTACTTCTTAAGACAAAAGTCCACTGCCTCCCCTTTGGTTAAGGGTTAAGAACAAACGAAACAAAACACACAAAATTCTTATATTCATTGCTGAGATGTGTAGCAACAGTGAAGGTTAGAATTTGTTATTTTCTGCTTCCTGCAACTGACTCTTATTATCAAATATTATTTCATTAAATACAGTAATCAAAAATCCATCTCTCCTTGCTGGTTCCCTCAGCATATATCCAAAATCAGGACTTGTGAGTCATTTTGTGGAGAAAATTAAAAAGCAAGTTTATATAAACAAGTGTACATATTAGAACTCAGAAATAACTAGGTAACTCATGGTTCCTCCAAGTGAATAGACTGAATTTTAATCATGGCCTTTGGTCTTATAACACATACTGACTTCATCACCAGTCACACTTTAGACTTGATACATCTTTTGCCACCTTTCATTTTTCATAGTGCAGAAAATATTTTTAGGAACAAATTAATGAGATGACAAATAGAAAAAAAGTGAGAATTAAGATTACCAGAAACTGAGCATACATGGTCATTGCCATAGGCATATCTAATCACTAGAGGCTGGGCATACATGGTCCCCCATCACATTTGGTGCAGGAAGGAGTTTTCAGTACAGGAAAAAACATGGTGGACATATTATAAAGTCATATGCCTTAGCATGTGGTGGTGTGCACTGGCTACTATTAGGAAAAAGAAATAATCTCCCTCCTGCTTTAGTAAAATACTGTTACCTCACAAATGTCTACAAGTCCCTTGAGAGTGGGGACCAAACCTAATTTGTTGTTATTTCTTATTGCTTAACTACTACAGTATCTGCCCACTAGCAGACAAGTTTTACATAATTGTGGAATAGATAAATTAACAAACAAGTTGCTGGCAAACTAGATCACTCTGGTATGGCCCAGTGTGTTTGTGTCTCTCTGGAATGTGTTTATGTGTGTACGATTTTGTAGTAGGTAATCATTTTTATGCTGAATATATTGGCAATTTTGTGCATTCTTCATGAATTTCTGGTATGGAGGATAAGTTCTGTTCAGTCAGTTCCTCAGTATAATTTTCACTTAAATTAGACAACAGCATCCTACACTAGACTTAGGTAGAAGGATGGACTAAAGGAGTCTTCTAAGGGAAAAAAAAAAATTCATGGAAAAAAAGGATGATTACTTTTGGATGGTGTTCTTTCTAATTGCCTGTGTCACCAAGTGAAATCTGAGCTCTTGCAGTGTAGTTTTGGAATTCAAATGTTATCAGTTGGAATTGACATTAATTACTTTTGTGCTGCTTGGCATATGCTGGAACATTATTTCTACAACAATTCTACCGAAGTCACTTAGGCAATTATCTCCGCTGTGATCATCGTCATCATCATCATAATTATTGCTATTAAGTCTCTCCTGTTTGCTGTGCATCTTAGCCAGGCTCCACACACCATACCCCTTTTCTCTCCTCCATCTCCCCTACAGGAAGTCCCATTCTCCCGCGTGTGGTGCAGTAACAGACAGCCCCTGCACTGTGCCTTCTCCCTGGAGCGCTACACGCCCACCACCACCCAGCTGTCCTGCAAAATCTGCATCCGGCAGCTCAAAGGCCATGAACAGATACTCCAAGTGCAGACATCCATCCTAGAGGTGAGTCCTTGAGCCACAGGTCTTTTGCCTCCCTTTCTAAGGCACAGTAAGAATAACACTGTACTTATCACAGCCATGCTATTCAGATTCTGAAAGAACTTCAAAAAGGTACAAACTCTTTTACAATCTCATTAGCAATAAGAGAAAATAAACTTTCTCAAGCTGAGGATTGTGCAGAACTTCCCACTGAGCAGGGAAGTTCAACCCATCAGAGAGCATGGGTCCTGTGGATGGACCTTTGCAGAAGGAGCTGGAACAGGGCTTTTTATGCACATAACCACAGGCAGTCTCATAGGTCATAGTAGGCTCAGGATACCAGCTGAGATACATTACAGGCTGAATGCAGATGGTCCAGTTGAGACACACATGATAAGGAAGGACACAGTCACCACTGGGTTATTTTTCAACTGACTCTTGCTTATTTTCCAGATGTCATTTGCCTTCTATGTATTTCATCTTTGGGGCCTGGGATCCTTGTTTTCTTTAACAGTATCTCATGTCCTCGAGGCTCAGGGTTCTCTATGTCCACATTTCCATTAAACCTACATTCATCAGTAGCATAATACAGTTCCCTATGCCCCCCTTATCCATGAGGTCTACATTCACAGATTCAACTAACCACAGACTGAATATTTTGAAGAAAATATTGCATCTGTACTGAAGAGGTAGACTTTTTTTCCCTGTCAATATTCCCTAAGCAATACAGTGTAACAGCTATTGAGATAGCATTTACATTGTATTAGGTATTGTAAGTAATCTAGAGATGATGTAAAGCGTACAGAAGAATATATGAAGGGGATATATGCAAATACTACATGATTTGAGAAAGGACTTGAGCACCCTCAGAGTTTGATGTCTGTGGGAGTCCTGAAATCTTATCCCTATGGATACGTAAGAGGAGAGACAGCAGTATAAGATGGACCAAGCAGGCATTAGTCTCATTCTACAAGGTAAGGAAATGAGAATACAAGGAGCTAGAGGACACTATCTGGGTAATTTTGTTATTGAAGTGTAGAGTTAAAATGTGAGTCAAATGAGAATTCTTTGGGAATGTTTGCAGAAGGTTTCTGATCTCTACATCTTCTGATTTGATCGTAATTACTAAATGATTCCCCAGCTTTGGACTTGAGCTTTTACACAGTAGATAGGAACAATCCTTTCTGAATGGTTATTTAAGAATGGAGGGAGAAAATAAAGAGGTGTAATTCTTTTGTTTATCAGTTTTAAGGTAATTCCTGGCTAGTGTAAGAAAACATATATTTCATTGTTCACTTATAGACTGACTATAAATGTACATATATATATTTACCAATATATAATTAATATTTATTAATTAACTTAGCCCTGATAGAAGGCTTAAAACACTCATATATAAACAACTCATTTCAAGATTTTCTTGTTAAAAAATTGTAGCCCTACAGCATTATCATTTCTCTCCATTCTCATTTAAGTTCATTGTTTATGCAAAATGCATAGTGCTAATTCCCCAAATAGTTTTTCTGAGGAGTGAATGGCTTTCCAAAGACTTGTGCCTTAGAACTGATAGCTGTCTTAACTGACATGTTTGTGCAGTGTTTGCATTTATTATTACCAATTAGCATTTTGTGCTAAAGGAGTTTGAATGCTGGCAGGTAGATTCAGAAACCTGGGGTAAGGTATTTTTAGAGCCTCCTTCTTGAACAGTCCTGGCATATTTGACACAATACATTTCTAAGTAAAATAAAAATTATAGGAATTTTTAAAAATAAAAACAAAAAAGGGAAATCTAAAAAGACCTGCTATTCAGAAACAGTCATGAAAAGGTAGAACATGAAGATGCCTCTGATCCAAATTGCCTTAAATGTCTGTTAACAGATCAACAGAAGAATTCCAGGTTTAAAGGATTTTGTTTTTTAAGGCACCCAGTTATTGGGGATCAGCATCTGCTATTATGAGGTATTTATATGAAAGCAATATGATAAGATGGGTACATTCTAATACTGTTGCTCCTTGCTTATGTAAATTCTTGCAGTGCATGGGATGAAAATTTTCTCATAAACACAATCCTATCCTTTACTCTCCAATTCCCTTTCTAATGCTTTTCAAATTCATATTCAACTTTGAAATGCCTTGAAAAAGATAACATCACAGTATCTCTTGATAATGGGAGGCAAGTGGCAGAATAATATTTAGTTAGTCATTGTTGGGCTACAGTCCTCTAGTTTGTAGGCTACTATATTTTAGAAGCTTTATTAGCCCTTTTGATCCTACCAAGGATAACTTCATTAATTGCTTCAAGTGCTACTGCAGGAATTTGACCTAGTGCATGAATAGCTGTCTGTAATGCATTTCTTAGACAAGTCTAATTTGTTAACATTTTTTATGTCAGAAGAAAACTAATAACTTTTGAAAGATATTATATTTTAGGTACTGTTTCATTTGCTTTCACATTTATCATGTAACCATCACTACTCTGTAGATTATTACTACTATCACAATTTCACATGATATAAAAAAAAATCTCAAGGAAATCAACCTTCTGGTCCAAGGTCATTGAGATAATAAATGGGAAACTAGGGTACCAAGCTAAGCATGTGCCCTCAGGATCAAAGTCTGATCTACATACTGCATCACTTCAGGTATTCTGATTTACCTGTCTTCTCTCTGGACCTTCCTCATAACATAAGCCTTTGTTTTGGCAGCAAAGGCACTAGTGACAAACAGCCCTGCACCAGCCATTTTGTTTTTGAGTCAATCAAAGGAGTAAAATGAAAACTGAGATGGGCTGTCTTCAAAAGAAGAGAGATGGGAGGTAACCACTTGTGTAATGATCTAGGACAACTGTTTGTTCTATAAGTATTTGAGAATATAGATAGCCTACATGTAGATCTGTCTGCAAATGGATGTCTTGATTGATCACTCAAAGTCACTCAACTCTGGGACTGTCTGACTCCTGGGAAAAAGCGTATATCTAATGGATCTAATGAATAAAATACTGCATTCTTCCCTTAAAAGGACTTGACTTTTTTTTTTTTGGTTGTAGATGGACACAATACCTTTTTTTTATTATTATTTATTTTTACATGGTGCTGAGAATCGAACCCAGTTCCTCACATGTGCTAGGCAAGTGCTCTACCACTGAGCTACAACCCCAGCCACAGGATTTGACCTTTGTAGTAAATGATTCAAGTATATTACTATGGCATCATGAACCCACTATTATGCATAATTACAATGTACCAATAACAACTAAATTTTTAAAAATGATTCAAGCAAAAATGAAGATATAGAAAGTGTTGAAAATGGTGATCACCTGGGATGAGGATATAGACATATGTCTGTATCAATAAGTGAGTTTGGGAATCATAGATCAGTTTTTAGGGACATATTTCTTGGTCATTCAGCCAAAATAAACTGTATTTAGGGTGGTTTTTTAAAAAAAATTATTTTTACAGACTGCATTTTGATTCATTGTGCACAAATGGGGTACAACTTTTCATTTCTATGGTTGTACACAATGTAGATTCACACCATTCATGTAATCATGCATATACATAGGGTAATATTGTCTCTCTCAGTCTACTATCCCTCCTTCCCCTACCCCCTCCTGCCCCATTTTCCTCTATACCATCCAAAGTTCTTCCATTCTTCTCTTGCTCCCCGCAAGCCCCCAGGGTGGTTTTTATAAGTTAGTAATTGAAGTTTTATTAAAATTGGTAACAATAATATAGAACTGAAACTTTTGAAACTTTCAATAGATATCTTTGAAAAAATTTTTTCCTTTTTAATATACATCCCCCTTCTTATAGACCCCCAAATCTCTGTATCTTTAGGCTCCAGAGGTTCCATTCCTTTCTTACTTGAATGGGTTGTCTTAGTGGCACAATTTCTATATATAACAGTGAAACCATGACAGGTCATATAAATGGTTTCCAAATAAATACAATCCTGTCACCCTCAAAATTAAAAATTAGTAACCAAAATAATATATATATTTTGCTTTTTAACATGGCCAGTGTCATATCAATCTTTATAGGTAATTAGTTCCCCTTAAATTTAACCATGATGAATTACCCAATGATTATTGCCAATTGATTCACTATAAAGCAACAATATCACTCATCTATAAACTGTAGATTGGAACAAAACAATTGCTACTACTGAGGAGAAGGGAAAAATCCCAAGATAATTTTTTTCAGTATTACTTATTAGTATAATACTATTGAAGACTTTTTTCTTTGTTGGTAGAAATGACTTAAATGGGAATCTCACATGTTACAATTTTCCCTTCAAGCAATTCTCTTATCTTTCTTCCAAAAGTGGTAGAAGTTGGGGGATAATTTGTCTGTTAGAAAGTAGTATACTTGGAACCTCTCATTGATTTACAACTCCCTAAGCGAACCAGGTAGCAGCCGCTTATCTCAGATGTGCAGAGCATGGAAATCTACTGTTCCTCTGCATATTTAATTTAAACAATCAGAAAATGTGATGTATCTACAGGATTCTTATTGCTTGGCCCAGATGTCTTTTAGAATGCATCGTAAAAGTTACATAAAGTGTCATCCTTATGTGTAGAAAATACTTAAATATGGAAAATGTAGGAGAGAAATTGGACCCACTTATTAAAATGGAGTAAATAGAAGAAATGCTCATTTTTAGATTCAGTCCCATATGGTATTTTATTTACCTTCAAAGAAGACCACTTCCTCCAGCCCTTTTTGAAGGCAGTATGCACCACGGTGCCAACAAGGCAGTGTGTATGCATCATGGTGCCAACAGTAAAGACAAAGCCTTGTCTGGGCCTCACATGTGCAGCTAGGGCTTCCAGAAGCCTGTTTTATGTCTTGCCATCTTTTGGCCTGAACCTTTGTGTTTTCAGGTTCAAGCACAGGTTAGCATACTTTGGTGCCATTTCCAGATGACAACCACCAATGGAAACTTGCATAGAATCTTCCCCCCATCCCTCCGACTCAGCCCTATCATACTCTTTAAGTCAGAAAATATGTAAGGAAGCTGTTCCAACTTGATTTGCATTTTTAGAGGCTAAAAGAAATTTTACAAACCATGATAAAAAATGAAGTATCTTGTAACCTATTTTATGCAATGAGAAGCTGAGTTGGTTTATTTTATAACCATCCAATATATCAGAACAGAATTGTCCACTCTGCCTGGAATAAGTATCTCTCCACCCAATTTCTACTCGACCAATGCATACCAGTCTTTCAAAGTCAACTCAAATGCTTTCTCCATGAAGCCTTTCCCACTACAAATTTCTGAAACAAAATGATAGCATTACTCATAGTGCTTTTCTTAACCACCCTGCTCTACATATTCCACACTTGTCTTGAAGCCATGAAAGGAATACTGGTGTAGTTAGTAGCATATCAGAATCCCAGTTTAAGCTATGCCACAAACTACCTGGGTATTTTTACCAAGTTTCGTGATCTCTGTCAAGTCTATTCAAATTGCAAAAAGGCTGGTTAGGTAAATGAGGCTAGGAGAGGCCATATAGCATTCAAGTTACAATCTAGGAATGCAGAGTCTTACTCCTAAGTAAGATCTTTCTGATTTGTAAGACCATGCTTTTCCTATCACATCTTGCTAACTGCAAACACTGAAAGATTTTTTATGCACATGATTCTATAAGAGATGAGGAAGTAGAACTAAAATTAGTAAGTAGAATCCACTTACTATATAAGATGTACTTTGAGTTTCAAGAGGAGGACATAGTGTAGCACTTCCCAAATGCATTTGCCTAGAAAACTGCTCTTTTTGAAGCACGATGTTAGCCTTTGGGCAATGCTGTGTTAAGAAGACACTGTTTCTCAACCATAGCCTTCAAAAGGTTGCTCTGTTCAGTGGTTACAGGAAGACAGAAAGCATAGTCAATCATTAATAAAATCTCTGCATCAGCCAGTTTCCTCACTTAACAGATACTTTAAGGAGATTGGCCATGTGTGGTGGTTTAGTTGTGTGAACCTGGGTACTAGCTGAGAAGGGCTACCGTATTGTAGTGCCCACAGGAGGAAGACATGTAATATTAGAGGTCATAGGAAGACCAGGGCAAGACTTCAGGGCAGTTCAGGAATGGTGTGAGTTGATTTAAGAGGACAGAACAGACTGGCTCCTAATGCACAGGACAACTTCTTGAGGTTTAGACCATCCTAACTGGTCCCTGAACCCAATCTCAGATCTAATGCTTTAATTTTCTATTATGTTACTTTTTTTCTTTTGCTGCATAATAAATTATCACAAATGTAACATAATAAAATAATGCCCATTTAATATCTCAGTGAGTCAGAAGTCCAGGCATGGCATAATGGGGTTCTCTGATCAAGATCTCACATGATGAATCAAGGTGGGGACTAGAGTCATGTTCTCCTCTGGAGCTCACAGTTCAAGCTTATTTACCTTTTGACACTTCAGTTTCCTGTGCCCTTAGGATTCAAGTCTCCATTTTCTGGTTGACTGTTGACTGTGGGTCACCTGCTGCTCCAAACCAAATTTCTCCTTCTATAGAAAGTTCACAGCATGGGTATCTGCTTTCTTCTAGGCCTGCAAAAGAGAAGCCTCCAGACCAGAACTAGTTCTTCCTCTTTTGAAGTCCACCTGATTAGGTCAGGCCCACCCAGGAGAATCTCTTAACTAGTTCAAAGTCAGTTGATTAGGGATTGTAATTACTTCAGCAGAACCCCCTGTTTTATAATATGTAATAGTATGGGAGTGAGTCAATCAGATATTTTCTGGTCCTTAAAATTCTGTCAGTCAGAATTCTAAACTTAACAACAACCGTAGCAATCTAACAAATTTCTACTGTACTCCTTTTGGATATTATGACTGAATTGCTGTGATGCAGTTAGATAGGAAATTCCTCATTGGACAGCTCTAAATTAGAAGCAGGGTGGGTATATATCAGTCTGAAGCCACCCAGCTTGTATCACTGTAATCTAGATGTCATGTGACTCTGCTTCGGCAAAGGGATTTTATTCAGAAATGAGAGCAAAATATTCTTCACAAAATCACACAGCTTTAGGACTGAGGGAAAGAACAGCCTTTTTGCATGATTAACACACAATCAATGCTGTGTAGCTTTCCTATCTAGGAGCTTCCCAGCCAGGTCCTTTGGTCATGATGACTATCAAAGGATCATTCCTTACACTGAACCCCAATCTGTCTGTCATTGGGAAGCTGCTTCCCACTAATTCTAGATCTATCCCTGAGACCCAAAGAAGCAAAGAAGGAAGGGAGAGGAAGGAAGGAAGGAAGGAAGGAAGGAAGGAAGGGAGGGAGGGAGGGAGGGAGGGAGGGAGGGAGGGAGGGAGAGAAAGAAAGAAAGAAAGATATGTCTAATTCTGTTCTCACCTGACATCTCTGGATTTTGGAGGCTGGTGTTTGTGACTTCCCTGAGTGGAACAGTCTGCTGTAAATCTCCAGGACACAATTTATTAGACCACAAGAGAAATTTATTATTTTAGAAGAGATGGGAACTTGTCAATATATTTTACAGACAGGCAAGCATTTGTGCATGTGTGTTAACACAGATTTTCAGGAATGAAAATATTGCCAGTAATACTTCCATTGAATCTGATCATGCATCCCTTATTTTGTTTCTAGAGTGAAAGAGAAACCATCACTTTCTTTGCACAAGAGGACAGCACTTTCCCTGCACAGACTGGCCCCAAAGCCTTCAAAATTCCCTACTCTATCAGACAGCGGATTTGTGCTACATTTGATACCCCCAATGCCAAAGGCAAGGACTGGCAGATGCTAGCACAGAAAAACAGCATCAACAGGTAATTGGTGGCAACTTCTGAAAGACAATTTTCTTAAGAGAGCTTTAAAAAACAGAACTTGGGTGGGGTAACCATGATATCATTATAGGTTTTTCAGGCCTTACTTCATATGTGGTCCCACTAAGGTGACACTGGGTACCGTCTTTCCTGCCACACCACTCTGCCTTTGAGGACACTGTGGGAAAGCCCTACTTTGGTTCTGGTCCCATCTAGGCTTGCTAATTGGGTCACTGAAGTAGAGGCTTAGATTCTGTCATCTGGATGCCTGTGAGTGATCAGAACATAGCTAAAGCTGGAAATACCATACAAAGTGGCAGATTTCACACATCTCCTCCCCACTATCATGTAACCTCAGGCATCAGCTAGCCCTGAATGGAGACATGCTCAGCCTATAAAAGCGGGTGTCTAAATACAAAAAAAGAAAAAAAAGTTATCTGAGGATAACTCTAAGGTCTCAAGGCAGAGGGCACTGAACATGCCAGAGGTTACCTACACACCTTGAAGGAGTCAGCTGCTAATACTGACACTACTCATTACTGCAGTAACATCACAGCTGAGTCAAGGGAAGAATAGAGAGATTCATAATGGGCTCTATTACTTTAGATGAGAAAAGGCAGGGGCACGTCATCCGGAGCCGCACTGATGGACAGTGGGATTTTGGCTCAGCTTGAGGGATGGCTTCCAGGGAAGAGGCCTCAACAAATGAAATCTCTCTCTCCAACCTCCCTCTGAAGGTCCCCAAAATGAATAGAAAAGACAAGATTTGCCAGAATTATTTTTATTTCCCTTTCTTTTTACTATTCTTTCCCTTTTTAGACAAAATCCCATTTTCTTACTGTTTGCCTTGCTCTGTCATTTCTTCTTCTTTTTCCTCTGTCCTGTGTTTCCATGGACATTCTACCTGACTCTTCTCTAAGAGGGAGGGTAGATGTCTGCCAAGAAAGGATGGAGTGCTACTCTCTGTCCCAGAAGGGATCCAAAATCCAAACATGAGGGGCATTAGGCATCAGCTAGCCCTGAATGGGGACATGCTCAGCTTACAAAAGCAGGTGTCTAAATACAAAGAAAAAAAAAAAAAATAGAAGTTATCTGAGGATAACTCTGTCTCAAGGCAGAGGGCACTAGAAAACAGTAGGAGGCACTGCTGCCAGATAAAATGAATTTACAGAGACGGGCAAACTGGAAGAGAATAGACACATTCCTAAAATGGCAGTTATTGAAAATGAATGAATACAAAAAGTTATGAATGTATAAGAAAAAAGCATTAGGCTGAATATTTCCCAGAAGCTTTGATGAAGGAAGAGATGTCTCATTTATAACCTAAGAACACTGTGGCAATGTCAAGTTTCACTTTCTGATTGACATGGACACAGAATGAAGACCTAATCCAGAGAACATAATTCAGTTTAAGAGAGCAAGAGGAAGCAAGCACATGCACATTGGGCAGAGAATTATCTACATAATAGGCCAGGTTCTACCACCAACCCTAGTCTTCCTGAAGATGTCACTATCTGTCTCCTTGTGTTTGTCTTTCTACAAATGCAATTTATAGAACTGGGAGTACATTAACTCTCTAATCCAATCTATTAAAGTTTATGGTTTTTAAGTTTCCATTTAGAAAAAAATAATTGCAACAAAGTATCTGTGACCCATTAATTTATAGAATGAGCATGTATATGTTCCTGCTTTGTTCCATTTTATTCTGCATTTACAGCAGACATAAGATCTGCAATGTGTGTGTCTAAAGCCATCCATCTCTGACCTTGAACAGTAGGGAAAGTGTGTTTTCAAATTAGGAGATTAAGTTCAACAGCCTTTGTGTCTGGGTAGTAATGAGCATCAGGAGGCTGTGTTGGAGCCACTGCCCCCTCCCCTGTCTAGGGTCATAAAACTTGAGCACATGGTATGAAGTGTTGGTTTGCTGTTTTCCCCTACTAAAACCCCATCTCCAGGAAAGACTCAATTCCCTGTATTATGACTCAAACACCTGTTTTATGGAAAATTTTCAGCACAGTGCCCAGAATATGTAGATCCCCAGCAAATGTTAGTTATTCCTCTTGACACTGTCACAATGAATACCAAATTAGAATCATGGGAATACATGTAATTTGCTTCTATTTCAAAACCTTACATAGTTAATGTGTTGAATTTCCCTCTTTATTCTCTAGTTTTAATCCTAGCCTAACTGTACACTGTACAGTGAAAAAAGACTTAAATGAGGGATCAGCAAACATTTTTTTTCCTCTTTTTATTTACTTATTTTATTGGAGCTTTGTGGTAGCAAACATTTTTTTTCTCTGAAGGACCAGCAAGTAGTTGGGAACGTATGGGATGTGTGGCCAGCACTCAGCAACTATCCAGCTCTGCCTCTGTAGCATGAAAAGACCTAAAAATAAGACAAATAAGCAAATAGACATGGCTGTTTTCCAGTGAATGTTCTTTGCAAAAGCAGGCAATGGCCCCTATTTGCCACACAATCCACAGTGACTGACCCCTGACTTAAAGGAGTCTGCCCTCACTTAGCAAAAGGTCCATAGGGCTTTGTTGTGTCCATCAGGATAGTACCTGGAGCTAAGTACTCTGCTTCAGCTCTGCACTAAGCCTCCTCAGGGTGGAAGAGCTAGCTTGGTCATGGCAGAGGCAGCCACCAACACATTTGGAGAAGCAGATGAGGAGGACTACCATGTTAGTTAATTCCCATTCTTATTTTAAAGAAAATTTTAAGTTTCTCTTCCTTTTTAATTTTATATGCCAAAGAGATATATTCTCCTGTGTGGAAAGAAATGTGTGTGATGGAGGGGATTTTCAGATACAATCCATCACAGTTTCCTATTGTGTAATCCTCCATCACTGTTTTTACTTTCTTATGGTTGGATATAATTGAATGTGAAACAAATAAAGTTGAAACATGGAAATCCATATGCCAATGTTATTGGGTAGGAAAGTTGTTTTGATAATTTTGGATTTCATCCACTCAGGGGCCAAACAGAAGCACATCAATATTTCTATTCAAAGAATAAACCCACCTTGATCTTATGACACTTTTACCCAGCTCTTCCCCTCTCTCAAACTCCCAAAGTGTTAAACAGCTGATAAAGTAACAGATTCCAAATCATGAAGGAAGTTTTTTCAAAGGGGATAGAGGAAAACATTTGTTTTTATTTTATTGCCAGTGAAAATGTTTTCTTACCCTCCTTTTGGTAATACAAATGTCACTGGTGACAATCTGCCCTGTTTTGCCAAACAAATTTTTACAGAGATCTAAATGGGAAAGAAGCCACAGGGAGTATAAAGTGGAAGACTTGGCAATGGATGAGACTGTGAGGCCTAACAGTAGTGTACACTGTACCACTGGCAACACAGGTGGCCTTACAACTTGCCTAGCTTACAAGTCAAGCTAAATATACTGCACAACCTAGCAAAGAATGTCATAGATAACAGTTGCAATTATTCATTCTGTGAGGGAACTTTGACTATTACTCAGTGTCCATACTTGCTGCACTTCAAAGCTGAGAGTGTGCATTTAGTCTGCAAATTCAGCTACAATAACTCTCCACTTCAGTGCTCTTAGCCATAAGTGATTGGTGCAAACATTACTGAGGACTTAACCAATTAAATAATACCTGAAACTACCTGCTTCAGTTAGAAGTATTCTTCCCCATTTAAACCCTCATGGTACTTTATATTTTTATGATACTTTTAAAATTTTTCAGTTATAGTGAAACCTAGATAGATCCATCTACTTTGGGAAAATTCAGCAAATATTTCTTGAATGAATGATACAAACTCTTCATAGGATAGTATATTTGCCCTTAAAACCTTGCCTCCTCATAAACAAAACTGATAAGAATCAGCATCAAGGGATTTTCATAGTTAGTCTTAATTAAAAGGTGTTTGGCTGATGTGATGAAGATGTTCTGTCTTCTCCCTTCTTAGAGTTCTACGATGAGATGATTCTTTTGTAAGTCCTTATGATTTCCATATTCCAGAAATTCTTGTGAAAAACACATCCATCTTGACCACATGGCTATGGGAGGATGAGTAGAAGGCATGCAGCCAAAAACAGAAGAAAATGTTCTAAAATGGAAAAGTAGTAAATAAATTACAACTTATTAACAGTGTTCTCCAGTCTCTCACTAATAATGACATATGTATTTGGAAATTTGTAAGTACTGCCAGGGAAACATATTTCTTACTGATCATCTGGTTAAAATGGATCAAATGTATTTCCACTGTCAGGGTTAATGAATGATGGTGTAAAAATTGTGAGCAAATGAAAGTTCTCAAACCTTGTGGCTGATGATCAGTGTAATAGCAACTTGTTTTCCACCAAATCTTTTAACAGGACCTTTAATGAGAAGCAGAATCTTCTCACATTGAGGTCATGTCTTTTCATTCCCTCTGTCCACCCTCTTAATTGGATTCCGAAGAGCAGTGAAATGACCAGAGGGCAGTGAGAAAGGACAGTGGAGGTCACAAAGCTCCTTATTAGTCTAGCTCTGAATAAGTGGTTGAGAATTCACTGAAGGTGGGCCTGTCCCAGAGCCAGAGTTGAGGGTAAAGAAGGGAGGAAAAGAGAGAAAGGGAAAGATGAGTACAAAACACATACCGAATGTCTGCTTCGTTTTTACTCTTGTGTTTTAGGAATTCGCTATGATTACTCCACACTGAGCTTTCTTGGTTCTGCAGGCTAGAGGCTGGAAAACACATCCTAATATTTAAGTAATAAAAATGGTTGTGAGGCTGCCATTTCCAAAAACAATCTTCATGACATTTATAAGGAGAATTAATACATCAGGAGGTAGCATTACATAGGTCCTTGGAGGCAAAATACAATGAACCTCAAATCACATTCTCTGGTTCTGGCCCAGTGGACTTACTATGCAGGGTCTGGAACTTGAAAGACCCTTACAGTGAAGCCAGAGGGACCCAACACAGCAAAGTGTGGGTGTTTGGGCTTTATTCCACTAAAGTCAATGACTCATGAAAATGCCCACTAATATGAAGCTGAAAAGAGACAGCCCTGGGACAAGTTTAGCCATGAACAAGCTGTATATGCTTTGTAAGTGGCAGGTGTCCGTCCTGAAGGCAATATGAAGGCAATATGGAAAAGAAGCTTTTTATATTCCTCCAAGAGAGCTAAAGTTATGCTCCCACTGCAAGCTCCAAGGGGTGTTGTCACTTCTTTTGTAAGCAGTTGTGAGTTTGTGTTGGTCTTTGAAGGAATAGTTTTTCCTCTATTAAACTAATGCAGTTTTCAGAAAAGATGAACATGGACATGCAAAAGCCGCCTGGTAGCCTAAATGAACCCCTCACAGATACTGTTTCAAACAGCGTTGAAAAGGCTGACCATGTCCATATGTCTGAAGGAATTTGAGAAAGTAAAATCATGAGAATTTGAGAAAGTAAAATCATGAGAATGATTTTACCTTTTCCATTTGAGGGCCCTTAAAGGGACTATTTCTTTTCCATTATGTGTGAGGTTTTAGTGAAACACATAGTAATTAATTTTTCAAAGTAAGGGGTATAAATATTTTATCCTTCCCTTGTTCAGGATTAGAACCATGGTCTTTTCTCTTGGAATCAACAGTAGTCATTCTACTTTCCCCTGAGGAGTCTCAAAAATGTTTCCAGGTGATTTTAATAGAAAATTGAGTTTAACTTATTCCTTCCATGATATATGCCAGTTCAAAGAAAAGTAGAGATTATGACTTGGTGGTTTGCATCTCCTTTTCATTTCCCAAATTGAAAAATTGTCATAGGGTTATATGAGAATCGAAAACAGACCACAACTGGCTTTTGTTCTCATTTGGCAACCCAGAGATGTCTTCCAGGCCCTGGGGCTTTAATGTATTTTCCTCAGAAAGAGAATATTTGTTATTTCCTTTCAACAAGGAGTGAAAGGCAAAAGTATAACTATAAAGGAAATGTCATTGCCAAATTAACCGTCCTGAAAGAATTAACATAGCACACATGGGCTGGGCTGGGCAGGGATGTGTGGAACTGGCCATGTCTGGAGTTGCCTATGTCTATTGAGTCTATAAACACTGACTTGCTTCATCCTGAGGCTGCCTTGTGTTTGTAGAGTACCCAGGCATGTTGAAGTTTGGGGATGGAAGTTCAGATGAGTGGGCCAAATGTTTATGGTGTGTCCAATTACTGATATTCAGTAAAAATGGTTTTTCTCTTCTATTTGCATTTTTAAAAACCTTATGGAGGGTTGCTTTGGATCACCTAAGAGGCTTTCTTTAGATGAGACAATGTAGGATGATAGCAGAGATATTAATAATTTTTCATTATGACTGTGTTTCAATTCCCTATTTGATACTGTATAGTAGGATGATGCACTGTTCTTATAATGATGTCTCCCAATCTATTACTGGCACTTTTTATACTGATAAACTACTCAGAAGATATTTCCAAAATATGCTTTATAATGAGTTTTAGAAAGGTTGAATTAGATACAAATAACAACACTGTATAAAAATCTTGCTGCTTTCACGTTCCCTTCAGTTTAACAGTGTTGAGTTAAAACCCAAATTTTGAATAAAATTATGGCCTGTAACTAGTGTGAGGTGTTTTCTATGGGAAGGTTGGGCTTTATTCTCACAATTAGCCACAAGAAGAGTTTACAGCTCATGGATTGGTATATTGGCCCCCTGGTAGCATGGTTCTGAGTAACTAAAAGAAAAGCTTTGTTATCTGGAATTTAGAATGAAAAGGAGTCCTTTATAGGCCACATGTAAGTGCAGGGTGCCCTTGGTAGCTCTTCAGTACAGTTCCCCAGGGCTAAGATAAAGCCTCCAACATGTGCCTTCCTCTCCATTACTGTTATCTCCTCCCTTTGTTAACTGATTGAGGATTTAGATGTACTAGTCCCTAAGGCATTTGCATTTGAATACTGCAGGGATGCTGGAAGACCTGAAGCCTTTCACAGTGAAAAAAAAAAAAAAAAAAAAAAAGTCCATTTTCCTTTTTCTGGAATCAGCCCTGTGTTGCAATAATCTATAAAAACCTATATGGCAGAATTTTACCATGAACCCTCAATTCTCCTCTCTGCCTTTCACCTTCTGCCCCCAAAAGAAAACAGAAGACCCAATGACTATTTCCAAAAATCCTTAACTCTAAAGTGAGCTTCATTATAAGTTGAACACAGTTATTAGTTTGAAGATATATTTTGATAACTAAGATTCTATATAAAAATTTGGCTTTATAAGTTGGCCCATGCCTAGCTAGTGAAATTGATAAAGATTCATGTTTCTGATTCTGCCCCAGTTTCTACAGAAAGAAAGGAATTTTAATTGGAGCCAGGGGATGAGGATAGGAAAGTCTGAAAGATGAAATTAATCATGGTAATAAAATAAACCCCTGGGAACTCAGGTGTATAGAAAACATTTAAGCTCAACAAAACAAAATTAAATTTAATAAACCATTAGTACTCAGTGAACTTACATGGATAAATTTATTCAACTACCTTAGCATAAGCTTTGATCTGCTTGTTTACATGTATTTTATAGTTTATCTGTACTCATTGAATGGGAGTTCCAAAGGAGATGATAAACTCATGGAGTCTATAGGGCTTTTGGCAAATGAATTGAACTGAAGGCATAGAATGTTCTAAAGTAAATTCCTAATGTTCAGAGATTATATCATCTTAACTGCATAATATATAATATTTTTATGGAACCACAAAAAGTAAATCTGAATTTTCTAAATTACCTCAGTTGATCAGAATTTGGAATGGTTTTGACAAAAGATTTCCTGAAGTTCAGGGCATAACAAAGTAACAATTTAAAGCATCTAAGGTGAGTGTAATAAACATTTGCTTCTTTAAAACTTTCTATAAAGAAAAAAATCACATTTATTTTCAGGCTTCCCCTTGAAATTCAGGATTGCCATTTGTTTGCTAATGTTTAGGTTTCTTTAAACTAAATAAAAAAAGACTCAAAGAGAAAGACAAGGACTGGGGATATAGCTCAGTTGGTAGAGTGCTTGCCTTGCAAGCACAAGGCCCTGGGTTCAATCCCCAGCACTGCAAAAAAAAAAAGAAAGAAAGACACTTGGGAAATTGATTGAGATCAACTCTTGCTGTGTATTCTATTTTGTGGTAGTAACAATGTTCCCTGACTTGCTTGTGCATTACCTGATGGTAGCCAAGTGCACCCATATTATTATAAAGAGAATTGGGTCACAGAGAAAGGGTTCAGAATAATTTCAAAAAGGTGGTATATGAAGATGACCAATTTTCAAAAAATTGTAGTGCATTTACACCTGAACCCAGTAAAATAATATAGCTGTCTTTGAGGGACAGCCTATTGCATTAAGATTCTAGGTGTTTTTATATATTACTTTTTTAGGTTATAGACAGGTAAATACAGTTTAATAGGATGCCTATTAATTGCGAAGCTGATTGTATTATTTTTAATAAGACTGATATGTTCCTCTATGAATCTACTAACATTAAAAGGAAGTTGAAATTTGTATGTGTTATGCTGAGTGCGCTTGTGCAGATTCAAAGAATAAATCTAAAACTAGCTTTAGGAAGCACATTTCACTTTCTACAATATGTTCAGAGACCTGTGCCAAGTGAGGGTTTTATTTCTGCCTCTTTTGATCACTTAGCTTTCTTTAGCTGTGGGTGCCTATTGCTCAAAGCAGGACATTTGCAGGACTTTTCAGAGCCTTATGGCTGGTGGCAGAACTTCTCCAACTCTGCTCTGCTCCCTGCACCTTGAATATCTCTGACCCCAGCCCCCATGGGTTCATGAATATTTTTTAAAATTGTTTTGGGAGGAAGACTAATCTTCACCTTAGAAACATATTCTTTATTCTATTCTTTATGACCCAGTCTTCCTGTCATGTCTTGAAGTATCAAAGATCTCCAAACATTTCAAAGGAAAAAGCTCTCTGAGTGCTTAAGGCAGATCCTGGGATTCAGCAACCCTGGCTGTGTAGGTGCTTGTTATTTTCAAATGCAGCAAAAGCAGGAAATCCAGTCTAATCTTCTTCCAAATAACAGTTTGCTCTAGACTCAGTTTGGATTATAAGCTAGTCTAGGACAGGGGCCAGCACAGTGGTCAATGCACCAAATCTGTCCCATCACCTATTTTTTGTAGCTACAAGCCAAGAATGTTTTTTGTTTTGTTTTGTTTATTTTGGCATTTTTAAATGACCAGAAAAAAAAAATCAAAAGAGTAAAACCGGGTGACACATAGAAATTGTATGACCATCAAATTCCAGGGTCTCTAAATAAAGTTTTATTGGAAGATGACCACCACACACATTCACACTTGTATCATCAGTGGCTGCCTTTTCACTACCATGGTGTAGTATAGAAGCTGCAACAGAGGCCATAGGAGGCTCCAAAGCCCAAAATATGCTTGTCAACCCCTGATATCACAGATTACAATCTAACTTTAGGGTTAACAGGATCACAAGGATTCAAGTTACTATCAAAGAACACAAGACCACTGCTGTTCAATCGTAAATATGAGGCATGAACCCTCAGTAAAATTATGAAAAAGCTAGCGCTGCTGACTTTTGTGGTTGGTGTTCTTGAAGCAACAATTGGGATCCTAAAGACAAAAGTATGTCCATGTCATTATGTTGTTAATGGATATGAAAAGCAGTGGGCACCCAGGCCAGCCAGAACCCACTGAAGTTTCAGTGGGCTTCTTCCCCAGCTATTCCTTCAGTTTGTGTCCTGCCTGAATGTCAGTGAGGGTATGTCTAGGGAGACAGAGCAATTTCCCCCCAGGGCCAGAAGGAAAGGCCAACATTCAAAACAAAGTTGCTAAATAAGAGGAACCAGGGGAATTCTTAAGCTGGTTTTCTCACTTTAAAAAGGTTCATATTAGTGGACTGTGCTTGTAGTAACTTCAATATTTATGCTTTTTGGCAACTAACTGACTGTAAACAGTCTCTTAAGATCTTTGGATAAAAATGACATTTTATTCATTCAAAACTGATCTGAGCGTAAGTGATAATATGTCACTAAAAACTTGTCTTCTCTTCCCAGTGCCATCTCTAGAAGACTCTGCTCTGTGATTGTGTGCCAGGTGTGGTCATGGGAACTAGCATCATCCCCCAAACAGTCGCTTCTCTGCAAAATCTTGTAATTCATCAGACTTTGACCAGAGAGATAGCATTTCTGTCCTTACTCTAAGAGTCCCCATGAAAAACAATGACCTTTAATCCTTTGTCTTGTCTTAGTCTTCATCATAGCAAAGTTTTTGTCTAAAAGGTTACCAGTAGTTTTTTTTTGTTTTTTGTTTTTTGTTTCCACTGAAGATACTATATCATCTGAAAAGGACATTCAGGAATCAATTATTCACCCAGTGAATAGTGAATAAACACCTGTCATTGTTCTGATAAGTGCTGGTGCAGATTCAGAGAATTATTACACCTGACCTTTAACTTTCAGGTGTTAGTAGTCAAATGGGAAAGGCAAAGTTCACCCATACGAAATGTGTAACCATTGCAGTCACATGAAATTTTAAGCACCAGCATGAAAAGAGTTCAGAGAAGACATAAATCATTTTGAAGAAAGGGGAAATGAGATTTGAGCCACACATTATAGGAGTGTATGATCCTGCAAAACAGTGCAGAGAACAGAAGTGGTCATTCCTAGTGGACAGAATAAACTGAGTGAAAGCCAAAAGCAAAATATTACCTAAGTCCACCCCATGACCCAAGGAGAAAAAGACTGAGGGCATATATAAATTTTTATATATTCATATATAAATATGAATATAAGTCAGTGAGATTCCCTGGTAGAGTTGTGTGTATAGATAGTTTGAATCATACACACACACACACACACACACACACATACATGTCATACTTATGTTTAGGACTGATGCAGGAAGGCATTAAAAAATGAGTAAATCTCTTAGGACTGAGGAAATAGAACACAACATATATTAGGCAGAGGGTTTGGAGACAGTTTGTGGAGGCATTTGCTGTGATTCAGGCCATAAAGTAATAGACTATGATAGGATATAAATTAGGGTTAAGTAGTTGTGAATGGAGAAGAGTGAAGCTGATAAGTAGATCAGAAAAGAATAAATAATGTTAATGGCTTGGTCCAAAACAAAGTCCTGGTATGAGAGATTAGAAAGACCCTTGTAAATACTCAAGCACTTATTATAGTTAGAAAGGAGACCAGTTTGGATGCCTAGAGATGATCCTAATTTCTGCTGCATTGAGTTTGAGGAGGTAGGGATTTGTCACTGGGGCAACCCCAAGGTCATGTAGCTAACTTACATGAACATGGAAGCCTAGAGTACAGATTTAGCAGTGAGGGAGGGAAAAAAATGCAATTGAAGATCAAACCTTTACGGTCCTTTTGTTTACCAAGGGAGAAAGCCCTGAAAGATTTTAAAGCAATAGGAATGAGTTACATCCCTACCTAAAGTAATGCAGAGCAAAGAGTGGGGAACCAAGCATGTGCACACAGCCCACAGAAGGTGAGGACTGAGGCAAGACTTGGAAGACAGGAAGGGCATTGGTAACATTCTGAAGACCAGTTTTAGTTGCGTGTTGGGAAACAAACTAGACTGCCCTACACTCACCTTAGTGTAACTCTCCACCTCTACTATATCTATTTAAGTTCACTATTAATTTTCTAATGGTGATTTTTGTTCATTTTTGCTTTTTGTTTATCTAGGAATTTATCTTATTTTGCTACACAAAGTAGCCCCTCTGCTGTCATTTTGAACCTGTGGGAAGCTCGTCATCAGCATGATGGTGACCTTGACTCCCTGGCCTGTGCCCTTGAAGAAATTGGGAGGACACACACGAAACTCTCGAACATTACGGAATCCCAGCTTGATGAAGCCGACTTCAACTACAGCAGGCAGAATGGACTTTAGTCCACTTCCTCTCAGGAGCAGAGGGATGGCCAGCTTTGGGACATTGGCTTTAAATGGGAGAGAAAGAGGCAGCTTTCTGCCCAATGGCATTTGAGGAATTCAGCCTTTGTTTGTAATCAGTGAGATTCCCTAGTTGTTGAAGAAACTGAATTTTCTATAGGTCAAACATGCCAGTAGATAAAAGGACAGACTCTCTTAGACATAAGAGGGTATTATATTCTCCTCTGAATCATATGCAGGTTAACACTGGATGCCCTCCTCAGATCTGAAGTGTCTAGGATAGAAGTGAGGGCATATCTAGACAGAAGTAGCTATGAAAAGAGATGAGCTACAATAAAGCTGAAGGCAGAGATTGATTAAGTGCATGTTTTGAAACAGGTTTTTAATGATGTGCCCCACAGGGCCAGCAGATTCTGGTACCAGATTGTCAGTTTTCTACTAACTGGCATTTGTAATGTCAGGAATCATTGTAAAACTGACTTTTAGAAGTAAAACAGGGTTGCCAACCCATTTGTATGACTTTCCCAACGTCAAAGAGGGCGTTTAGAATCTAGAGTCTGAATACATCACACCAGCACCAATTTCCTATCTATACTAGCCACTGAACGGAGATAAGTCTGAAAAGTCAGAGAGACCACACACTAGTTCCCATGATGTACCTTACCATCATTTTTTCCCAGAGACAAATCTACCCATTTCTCCCCTTTCTGAACCATCAGAGTAGAGAGGTTTCAAGGAACATCATTAGACTTTTCAACATGGACATTTATCTCTTCTAACTCAACCAAGCAGCAGCATCTCTGTTTCCAGCTAAACCTCTCAAATTGCAGAGTGCTCTTGGAACACAGCTTATTACATGGATATGGAGATAGGACGGGTCAGGCCAAGTCCAAGGAAACATGAACTACAGATGTCATGGGCCTCAAAAAAGCTGTAATTCTAAGAGCAGGGTGCTGATCAGTTCTCCACCCTTTCTGTAACAAGGGAATGATGAATTTTACTGCACTTTCCAATCCAAGTTCTGGAAAGTTTCTAACATTCTGGCACCATACCATCACAGAATCTCTCAGTAGGACCACATAGGTCATCCTCCTTTTGCCTCTTGGGAAATTAGCAGGTAGTCTTTGTCCTATATGATAGCTGAATAAACAGACCTGAGGAGTACCTGTCCCAGAAACCACGCCCATCATTCAGGAAGCTTCAGGCTCCGACTGCTCAGCCTCACCAAGTACCCTTTCTCCACAGAACCTTTAACATGTGGCCACTGCTTTGACTCTCTTTTAAAACAGGAGGCCCTGGTATTGTACAGAACTGAGATACATCCATAATTCATGATCCTTATCTTAATACTTCATTCCATCTTTTTTAGCCTCTTTAATCATTTTTGACAAGATACCTGGTAGACTAAAGATGAGCAGATATGCTCCAGCTCATCTTCTGGTGTGTGTTTTCCTTAGCTGTCCATGATCAGGACAACCAAAGTCAAGGACCTAGGTTAACCTCAAGGCAGCTATTCAGCTACATAGAGATTGGCTACTTTATTAAAAGTAGTCAGAGAATGAGGGAGGTGGGCAGTACATGGCACTGGAGACACAATCAATTTTTAAATGTTTTGTAGATCCCTTGTTTAAAAAAAAAAATGTTGTGAATCTCCTTGTAAGTGGAAAAGACCTAAAGACAGGTTGAGTTTATGATACCATGGATAAGGCATTGAAGAATTCTTAAGTGTGTTGGCCATTTTCTCTAATGTGTGGTATATCTGGTCCCCTGTATTAGATAGAAGGCTTTGCCACATGTAATTCAAAAGCATCTTGCTTTTCTCAGGAACCAAAGGCTTATATAGAGCAAACAAATCATCTTAGAACTCTCAAGCATATTTTCAAAATGCCATATCTAGATCAGGAAAACAACCTTTTATTAGTGTGCTCAACTCGTTCATTCCTTCTAGGGAATAATAGACAGCATGGAAATGTGAATCACTTCACATCGCTGGTATAATTTTTGAAAGAAAGAAAGAAAGAAAGGTGTAAGTAGATGTTCAGTCGCTCACAATAAACTCGAGTTCACTAGCATGATTGGCTGCAGAAGGAATCTGCATTAACTGTTGAGTAATAAATCATTTAAAACATTTTAGAGTTTATGTGAATCTGCATCTTGGAGAACTTTTATTTTAAGTCATCCTAATTAGCCTTATAATGGTTTCATCTATTCTGTGAATCCACATAGATCCTTTCTAGACTTTTTATGTATTTTTTTTGTATTTTAAAGCAGATAAAAAGTTTAAATGATTTTGCTTGGATCCTATCTTGATTATTTTAGGATGAAACGAAATGAGATTATCGATCCCTGAATCTGAATTCTATAATTTCCTCTGAATTTTGTAATTTCCTCCTATGCATTTTGGGTTTTTTGTTTTTTCTTCCTGTTTCTTTGGATTTTTGGGGTGTGTTTTGGGTTTTCGTGGTTTTTTTTTTTGGGGGGGGGGGGGTCTGGGTTAATAAATGCAATTGAATCTCACATACAATAACAGAGGAAGAAGTTGAGAGATTCACCTTCGGTTTCAGCCCAAGTTTCAGTCAATGCATCTTTTAGTTCACTTTGTTTCCTTCTTTACTTTCTCTTAGTTTTGCTAGGATGCTACATAAGATTTCTGTATAAGTATATGAAAGTCTGTGGTCATTGCATGTCAGCATTGTGCCCTGTTTTATAATGGAATTTCAAAGAGAACCCTTGTTTGTGAGATTTACAGACCAGGGTGCGATGTGACTGGAGGGGATCACCAGTCAAACTTTCAGCTCCCACTTGAACTTGTGGTTATTCACTTGCCCTAAATCCTACTTGATTTTACCGTTTGCCAGTCATGACACAAATGCCCCTCTTGAAAGAGAAACATTTAATTTGGAAGTCTCATTCTCTTAGTACAAAATGAAGCAAAAACTAAAAGTGGCCTTAAATACTTGGTAGGTTACTTAAAATTTTTACAAAATATCCCAGTCATGCCAAATCCTCTAGTGCTCAAAGACATTGAGGTCTTAATAGTCATGCTTTAAAAACATGCCTTAAAATTATGCCACCAAAATGCTACAATTCACAGTTTCACCAGACTGCAGCGCCATAAAGTTAATTTACAGTCTTTACAACATTGCTTGTGCAGTCTTACTAGTTTACATTAAAATCCTTTAAGCCAAAAAGAAGCTTGCTCGATGGATTTAAATGCAAACTTCATTTACCGGTGCAGGAAGTCTCATAAAACTCAGATGCACTCTCACAAAAATTTTATTGGCCTTTTTGTAAGAGATGAAAAGGAATTGACACAGTTCTCTTTAAAGAGGGGAACTTTTCTTTTTATTATTTTTATCTCCAACTGCAGAGGTGTTATCCTTTGCCATGGTCCCTGTTTTTTTCTTCCAGTTGGCTTTGAGAGGGAATATTAAATCACTAAAACAGGGTTCTCTTTGGATAAAAAGCTCTGGATTTATTGCAATGATTTTTCCTTGAGAAAAAATTCTCAACATCAGAATTGATAAGCAGAGGTAGAATATTAAAATAATTGGTAATAATTGGTAATTGGTTTTAGATAGTATTCTCTACTTGCCAACTTCTGGTAAACTTTCCTGGAAATTCAAATTATCAAATCTTTTGATATGCTTTTGTTGTTTCCTCTTCACCATTTTCTCTTTGATTTCTTAGTCTCTCTGCCCTCAAATGTGTTGAATGATACAGTTGTCAGATGTTTCGAAGGTAATGTTTTCTGAGGTCTCTGTTGCAGCTCTGTGAAGGACAGAGGAATCAGGAAGGAGCTGAGAAACATGCCTCTCTGGCCCATTATGTGGCCCATTTTCATTACGTTTCCTCATGAAACATTGCAAAGTTTGAATCCTTAATAACTCCCATTGACTGGACTAGAGGTGACAGCCATGACAAATGGGAGAACAAATTGTTGGCCTACAGATGGTGACAAAATTGTATTAGCCCTTTGGTGTTTGTTGCCCTAGCGCTGTATTTGAAAATTGATGCTTTAGCCAAAAGCTGAATGGCCACCGTTTTCGTAGTTTCCACTGTTGCGTCTGCATAGAATTTTCCTGAACTACGAGCAAAAACGTATTTTGTCAAATGTCACAAAAGTGAAAATGTTACTAATCTTAGACGTGTTGCATATTTTGTGTTTTTCCTTTCCAAACTCTTTCAAAAGCTGCAGTTTCAAAGCTGTTTGGCTGTATTGACAGCATGTGGTGTTTTTTGCAAAAGCAATTCTAGGACAGCCAGTGTCTACAATGGACTCCTCACATCCCCACTCCAGGGTCATCAACAAAATCGAAATGGCAATTTGTATGCTGTAATTTTTCAAAAGATAAAAGGGGATGGAAACCAGACCTGGCCATTAGCAACTAGTGTGTAGTACTGTGATCTGAAGTAGGAAATTTAACTCACATAGAATAATTGTGGTTTTTGAAGCAGCTACTCATTGCTTTTTCCTTTTGCTGTGAAGATCATGGACTTGGAATGTCCTCATGAGGTGGACCTAAGACAGTAACATTTAAACTTCATGTCTTCTAACCCACCCTCCATCTGAACCCAAAGACAAAAAAGACAGTAAGCTTCATGGATTAAGCCTAAGCTTAAAAATTTCCTTCCCACCCCTAATACTGAGTTCATCAAAGATTATATCTTTTTTTTCCCCAAAGAGTTATAGCTTTGAATTACAGAATATATCACTGAATTTAGTAATTAGTTCTTTGTGTGAATAGAAATAGGTGTCAAAATACTTTTGCAAAAGGCATAATTACAATGAAAATGCCTTTTGGTCTCAAACTTTGCTAAATCCTCAAAAAGTATTTCACTTCTGTCAAGCACTTATTTACACCCAAATTCCAAAAATGGACAAAGTATACTGTTCCCTTAAAATGTAAACTCTATAGTAGATAGCAATTTAATTGTGGTTCTGGTGAATCATAAAAGGAGAGATATTTGAAGGAATCTATAAACAGAATGTCAGTCCTTCTGACCCCTTTACTGAAACATGGGCATTACAATCAGAATTTGGCCTAGTAGTCCTAATGTTCCTCCTTTATAATCTCTGATGGTGCTGAGTGGGGACCACCAGGATGCAGCCATCTAAGCCTCATCAGAGAGTCCCTGAGAGTGAGGTATCAGAAACACTCCTTGAGGCTTATCCTAGATGTAGCCTACTCTCATTTGAAACTTCTCCATAAGAAGTTGGGGAAATATTCATACTGTCAGAATTTTCTGGTCAGAAAAACAATTTTATCCTTTTCTTAACTGGAATAAAGACTTAGAATTCCCATCCTTCCTAATCGTATCTGATTGGTACATGCATTCCATTAAATCTTGACTTAGAAATATTGCAAACATAAGCAGGTAGTGGGAAACTGGCCTCTCCTAACCCCAACTCAGAAACACATCAGTAGTTGTTTACCTCCATTTCTGTATGGAAGAACTTAAAACAGATTTCATTTTGTTCTGTTTATTTTGGGAAGGTACGTGGGGGTGTTCTTCCCAGTGATTCATATCTCAAACTCATACCACTCTCAAATTTTATTTGATGTGTTCAAAGCCAAAAATAAAAAAATTAAAAAGCAGGGCTGAACACTTAATTTGACATGAAGCTGAAGGAGTGGGCAAGGCAGAGGAGAGAGTTTGAAGAAAGCATGGCCTTGGCTTCATACCACACTTTTTGTGCCTTGTATTATCAATGTAAATTCTGAATGTTGTACAGTAAATACGGATGGACTTCTTAGAGAAGGCTGCACTGGCTTCTTTTTCAGCACATGTACATATATATAAATATATATACATATATATTTGGTAATGCCAAACAGCTGTGTTATATTGTACTGAACAAAATGGACAGTTTGGATGTTTTATGTAGAGTTTGCAAAAAAAAAAAAAAACTGGATGGTTACAGACTTTTCAAGATAAATGTACAGACGTAAATTACTGCATATCAGTTATTTATGAATAAAGAGTCTTTTATTGACATTTTAGGATACTCCATGAGTGGAACTTTGAAATCTCAACAAGGACCCCTTTACATATCTCCCTTCCCATGCTAACAGGAATTGGAACGTTCTACAAAGACAGTTTCTACGCATTTAAGAGACCCTAATTTCTCACTCTGACCTCAAGGGGGAGGCTACTGAAAGCAAAGATTATCTTCTAACATTCTCATCCCACCTAAAGACACACACACATACTTTTCCTTGTAATATAATTTTTTATATTTTGAGGTTATCATAGCCACAACAAAACTGGGATATCTTTCATCTTACTCCTCAAATGGGTTATTTTTACCAATTACATCATTTTGCCTCTCCATGGGAAAATATTAGGAAAGTAAACACCATGTTGTATGTTTTCTATACATCCTGACTGCCTGAATTTGTTTTAATGTTTTTTTTTTTAAAGGCTGAGAACACTCAAAAACTTAATCATAAGAACTTATAGAACTGGTCAGAATCAGTTCAAATAATTTGATCTACTCAAAGATGGCTTCTCATCTATTTAAAATGTTATAATTTAAGAGAAGTTGCAAATTTGGTTTAAACCAGTATTTTTTCAAAGTTGGTTTTGGTTTTTGTTTTCTGGTTTTTTGTGGCACTTGGGATTGAACCCAGAGCTAAGCACACTGATCTACATCCCCATCCCTCTTTCTATTTCATTTTGAGATAGGGTGTCATTAAGTTTCCCATGCTGGCCTTGAACTTATGATCTCCCAGTCTTAGCCCCTGCAGTAGCTGGGATAACAGATGTATGCTGCTACACTCAGCCTGCTTTTGCTTTTACTAAACAAAATACTATTTTCACAGAAAGAGTACAGGTTTGGTTTCATTTTCAAAATTAAATTTGGAAAGCTATGAAATAAAATAAATCATTATAAATCATTACTCTCTAGACTTCTGGAAACATTTATTAGTACAATGGACCTCACATATATGGTCCATGTATGTGATACATGTGATAGTATGCAGAATTTCCAAAACTTTTTCTTGGATCATCTTATGGAACTGTAAGTGGTTCCAACTGTTCTTTCTAATCACTTTAAGTTAAGCAGAGCTTTAAAACTGATTGAAATATATTTAAACTACTGGTAGAAGAAGAATTAATTTAAGTTAACTTACACTAACTAAATAAGTTATAACAAGAACAAACTTAGTCCAAAATTTCAGTATTATTTGAATAGTTGGGACAAATATAAAACATTTTTTTTTGGTCAAAGTAGATTTTAACCAGAATAATGATGTAACCAGCACAAGATCCAGATATAACTAATTCAGAGGAACACTTAGAAGATCAGGTTAAATCTGTAATAAGCTATGCAAAATAATTAAAAAGAAATCTTTGCTTAAAAATGTTTTATCTAGTTAGGAACCAATTTCAAATGGATTAAGTTAGTTGGGCTTATATATGCTTATTCTATATAACCAACATGTTAGAATTTGACTTTATCGTAATAGTTTACTCATCACTCAAAAATATTTATCCAGTATTTACTGTGGGACATCAGAGTATGGATTCGAATCCTGACTCTATCATTCAGCATTTGCTATCATGCAGTATACCTAACATTTCTGCTTTATGTATTATATAGGAATGATAATGATGGAGGTTTACATTCTTCCCCAAATCTGAAGACTAAATGAAAAAGAACACATAAACCCTTGGCACACTATGCAGTAACTAGTAAGCAGCCATTGAGTGTTCAATTTATCTTATTTTAGATAGACAGTATGCATAGTAGTTAGTAGAGTCTGAGAGCAGTTTTAAACAGTAATCCTCAATCTGCTATTCTCTGAATATATGGCCTTGGCCAAGAAATTCTTTGTGTTTGAAAGGGAATAATTATGTCAAGTTCAGTGGGCGTGGAGTAAATGTTCAAGAGCTATTATGATGAGCAACAACATCTCCAGCTATCACTGGCTAGTTCGTAATTCTGAACAGAGATGTGCCAGAGCATTCCTTACATAACCATAGTGAAGTTACCAGGGGTTCAGGGATGCACTTTATTTTAGCATCTTTCTGATGCCTGAATGTGGTTTATGAAGGAAAAACTAAGTGTGTACTACTAACCATAAAGTAAGTAAAATAAAATTTATTTTCAAATATAAGGGTTAAAACTAAATGCATTATGGTATTTTAAAAACAGTCACCTAAATTCATACCACATAGAATACTATTAGGAAGAGAACTTACAACTGATAGACAAATATGTACTTAAAGTCTATTACTAAGATAGATAACATATTTAAAATTATCCTGTTCTTGCACACAATATGTACTCCATCAATGATCTGACCATTTTCTGGTTTTTAAGATGACATGAGGTACTTAAAATTATGAGTATGTGCACAAATTATCCATTAAAGAGTTACCTGAGCACTATCACCTGCTAAGTGCCTGGCTTCTCTGCTACAGGGAGGGCATTCATAAATAATCCCCTTGGTAATTATTGAATTATTGACTTAGTCTTCAGAAAGCTTATGGTCTTTAAGTCAAGGGCTTTGACTCCATCAAACAATTAAGTATAATGAAAGAGGTGAGCAGATTGTATTCTGTGGGAAGGTTACTTGAAGAAGTTGCCATTGAACTAAGAGTTAGAGATGATCTATCAATATCGCCATTTCTACAGTACTGTGTTAACAAACTTCATAATTTATAGCCTGAAATAACCACCATTTGTTATTCTTATAAATTTATGGATCCTACTCATGATCTAAGCCTGGTTTGACTGGCCTTGGCTGGACTCCTTCATGTGTCTTGCAGTTAGCTGAAGGTTGGGCTGATTTGCCTCCTCCAGCTGAGGCTCTTTACTTGTCTGGGTCCTTGGCTATGACAACAGGACAGACTGGGCTCTATTCCATATGCCTCATGGTCTAATACATTAGGTAGAATGAGGTAAAGACTGAGAAAGAGAAGTTTGCAGAGTCTTTTAAAGTCTGGTCTTGGAACACTATCATTTCTGCAATATTCTAAGGGTCAGCATAACTCACAAGATCAGCCCATTCAGAAAACAGAATGTACCCCCTGATCAGAATTGCTGCAAAAATCACATTGCAAAGGCTGTGTATACAGAAAGTGGTGAAGAATTTGGGTTTTAATTTCCCCATAAGAGATGAGTAGAATTTTCAGACAAAGATAAAAGAGAAAGAACATTCAAACAGAAAGATTAGTATTGATAAAATATTAAACATTCTATTCAACAGAGGCTAACATACTTTTTTTTATGCCCATACTCCTGATGACCCCTGGGTCTTCTAAAATAGCATGTCCCAAACTTTCATTTTGTATTATCAGGTGCTGATCCCATGGTTGGCCATGTTTGGGAAAAACTAAGTTATTCCCAGTTACAGAGGTTTCTTCATGGTGACACCTCTTAAAGTCTTCCACATAATAATTGTAGTTACTTGAACACATTTTTGATGCTAGGCATTTTATAGGGATTAATTCCTTTCATATCCCAGCAATTAGATGAAGTCAGCCCTATTATTACTCATATTTCATAAGTAGGGAAACTGAGAAAAAGAGAAGTTATGCTAATGTGCATTTTAAATTACTCAATCAAGGCTATTGTTTGCAGCATTTAAAAAATATTTGTCAACTAACTCCTATTTAATGAGCATGTAGTAACATCTCAAATTTCACACTTGAGGATTTATTTTTCTAAAGATTTACAAGAGATAAATTGTTTTCTCTACCCTAAATTAATTTTGTCTGGATTATCTTCAATTTTTTTCATCTATTCACCTATTTCTTTGCACTTTGCAAAATTTTCTCTCTCTAAATATATAAGCTCATAGCAATGTTTTTAAATATTTTAAATTCTTACCCACAAAGGCTTGCTTTAACAATTTGTCTATAACTTATTAAAAATGTATCCTTAAAACTGATAGAAATGAGTTATAAATATTTTGATAAACCTTATAAAGACTATTTTTTTTTTCAAAAAGCTGGAGGCATCTTTAACAAGCAATTAAATGATTTGTGTCAAATAATCTTCCTGTATCTAACCTCAGAGCAAAATTCAATGTGTCTTTTCTTTCTAAAAGCTGAGTGTCTAGTCATCAATAATGCTGTGCAGATAAATGAAAGAGCACAGACTAGGATAAAACAGCACATACTCTCATCTTTGCTCTTATGCCCCATGGAATCTCAGAAAATTCATTTTATTCATTGAATCTGTTTCTACATCTGTAAAGTCAGCATCATTAATATTTGTACCACTTCCCGTATTTGGCTAGGGCAGACTGGATGAAATATTTTACATGAAAAAAAAAAAACTTTAGCAAACTGATATACAAGTATTTTTAATGAGAACAGCACATAAACAAAAAATCAGAATTTAATTTTCTGGACCAATTTTTTAGTAATTCACAAATGAATTTTTGAGTATAAATTACTTGTTCCTTTACCTACTTCTATTTCAAGGTTGAATAATTTGACTAGAATGCCCAGAGAAATGGAGATGGTCTTCTGTATCTCTAAAAATCTAAACACTTTGAGAAAGATCATCAGTACGTGTACGGTTCCAGCAATGTCATGAGTAAAAGATATATAAAAATCCTAAAATCAACTATATATTTGTTGTTATCACTGAGAATTATGAAAGTTAACTTTTGTATTCTAAACTCTTATGAGTTCTTTTTAGCATCCTTTAAAATCTAGGCAAACAAGGAAACTCAGCTCACCATGTAATTGTGCCTTCTATTATCTCAATGTTCTATGCAGGTATTGAGTTTATGTATTAAGATATATAATACTTTTTGAATGTCCACTATAGAGAATGCTCTATAGTAGACCCTGGGATACAGTAGTGAACCCCTGTTAAGTGTCCCAGTCCCATGCAGATCTCATTATTTGGGAAGAGATAGAGTAAGAACTAAAGTGAAACAGAACATGTTAGATATAGGAAATAGAAATGGAGTTTCTTGGGTGTGATTCAAGTGGCATTTTAAAATAGGGTTGTCAGGCCAGGCTTACCAAGATGGTGACTTTTGAATACATTAAGAAGATGAAAGAGTGAATTATAAAGATCCCTGGAAGAAGAGATTGGAGGCAGAGGAAGTGTGCTGACCCTATTCAAGGAATAACAAGATGAGGGTGGATGAAGTAGTATAAACAATAATAGTGGGAGGTGAGCTCAGAGAAGTAAAGGGGATAGATCTGATTGCCTGAGATCTTACCAAGTGATGGCTTACACTGTGAAATGGGGAAACACTGTTGGAATCTGCATGGTGTCAGCGGGATCTCACTGGTGACTGAAGAACACATTGTAGTGGAGGAAGGATGGAAGCAGAGTGATTGCTGCTGCAGTGATTCATAGGGGGACATGACTGTAGGCTGGTTCAGAGTGACTGAGGTAGTAGTGATCAGAGGTACTCGAAGAGAAAAACTCCAAGATTTGGTTTTGAGCAACCAAAACTAAGGAGATGTTATGGCCTGGGGTAGAGTTTTGGGGATGCAGGTTTGGAGAAAGATGGGACATAGGAGCTCCGCATTGTATGAGGTTCAAACCACCTATTAGATAACCAAGTGGAAATTTGGAATATTTATCAGTCTGGAACTCAAGGGAGATGTATATATATGGCAGTTGCCAAAATATAGATGGTATTGGAAATGATGATATGGCAACAAGCCCTGGGCCACTTGAAAATTAAGACCTTCAGGTCAGAAAAAATCTAAGGAGACTGGGAAAGAGTGGCCACTGAGATAGGAGGACAGTCAGGAGCGTTCTGTCCAAAAAAGAAGAAAATGTGGAAAGAAACAGATGGGTGTGATAAGCTGCTTCAAATGCAGCTGAGACATTCATTGAGATGAGGAATAATAACTGACCTTCAGACCTGACGATGTGGACATTTTTTTATGATCATGACAAGATCAGTTCAGATGGAGCATTGTGGTGGAAAACCTATTCAAAGTAGTTTCAAGGGGAAAAAAAATCAGAAGAGAAAAAGAGAAAGCGAGTATAATCCATTCTGTTGAGGAGCTTTGCTGTAAAGGGAAGAGAGGTTTTTATTCTTTCCTTTCTTTTAATTTTCTAAAGAAGGTCAGAAAGTGAGATGCTTGAAATAGATTGTGAAGGGGCATATTTGTAGCAAATAACAAGGAGAAGGTTTTCAATCTCAGCCTATTAACATTCTTTGTTGTGAGGGGTTGGCCTGTGCTTTGCAGACTGTTTAACAGCATTTCCAGCCTACGCCCACTAAACATCAGTAGCACCCACTGTGACAATCAAAAACATCCCAGGTATTCCTAACTGTCCTCTCAGGAGCAAAATGGCCTGCAGTTGAAAGCCACTAGTCAATAATATGAGTTAGTATATGAGGTAGAGCAAAAGACAAAATCACTGGAGAACAAGATTCAAGGAAGAGAGAGAACAGGGAGGCAGAAGAATCACCTACATGTTTAAGTTTACTGATATCTCCAAAAAATAAAACAGAAGTTGTTCCACAGAATGACAGTGAGCCAGAAACTTCCTCTTCCCCATTAAGGGGAGGAATCTGGCTTCAGTGGATGACTGAAACTAGGAGAGGTAGTGGGTGGCATCCTCTCAAAACAGAAGCATGAGAAATGGCAAATATTAAGGAGAAAGAGGGAGAATGGTCTGGAAGTAGCAATGAGAAGGAAGAACTCCTACCCCACCTCCAGTGTAGAAAAAATATAGCAACCATCTAAAAGGGTCATAGAGGAAATAGTTTCTTTAAGTAAGAGCCAGGTTTCAGTAATAGCAAGAAGAAAGCATTTAGAGAAATGATTGAGGATTCCAAACAATTTGTTGATTACTGAAGGCACTACAGAAGAGTTCCACAAATTGGGAAGAATGGGAGACAGGTCTGATATACAGAGCCTGATGAAGATTAGTGTCCGGACCCTGACAATGGCAATAGCAACATCCTTTGGTGATTGACCTCAGCAGGAATAAAGGACACAATAAGAATAGACACAAAAATGGAATAAATTAATGAAGGAATTGATTAAATAAAAACTCATTAAGTTTATCCACTTACTCATACATTTAAACATTTATCTGTTTTATGTTTGGAAACTATCTACCCTGTGAGGTAAATAATAATATTCTTATTTAACAAAACCAAAATAGGACGAAGAAATGAAGTGCTTAGTGAAAGATTGCAAAACTAGTTGGTGGCAGAGTTTAAATCTGGTCTACTATTGGGGTGCTAGTTTTCTTTAAAAAAAAAACTGCCTTGATGTGTTGTTGGGTTTTTGTTCATTTTTCATTCATGATATATGTAGAACAGAAAGGCTTAATTAAATTAGTTAAAGAGTGGAATTTAGGGGATTTCTAACAAGGTGGACTACAAAAACATATAGTTGAAGATTTGACCAGCTGCATCTTCTGAGAACTGTAGAAGTCTGGTGGGAACAATCAGAAGACAAACATTGGTTAAAATATGTTAGCATATTTTCTCCAGATTTCCCTACTAGTGCAATTATTAGAAGAAATGTATATGTATATTTTTTAAAAGAAAACTTTTGGATAAAACCTATTATTACATCTAAAGGAATTTTGTAGTGAACATATTGATATAATTTTGATATTATTCAAAGAGAACATGACACACAGGCAAATACTTAATGGACATGTCAAATATTTTATTTAACTCATTAATGAAGAAGTTGATGTTAAAATTAGTTCAAAGAACTTGGGGAACAAATCATACATGTGTACACATTTGTACATACATTTGTAATGCACATGTAATGGAGAATACTGAAGTGAATTTGCTAATAGAGGCAAAACTTGTTAATACTGTATATTGCAGTAAAGACAAAAAATTGGTCAATTGCTGTAGGGTAATTGTCATCTACATGTTAATATTTCATAGGGCAATACAAATATATTATTTGGGGCCATCTTTCCTATCAAGTAAAAATCAATTGCATTTAATCAAAATTCATTTGCAAAGCCATGGACAAGAATCATTTGCATTACTTCCAATTTCTGTAGTTTAACTTCTACTCCTACAGAACTACAATGATACTAAGTCAATAAGAGTGGCTGAAAGAAGCACTTATCCAGGGAATCAGATAACTAACATAACTTCAGCTAGACACATCCAACATTTCTCCAAAGAGACTCTCAGCCCTTTCTTTCGCATGTGTCAAGTCTTCCATAACTTTTTCTCAGTGTGTCTTGGAAATCTGTTGGGAGACTTTTGTTCGTGCATCATCTCTCAATAACTTTCCAGGTCACTTTTGTGGCCTTTCTCATTATGTTTCCCCAAGAATGGGCATACCTGTTTCCCTTCTTTGCTACCTGCATCAGGGACTATGTAAAGGTAGAAGTTGTGTGGTCTCTCCCCGTCTTTCCATCCTTATCTCTAAATCTAAGCAATTGCCAATCCTGAACTTAAATATGAACTGTTTTTCCTAGGTATTGTGAAGAGGTTAGTCTCAGAAAGTGAAAAAAAAAAAAAAAAAATCTGTTCCAGTGTGAGGGTGCTTCCATCACTGACATGTACCAATTCTCCTATTTTTCTTTTCTGTTTTTCCTCATGTTCAGTATAATTAGACTCAGGGGGACTTGATATTTGTCTTCAAATATTTGGAAGTATGTCATGGAAGACAAATTAGGTCTGTTCTGTCTGGTCCCCCATGATAGAACTAACTCTGCAGAAACTACAAGGAGACACCTGCTCCCCTCTCCTGACAGGGAGCATAATTTTCATAGAGCTATCCAAAATCAGGATGAGCTTTTAAGGAATTTCCAAAGCTTCTGGAAGTTTTGATCCATGACTTTATTTGAAATGCAAATGGTGCCAAACTCTCTTTTTGACTTTTTTTTTTTTTGAGTTTTTAATAAATCTGTCCCTCCCAAACCCCCTTGAGACTTTTTTTCTTCCTTTTCCTTCAGATTGCTCCTACTTGATGGTCTTCATTCCCTAGCCCAGGGCTGAACAAACCGTTTTTAGTAAAGGCCAGGCAGTAAACACATTAGACTTTGTGGGCCACAAGGTCTCTGCCCAAACTATTTGATTCTACTGTGGTAACAAGAAAGCAAACAAATAAGCATGATGTGTGCAATAAAACTTTATTGATGGACACTAGAATTCAACATTCATATGATGTTGTTTTAGTCAGCTTTTTTGCTACTGTGACTTAAAGACCTGACCAGAACAACTGTAGAGGAGGAAAGGTTTATTTAAGGGCTCATGATTTCAGGGGTCTCAGTCCATATATAGCCAGTTCCATTCCCAGGAGCTCCAGGTGAGGCTGAACATCATGGCAGAAGAGCATGGCAGAAGAGCATGGCAGAGAGAAGCAGTTCTCATGATGATCAGAAAACTGAGAGACTCCACTCACCAGATACAAATATATACCCCAAAGCCATGCCCCCAATGCCCCACCTCTTCCAGTTACCACTCAGTTAATCCCATGAGGGGATTAATTCACTGATTGGGTTAAGGCACTCACAACCCAATCATTTTTTTCTCAGAACTTTCTTGCATTGTTTCACACATGAGCTTTTGGGGACACCTCACATCCAAACCATAATAAATGTTATGAATCTATTACACTCTTCATGTTTTTTTCAGTCATTTAAAAATGGAAAAACTATTCTCAGCACGTGAGACATGCATAAATAGCTTGCCTAGGTTTAATTTGGCCTGAGGGCTGTATATTTCTGAAGTCAACCCTATGTTCTTATTACATACCCTAAACAAGAACAACCTGTCCAAATCACACATAAGGTTCATTGACATCTCATAGGGCCTCTGCATCTCAGAGCCTACTATGATTTGGGAGGGAAATGGTTCAATCAGAAGCCTTCATGTCTTCCCATTGTTATCTAAATGGGCAGTTTTAACTACTTTTTTTGTTTCTTGAAATGGAGATCTCACTATGTTGCCTGGGTTGGCCTCAAAATCCTGGGTTCAGGTGATCCTCCTGTCTCAGCCTCCCAAGAGGCCAGGGAGGCCACTGTGACTAGAAAATAGGTAATTTAAAAAAGAGATTTCAGGGGCTGCAGATGTAGCTTGGTGGTAGAGCTCATGCCTAGCTTCAGTCCCTAGCAGCAATATATAAATAAGTAAAAATTTTAAAAGACCTTTCAGTTGAAGATGCGATAATAGGTATGTATGTTTTCAACACAATGCCTGGAGTAACAGAAACTCAAGAAAATAGGAAGCAGAACTACATTTGTTAGCAAACATCTTCTGAGACTGGTCACACTGCCGGAGTGGTAGCAGTTCCACGGTTGCCAGAGAGACTTCCTTGGCATAAACTAGTCTACAGTCTGCCTCTCAATAAAGTTTCACTGCTCAGACTCCACATTATTGCCTTGTAAAACCAGAGCATCCCCTTCTGTTATTATCCATTTCAGGCTTAAAGTATAATAGATTACAATAAAGACTCTCTTTATATGTTTAAAGATTATTTCCCAGTCCATTTGGTAGCACTTATGCTAATACCATCCAGGCAGGTCCCCTAAAGGTAGTAACAAAAATTTGAACAGCACTTATAAGATCTCCTCGAAGGGAGAGTCGGGTGATGGCTTTTCATTTTGGAAGAACTAGCGGAAAGTGAAGTTCTAAGTTACTTTTCTCTGCTTTTACCTACTTGTGAGGCCTCATCCATCACTGACATATACCAAATTCCCTTTCTCTTCTATTTCCCCGCCATTTTCAATATAATTAGACTCGTGGGGACTTGATATTTGTCTTCAAATGTTTGAAAGTCTGTCATATGGAAGAGGGATTAGACTTGTTCTGTCTGGTCCCAAGTGGGAGAACTAGAAACAATTCTGCTAAAACTACAGAGAGAGGTTAGAAAGTTGGGGTGGGGGGGCAGTTTGAGCATAATTTTCATAGAGCTGTCCAAAACCAGCCAAACTGTCTTAGAATTCCAAGTCACTGAAAGTATTCAGGCAAAGTCCAGACTATTATTTGGAGAGGATTTTGTAAAGAGAATTCAAACATCCTAAAACAAGTGAACTCCCAGTTCTAACATTCTATGAGCCGTTGAATTGTTGACCATTAGGTAACAATCACTGCTTTATTATTTGGATGACTATGATTGTCATACAATGAATGACTATGAAGTCTATACACTTGTCTCAATTAATTCCTACAATATTAAGGTCTCTGGCTACTAGAACGTACATTTCAAAAATAAAAGAGTTTGAGAGGTCAAATAAAACTTGTCTTAAGTGACATAGCCAGTAAATGAAAGATTCCAGGTTTGAATCCAAGTGTACCTGACACAGGGTCCAGCCTCTTAAAATAGTGCCGCCTCTCTGTGCCAGTAGAATATACTGAGGGACATGATTCTGTTCCATAAAAAAAACTAAGACAAAAATGAAGGACATATAAATGGGTATGGAATGCCCTACAGCTGTTCAAACAAATTCATCCACATCAAAAACACAAAATTGCAGAATCTGTATGATACCATTTATATAGAATTTCAAAAGACAGAACAAAAATTAGAAGTTATGGAAGGCTACATACATGTACCATAAGATATAAGCATAGATGGATATAAGATGAACCAAACAGAGCAGTAGAATTATCTTGGAGGAATAAAGGAAAAGAATGAAATTTAAGTTAAACAAGGAAAAAAATGACAGATTAGCGGGAAGTGGTGGTTCTTACAGCTCAGTGAATCAGGACTCAAACAGCAAGGAAACTACTTTTCCAAGAGGTAAGTGAAGGAGCAAAATTCCTCTACTGATACTCAATACTGGACAGAAGGTCTTCAACAGTGGAAAAATTGGGGTACATTCAGACAAGACTAAGGAACTGAATCAGATCTGAGCTCCAGGTGGAAGCTGGGGTGGGGGGAACACAAGGTCTGAAAAGATATTCTAAGTGCTAGAATATCTTGGCATGAGGAACCCCAGGATCAGAGGGGCAGCCTACCCTGAGTGGACCCAGTGGCTATTCAGTCCAGTACACTGGTATGCAAAAGTCATGGTCTACCAGTCGCTCACAGGGAGCATAGACTTAAATACATCCATGTAAAAGTGGAGTGAACTCAGATCAGGTGCTTAAGTTAAAAGAGGCTTTACCTGTACATCTGTGATATTTTGCTTCTTTAAAATAAGAGAAACTGGCCATGGTGGCCATTCCTACAATTCTAACTATTTGGGAGATTGAGGCAAGAGAATCATGAGCTCAAGGTCTACCTGGGCAACTTAGAGAGAACCTGCCTCAAAATAAAAAGGGCTGAAGATGTGTTTCGATGGTAGAGCACCTGCCTAGCATGCACTAGGACCTGGGTTTAATCCCCAGAATTGCAAATAAAAAAGAAAGAGGAAAAAGAAGAAGAAAGAGAAAGAGGGAGAGCTGAAGCAATGATAACTAAAATTTTAAGATTTTTCTAAGCAGGCGTAGATTTTTATTAATGTACTTTATTGATGCTTAAATATTTCATATAAATATACAGAAATATGGCAAAGTGGAAAATGTTGTCTTTGACCATGTGTCAGATTACATACACATTAACCTCTATCTCATGCATCCCCAATACCAACAAAAATGCCAGCAGAGGAATAGATAGGACATAGGTCCACAAAGACATGAGAACAGGAAAGGATCATAATGCAGGAAGGAGAAATTGATCTGAATAGGATTAGTAACTGAAGTAGTATATCTGAGAAAGCTGAGTCCTGGACCTATAGAGTACAAGTTAGGCAATAAGCTATGCTTAGTAATCAGAAGCAAAAGCAATTTATTAGTTCAACAAATACTTATTGAGAGTCTAATAGGTGCCAAGTGCTGTTCTGAGATTAGAGACATTGAGTAAACAGTGAAGGTAGGGACACAGGGTTAGTAGTCAACAAGCAGTACCCCTTGTAAGCCTTTAAGGTTGCAGATAGACTCACAGATACTTTGTGCATCTCACTGGGCTGCTGCCTTGTGTCCTTCATAGGGAGGTTATTTATTTTGCAGAAGTTGAAACAAATAGACAGCAGAGAGGGAGCTCAAGTTCAGCCCCAGAAGTGTGTACCGTGTTTAGAACAATGGGAGTGACTTCAAAAGTATTGAACAACAAGGCTGCCACCCCCACCCCTGCTTGTCTGCTGAAGCACTACCAATCAGGTTTATGTCACTTAAGCAGGAAACTGCTGGATTCCTCTGTGGGGAAATGAATGAACCAAGGAAAAGAACTTTGAATACAGACATTTGGAGATCCTCAAAACAAGCAAGGTTGACATGATTATCCAACCGCAACGCTCACTGGTTGACAAGCCCTGCCCAGTCAGAGAGCTTTGGAATTGGATTTTGTTGGTTTGTTGTTCGCTTGTTTTTCTCTTGGTGTCACCTGTTTAAATATGAAAGAAAAGTCAATGGTGACCTGACATTTGAGGAAAGCCTCTAATGTAAAAGAAGGATACCAGAATTGAAAAAAGATAATGAAAGAAACTGAGAGGACAGAAGGCAATAAAAGGGGAAGAAATTAAAACTAAAATTAAAAAGCAAAAAAGGAACTTAAAAGCATCTATAATTAATATTCTTAGAGGAATAAGAAATACATCTATAAAACATGAAAAAGATCCTATTAACAAAAGTATCAGGGAACAAAAAGGAACTGAGAGAACCTAAAAATATGACATCAAAGTATAAAATAATTCCATGGATATATTTGTAGTATCAACTTAATGTTTGAGAAAAACTCCCCAAAAAGAACAAACAATATGAAAATTGGTGAGAAGATAAAAGAAAATTAAGGAATCAAGCTTAGAAATTAGCATTCCCAGAGGAAACAGATAAACCAGGAAAATTACCAGAGAAATTTTTTTAAAAATCCTCAAATGGCAAGACATGACATAAACCGAAGAGAATACTTCTTGAATATTGAATAAATGAAAGTTGCACAATTAAACATATTCCTTTGAAATTTCAGAACTTAAAATACCTGAAATAGAAGTGCCTAAATGTTTCAAGAGTGAGAGAGGAAATGAGAGAGAGAGAAAAAGATATCATTGGATATTAGATTCAAACTATCATTAATTGAGGAGGATAGGCAAGAAAGTTTTTGAAATTTTCTTTTCACAGGGAACACTAGGAGGACACATTCATAAAAACAAGAGAAAAGTAAGAGAAAATTTTAGAATACAAAAAATAAAGATTCAAAATAAAAGAGAAGCAAAAGAAATTCCCAAAATAATAACAATAGTTCCCAAAGTTTGCTGTGCTTCAAACTTTGAGAGCAACTAGACAAAGTTGGAGTAGGAAGTCTGTGGGTTCCAGCAGAATTATTTCCAGTAAGAAAAAAAAAAAAAAACAAAAAAACAAACAAAAAAAAACCTTGATGTGTTTGAATATATCCAGGGGATATCTTCAAATCTGTTAACTGTTAAAGAATCTGGAGTTAAATAGGGATTGCTATGAAGACAACCAAGCAAAATTAAAATGAGGCAATGAGGGACCTCAGGAGGGACTTGGTATTACATTAGAAAGAAAATTTAATTGTGACATACTGCATGGTTCAGTTGAGAATGATTCAAAGTCTTAGTATTATATGCACATAATACTGATCTAAAAATATGATAAAAGCATATTGAGATAATACAGTATTTAAAAGTGAAAGTGATTCTATTATGGTGAATATCTATGTATGTGTGTATGGGTGTATTGTTAAGTATTTAAGGGAACTAAATTCTTATGCTTTCTGGTAGGCATTCAGTAGAGAACATATAAAAACTCAAGAATTACCAAGAAAATATAGAGAAGTAATATTTACAAATACAGAAGTAAATATAAAAGAATAGCTAAAAAGCTGCCAGAGGTTGCTCAAGGGAGTAAGAATTAAGAATGAATAGGATAGAGAAGAAAATTGCTATTTTTCAGCATAATCTTGGAATTATTATTTAACTTTAAAATTTTATATTTTACTGTGACAAAGGGAGAAAAAGAAAAGGAGCTAATATGCAAACAGACAATGAGGCATTTTCATGAAAAGAATAAGATTTCCATGGCAAAAGCAGTTCTTGGTATAGGAAAGAATAAGGGTCTAATTGAAGAGGGATGCCCTCAGCATCTGTTTGTTCACTGTAAACTGGAGAATGGGGAAAAAGGAAACATCACCCATTATAAATAAGCATAAACTTCAATACATTTAAAAATCCTGAAGAATAAAATCAGAAACCAGTTGGAGGTTAACTATGTGAACCTCTTCATTTTGAGGTTTTGCATGGCTCCTCCACCACAGTCATTGCCAAGTATACTTTTACAAGTGCAATTGACATCTGTCTACATGGTATACTGAGGAATTATAATATGCATTCAACTCAACTGAAAACATACTATGAGTAGATGGGTTTTTCTGACACAATGGAAGATTCAGTCCACTTCAGATCACTGATTTAACATTACTTCTATCTGTGGGAGCTGAGACAGGTCAGAGCTTAAGAAGCATCAAGAAAGATAAGCTGCCTAAAATTAGGTGGAGCCTTAAAACAGAAACAAAAACAATCAAAACACCCTATCATATAGCAAACATCTCTCTGTTCTGAATTTAGAAAAGAAATGTGTTTTAAGCCCCAGAAGGATACTTAGGATGGTCTATTCAAGAGATATGCAAGAAATTGGAATTGGATCATTCAACAAAATCACCTTTGTTCTTCACATTGTGCCTGGTTCTTCAAACACAGGGAGTATAAGACATGGCTCCTGATTTCAAAAATATATTAGTTGGGGAGATGTCATGGCAAGGGGTGGGAAAGACAGAGAGGGGGCAGAATTGTCTGTCATATTTCCTTTTCATCAATTTACTTTAGATTCTGGGTGTAATTCTCTTCCTTTATCTTTTTTTATGGGAGGTTATGTCCACATCCATTTCCTAATATACACCAGCTGTCATGTAATAAAAACATTTGTCAATGTTGCTTACTTTTAAAATTATTTCATTGCAAGATTGATTTTTAATATCAAAGTCATCTGCCCAGTAAAATTGTTGCTCACTATAAATATAGTCTTGAATACCCCACTGAATGTTTCATCTAGGAGAATTTGGGGGTCAGAAAGTGAAGAATACATTTGGAAATGATTGATTATTACTTTAAACAAAATACCAACCACAAGCAGGGAATTTCACTTCTTCAAGACCCAGGTATTTCCACTAACCCATGACACTATTTCCCCTGGGCCTTTTGGGAGCTACACTGTAGAGGCTTGATCTTCAAGACAATGCTAGGTGCCAATGCCCTAAGACAACATCCCCCAAATTCCCACTGCTTATCTTTAGGGTTAGCTAAAGAAATCACAGAGACCAACAGAAGTAAATCATTGGTAGCTTTATCCTCTGATTAGTCAACCAAACTGAGTTAAGGAGAGAAAGAGGTATCTCTTGCTTTATCATTTCAGTTCACTTGTTCTTTGATCTGTATGTTATTGTTAAATCTGCCTATACTTAGTTTATAGTGCTGGGGTTGCAGCTAAAAATAATGATCATTTTTTACTAATCTGATGCTAGTTCTTTGTAAGTTACACAGATTCAGATCTCTGCCCTCTATCATATCCACTTTTACAAGATATTTGCAAGGATTAGTCAAGTGATAATTAGTCAAGGGATAAAGTAAAATGAATCTGTGTAGCTCTCCTGCTGACTGGAAATAACTGGCACAGGAGAGAGGCATCCCACCGTCCTTTGTTCAACTGGGTAAGCACATCTTAGATATATGGTGCACTTGGCTAGAATTTGTTGTGGTTCTAAGATTTATTTTAAGTTTCTTCAACTGTGCAGCTCCTAAAACTACATTTCAGGGTGTGGACTCCTCCCTATCTTTGTTCAGGAAAGGTTAGTCATCTAATTTAGGCATGATCCTTCAAGGCCTATTTAGGTTTTCCGAAACCTAAAAATTCAAATAACCAGGGCATTAAATAAGATTCAGGTTAGAATTTCTACCCAAGGGAAGGTTGAATACAAGTAATTTCTTCAGTTGTGAAAATTTAATTCCTGAAATTGTTATGATAAGGTGGTGATCATTTTAATTATTAAAATTGGAGTACCAAAAGGTATATGGCATAGCAGGACAACTAAAAATTTTAACAGTATTTGACCCATGGTAGTCAAAATCCAGCAATACAATCTGTCTGAGCAAGAGTGATCATTAGAGGGGCCAATACTAAGCCAAGGAGGACAATTCATTGACCTAATGCCCAACCAGGATGGACAAAGTAAATACATCTACACCTTAGTGACAGCTAGCAGGACTAAATCAGAGCAGGGTAAAGCCAATGCAAATAAAGTAGTATTAGAACAAATAAATTCACTAAAGTTTCAGGACATAAAATTAACACATAAAAGTCAATAGAATTTATTTATATAAATAACTCAAACAACACAGGAGCAAGAAACTAATCCCATGTACTAATGTGAACTCTGAAAAATTTAAAATTCCATTTACAAAAATAAAATACTTATGAATAAATTAAACCAAGGAGTTGAAAGATTAATATACTACATTAATGGGAGAAATTTAAGAAGACATAAGTTATGTGGAAAGATATCCTGGGTTTCACAGATTGTTGGTAAAGTGTCTATACTAATCAAAGCAATCTACAGATATAATGAAATCCCTATCAAAATTCCAATGACATTTTCCACAGAAGTGGGAAGAAATGTAATTCTAAAATTTGTGTGGAATCACAAAGACCCTGAAGAGCCAGAGCAATCTTGAACAAAAAGAAAGCTGGAGTCATCATGGTAAACAAAACAGCATGGCACTGGCATGAAGACAGATATAGAGACCAATGGAACAGATGAGATAGCTCAGAAATAAATCCATGCATTTACATCTTTGATTTTTGACAAAGATGCCAAGAACACAAACTGGGGAAAGGACAGTCTCCTCAATTAGAAAAATGATACCCACCTCACACCACATACAAAAATCAATTTAAAATGGATTAAGCAGCTAAACATGAGATCTGACACAGTAATACTTGTTCAAGGAAACATAACAAAAAGCTTCATGGCATTGGCATGACTTTTTGGATATGATCCCAAAGCATAGGCAACAAAATAAAAAATTGATCAAAGAAATTACAGCAAACTAAAAAGTTTCTGCATAGCAAAGGAAACAACAGTATGAAGAGACAACCCACAGAGAGAGAGAGAATATTTGCAAACTATACATCAGATAAAGCATTAATATCCAAAATATATAAGTATCTCTAACAAATTAAATAAAGAATCCAATTTTTTAAAAAAATTGGCACAGTACCTGAATAGACATTTCTTTATTCTATTTTGTTTTTATTTTTACAGACTGCATTTTGACTCATTGTACACAAATGGGGTATATCTTTTTGTTTCTATGGTTGTACATGATGTAGGTTCACACCATTTGTGTAATCATATATGTACATAGGGTAATGATGTCTGTCTCATTCTACCATCTTTAAACCCCAGCCCCCTCTCCTCTCATTTCCCTCTACGTAATCTAAAGTTCCTCCATTCTTCTCTTACCCCCCACCCCCGCAGACCTATTATGTATCATCATCCACTTTTCAGACAAAACATTTGACCTTTGGTTTTGGCTGATTAACTTATTTCACTTAGCATGATATTTTCCAATTCTATCCGCTTACCTACAGATGCCATTCTTTTATTCTTCTTTATGGCTGAATAATATTCCATTGTGTATACATACCACAGTTTCTTTATTCATTCATCTATTGAAGGGCATCTAGTTTGGTTCCACAACTAGTTATTGTGAATTGAGCTGCCATAAACATTGATGTGACTGCGTTACTGTAGTATGCTAATTTTAAGTCCTTTGGGTATAAACTGAGTGGGATAACTGGGTCAAAAGTTGTGTCCATTCTAAGTTTTCTGAGGAATCTCTTAAAAAGACATGCATATGATCATTGGGTACATGAAGAAATACTCAAAATCACTAATAATAAGGGAAATGCAGGTTAAAACCACAATGAGATATCACCTCACACAAAAGATACCAAGAGATGGCAAGGATAGGGAGCAAAGGGAATCCTTCAATACTGTTGTTGGAAATGTAAATCAGGACACTATTATGAAAAACGGTATGCAGTTTTCTCAAAAAAAAAAAAAAACCAAAAAAAAGCTATCATATGATTTAGCCATCCCACTTTTAAATATATCACCAAATGAAATGAAATCAGTATGTCAAAAAGACATCTGCTCTCTCATATCTATTGTAGTACCATTCTCAAAATCTAAGAAATGGAAATAACCTAAGTGTTCACAGACTGAAAAATGGATAAAGAAAACATGGTATATACATGCACAAGAGAATCTTATTCTACCATTAAAAATAAATAGAATTCTGTCATTTGTGACAACATGGATGAAATTGGAGAATGTTATATTAAATGAAATATATCAGACACCAAAAGACATACTGTATGATCTCACTCATGGGGAATCTGAAAAAGTTGCTCTCATAGAAATTGAGAATAGAATAGGAATTACTGAGTCTGGGGAGGGGTGGGGAGAGTCAGGGATTGGGGAAGTGTTGGTCTAAGGATACAAAATTTCAGTTAGATAAGAAGAATATGGAGGGCAGGGCAGCCAGAGACCTCTTCAGGCGGCTCTGCCCACTCCAGCTGCAGGCTCTCTTCACGGGGCGATCCAAGATGGCGGCCTAGAGGGTGACTGCACCCCCAGTCGCTCCAGAACCCAGGAGTTAAGAAGGGGAGGCATTGAGAGACTCGGACTGAAATAGAGCCATGGGTGAGTCTGCCCACTGGGTAAAGCTCGGCCCGGGTGGCAGGCCCAGATAGAGGTGGCTTATCGGAGCCAGGCAGGGCAGCTAGAGTCTTCCACAGGCAGTCCTGCGCACTCCGGCGGTGGGCCCAGCCCACACAGCCAGCTTCTCCAGGTTCCTGGAGCGGGCCCGCTAGTGAGAGCCTTTCTGACCAGAACAAGCTCCAAGTCCTGGAGCCAGCGCAGCACAGCGTACTCTGGCACACAAGCAGCTTCAGGGACCAGGATAGGGCAGCCAGAGACTTCCCCAAGTAGCCTGGACCCCTGCGGTGGGAGGTGCCTTTCAAGGCTAGCTTCTTAGACCAGACCGCCCAGTGAGAGGTCTTCTACATAGAACCAGCCACAAGCCTCTGAACCAACGGAGAGCTTCGATCCACAAGCAGCCTCTGGGATCAGGGCAGGGCAGCCAAAGACCTCTTCAGGGGGCTCTGCCCACTCTGGCCGCAGGCTCTCTTCACGGGGCGATACAAGATGGCGGCCTAGAGGGTGACTGCACCCCCAGTTGCTCCAGAACCCAGGAGTTAAGAAGGGGAGGCATTGAGAGACTCGGACTGAAATAGAGCCACAGGTGAGTCTGCCCACTGGGTAAAGCTCGGCCTGGGTGGCAGGCCCAGATAGAGGTGGCTTATCGGAGCTGGGCGGGGCAGCTAGAGTCTTCCACAGGCAGCCCTGCGCACTCCGGTGGTGGGCGACTCCCACACAGCCAGCTGCACGGTGTAGGCCCACAGTGAGAGCCTTGCCGCACAGAGCCAGCTCCAAACCGTGGAACCAGTAGGGGACTAGGGGCAGTTTTCTTCAGATGTACTGCATTATCAGATTCCTCCAAGACATCAGGCTACTGAAGGCTGGGAGGTGATACACTGGAAATCTACCGGGACACTATAAGCCAATAGCGGAAAACTGCAATATCTCAGGGTCCCACTGACAGCTGACCAATATGAGAAAACAAGGGAAGAAAATGTCCCAAACAAACCTAGATACTATATCAATAAAACACAATGACAGCACAGCAGAAGAAATGTCAGAAAGGGAGTTCAGGATGTACATAATTAAAATGATCAGGGAAGCAAATGAGGAGATGAAAGAGCAAATGCAGGCATTAAATGATCGCACCAATCAACAGTTAAAAGACCAAATACGGGAAGCAAGAGATCATTTCAATAAAGAGTTAGAGATACTGGAAAAAACCAAACTGAAATACTTGAAATGAAGGAAACAATAAACCAAGTTAAAAACTCCATAGAAAGCATAACCAATAGGATACAACACCTGGAAGACAGAACCTCAGACATTGAAGAAAAATTATTTAATCTTGAAAACAAAGTTGGCCAAACAGAAAAGATGGTAAGAAATCATGAACAGAATCTACAAGAATTATGGGATATCATGAAAAGGCCAAATTTAAGAATTATTGGGATTGAGGAAGGCTTAGAGAAACAAACCAAAGGAATGAACAATCTATTCAATGAAATAATATCAGAAAATTTCCCAAATCTGAAGAATGAAATGGAAAACCAAGTACAAGAGGCTTATAGAACTCCAAACATACAAAATTACAACAGACCCACACCAAGGCACATTATTATGAAAATACCTAACATACAAAATAAAGACAGAATTTTAAAGGCCGCGAGAGAAAAGAATCAAATTACATTCAGAGGGAAACCAATATGGATATCAGCAGATTTTTCAATCCAGACCCTAAAAGCTAGAAGGGCCTGGAACAACATATACCAAGCCCTGAAAGAAAACGGATGCCAACCAAGAATCTTATACCCAGCAAAACTTACCTTCAAATTTGACGATGAAATAAGATCCTTCCATGATAAACAAAAGCTAAAGGAATTTACAAAAAGAAAGCCAGCAGTACAGAACATTCTCAGCAAAATATTCCATGAGGAAGAGATGAAAAACAACGATGCAAATCAGCAACAGGAGGCGCAGGCCTAAGGAATAGCCAAATAAAGGAGAAACCAAATCATGTCAAAAACAAATATGAGTCAATTGACTGGGAATACAAATCATATCACATAATAACCCTGAATGTTAATGGCCTGAATTCATCGATCAAAAGACACAGACTGGCAGATTGGATTAAAAAGAAAAATCCAACAATATGCTGCCTGCAAGAGACTCATCTCATAGAAAGAGACACCCATAGACTAAAGGTGAAAGGATGGGGAAAAACATACCATGCACACGGACACAGCAAAAAAGCTGGAGTATCCATCCTCATTTCAGATAATGTGGACTTCAAACCAAAACTAGTCAGAAGGGATAAAGAAGGACATTACATGCTGCTTAATGGAAGCATAAATCAGCAAGACATAACAATCATAAATATCTATGCCCCGAACATTGGCTCATCCACATATGTCAAACAAATCCTTCTCAATTCCAGAAATCAAATAGACCACAACACAATAATACTAGGCGATTTTAACACACCTCTCTCACTACTGGATAGATCGTCCAAACAAAAATTGAATAAAGAAACTATAGATCTCAACAACACAATCAACAATTTAGACTTAACGGACATATATAGAATATACCATCCAACAAAGAACGAATACACTTTCTTCTCAGCAGCACATGGATTCGTCTCTAAAATAGACCATATTTTATGCCACAAAGCTACTGTTAGCAAATACAAGAAGATAGAGATACTACCTTGTACTCTATCAGATCATAATGGATTGAAATTAGAAATAAATGACAGAATAAAAAACAGAAACTTCTCCAATACCTGGAGATTAAATAATACACTATTATATGATGAATGGATAACAGAAGACATCAGGAGGGAAATAAAAAAATTCTTAGAAGTAAACGAGAACAAAGACACATCATATCAAAATCTCTGGGACACTATGAAAGCAGTACTTAGAGGAAGATTTATTTCATGGGGTGCATTCAAAAAAAGAAGTAGAAATCAACAAATAAATGACTTAACACTACAGCTCAAAGCGCTAGAAAAAGAAGAGCAGACCAATACCAAAAGTAGTAGAACACAGGAAATAGTTAAAATCAGAGTCGAAATCAACGAAATCGAAACAAAAGAAACAATTGGAAAAATTAACAAAATAAATAGTTGGTTCTTTGAAAAAATAAATAAAATTGATAAACCCTTAGCCACACTAACAAAGAGAAAGAGGGAGAATACTCAAATTACTAAAATTCGGAATGAACAAGGAAACATCACAACAGACACGAGTGAAATACAAAACATAATTAGAAGCTATTTTGAAAATCTATACTCCAACAAAACAGAAAACCTTGAAGACATCAACAAATTTCTAGAGACATATGAATTACCTAAACTGAACGAGGAGGACATACACAACTTAAATAAACCAATTTCAAGCAATGAAATAGAAGAGGTCATCAAAAGCCTACCAACAAAGAAAAGTCCAGGACCAGATGGGTTCTCAGCCGAGTTCTACAAAACCTTTAAAGAAGAGTTCATTCCAATACTCCTAAAACTATTCCATGAAATAGAAGAGGAGGGAACCCTCCCAAACTCATTCTATGAAGCCAATATCACCCTGATACCTAAACCCGACAGAGACACATCAAGGAAAGAAAATTTTAGACCAATATCCTTAATGAACATCGAGGCAAAAATTTTCTACAAAATTTCAGCAAATCGCATACAAATATATATTAAAAAGATAGTGCACCACGATCAAGTGGGTTTTATCCCAGGGATGCAAGGTTGGTTCAACATTCGGAAATCAATAAATATCATTCACCATATCAACAGACTTAAAGTTAAGAATCACATGATTATTTCAATAGATGCAGAAAAAGCATTCGATAAAATACAGCATCCCTTCATGCTCAAAACACTAGAAAAAATTGGGGTAGTGGGAACATTCCTTAACCTTATAAAGGCCATCTATGCTAAGCCCATGGCTAATATCATTCTAAATGGTGAAAAACTGAAAGCGTTCCCCCTAAAAACTGGAACAAGGCAGGGATGCCCTCTTTCACCACTTCTATTCAACATCGTCCTTGAGACTCTAGCCAGAGCAATCAGACAAACCAAAGAAATTAAAGGGATACGAATAGGAAAAGAAGAACTCAAACTATCCCTGTTCGCTGATGACATGATTATATATTTAGAGGAACCTGGAAATTCCACCAGAAAACTTTTAGAACTCATAAGTGAATTTAGTAAAGTAGAAGGTTACAAGATCAATGCTCATAAATCCAATGCATTTTTATACATAAGTGATGAATCTTCAGAAAGAGAAATTAGGAAAACTACTCCATTCACAATAGCATCGAAAAAAATAAAATACTTGGGAATCAATCTCACAAAAGAGGTGAAAGACCTCTACAATGAGAACTACAGAACACTAAAGAAAGAAATTAAAGAATACCTTAGAAGATGGAAAGATCTCCCATGTTCCTGGATAGGCAGAATTAATATTGTCAAAATGGCTATACTACCTAAAGTGCTATACAGATTCAATGCAATTCCAATTAAAATCCCAATGATGTACCTTGCAGAAATAGAGCAAGCAATTATGAAATTCATCTGGAAGAATAAAAAACCTAGATTAGCTAAAGCAATCCTCAGTAGCAAGAGCGAAGCAGGGGGTATTGCATTACCAGATCTTCAACTCTACTACAAAGCAATAGTAACAAAAATGGCATGGTATTGGTACCAAAATAGACAGGTTGATCAATGGTACAGAATAGAGGACATGGACACAAACCCAAAGAAATACAATTTTCTCATACTAGACAAAGGTTCCAAAAATATACAATGGAGAAAAGATAGCCTCTTCAACAAATGGTGCTGGGAAAACTGGAAAACCATATGCAACAGAATGAAATTAAACCTCTATCTCTCACCCTACACAAAACTCAACTCAAAATGGATCAAGGACCTCGGAATCAGACCAGAGACCCTACATCTTATAGAAGAAAAGGTAGGTCCAAATCTTCAACTTGTTGGCTTAGGATCAGTCTTCCTTAACAGGACTCCCATAGCACAAGAAATAAAAGCAAGAATCAACAACTGGGATAGATTCAAACTAAAAAGCTTTCTCTCAGCAAAGGAAACTATCAGAAATGTGAAGAGAGAGCCTACAGAGTGGGAGAAAATCTTTTCCAACCATACCTCAGATAGAGCGCTAATTTCCAGAATCTATAAAGAACTCAAAAAACTCTACACGAAGAATACAAATAATCCAATCAACAAATGGGCTAAGGAAATGAACAGACACTTCACAGAAGAAGATGTACAAGTAATCAACAGATATATGAAAAAGTGTTCAACATCCCTAGTAATAAGGGAAATGCAAATCAATACTACCCTAAGATTTCATCTCACCCCAATGAGAATGGCGATTATCAAGAATACAAGCAACAATAGGTGTTGGCGAGGATGTGGTGAAAAAGGAACACTCACACATTGCTGGTGGGGTTGCAAATTAGTGCAGCCACTCTGGAAAGCAGTGTGGAGATTCCTCAGAAAGCTTGGAATGGAAACACCATTTGACCCAGCTATCCCACTCCTTGGCCTATACCCAAAGGACTTAAAATCAGCATACTACAGAGATATAGCCACATCAATGTTCATTGCTGCTCAATTCACCATAGCCAGATTGTGGAACCAACCTAGATGCCCTTCAGTTGATGAATGGATAAAGAAACTGTGGCATATATATACAATGGAATATTACTCCGCAATGAAGAATGATAAAATTATGGCATTTGCAGGCAAATGGATGAAATTGGAGAATATCATGCTAAATGAGATAAGCCAATCTCAAAAAACTAAAGGACGAATGATCTCGCTGATAAGCGGATGAGGACATATAATGGGGGGTGGGAGGGGCTAGCATTAGGTTTAGGGTTAGGTTTAGGGTTAGGGATAAGGAGAGCGGTAAGAATGAAGGAAAGAAGGACTGTATAGAGGGAAAAGAGGGGTGTGAGGGGTGGGGGGGAAGGAAAAAAAATAAACATCATTGCCCTATGTAAACGTATGATTACACAAATGGTATGCCTTGACTCTATGTACAAATAGAGAAACAACATGTATCCCATTTGTATACAATAAAAAAAAAAGAAGAATATGTTCAATGATCTATTGTGAACATGGTGACCACAGTTAACAAAATGCATTTGCATACTTAAAGATTGCTAAGGGAGTAGATTTTAAGTGTTTGTACCATAAAAAAATGTGCAAGATAATGCATATGTTAATCAACTTGATTTGTTCATTCTACATATTTCAAAACATTAAGTTGTAGCTTATAAGTACATACAAGTTTTATTTGTCAATTAGAAAGAAACTAATTTTTATAAAAGGATGAGGAAACATTAAGGAGTCCTCAATTATAGCTTTCTCCGGAGAGGTGAAATGAGTATTCAAATCTGAAGGGGTACCTTTATTTTTTAGTGTATACCCTCTCTTATGATTTGTTATGTTTAACATGACACTCAATATAACTTTTTCAACTTAGACATATTTTAAAACAGTTTGGTGAGTAAATATATGTGACCAAAACATTGTAATTGATAAACTAATAATATTATTCAGAATAGTTACAGAATCATGATCTTAAAATTCTTATACTTAAAGCAATCATGAATGCTTCAGTTCATTCTCAAGAATAGGAAATATGCAAAAGGCATCTCTAACTTAGTAGTGAAATAGCATACCTTCCAAATCAGTCACACTTAAGATTAATGCAAAATTGCTATAACTTATAAAGGGTGGTGCAAATATGAGGTGTTGTTTCTATTTAATAAGGGACACTGAGATAATCCAACCCATATGGAACTCATAATAGAGGTGCAAAGTAGGTAAGAGGACATGATTCACTTTTCAAGTTAAGTCCATTTAGCTACAGAATCCCAATTCAGTTCCTTAGAAATGACACCTTACACAGCTCTTTAGGATATAAATAGACACTGAAACGTTTTAAACATTAGCAAGCCAACCAAATCCTCCTTATGTCATTATTGTTCTGTAAGAAATTAAAACTTCTCAGTACATAAGAAACTTTCACTACCAAAAAGTCAAGTACTTAAGAGATTTTTAAAAAATAGGAATATAGTATTTATAATACACGATAATGGCAAGAACAACCCTAGAGACTTCTTTATACAGAGTCATTTACATAGCATATTGTTTTCAGAGGTTCTTTGGGTTACTTTCTACTTAGAAAAATATCATTCTTCTGTAATAGATGCTGATATTGCCTGAAATCTGATTTCTTAATAGGAAGTGTCCAGATGGAGGGCACTGTTCAGAAGATTATAATTAATATAGATATTAAATGAGATTAGGGGTAAATGAGATGAATTTCTTCATTCTCCCTCCTGGAAGCCAAAAGAATTTCAGGCTGTCCCTTGGAAAGCAGAAATCCGTAACTGTCCCCAGTGTAACAACCATGAACCCAAATTCTATCAAGTTGCCCTCTTTTCCATTCTAAGGAAAGCAATTAAAAAATAAATATCAAAGTCTCCTTAAAATAGTTAACAGCACTATGAGGTGGTTAATAGCACAAGAAATCTTTGCATTCGGAGTAGAGAAGAATCACTTGGCCTTTGAGAAGATGGAGGGGGCATGATTAGTAACACTAACAATACCTACCAGTTATCAGTATTCTGTGCAAGGCCACTGGGTTGCCCCAGTGCAGTCAGCACATGCGCCCAACAACATTGGTTGTAAACGAAGCTCCCTTGCGAGTTCAGCAGTGCAGAGGCACCGTGCCTCCTCTCCAGGCAGTCCACTGAACACTGCGTGCACTATTTCACTTAATCTGGAAAGTAACTCCAAGGTAAAAATAATAAGATGAATGGTAAACATTGATCAGATAATAATTACGTGCTAAGGGTTTCTGAAACAAATGTTACATTGAATACAACACAGTTCCATAAGTTTAGGATGATTATCATTTCTATTTTCATTTTATAAATGAGGAAACTGAAGATCATAGCTATTGAGTGATGGTGTCAAGATACAGTGATATGTACAGATCTCCCAAGATTGGATCTACCCAAACTTGAGTCCATTATTAAAGTTCTACTGTGCTTCAGTTTGAAGTCAGGCCTGCCTTCTAGGTAGCACTCACTGGCTATGTTTGAGTCCTTCACAGACGGTTGTCACATGGGCTGCTGACTACAGTTGCACGCATTTTGTACTGCCAAGATTAAACAGTCTATGATGCCCCAAAGCCAGGCAATGTATGATATGCACAGCTACACTGGGTTGATCTAGTCCTTTAAAAAGGTTGTCTTCTGGTAGAGCATTATCAGTAAGTATGTGTTTCTGAGAGTCGCGAACCCCTCTTGGTATATATCACAGAGATAGAGGTCACATGTTCTTGAAATGCCTCAGGCACTTGGTGAGCCAATATTAGTTATTGCTGGAATCACAGGACTGTTTAACTTATAAATATGGACAACTAACTCATAACCAAGAAACAAAGCAGATGCTCTTGGTAAAAACTAAACGCATGTAATCCTGCTGGCATTAAGTGCATGAAGCTCTTCCATCACCATGAGTACACACAAAGGACCGTGAACTTAGATCCTGATCTTCTCAGTTGAACATCCCATTGTGTCTTAGACCTACAGCCTTTCACTTTCCTCCACCAGCTTAAACAAGAGTGCAATGAAATGGGTCCTTCTGAAAACTGTGCTGTGGGGGCCACGGACATATTGGAGGACTATTTGGCTGTTACTGCTCTGACCTTCCTCACTGGCATTTTCTATGGTGTTTGGCTCTTCTTCCTCCATCACCCACGTGATTCAGGGTTAAATTATGACTAGTCCAAGCTAATCAGAGCACCCACCTGCTTTTCAGGAGTGGCGCAGGGTGGGTATATGGTCACTATAACCTAAGTCATGCCCGGGGACTTCTGGGTTAGGGTTACTTATTCCTAAAGGGAAGTAGAAGGGGAAACAGCCCCTTTCCTTCCATTGGTCTGGATTCCTAGAACTACACATATCTTGTACTTGCTTTCCTTGTCCTGAAATTTTTAGGAAATTTCTTAATTTAGTTTTTATTTTTATCAAAATGCATGTATGCATGAAGATCAAATGATCCATGACTTATTCTACTGATAAATCGCAGTTCTCATCCTCACCCATTCCCATTCAATCATTCAGTAGTACACAGATGTGCTTGAGTTTTCTTCTTTGCCACCATATTTTCTAAGCAACTCTACTACTACATTTTCGATTTTAGATATTTTTAAAAAAATTTCCATGATGATAGGGTTTAGCTCTAACATTAAAACTTCCACAAAATGTCTACCACCATTTCTATCCTCCCAATTTACTCATTAAATATTCACTGTTTATGGCTGAGCCAAGTAAAGTAGTATATTATATTTTCTTGTACCACTTTTTGTTCTCCTTAATAATTGCCTCAGTATTTCCTTTGTGAAGCTTTGTTTGAAGATATGTATCTCTGATTTGTCTCTAAGTTCTTTGCCACCCCTTGAAAACTTCTTTTAATCTGGTCAAACTCCCAATTCATCAGTTCCATCTGTGGTTTGCAGTGTCTCAATGTTGACAAAGGAAACAGTAGCCTGCATGGTGGAATTTGAAGGGATGGCAGATGTCTCTCTACTCCCCTTTAAATACCTACCTCACTGTGTTTATTGATATTTTGGATTTTTATTTTCAACATTTCGTTTCCTTCTATTAGTCATTAAGTTCTCTTGGTGACCCTCTTTGATAATATGTGTACACTTAACAGAAGGAACACATTGAATAAATGGCATGATAGTGTGAATGGATGTTGAATGTCACTTCCTTTCTGGCAGAGGAAGGGGGTTGACATGGAAAAGGTGGGAAACGGGCCAGAAGCAACAGTGAAGAAGCCTGACTTTTCTTTACTTCTAGATTCACTCTGTCTACCTCTACTACCCTGTTCTCTGTACACTTGTTGAAGCACCAAGCACAAGAAAAAACATGGTCAGGTTCAACACAGTAATATTCAAGGCCTCTCATCCCCTGGAATGTGCAATAAATAAGTATTGCCATTAAGAGACATTACTATTAGTGTAGTCTCTCTTTGAAGGCCTTTTTCTTCCACAGGTGGAAAGTAATTATGATTCCCCCACACAAACCTATCTCTACAAACAGGTGCCCAGAGAGGAGTTGAAATAGACCCAAAGGAGAGGGTCTTGGCTTGGGCTTGCTGAGTAAGAACTCAGGAAGCATCCCCCTTCTGTCTTCTGCAGTAGTGTTTTTTCTAGTAGTGTGGAAGAAAAGCCAAAGGAAAGTAACATTGAAATGGTCTTGCTTTCCTGGCATCTACCTTGGTACTTTTACACATATAAAAAAAAAGTTTGAACAGCAAGTTATAAATGGAATAAACAATCAGATTTCCTTTGGTTTCATTCTTTTTGTTAAATATCTAACAAATACAAGAACGTCCTATGCAGTCAATATTGACATGACCATTAGGCTAAGGTTTAACATCATGTAGCTAATGCTTAAAACATCCCCCCATGTTTATCTTGGATCTTCGCATATTATTTATCTAATGTCCAGATAAGTCAGTTAATCTCAGGGATAGCTAGTTCCAGGCTCATTTGCTCTCTTTCATTTGCTTTTCCTCTAATCCCCCTGCCCATCTGGCTGTGAATCCAGCTGGATACAGCTCAATCTAGGATGTGCAAGAGTGAGTAGTTAAGAAAACAAATACATTTATTTTTTTAGCCCTTACCATTAAAAATAGTTGCAGTCCATGATTTGCCTGGGACCAAGAAGTCAGTGGGTAAAATCATAAACATGGACCACAACTGGGATTCAGGGAAATACAAATATGTCTGTGGAATTGAACAGACCCTGATAGAAATGGATTGCAAGGAGAGTTGACAGGGCTTTGATGAAAAGCACCACCATGAGGAAGCACCACTCATCCTGGCTCAATAATAGAATTGTGCTTTCCTTTGCTTAGCTCCTAAGTACACTGAAGCTATGCCTGAGTGCACCCCATCAGCCCCCTGAGGGTGACTCAGCTCTATTGGAGGGAATAATCTATGTGTGAAACTTTTAACAACTATAAATGTGGTGGCAAGCACTTGCGCTAGAAGGTGCCCCACTGAAGTAGCTGGGTCCTCACAGTCTAATAAAAAGTATGATCCCAGAGAAAAGGGAAGAAGAAGTTTCCTTACCAGTCTGAGAGAGATAAACACAAAACATTGGGAGAGAAGAGGAGAGAATTTCAAAGTGGTGAACACAGAAGCCCACCTGTCAGCATGTGGGGCATAGAGGGCTGGGGGAGTGGAAGGTAAAAAGAGAATTGGCATTGCCCATTTTGAACAAGTGTAGGTGGCATCAGCGGGGGAAAATGCTAAAGCCTAGTGGGCTATAAGTAAAGGTGAGCTGTAGTCTGTTATCCCAAATAAATGTAATACAAATTCTATCTCCTGTTTATACCTGTCTTGGGGCTACCTGGAGCAATAATCTGAGCTCCTGTCATTCTGCAAAAGGACGTTATCAATACTATGAATGAAGGATTTGACAACCACAGGAATCTGATATGAGACCCATAAGCTGGCAAGCTTAGGGAGCATTGGAGTGTATTTATATATGCATATACGTATGCACACATAAATACATATTATGTATATCTTACAATAAAAATGACATAACATTATATTATTCTCATCTAAAACAAAGGCTAATATTTATGAGTAAGACAAAGAATCTTGAGAAATGGTAATTCTAATACTTACATAAACATCAAATAGATTCTTTTTCTTCTACAAACAAATCATGTCTGAGAGGAAACCAAGTGCATGTATCACTTTAGTGGAAAATGGTAGTGGTGCTTTTCTCTGGAGGTGTTTGTGGAGTACAGTTTTCATAGCTAATACTAAATATATTGAGGTGGTGAATGACTGTTTAGCACCCCCACTTCCCCCCAGGTGACATAGATTTAGGCCTCTCTTGTCAAATAGCTCCCACCATATGGTACTAGCAAAAGAGGGTTATTTCCATTTCAATGAAGAGGATACAAAAATAAATAAATCTGTAAACATGCTAAAAGTCTAAAGAGCTGACAATCCATTAACTTTAATCAAGTCTGGGTCACAGACATGAACTCCTGGGTTCTCTTCCCAGTCACAGTCTGGGAGATCTGAGAACTACTAAATGGTTCCCATAGGCTGCTTTCTGGCTACTCAGCCATTATGCACCAGTAAGAGACAGGAGTCTGTTCCTGGTCTCCCCTTTGTTATTGGGTGCATCTTGAGAAAAGCTGCAACAGCTTCCCTTTCCCCTTTGGTGAGATAACCAGCTCATTAAATCTAAACGTGAAGGGCATTTTATTATGAAGAGTCAGATCCAAAGATTTACTTGCCCATTTTTCATCTGCTTCCCCTCCTGCTTATTCCTTTGTATTCGCTAATGGCCTTTCTCTAAGTTATATAATCCTGTCATGGGTATAAAAATATCACTCCAAGGCTGCTCATTTGGCCTAAATCATTCAGCCGTTAGCACTGACAGGGCGGGTGTATGAACCACACTGGAGGCAGGAGGACAGCTGTCCCCCTCGCTACTCATTGTCACTGGGCTAAGAAATGCTGAGATTTTAATAAGATCATAAAGTAGAGTGACATGGACTGGCATGATAGGTAGATTTCATTAGTATTCAGAATGCCTGGGATAATAAATTAGAGCAATTGAGCAGAAATGGGCAATTTGATTATTCAACATTTTTCAACAACAGCCCAAGCAGCTGGACCCAGAGCAGTTCTGCTGACTTCTCCCCACGCAATCAGGCTGGCGGGGCACAGGTGAATGCGCAGCAATCATTTTCTCCTACCGAACTCCAGGAGTGAGAGCCTTGGACAGTGTCTTACATGCTTGGTGAGTGTGAATTGATGGTCAGAAGGAGGAAGTCTTCATACATCTTTGCAGCAGTGGTGGCAAAGTTTGACTGGCTGACTTCCTTTTATTGCAACAGGCCTATGTTAACTGAGAATACTGACACAAAGTAGCAGGAGGAGAGCCCCTACACGTATGGCAATTTACATTTCAGGCAGGGGCTATCAGTCAACGTGGTTTTCCTGTGAAAACCCTGATACAGTATAACCCTGATACAATATGAGAACAGCCTTTGATTGATTCATTCTGGCTAGGGGGTTAACTTTTCCTGAACTCTCATCAAATTATATATATGTACATCTATATCACCCTATGTGTCAATTGGTTAGGGAAGTATCATTAGCAATTGTAGAATTTTATATTTGACACAGGATCATTTGAACCACCATAAAATTCTTACAGTCCTTTTGTGCTTCCTGCTTCTTTTTATTGTTATTCCATTAAAAATAACTTTAAATGTTCTGTGAATGTTGAAGTTCATCTGAATGGATGAATACAGAACAACTTCCTTAGATATGTCCACAAGTATCATTGAGGAATTCTGCTTTGGGGTTCAGAACCACATCATGGTTTTGTGAGTATCTGAGCCACAAAGTTCTGTTTTGACATCCTGTTTTCTTAATGCCACAGTTTCTTGTGGTAAAAATAAGAATCAGGCATCATGTGGTTCGACAGATGTGGACAGAAAGTCTTTTTGTTTTCTTGATTTGTCACATCATTAATGACTGAGATTTACCCTTATACCCTAATATTAGGGAGGAATTTTATACTTTTAGTTTAAATAAAAGAAGGACTCTAATGTGCTCAGTGCTAAAACTGATTCAGATGTTATACTTTTAAAACTTCCTAATTCAACCACAGAGATCTACGTATTGATGTACAATGGAGGATTGCTGTGATCCTTCACTGGTTTTTTTGGGTGTGGTTCAGTAAATATGTGTCTCTCTTTACATACACACACACACACACACACACACACACACACACATGTGTGCATGTATGTATATGTGCAAATTACTTTTGCCTTCGAAATAGCTTCATTTCAAGATTACCCACCCAATGATTATGTCAACACATTTGGGATTACTCTTCACAGATACTTGAATAATCATATACACTAGCATTATAACTTTGTTAGACAGCAACCAATAATAACTACACTCTTGCTTTCTATTTCTCTCTTCCTCTCCTTGTTTCTTTTAATTGATTCTGCTTCCTTGCATTCTCTCAATTCTTCACCGAATGGCCTATTGAATGTCCCAGAAGGTGTGTACTGGAGTAGAACAGAAGCCAAGTAACCCAGAAAGGACCTTGGGAATGGGGCTCAGGGAGTGGTGAGCACTGAGAATCCTGCCTGCGGCGGCAACACAAAAATAAACTTACAGGGCAATAGCATGGATGGTTTATTTTGGGATATTAAAGAGATGTGCTCTGAAGTTCAAAGACAAGTTCAAATCCTGATTTGAGTACTCATGGCAGTGAGACTCTTAAGTTGACTTCTGAGTGTTAGTTTTCTCATTTATAAAATAGAATGATTAAGATACATAATGATTCATTCCTCACGGAATTATTGTGATGATTAATTATGTGCCAAGCACTTAAAGTGGCCCAGAGAACAGAATTCAGACCTCTCTATTTACATTCATTCTCTTGTTGACTTCATGTCATCTCAGGACTTCAAATCCACCTAAATGTGATGACTCCCTGATTCATATCTTAATCAAATCTCACCACAGAACTCCAACCTCTTATATCAAGTTGTCTCCCTGACATCATCTCTAGGATGTCTGGCAGGCATCTAAAATCTAAGATATCCCAAAATGAGTTCTTCACCTCCCCCTCCTCATCAACCTTTCTCCTCTTACAGTTCCTCCATATTTGTGAAAAACCCACTTTCCCCTTCCTCAGGCCCAAATCCTTGAAGTCATTCTTGACTTCTCTCTTTCTCTCAAACTCTAAACCCAACTTATTGTAATCCTTTGGGATCTACCTTCAGAATAATTCCAAAATTCACTCACTTCCCACTCTCCCTTCTACTAATAATCAGCTTGAAAAAGTGACATTTACAGACTACAGCAAACAACAGAATAATTACCAAGAGAGACCATTCAGTGACACACAAAGCATACCATGGCTCCCATTAATTACCTCATGCCTGGTTAGACAGATTCCATTTGCCCCTCCTTCTCCAGTATTCTCCATACTTTTCGTCTTGTGTCTTGGTGGTAAACTGGTGTGAACTATGTCAGGGGTCAGCAAATCTTTTCTGTAAAGAGCTGGATATTAAATATTTAAGGGTTTGCCTACCAAATGATCTCTGTTGCAACTATTCAACTCTACCCTGTGGTCTGAAAGCAGCTATGGATGATAAGAAAATGAATGAACATGGGTGTGCTCCAATAAAACTTTATAGAAACAGCCTACAAGTCAAGTGCCAACACATGAACTGACTCAAGGATTTCCTTTGCATTCCACTGGGATTTGGTCAAATAGAGAATAAGAGAAGCTTGGAGTGTTTATTCTTTCAGGGTCCCTGCAGCCTGGCTGTGTCCTTTAACCAAAGATCTCAGCTCCTGGAAGGTGGTATGCTCCATGCAGCACTAACTGCCTCTGGTTCCTTGTAAAAAATTTCTTCTGCACTCATTCAGGCCTCTGGGTGGGAACAGTAAGTGCTTTATTTCTGCAGGTTTCCTGATATTTTGCCAGTAGTGTGGTAATAGAGACTACTGAACTGTTAATTCAGTATGTCTCTTTATTCTTTGGGTTCCTGACTGAGACACTTAGATCATAGCAATAGCCCTATGCCCAACCTACCTTCCTTACCCCATCTATATTTAACACAGAAGCTAAAGTGAGTCTACTAAAACTGGTAACTTCAGATCACATTACTCATCTGCTTCAAACACCCACAGATGCAAAGTTCTTACAATATCCTATAAAGATCTGCCCAAATCAGCCCTGAACTGCCCATTACACCTCAATTTCTCTCTTCTACTCACATTCCACTGACACAAGTAGAGTGAATCAGGCCTGTTCCTGCCTCAGGGCCCTTGCACTGCCTATTCTTCCTGCTAGAAATATCTTCCTACATATCCTCAGAGCATCATTCCCTATCACTACCTTTCTTCCTAGTTTTGCTCAAAAGTCAAAACTGAGTCCTCCTCTGGTTGTCCAATTTTAAATATGTCCCCTCACTTCATTACTGAACTTACTTTCACAGATTAATTTTATTTACTATAATATAGGTTAAGTATCCTTTATTCAAAATATTCAGACCAGAAATGTCTCAACTTTTGGAGTCAACCTTTTATAAGTTGATTTCTCTCAGATATTGGTTAGAGTGGTGGAAAGCTGAGTAACACACTTTTTGAACCTCATTTTCCTTTCTGGTAAAATGATTATTATCCCCATTGCTCTCATGAGAAGATCAATACTACAGAGTTGTTAATGAATTGATACATGCCAAGTGCCAGACAAGATCTAAGCGTTACCAAACTTGTAGTTGCCGTTACAAACAGTACAGCTGGCAGAGCCTCTAGTGCCAGGCAAAAAAAGCCTCCACAGCATCAACAGTTCGTTAACTGAGTCCCTAAATCACTCCACAGAGTGGGTGATTATAGACTTAATCACCAGCTGGATATTAAGACCCAATTTTGCAAACACAACATTGAATAACTTTCCAACAAGCAAGGGGGTAATCTTTTGCATATGACCAGTCCCTGATCTAGTAGAAACGTTTTTCTTTTCTAAGGTGAAGACCCAAACTCAGTCCAGAGACACCAAGTCAGTTAAATATGCATTCAAATTAGTAGTGATGCTCTTAAGGAGTAGTGTCGGGGCAGAGGAGGATATAAGGCAATCAAAAAACTTTTGTAGGTGATTAAGTGTTCAAACACATGCTGCGAATAGCTTTCCATATCTGATGACAGTAAAAAGAACTAGGGTTGATTGTGATAGTTTCCATCTAAAGAGAACCTTTTAATTTGCTAGTATTTGCTAGTATTTATTTGCACCTATTTTTCTTTTTTTTTTAAATTTTTACAGACTGCATGGGGGGGTATGAAAAATGGTGGAATGAGACACACCTACTTTTCTATCCCAGGCACTTGGAACTCTCTCGAGGGAGGGTCAGCAGTATACTGGAGAAGGACAAGTACAGACTCATGGACACAGCACAGTGTGCGAAGTGTTGTGTTCCCAATTCCTACCAAGTGCCGTGGGTGGGAGGGAGTGCAGGTTGTTCTATCTGTAAATGCAAAATAAACCTCTATTGATAAAGCAAGTTTTCATTATTGTTTTCCTCCTGGATGCTTCTGAAAGCATCGTGCACTGTACTTTGCAAGCCCAACTTGTTTATCCAGAGATAAGAGTTGGGTGCGTGGTTTACTTTAGGTACTGTCCTAGTGAGACGTACATGTGAATGGGTTGTGGTGGGCACAAGTGCCACACTGAGCTAGGAAGGAAGCCACTCTCTTCCCCTCATGACAACTGAAAGTTTGCTTTTGTCTTAGAATGCATACTCCCCGAGTCCAGTGCAGGAGATGAACTAGCTAAAAAAATAAGGGCCTAGTTGGTGAATTGGAGGAAAAAAAAAAAAAGAGGGAAGATGAGGGAGTTGAATATAAAATGCCAGGGAAAGCTGGAAAAGAAGAACTGACACTAACTGTGTTATCCATGTACTAACAGGGGCCTCTAAGCTTGGCACCAAGTGACAACAGTGTGCTGTAAGCCAGGGATTAGATCCAGCTCCAGAGCAAAGAAATATTCCTTTTCCTCCCCACTGGAGCCCCGGCCTCCTACTGTCATTATTTCCATTATCTCTTCTTCCATGAGGCCACCTGGCTACTGCCAAGCTTTTCTCAGCTGACACTGTTGATTGTGTTTATTCAAAGTCCTCTGTGTGTCTTGCTCTGCCTCACTGTTCACCCCCACCGGGCTGTGTAGGGTTGTGGAGCTTTATAGCTTTCTGTTCAACAGCTGGCAGCTACAAATTAACTTTTTGACTTCATTAGGCTAATATGCTGAATTATCCCTAATTTGGAGCACCTGAAGCACTCCCTGCCACCTTCCCCTCCCCTCGGACCACCTTCTCTCATCAATCAGGAGCTGAGTGGCAGGAAGCAGCATATGGAGCATCAGGTAGGCTTGGTTAGAGACTTCCCTGTTTTTTCATCCCTGCTGAATGACTGGGCTCTGGTCATTCCAATCCATAGGTCCCATCTCTATGATCAGGGCTGGTGTGAACATGAGATGCCACCATCTTTGCAAAGGGGAAAATGACCAAGGAGACCCTGCATGCCTCTGCCTTCAGGCATGTTCCTCTCAACAGGCAATTTCCATGCTAGATAGTCTAATTCCAAGTGGCCTTTGAGTCTGTCCACCTTTAGCAGGAGTTAGACTAAGTGGATGATATTCACTCCCTTTCACCACTCGCCATCTTTCTGGGAACCAGATGGTCAAAAGCTCCCTCTTCACTCACACAATTAGTAAGAAATGAGGGGAAAAAAAAGAGCAAAATTTATCTTCTCAGAATCACACCTGTATCTACTGACAGGGGCTCCACGCTCGTTCCCTTCCTGCTGAATATACTTAAATCCCCCAAATAGTTCAACATAGTCCATAAAGTTGCACAAAGATCTTCCCAGTATCCTGTCAGGCTCAAGTGCCAATTTTCTTCCCAGTAAGTTTTCCCTAGAGGGCACTGAAGGAAAACCAGCACAAACACAATCCTTAAAATCTCTCTCAGATCCATGATGCACTGCTCCCTGCAGTTTTAGTGGATAAAACTCTTTTCATCATATGGCCCTCCTGGAACTTCCCCTCCCTAAAAGACTGGCCTGGAGAATGAGGCTGGGGAGAAGAGAGAGGCAGATAAACAAAATTTGCTGGAACAAAGAAGTCCAAGCATCCCTGACTTAAATTGTATAAGGGGAGTTACACTTTATAAAAGCAATTCCGATGCACTTTGTACATGGACCAGAAGTGGAAATGGTTTCTTAGAGATAGAATTGGAGCATAGTAAGTGAACATCCATGCCAGAAACTTAAATTGGCTATTGCTTGATTTTGAGTCCCCCAGGTTTTGTTTTCTGTCAGCTTTTATTTCTATGGTTTATAGGTCAGGCAAATATATGCATTCATTTTCCTAGGACAACCCTTGTTTAAATTTGTCATCATGAAACAATTTTTAATGGGGTCTTCTTCTAATTTCAAGTATTCTCCCCAGGACAATATGTTATAAGATCAGCCTATTTGCTGTGAACTCCCAAATCAACATTTGTCTCCTTTTCCAACCTTGATATGAGAGGCAGATTGGATCAGTGGATTTTTGAGAATTTATATTAATGTTATGAGTGGAAAAATAGCATGAAGTCTCATTTCCTCTTGGTTACTTCCCCCTCCCTCGCTTGGGGTAAAATTGAATTGAGAGGCAGCATGTTGGAAAGTGTGAAATTTGGAGAGATACTGACTTGGGATTTAGTCCTCTTGCTGACACTCATTCCAGTGTTGATCATAATCATTGAGATCATTCTCCTCATTATCTTCATCTGAACAATGAAGCTTATGTTACCAATACTGAAGATAATTGAAAGGATTATACAAGACAATATAGGTCTGGGACTTTTATGGTGTGGAGGAGAAGCAGCTAGAGCCACAGGAAGCAACAGCATTTAGTAGATGCAGCCACTAAGAAGCCAACACCACAGGTGAATGGGCTCAGAAGTGGCAAAGAAAATGTCTCCAGATTTGGTCAGGTCTTTGATTAAACTTTTCCTCCGAAGCAAAATAAATAGGATAACCAAGCTGTTTCCTCCCCGAGATCTTGTCTAAATTATAGTTTTCTTCCTTAAATGGTAAAATGAAATAAAGTTTATAATACGCTATAAATATTAAAGTTTATATGGAGGTATCATTTCCCAAATGTTCTATAGTGCTGTTTTGGAGAGTATTTCTGCACTATAAGTTGTACTGTAAGTTTTGCAAAGTGCACTAAAGGCAGAGACAAGCCCCAAGATTTGTCAGGAGTAAACTAAACTGAAGTTATGGGTGAAAGTATTTAGAGATCATCCAGTTATCAATGGAAAAAAGAATTCCCTTACAATCCAAGGAGTTGGAAGCCCAATACACACTCTCTAGGACTGACATGATTAATTGCTTGCTCAACTGCTACCTTCCCTTATTTTCTGAGAACAGATACCCAATTTCGAGGTAGAAAGAGACCATCTCAATGGAAGTTGACTCTTCTCCTAGTCTCAGGACATGAAAAATGTCCAATTCAAGTCAGATATGGCGATCGTACTCCCATACCAGTGTTTACTCTTGGAGTGGGTTGGTATTCTGATTCTGTGCAATAAGATGTAAATTGAGGTATGGAAAATAGGTGGGAGTTTTTCCAGGGTAAAAAGATAGACTTTATCTTTCTTCCCATCCTATTTCCTGTCTTGGCGTCATTATGCAAGGAGTTTGGTAGCCCTTTTGCTATCAAGAGACCACACCAACACAATGAGGGACTCACTGTGGTGTGAATGGTGGAGACGGTCCCAATGACATTTTTGAGCTACTGATCAGCCCAGGAATTTCTATCACTGGTATCTATAAAGTAGGAAACATGTATGTATGCACTGTTTGTTTCATTGTTAGATACACAGTCTTACAGCCAGGAGCGTTCCTAAGTGACATATCTCCGTAAGTTAGAAATAGATCAATGAATTCCAAACAGTACAGTTTATTCTGTTTTTCAGTATTCCCTTTAAACTGCCTTTGACCAGTAACATTTATTGAATATCACGCTTGGGTCATGCAAAAGAAAAAAAATATTAGTTGAAGAATGAATTCATAACTCTCTTTTAAAAAATGCATCCCCACTTACTTGTGAAAGTAATTGTGGGAATTAGGAGTAGGAAAAGAGTATCGTTCTCTAAAAGAGTGGAATTTTTAGATTCTTAGTCAGTAGATGTATAAAATCCTGCTGTGATAAAACTATGAAATGCAAGTCAACCAATTGGTCTGAACATTTTGAATTTCAATTTTAGAGTCTACTGGCATCCTTTGTATCTCCAGACCACGTAATGTGCATATAAAAACTAGGGGTTAAAAATAATAAAAATAAGATTTGAAAAACCACATTGGGCTTCCCTGTCAGCAGCAGTTCCATTTTTATGTGTCAAGATTAATATTTCACACATACTAGCTCATTAAAAAAAGTAACCTTGGAACACTGTGTCAGGTAGAGATATTTTTTAAGATGTGCTGGAAATTATGCAGCCATAAAGAGAATTCCCACTAATTATCTTGGCACTCACATTATGCTGACCAGTTTGTCACCAAGTTGGGGGTGGTGGAGTAGAGGACCCCCTCCATCCTGTCTTTCGTACTGCTTTGCTCCATTTTCCTCTCAAACTCATTTATTCGATGCTAGTATTTATGCAAAAGAGGGTAATGAGGTAGCCAAAGGTTACAGAGGGGTGCAAAGGGCTTTTGCATGATGAGAACATTGGTAACTAGGGAGGCCAGCCTCAGGCTGTCTGAAATTGAAATTTGGGGCTAAATTAATAACTCAACCTGAGCACATGCAGTTTTTAAGTAAGACTTCTCTAGGGTTGAAACTATGTTGTTTCACGTAAGAGAATCTCTAGATATGATAGAAAAACAAAACAAAACAAAGTTCAAGACTATTCCATGGAAAGTAGAACACTTGACAGGGAGCAAATAGAAAGGGAATAGTGAGACCCCATTTTTCAAACTCTTTCCAGGATGTGCTTTTGTATTTCAATCTATAGAATATGAGTCCTTGTATTGTAGTCTTAGAGAACAAAGATGATCTTGCACATAATTATATACACAAACACACAGACCTCTGTTCTGCAGTTACTCTCCTTGATCCTTATACAGTCAATGTTATCTAGGGTCTAGGAAAAGCTCAGGGGCAGAACAATATGCTGATTGGAATGGCACCTGGGTCTTTCCTTAATTTCCCTGTAACTCAGGATCAAGAACATTGAGTTCATTTCCCAAAGTCTGGCCAAAGATGTGGTGGGGCATCCGTTTGCAATTTGAGGCTGGGAATATTTAAAGGAGAACTCTGAGAGGAGAGGGAGGAGAGAGAGAGAGAGAGAGAGAGAGAGAGAGAGAGAGAGAAAGAGAGAAACAGGAAAGAAGCCAGAAAAAAGATAACATGGGAGACATTATAGATTGGCATGTGAAGACACTAGCCTAGAGCTGTTTTATAGACTGAAAGATGGTCACAATCCTCAACATCAGAATCAGATTAGCATGGACATCTAAAATACAGTCTTATCTTTCTTCCAAGCTCCATTTGCACTTTCAGTATTGGATGCTTTACATGATTATGTTTCAAAGTACCTATAACATCTCGATAAGATCAAGAGAAAGATGCTAAATTGATTAAGAGGATCAAGGGGTTGCCATAAGCTACCCAACTCAAATTCTTTGACCTACATAATATGAAAAGTCATGGTTAAAACATGACAATCGGAGGCTATGCTGGAGATGGAAGTAATGATCTAGTAATATTTGCAATTTAAAATACTCAAATATTGGACAAATCAAAGGATTCCTTTGTACAAATGGAAGAAGACAGAATTTCAGTGATCTTTTGAATGTCAGGCAGAAGCTGAACTAGAGCCCTGGTCTTGTGATGCACACTGTGGCTCTCACTTCCCTGCTGTGCTCCTGTGAACTGTGATAGGAGATAAATGAATGAAAGAGTCTCTCAGTTCTGTCCCAGCTATCTGCTCTTTCCGTGCCATCTGATGCTCTGTGATGGGCCATCGATAAGTGCTAATTCTGTCTACTGATAAAACAGAGACTGTCAGGTGGTCTACAACCTTTGTAAGAAATAGATATTCTATGATTTCCTTTCTTCCAAGAATTTATTCTCTCCTCAGTCCAGAGCACCACGAGGAGTAAAAGACCTTTCCCTCTCCCTAGCACAACCTAAAAGAATAAAGGTATTCAAGGGCGGGGGAGTCTCTTCTGTTTAAGATTTTTTTTTTAAGTAACTTTTGGCTACATGTTCCTTTTCCCTACTTCTCCAGTAATACAGCCAGAAGCTAAAGGGCAGGCATGCTGAGCTTTTATAACCAACACTGCCCACATTTTGGCCCCAATTTCTACTCCCAACCTAATTTCCCATGACTCAAACCTAAGTCAAACTGAACTGTATTTTTCTTTCTACAAACTCCAATTTTCATGCCTTCAACCTCTGTCAGCGTTACCTTTCTCTTTCTCTTTTTTACGAGGGGGAAATTATCTGGCCTCTAATTTCACAGAGAAATAGAACCACAGGTGCAGTCTCAATGTAGCACTGCCAAACTACCAAAGCCTATACTCAGACCCACCTTCTTTTGCTTCTCTGGTTTATTACCTAGGATATTCATGTTCGCTGGAGACTGTCCCTTCTGCCTTTTATGGGGTTTTATCCTATTGGTAATTTTCTTTCCTTTGTATCTTAACATTATCTTCTGAATCCCTGCTATCAGGATTAAAACATGCTCAAATTTTACTCATTATAAAGATGCATCCTCTCAATCCTCTTCTCTTGACAAGTATGACATTCTTCTTACCTATTGTGAATACAGTGCCTTTACAATGATAGGCAGGTAATAATTACAAAATTAGTTATTTAATGTTTTTCTTTCCTCTTAAAGTGGGAACAAGTGCTGATTTTGCTTAACTCACAGGACTTACTAGTAGTATACCTAGTGCCTAGCACAGTGTTTGACCCATAGTAGGGAGGCATTAAAATATATATATGTGTTAGGTCGGAATTTGGGCAACTATATGAGGGAGAGCAGAGCCGCTGAGGCAGAGGGCATCAAGCCAAAACCGAGTCCAAACAAGCAGGAAAACTCCACTGACCCTTACCTCCACCTATGACTCAGTAGGACCCCTGCCCATTCTGGCCTATAAAAACCCTGGGCAGCCAGGGCCACATGTGATTTTCTCTGGCTCCCTACCATGACCTGTACCCCCGGGGTGCGGGGGCTGGAAATTTCTCTGGACAGCCAAATTCCAATAAAGCTTGCTTTGGCCACTTTCTGTCCGATTTTATTTGGCCACTAGCCGTGCCCCCGAGCTTACATTTGGTGCCAAAACCCAGGAGGGTTTTCGGGCTTCCCCCCATCGGGGTTGAGGCCCACACCCTCCCTCAGATGAACCAGGAGATTCCATTCTGTTCCTCTCAGCTCTGCTCCATTCCGCTCCATCCTGTTTCCCTTTATCTGGCATCAGACAAGGTAAGTTTCCTGGGGTTTTTCCCATTTGCCTTTCCAATCTTTACCATCCGATCCACACAGGGTCTGTCCATTGCACTTGCCACAGACCCCTCCCCATTCCATTTGGGCTCTGGTAGCTGTGTAGACGTCCTAGCCTCCAGTTAGCCCTCCCATTTATTCTGTTCCGGACCCTTGAAAGTCGAAAGATGTTTAGGCTTTTGGCACATCTGCCGTTCTTCTGGTGTTCACAAGCTAAAATTGGGATGCCTTTTTCTGCTTCTGTACATCTATCTGGGTAAAGTTGGATGGCTAATGGGAAATACCGGTAGCTCATTGGACCCCAAAACTCCTTTGGGCTGTCTCTACTATAATTTTACTAAACTGGGACTCCCCCAAGGCTTAAGCCGTAAACAGCTAGTTTTTTTATTCAACCATGGCCTGGCCTCAGTATGTTTTAGATAATGACTCAAGATGGTCACCAAAGGGCACTTATGACCATTTGCAAGCTTTTCTTTTTGGAATTTGGCGCTTGCCCTGTCCTTTCTACTACCTGTTCCACCACCCAAATTCTCCTTTCTGGGGCTGGTCCCAAACCCCACCCACTCCATGTTCTGGCCAGAATTCCCCCTCCTTTTCCTGTCCTCCTTCTGCAAACCTACCCCCTCCTCCTGTGAATGCAGCTCCTCCCCCTCTTCCTCCTCAGAGCCCTCCCACTGCCTAACCCAGAGCTTCTTTCTCCTCAGGAGGTGGCTGTGCAGAGAGCATTGTGCAAATCCAAGTTTCCATTCTCACTCCAGGATCTTTCCCAGATTGAGAAATGTTTAGGGTCTTTCTCTGCTGACTCCTCTACTTATATTAAGGAATTTGGATATCTTTCCCAGACTTATGATCTCACTTAGCATGTCTTTCTTCTTCTCTCACCCCAGACTAATGACCCTGCATCCAACAGGTACCACAAGATCTTGCTGACCAAGTTCACCTAACAGACATGACTCTCCCTACAAATGCAAAAAAGCCTTTTACCAGAACTCCAACAAAGTAATAATTAATGGTCGTGTCATTTTTCCAGGACCCTTGTTATTTTTTTCTTAAATTCGATATATTTTGAGCTCTTAACATTGATGTTTTGATCAGTCCTATTTTTATTGAACTCAAGTGTTTGAATATCTGTTCCATTGCAATAGAAATCTCACCTATAAAAACTACAAGTCCTTTGTTTTTGTGTTATGTGTATATTGTGTTGTCCATTTTGTGTCCAAAAATCATGTACATATCATGACTTACCTCACACGTCTCCAGCTGGTCAAGTTTAAAAATGTTAATTGATATTAATCATTTGTTTCTAGAACTTGTCTCCAACAGAAAAGCGATCACAAATACTCTTCAATATGCCTATCTGATATCTTCTTTTTTACAGTAAAATAAGGATTTGACATGTGTGAGATTACTCAAAAGTGTTTCTTGGAAACATCTAATTAACTTACAGGGTGTTGCCACTGGCCTCCTCGTGCAACCAACTGGACCTTCCTGCAGACTGGTGGCATCTCTCTCCAAGCAGCTTGATTCTGCCATTTTTGGGTGGCTACCATATCTCTGAGCACTGACTGCAGCAGCTGAATTAACTAAGGAAGCCCTAAAACTCACCCTACTCCAACCAATAACTGTGTTTTCCACCCATTGACTACAGGACCTCTTAAGCTATAAATCCCTTCCACTCCCACAGGTTCTGGAGGCCCTATGTTCACTTCATGAAAACCTCTTCAATTACCCACTCCCCTCACCCTGACCTAACCATTTTTATAGATGGCAGTTCTATGCTGGGTCCCGATGGATGCTGTAGAGCCGCTTATGCAGTAGTCACCACTGCCTCAGTTCCAGAAGCCAATTGCCTTCCAGAAGGGACCACTTCCCAAAAAGCCAAACTCTTTGCTCTGATTAGGACTCTAATTCTATCCAAAGGTAAACAGGTTAATATCTACACAGATTTCAAATATGCCTCCTTGATTCCTCACTCACATTCGGTTATTTGGAAGAAGCATGGATTTTTCACCACAAAGGGGTCACCTGATAGGAAAGAAAAACAGAAGTTTCTAAGTAGGGAATGTATGCAGTAGAAGGGAAAATAAAATGTTTCTGGGTTAGAAAGTCTTTGATAAAATACATGAGGGTTTAAGTAAGCACTAAGAGTGTCTGTGTGTAAGTAAAGGCCAAATTTCAACAAGTTTCCATGTAACTAAGTTGGTTATATGTACGTGAGACAATCAGTTAAAGCTATTTAAGATTTTCCTAAGGTAAAATTCTAATGTACTGATACAAACCAAAGTTTAATCTATATGTTAAAATGACAAGGATTCCTTGTCATCAACACTTAAAAACACTAATTTACTCTTGATATTGTGTCTGTTAAGTTTTATTCTTTAGAAACTTCTTAAAATGACATTTAAGAAAGTGTGATGTGCCATAGCAAAAAATGGGACAAGTGATTGAGATTGGGGTCTCTGATGAACTCATGGCTGTGGCATGCCTGGTGCCTAGGAGTGTCCCTGTGCAGGGACACAAGATGCTTAACTGCTGTGGCAGTACCCTCCCTGGGGAGGCTCTGTACAGGAGTCCTATCAGCTCTTACATTGATCTCAGGCACACAGCTCTTGGGCAGGAAGGAATTCTTTTGCTAGATAACCAGTGTTTCATCAGCTTCCTTCTCTGGTTCCTGCCCACCTTACAGTAACTTTGGACAGTGGACTTTCTTGAGAGCTACACAGAGCTCCTAACATTACACTTTGCAGCTGTGAAAAAGTCATGTAGATGTCCTAGTCTTTGTAATTTTCCTGAAAACAAAGAACAATGCTTACATAGTCTTTAACCTGATAATAAGACATATATAAATAAAGATTGCTGACATAACTCTTTAGATCTGCATTTCCATCAGATAACAGAGTTCCATCTGATCTCAGTTTAATCTTCAAAATCTGTGTTAATAAATCTTTATTTTCTAATCCTCCTTTGCCCCTCACTGAACTTGAGAATTTGGTCATGCTGGTCATGGCAAAAGAGGCAAAAATCAGCTTCAGAATTAGAACATTTTACCTAAGATTTGTGAAGAGCCCCATATTACCTGAGACAAGGCTCTGCCTCACACCCTGCTGCATGTTAGAATGGCTCCAAAGTAAGCCAGACTTTAACTCATTTAAAGTTTTGTTCAAAATTTGATGTTTGTTGTAAAGATTACTATGATCTTAAACAGGGTATGATATAATGTATGACTCAGCCAAAATTCAAGATAAATATTGCACAAACTGAATGTTTTTCTGTTGGTGATTCCATTTTGTATTTTCCTTGTAAACTCTACAACTGTTGCCTGATTAATTTTTTGCAGAAGTACTGCTTCAAGAGCAAACACTGTAAATTAACTTGAACTAGTAAGCCATCACCTATAGACAGATAATGTAGACCCCAATTAGATAAAAGGGGGTGAATAACTGTCTATAACTTTAGTTTATAGTTGTCTATATAACTGTTGTTTTTAACTGTCTATAACGTTACAGTTTACAGTTGTTTGGATTTTTATTTTGAGACAGGGTCTCACTAAGTATCTCAGGGTCTTGTTAAATTGCTGAGGCTGGTCTTGAACTTGCAATCCTCCTGCCTCAGTCTCCCAAATCACTGGGATTACAGGCATGCACCACTGCCCAGCTTCCAATATATTTTTTGAAGATTGATCATTAACTGAATGAATTCATGAATGATGTTTTCTTTTTGGCTCCACCCTTCCCTTCCCTATAACCAGAATGTTCTCCCCCATCTCCCTTTTTTCTTATTCAAATCCTCCTTATGGTATATTGATATTCAAATATAAGGAATTATGCTATCTCTCTTCCCACCCACCCTGGAAGAGTACCCTGATGTCTCCAAGTAAAGACAGTTGCACCCTCCTAAGAACTCTCATGATCAGAATCTTTTGGTAACTTACACTTTAGTACTTTGTGTGTTCAATTCTTCTCCAGTAAAATACTGAGTGTTCATTGAGGGTAGGCTTCTGGACAGGGGCATCATAGTGTCCTCCACAAGAACACAGCTTTGTGCAAGGAAAGTGCTCAAGAAATGTTGAGCTAATCAACTCATTCATTTGTTCATTCAAGCAAGAACTATTTAAGGAAAGACAGTGGAATGAATCTGATATAACTTTCTTATATACTTATATGAATATACTAAAGTTAATTTCTACATCATGTACAATCACAAGACAGGGATCCTAATTAGAATAAGATATACTTCTTGTTTGTATAATATGCCAAAATATACTATACTGTCATGTATAACTAAAAAGAACTATTTATTGAACTATTTATTCCACCAGGCTAGGAATAAAAGGTATGTAATGTGTAGTCTTGTGCTGGGCTCAGGGTACATGCCTGTAATCCCAGGGTCTAGGGAGGCTGAGGCAAGAGGATCATAAGGTCAAAGCCAGCCTCAGCAACTTAGCAAGACCCTAAGAAAGTTAGAGAGACCCTGTTCCAAGATTTAAAAAATAAAACTCAAAAGGGCTGTGGATGTGGCTCAGTGGTTAAACTTCCATGGGTTCAATCTTAATGACAGAGGTAAGTGCTTGTCCATTGTGAATCAGGCTCTGGGCTCCATCTTCCAGCACCACAAAAACATACTGTATTTACCCAGCTTAAAGTAGGTGATGAAGAACACTTACCAGGCAATTGTGTTAGTATGATAAGCACTGTGGAGAGGGCAAGGAGCATTGCAAAACAAGGAGCACCAAAGACCATCTTCATGACTACAGAAAAGGCTTCCCAGAAGAAGAGAGATTTGAGTCCTAAAGATGAATAGAAATTAGCCTAGGCAAACGATGCAGAGCAAAAACCAGTGAAAAGCCCCAAAGTTGAGTCCAAGCGTGACAAACTCAAGGAAGAGAAAGAGCCTGCTGTGATGCAGACCAAATGGGCAGGTGGAGGGGAAGCCAGAGCTAGATCTCTGGGTGTACATTTTTCTGGGATTTACATCCACCCATGAGGTAATGTGTATTGTGCATCTTGTCCTTTGGCCATTTTTTTTTTTTTTTTTTCTGTAATACTTTAACAGTCTTCTCAGGTTGTTTAGAATTAATGAGGCAAATGTCCTCAATCAAGAAGCAATTTAAGAACATGCTGCTAATTTCAATGAGTTCTGTAAATGAACTAATTTAATACCAGTTGACCTTTTTATTTGAGGAGAATGATTTGTAGCTGTATTTTCCTGATTTGTGCCTATAAACCTCGGCAATCTGAATGGGCACTTTGAGCCCAGGGGTAAACATTAATCATGGTAGGAGGATGGAACACTTCTAAGGCTGGGTGTGGAATAGTCACCTCAGAAAGTAAGTGGAGGGCATCATTTTCGCAGGAAAGTCTTCACCATGTTTATAAAACTTTGAATCTGAAAACCATAGAATAAGTGATATCAGGCTTCTTTGAGGATAAAGATCAGGCAGAAAGATTCTGAAGGATATTATAAAAATTTGCTCATGTTCTAGAGATTTTCCTCCCCTATTTTTATTTTTTAAACCTCTTTAGAGCTAATGATACCACTTTTTAATTTCTTTGTTAGCACAGAGGAAAATCTAACTTCCTGAATAAAGCTGAATCACCCTTAATGATCCTGCCCTTTCTCCTATCTTTTTACTAGCCAGTGTTTCTGTAGCATTTTCTCTAAAATCAAGTCATCAGTAGAAATGTACCTTTTATTGATGATTTCCTATGAAGGGTTTTGCCTTAAACTTAAAGCTACAGGTCTACAAGCAATGAGAACATTATACGACGCTACTGTACCAATAAAAGGATAAAATATTTCTGCCACTGAAGCAGTTTCCACTTAATGGGAAAGTATTGTTCTAAGTATGGTTTAGTATTGTTGAATCAAGGCTGAATCAGCAGCTTTCAAGTGCCTGGTAAACTCAATCTTCTTTGCAAGCAGAAGGGAGGGAGAATTGAACAGATAAAATCAGGAAAGGGTGCTTTTCTTTGAAAAGAGGTAAAAAGCACTAACCATAAAGGAAATTATTAATAAAATGACATTAAAAATAAGAACTTTTATTCATAAAAAGACACTTAATAAACATAGCAAAAGATAGGCCACAGAAAAGGAAAATGCATTTAATATGTGGATATTAAACTGCCAGATGGTTTGGGGAAAGAATAACAGAATTCTTACAATCCCATAGAAAAATAGCCAAAAGACTTGAGCAAGCATGTTAGGAAAGAGGGAATTCATTGACCAATGAATATTTGAAAAGGAGCTCAAATTCCTTAGTCATGAGGACAACATAAATTATCTATTAGGTGCCATTATACACCCACGCAATAGCCAAAAATTAATTCAAACAATGCCTTAATCATTAGCCTCCACTAAGAAAAACAGGGATGCTCCTACTCTACTGTGGGAGGAAAAACTGTTCAAACTCTGTTGAAAAACAACTTGTTCTTAACTAGAAAAGTTGAAGATACAGAAACTCTACAATTCACCATTTCTACTACAAAGTGAAAAAGTCATGCACCTATGTTTCTTCACATGTTGTCACATTAAAAAAAAAAAACCCAGAAAGGAGTTTTATTTGGGATGGGAAAGAGAGTCTTGAGTAATTGCAGGGGGCAGAGAATTAGGGAGCATAAAAGAGAGTCTCTTCTTAGAAGAAGAAGGAAAGAGTTACTTTTGGAAGAAGAAACTGAAAAACGTTTGGATTTTGATGCTCAGCAAGGTAATACCCTTTATCTTTTATGGATTACAAACTGGAATGAGGAAGCAATTTCTTAAATTAGACACTGTGGCCTGATAAACTAATGTGTGTGAAGGAATAGGTGGAGTTGCCCTCATCTTGGATTTAAGGGGTGGGGAAAGACAACTTCTTTTTTTTTTTTTTTAGTACTTATTGTTCTATGTGTGGTACAATACCCTTTATGTGTAAAAATTTCATGTAATTACCACATTAAATTTCACACCATAACCCTAAATATAATGTTACAATTAAGCTTTTGGAAGTTTTGTCCCTATTTTACAAAATCTGGTGCTCAGGAAAAGTAAAATTGCCTAAGATTACAAAATTTGTAGGTGTCAGAGTTGGAATTAAAATCTAGGCCCATAGTTCTTAAATAAAACATATAGGTGAGCACAGTCTCTTTTCCTACGCACTATAGGACAAAATCACGTTAGAGAAATTGAACCACAATACTTTAAAACCTAGTGCCCTCCCCATTGCCCCAGAAAAGTCAAAAAATCTTTTTTGTGACTTGCAAAAGACCTTGCTACCCCTGCCCCTCCTCCAAGGCATTATTCTTGCCTGTAGGGAAAAAAGAAAAGCAGCAGCTGGTTCAGTCCTATTTCCCCTTTTTCTAATTCCTGCTTTCATTGCATGGCCTCCTGTGCTTCTTCAGGTGGACTAGAATCACAGGAGGAATTCATCATTGTCAGGCTGAGTGACTTATCTTCAGAAAGTGGAGATATCTACAGAGGTGAATAAGACAGGTCAATGCAGAATTTTCTGAGCTTAAGATATATAAAGATATACATATAGAGAGAGGCCCCTTGACTTACCATGGGGGTTACTTCCCAAGGAAGGCACCAGAAGTTGGAAGTGTTGTCTGTTGAAAATGAATTTTTACACCTATTTTCACATTACAGCTCAGCAACAGAGCCCACAATAGAGCATTGGTTGCTTTCTCTAGTGATAGCTTGGTGAGCAGGAGCTGTGGTTTGCTGCCATTGCCCAGTATTACCAGGGAGTATAGTACTACATTGCTAAACCAAGAAAAGCTCAGAATTCAAAATCCAAGGTAGGGTTTCTGCAGAATATGCATCACTTTTTTGCACCATCACAAAGTTCAAGCATCATAAGTTGGGGATCATCTGTACATAGGTCCCAGGTGCATAAGCCTGTGCTGGAACATCAAGGCCTTGTTAGGGAGGATGATTCCTGTCTCTGTCCATGGTGAAATATTAACCATGATTGTGTCAGATGCTTATAGAAAAAAATGTATGTATTTTGGTGATTAAAAGTCACCAAGTTTATTTAACATACCAAATTTACTCATTTCCCCATATTTCCTGATCTAAAAATGGTTCAAACCTCTGTGCTAAACCTTGTAGGAGATATAAATACAAGAAAGAGATGATCCCTGACCATATACAAACTACTAGAATGAGGAGGTAACTGGCATTTTGGGAGTGATGAACACTGAAAGTGAGGAACTATTTGAACTGAAAGATGTGGAATGTAGACTTCGAGCACAAATTTAATGCCACCAATCCTGGGTTTGTTTTTAGGTGATTCATCCATTTTTAAAGTAACACACATCACCCAAACTAAAAGCAATAACCATTGTCAGTGACAGAAAGCTGTTAGGGACATCATTTTAACTACAACCTCAGAAAGCATGGGGGTGGGTGGGGGTGTACAAGAGGTGCGTTTCAGATGGGTTCCTTGAAGATAGATTTGACCTCTTCAGTAGCATAGTGGAAAGTTTTCAAGAGAAATTCACCTAGGCTCTATGTTCTAATGTGCTATGATTATTTATGTTGATTCTGAATGGCACAGCTGTAGAAATATCTGTTACTTATGTTGACCCATTCCTGAGGAAAGTACTGCATGTGCACATACTCTAGAGACAGCAACATCTAAACTGCAAAAGCAAAAGGAGGGCAAAGGAGTACAAGAACAGAAAGTATAACATGTGTTTTATCCTGAGATCTTAACACAGTTTGCTTGGGGCCAGAGATTGATCTTTCTTTGAAAGGTAATTTCACAATGAAGATGCAAAATGATATATGGATGACCTTATTATTTTACATTTTATCTAGTTTTTAGGTGTCCAAGTGATTCCTATTCCTTCAAATTCTTTTCCCCCCTTTCACTGACCTTTTCTAGCCATGAACTTAATTTCTTCCCATCTCTTTGATATCCATTAGTTCAGTAGAGTGATATCCATTTTTCTATTACCCAAGAAAATTATGAATATCAATGATGTAATCAAATTACATCTATAAGCTCATATGCTGAGCTCTTAAACAAAAATCTTAGACAGTAGCCAGGTAGTCTCTGCTTTTCGATAGCTTTAAATTTGTCTGATAGCCTCACCTAGAAATGCTTGTACCTATATGCAGTATATTTTGCAACCTTCTGAATATTTGTCACTACTTCTTGATGTTGGGAAAAAAAAATTAAGCGAACATTTGGCTGCGGACGGCCATCTGGTGTTGGAGGGGAGTAACTACAGGCTTATGTGGCAGTGTTGGACACTGGCTTCTGGTCACCTGCTGTGTACAGCAGTCCTGAACACACACACTAGGACACATTCTTACAGGCTCTGAGGTCAGCTCGTCTTTACCTCTGAAAATTGGAATAGTAATGTTGTCCTTTTGGTACTGTTTGTATGTGATGGTATAATTTTTTATAGGGTTTATACTTCAGAATGAACTACTATGGGACTATGAATATAGTTGATAATTTGAGATTTTACATATATATGCAATACTGTATAAAGTTCCTTAGTCATTCCATTTTCCTTCCATGACCTCTTGCTCCTCTCTTCTCTGACGTTCCACTTCATACACACAGAATTAAATGGCCTCTGAAGTTTTGCTTTCCACCCTATTCTTGCCCATGAACTCTGACACTTTTAAATTCATGTAGCCATCATTGTGTCATTTGGGACATAAGTCCTTTCCAACTCTTCACAACCTAAACAGAAAAATAAAGGACTATATGCTTTAAAAAATTATGTCTAAATATCTAGTGATAGTGACATGCATTTATGAACCAAATGCAGTAATTATAGGTGGTAAATTGCAGGTGATTATATAATGATTATTTTACATATTTTAATATTTACAATTCAGTAGACATAGAACAGATAAAAGTCTTCCTTTACCTATGGGGAAAAAGTGTTAAAAACAAAAATTCAAAAATGATAACTGTAGGAGTGTTTATCATATTTGATTGTTTAAAGTGGGAACAAATGGACTCATTTGGTTACTCTCATCTCATCTGATTTGTTTATAAACTCAAAATGACTCACTCTGGATAGATTTCTATAAAGAAGTGACTTGGAATTTAAATAGACCTGAAATTAACGTTGTTCTTTTTGGCAGTTGCTTTCTCTTTCACGTATAATGGATGATGTAGATGATTCACTCAGTTTGGGGAAATAACTTTTGTCACCTAACCTGTTCTTTGCAGTGCTTTACTTCTCAGACTCATGAATACTGAAAGGATAATGGAGATGACTCTCAAGAAGAGAGGAGACTCGGGGCATCTCCCTGTTGTTCTTTGTCCTCCCACTGAGAGTTTCAGAAACTCTGGGTGGAACAATTTCCTGTGAATAATTTCAGATGTAGGATGGACAAAATTAGTGAGGAAGGGGTCTGACGACTCCCTTTTTGGATGATCTCATTAGACCTCTTAATGCTCCAGATTTACCTATGAAGGAGGAGATAAAATGGGAAATGAGCAAATGATAAAAATTTTTAAAAAATTGTGGCCACTCTCTAATGGCTTGTACTGCTGGAAGTGAAGTGTTTTACTACAAAAATGGATGGGATGCTTTCTGCCTTGCTGGAATGTCAGGAAATGTAATTCATTAGTGGTCTGAAAAGTGCTTTGAGCTAATGGAATAAAAGGCACTGGAGAAATTTGAAATAATATTATTAAAAATGAAAAATGGCAACAGAGAAACTTACTTTCCCTAGAACACAGACCTCAATTTTGAGTCTAATATAGCCTAAACAATCAGTTTGAGATGGGAAAATGCCAGTCCCTCATCTGAGCCTTTCGTCTACATGTTGCCAAATTATCAACTTGACAGATTTTGTGTTCCAATTGAATTCTATGAATCCTGATTTTTCCCTGAGAACCTCTATCCTTGTTCACATGTGAGGTTCAACAGATTTAAATCTATATTGTATGATGTTAATTCTTCAACCATGCCATCCTGTTTTTCCCAACTCTGGGCTTGTGGAGATGACCTATATACTTTGCACCCCTCATACACCCTTGAAAGTCCTATTTCAACTTAACACGTTTCTTCCTCTTCAGAAGTTATGGTATTCATCATACATCCAGAGTAATTAAGATGGGAGAGTCTGAAGGAAAAGTAGTGAGAGCAAGCATTTGTGCTGGTTCTGAAAATATGCGGTAGAAGATTGCTTTGTTCACATTTAGTTTTCCCACAATAATGTTGGACTGGAAATTAATGAACACAATTAGGGCTTTTTGATATGGTAAACCTTAGAAACTATTCATTATTCTGTTAACAGAACCTTGCTAATTTTCTTCTAAATTAATGTTCTCCTGTTGTGATGTAGATTATATTTTATAATGCACCTCAGCCAGCTTTCTCTTTCTTTCCTTCCTTTGTTCATTGATTTCAGTTTCTTTGTTCATTGTGTCATTCAGGTGAGTAATAAACTAGAATAACTCTCAATAATCTTTTCAAGATGAATTACACTTTACCTTAATGATAATTGTTTATCGCTGCATCTCTTTTTATGTATCATCCAAATGCAAAGACAAAAGAAAAATTGATATATATTATAAATGCACCTACTGAGCCCTTTTTGAAATAGTAAAGAAGGTCTGAAGTCCCCACTTTCTTTGAAAATTATATTTCATGTTCTCTGTCAAAGCTCTTAATACAACTCATATGTTGTCATTACTTTGTAATGTGATATAAAGTGCCAAAAGCAACCACAGAAAGTGAACATTACAGAGTCTAGACATATATTATATTGATGCTTCAGGCCTAATTACTAAACAACTCTATGTGGGGAATGAGGGGGAGCAAAGGTTAAGTGTTTGCCTTTTAATAAATTTTAAACCTGAATGAGCTACTCTGAGCCTTTCATGCAAAAGCTGAATTGGTTCATGCTGTTTCACAAATGCTAGTGTTAACACTATTTCATTATTTTAGTGTTAATTGTCAGCTGTGAGTGAAGAATCTCTTATTAATAGAACTAAAAATCAGAGTGGCAATGAGCTCAAGAAATGACAACTTAACTGGTCCTTTCTGTGGGAGATGGAGAGGATGCGTTTGTGTTGCCTTTCAGAAAGACATTTCTCATAATTACTTGCATCTCACTCTTAAATTTTTTGTTTTATCATTTACTCATTGACTATTTTCTTGTTTACATATTGAGCTGCTTTCCCTTTTTACTTCCTTCCCTCCCTTCCTTCTTTCCTCCCTTTCACTTTTTTTTTCCATCCTTGGCTAGGGAGAACTAAAACAATGAAATTATCTGGCACATAAGAATCCATTTAAATGCAGGAACTACAAACTGCCAAGTTGGAACCTTGAGAAACCTTTGTCAGAATTCCCTCTGCATGGTTTTCAAACAGCTAGGTTCTGTGTGTCCATCCATTTTAGACAGCTTTAATGTCTTGAGATCTCCTACACCTAATCAAATTGGAGTTCAGTATAACAGAAAAGTCCACAGAGAATTAAGTTTAATGTACTATAATAGGTAACTGAGCTTTTGTTAGTGCACATTTTATAAAGGTGACTGCTAGTAAGGAACCAGAAAATGAGGTTTACAAGCATCTTAGAACATGTCCTTATGGCCTTTTGCATTCTTTCTTTTATGTAGTGATCTCCAAAGAGACCATATGAATGTTGGAAATACCAAGTGAAGAGTTAGAGGAGGCAGAGAGGGAAAGAGACTTTGAAGCCTGATGTTTTGAAACTGTTGTTTCAAGAGGCTGATGGTGAGATTAAATTGAATTGATTTACACAAAAATTGGACACAGAGTACCAAGTAAAATGTCAAATGCAAGGAAAGAATTACAAAATCTGTAAGCACAATAATTATACAAAAGAATAATAATGGTTTTCACAGCAAGGGGCTAAGTGTGTCTAAGTTCAGTTTCTCTGTAGCAGAACAGAAATTAAGGGCCAATGAAGGAAATGTGTAACTCCATGTTATATTTGATAGCCTGATAAACCTGATAAACCTACTAGAACTTTGCTGAACAAAGAAGCCAATAGACTGTCCAAAAATAATTATAATGACAGCTTGCATGCATTTAGAATTTTGCACTTTGTTTCAGAGCACCTTCACTTCCACATTTTTAATTAATGTTCCCAATTATTTTAAGATGTGGGTAATATAGGTCTCCCATTTTGATGAAAATATTAACAGAGAAAAAAAAATCACAGGAATAAGTGCAATTTTCCCCCTATTTTCTAATACAACTGCATAACTGTGTTCCTCAGCCTGTGTTCACTTACTGTTCAGGATTTTGATCTTTAAATCTCAGGCAATGGGGACCACTGAAGATTTCTGAATTGAGAAATATTAGGATCAGAATTGTATTGAGGTGGGGTGGAGAATATCCTGAAGGGTTTGGAAGAAGTGGTCATGTTGTTCCTGGGAGAAAAGGATGCAGCCCCAGAAGGGTAGTGGTTGGCAGGGTAGGAGATGGGATTCTTTTGAAAACTTTTAGTGGGAAACCTCAGGTAACCTGGAAACTTATGCCAACACTGGGAAATATGGGTACAGCTCAGGTTTAGTTTGTAGAAATACCATTGGTTTTGCAGTTTAGGTTGGTAGAAATACCAATGATTTTGCAGGTATTCACATTTTCACCAATTTGAAAGTTAACTATTAGTTATTGTCTTGATGCAATTTAAACTCTAATCCTCCAGAAAAAAAAAATCATCTTGGAGATTGAATACCAACTTTAATAAATTCTAGTTTCACTAATTTGAAAGCTGTGATCACTTGAATAGGGTTTATTAGTTGGAAATTCTGTACCAACTGTACAAAATAACTATTCCTTCAGCACATTACTAATAAAGGCAGACCCAGCACTGTTCTCAAAATCTAAAGGAAATTGTTTTCATTTGGAAGCCACTCAAACAACAGTCACTAGTATACAATTAATAGCAAAAATAGGTTTCAGTAAATTTACAAATAGAGCACTTCACAGCCTTCTGTTGGAAATAGTTTAATTACATAGCACATCACATATGTGCTTAAAATGATGTTAGTTTTTCTAAATTTGGATATTTCACTTCTGCCTAATTATTCTAAATTAATATGATCTTATGGACACTGCTAATCTATATATCAAATACATATAATATTTCTATTTGTCTGAACATTCCACACAAAGAATCATGTGGTTGAACCATAGCTATTTCATCATTGTTTGAATCTTGTTCAAACAAGATTGAACAAGTTTAGACTAGCTCCAGAAAACTAAGTGACTCCAAGCTATGTATATGCTGCAAAATATGCGAAAGAAACTAAACCACCCTGTCAACTTATAAGATTGTTTAGTTCATTTCACTATAACTGATTCTGTCCCTGAATAAAATGCAGCTCCTATTCAACACTGAGGACTTGTTGAATTGGCCTGTGGTGGTGGGTCCGTGGGGTTGAGGGCTGCCCAGGGTCAGCAGCAAATCACACTAGGAGTTTCCCCATTTATGAATGGCTTCTTCCTGGATTCCTGTTTGCATGTATGTAAAATAAGATTAAAATTAACATCAAAAGCCACCTGGTCAAGGCTGTATGGAGTAAGAAGTTCACCTTTTGCTTGGCAATGCCGCCAGAGTACATGAATGAACACTGTACATATGTCATAGAAAGGAGTTTGAAAGGCAGCTTGCTCTTCCAAGAGCACCACCAAGGTGATGGCCTCAATTCACTATGTCCATCATATGCACATTCTTAATTTAACTATTCACAATTTGCAATCTCCATTACAGCTGTTAAGAATAACACAATGCAGTCCAGCATGGTGAGGCACACCTGTAATCCCAGCAGCTTCGAAGGCTGAGGCAGGAGGATCACAAGTTCAAAGCCAGCCTCAGCAATTTGTCGAGCCCCTCGGCAATTTAGTGAGACTCTGTTTCAAAATTTAAAAAAAAATTAAAGGACTAGGGATGTGGCTCAGTGGTTAAATGCTCCTGGGTTCAGTACCCTGTACTAACCAACCAATAAACAAAACACAAAAAGAATAACACAATGCATCTTTTTCTGTTAGATTGATTGCAGGAGGGATAGGATGTTCTATATTTATAAAATAAAAATGTTGACCTGATTCTTCTTGTGCATAATCATCTTTTGACTGGTATTTTTACACCATAGAAATATCCATACATAAGGCACTGGAGAATAGTTACAGTTTTTCTTATATATTTATTTCAATTTTATTTTTGTCCACCTTTTTTGGTCTGATCCTGAGAACATGTTGCACGTAGGATTATGTGGATGTTCACACTCTAAGTCTGTTGTTCTGTGAAGACTTTAAAGTGGAATTATCCATCTCCTCTGGATTTCATTTTTTTTTTTGCTTTGTTTTAATGATACCCAGGATTTTTTATGAAATCATGTCATGTTGTTAGAAATGGCCTCCATATTGAACTTTGCCTTGTCAAAATAATTTTATCCTTCATAAATATTTCAGTGAAAACCAAAGACTGCTTATAAATGATTGATTCTGTGGGGTCCGTTGACCTTTCCTGTGGAGGGTTTTATTAAAATTAGAGTATCCCATCCTAAACCTGACCATTAATTGTTAATAATGTGCTGATTGAAACAGGTTTCTCTAAAACATGAGAAATTAAATTGGCAGTTATAATGGTACATTGAAATTAAGGAGGGTCATTACAATTCAAAAAAGTTCAATCTTAATCTTAGCACTATACTAAAGTGTATTTGGGGTTTTAAATTATATCAGAGAAGTTTTGTGCCTGGAGGTGTCCTATATTATCTGTAGAGGCCCAGAAGCAACAGGTGAAGAATGCTTTGAGAAGCTGGAAATTAACATGGGTGGGTTACTGATGCCACATTTAATCAAAGCATTTCTTTTCTTTGTTGAAATATGACATTGTTATTTTAGGTGGGCATATAAGTATAGTTACCACTTAAGTAGCCAATTGCCAAATTGTCTGAAAGTTGGAACTTTAGATAACAGAGATCTTTTTGTAGGCATGGGACTAGATTTGAGTTTAATAAAGCACCTGTTTCCTTCCTTTGCCTTTGTAAGAAACAGATTTTTTTAAATTACTCTTTTTATGCTTTCCAAATTCTCTACAAGGGCACATGACTTTTATGGACAACTTAAAAATAAAAGCAAAAAAAAAAAAAAACAGTAAAAACAATTCCACTAACCAGAGATAGATAGTATTTTAAAGAGCATATTTCTTTTAAGTATTTTCTGTACTTATTTTTTATGGGCTATTCAAGGCAACAAGTACAGGCATACCTTGTTTTATTGCATGTTGCTTTACTGCATTTTTCAGACATCACTATATTTATACATTAAAGGTTGGTGGCCACCTGCACTAAACAAATGTACCAATGTCATTTTTCCAACAGCTCAGATGATCGTTAGCATTTTTTTTAAAGCAATAAAGTATTTGTAAAATTAAGTTATGTCCGTTTTTGGCCATAATGCTATCGCACACTTAATTGACTACTGTATAGTGTGAACATAACTTTTATATGCACTGAGAAACCAAAAAATCTGTGTGGCTCTTTATTGCAGGATTCACTTTACTGCAGTGGTCTGGGACTTAACCAGAAATATCTCTGAAGTAGACTTTCCTGTATTTGTAGAACCCTGCTGGGGGTTAGGCACTTACAGTCATATAGTCATGTAGTTATGGATAAATGGTAGAGATGATATTGTTGGAAAAGTCTGAAGAGGATGAAGCTCAAGTGTGGTCATTAGAAGAACCTTGATGAAGGCAGTAGGTCTAACTTGGTTTTCAAGTGGTCAGGTCTGGAGTTTTCTCCCCACAGTGGATTAGCTAGGTTAATGCAGCCATCTACAGGGTATGGGCACAACACATTGCAGAGCCCTCAAACCTGTGTATACCATAAGAGCTTAAGAATGAACTGCCTTTTAGCAGATGCTCCCAGTGTCCCCCCTCATCCTGTGTTCCTCCTGTCTTCCGTGTAAGCGGGTTGACCTTCCACATCATTGTCTGAGGATACTCTCTTGTCACCCGGGTCTCCTCGGCCCACCATCGCATAAACGAGAAATACTGGTGAGCTAACACCCTAGTGGAAGCAGTCATCAACAAATAATGGAGGGGTTTGGATAAATACCTTGGTAACTTCTACTCTTATACAGAATCTCTCTGGGGCATAACCTATACTGGTTCCCAGAATTCCCAAATGGAATTGAGGGCTAATTTATAACAGTGGTAACAGACTTCACAGCACACTCATTACATTTCTCCCTTACCTCTCTCACTTCCCTATACTTCTGTGATTTTCCCCACGAGATTATTAATAACCTAGCAAATAAACATCTTGTGGCTGAATTTCTAAGAGTCAGCACGGGAGAATGCAAAAGGAACAGAAATCTCACAAAGCAACTACTACCACTGTTTTTATCCTCTAAAGCTGATTGCAGAAAATGTTAAAGATGTGCCAGATATGGTGGCACATACCTATAATCCCAGTGACTCAGGAGGCCAAGGTAGGAGGTCTATAAGTTCAAGGCCAGCAAAAAAGTGTGACCTTGTCTCAAAATTTAAAAAATGAGAAGGATTGAGGATGAAGCTCTGTGATGGGGTGTCCTTGAATTCAATCCCCAGTACTACAAAAGAATAAGGTTAAAAAAAAATGTGTTGTGCAAGATCATTCAGCATCATCCCTGTCTGCCAAAGGAATGTTAGACATCAACAAAACTAGACTTTTAGCACATGCAATTTTTTTTTTTTTGCCTATATTCCCTTGGTCCACACTGAAGGCAGTTCTATGCTGGGATGGTTTCTTGCCACTCTCTGCCTGAGGGTGAACTCTAACTGGAAGCATACCTGGTCCTCCTGGGATAGACCCAAATGTCCCAGGGGTAACTCATGAGCAATAACGGACAAATGCTGTGACAAAATACCATGATTGTCTCAGGGGTCTCCAGCAGGATTTAGCTGAGGTTTTGCACAATTAACTCACTGTTTTAGTCAGCTTTTTCGCTGCTGTGATTAAAAGACCTGACCAGAACAATTGTAAAGGAGGAAAAGTTTGAGGGCTTACAGTTTCAGAGTTTTCAATCCACAGACAGCTGGCTCCATTTCTCAGGGCTCAAGGTGAGGCAGAATATCATGAAAGAAGATTGTGGCAGAGGGAAGCAGCTCACCTCATGGTCAGAAATCAAAGAGAGTCACTCCACTTGCCCAATACAAATATATACCCCAAAGCCACGCCCCCAGTGCTCCACATGCTCCAGTCATACCCACCTGCCTTCAATTATCACTCAGTGAATTCCATCAGGTGATTAATTCACCAATTGGGTTAAGGCTCTCACAGCCCAATCATTTTCCTCTCTGAATCTTCTTGCATTGTCTCACACATGAACTTTTAGGAGACACCTCAGATCCAAACAGTAACACTGATTGAGTCCCACCCTTGATCTATACTTTTTATCTCACTTTGCCACTCTTCACTGTGTTTCCAAAAGTCACTGCCCTAAAACTTCTTGTGCCAAAACTCTTGATCTGGTTGTCCTCTGAAGGAACTTGAACTTCGTTAGAGGGTAAAGATCATGACCATACATGCTTTTGTCACTTCAATATTTTTCAAAGTAAACATTTAAAAATAACTCATCAAATAAAAGAATAGTGCTTTACGTGACTAAATGCCTAATGTTGGACATTTGGGTTGATTCATCAATCAAGAAAATTGTAGAAACTCATCACGGGAGATTTTGCTTTTTCGAGAAGCTCTTGGTTACACCTGAACTGATGTTATTTTGGGTTGCATTTATAACTATGGAAGTCCACCCTCCTTTGCCTGTATTTATGAATACCAGATGGACTCTTTTTGAATGATAGCACAGTAAAATAATAGCAACCCATTAAGGTCATTAAGAGAAGACTGTGTGGAATTTATGATCGGTGGGCTGCCATTTATGCAACCAACAAGGATCCATAAACTACAAGATAATCTGACAGTGATTTGATTTCTGATCTGAGTGAATGCGTAGGAACCTCTACATCTGTAGACATGCAGTGTTTTCCAAGCTCTTTTCCAATGCTATCCATTTTTGTCCCATCGATTATCATTTCCCCTGCATTATTCAGGGATAAAATTAATTGCTAACTGCAAGGTTTCCTGAGTGCAGTCAGTTAATGCATAAGCCTGTTAACTACGTGCCAGATGGCTCCACAGTTACTTAGAAAGGGATGGATATCGACAAATCAGCATCTTCTGTGCAAAAATGTGCCAGGGAACAATTTTGTTCAGTGGACATCCAAAGCAGGGGAATTTAGAGAAAAGAAAAATTTCCCAAGTAGTTGCAGATTATTTCTTTGAAAAACAATGAGACCTGCAAATGCCTATTCTTAAGTCTGGAAGCTCTGCCAGGCAAGATGGATAATTTTGAGATTCTTAACAGGGATCCCAGTCTATGTTGCCAAAAAATGCTGAGAGAAGGGACCAGGAAGTTTGTAAAACAGAAAGGGGTCAGTGCAGCAGCAAATGGACCCCTGGAGATATTTCTTTCCCTGTCCTTAGTAATTTTTGGTTTTGAGTACTCAGAGAGTACACACTTTTCCTATTCCTCCTTCCCTGGGATCATTATCTTCTAAAGGTACTTTTCCATATTTGGACTGGGATGCCAATACATTTAATGGTTATAATGGCAGAGATTCACTCACCTGGCAGTGCTGTCAGAGTGACAAACACATCTCGACTTCTTCCAGCTCTGCTCCCAGAGCTGATGTGTTTGTCCAGGGGCTGTTCTCTGAACATTGTGCTTCTACTGTTCAGGGTGGATGTACCATTGCACAATCATTTTGAGAAGCTGGTTATTGATTTTTCACCTTTTAGGAAAGAGAAGGTAGAATGAAGTTGCTCTTCCTGCCAGTGACTAGATAGGAGACTGTGTGAATTAGCCTGAGCTCTATTAAAATCAGCAAATACCATCTTGAGAATGTAAGGTTTCTCCTTTAGATTAAAGCCCTTGAAGCTCAAGCAAAAAATGCAAGTATGTAAGCATGTTGCCTGGGAGGGAGAACACATTAAACTCTTATAAACCATTAACACGTGCATGCAAATTAGATTATTACAATCACTTTAGCGTTGTAGCAAGATGTTATGGGAATAGAGGATAAGGGAAGCAGAACGCATCAGGAGTTACAATAGGCTCTGTGGAGTGGTGGGGGGGAGGAAGGCACTGTTCTTCTGGGAGAGGAGACCCTATTCTGGGTAGGGATGTGGCAGAAAGGCAGAGTCCCTGAGGGAACACTTTCCTTCTTCATAATACTGTCCTTCCAAGAACTGATTCTTTTTCCCTGTATCACCAACAGAGTTCATTTCAGTATCTAAAGAATTATGGATGTGTCTATGAATATTGATCAATGATGATGAAGCAGGTATAAAATGTTACAGGGTCTCTGAAGAGATTCAAAAAGCCAGTTTTTTTTTTATCAGATTAGGAAATGGATGCCCATTAACATTATCACTTGGAAATTTACCATGTAGACATGTTAAAATCTACGATATACTTCTGCATTTATAATTCGAATAGTTGCTTTAACTCAGAAATCAAAAGAAAAACTGTCATATTTCAGCCACTAATTGAAGAAATGCTGACAGGTATAACTTATAACCCCCTAACTTTCCTAAAGGTTCTGCTGAACTCGGCAGTAGAAATCCATCCACATTCAAAGGATTGATTGCAGAGCATTAGTCTCATCAATACAAGCACAACAGTTTCGGATGAAGGTTGAGTTAAATGTGGCACAAGCCTCGTCAGTTATGACATGTGAAAAGCTGGTAGAATTCCATTCTCTTTCTCCTTCCTATTCTCTCGTCCCACCTCCCTTGCCACCTTCCTTCATTCCCTCCAGTGGCAAGTCAAAGCTTTTCATGACACACCAAACTTTTCTTCCAGATCAATGGTTTCATGCCTTCTATTTCTCATATATATACAACTTCTGTTTGAAGGCAGATGAAAGAGAATCTGTTTGATGATTAGATGTGACTACTTAGCACTATTATTTTGGTTTTCATCATAAATATAAATATAAACTAGTTTGGATGCTATCTTTAAAAAAATTAATTTTAGGAAAAAATATGATTCCCTGAGGAAAAACAATCAGCTGGACCTATAGATTTGACTGGGGAAAAAATGAACCTTGACTCTTAGGACATAACGTAACATTTTAAAGTATGACAAATGTGAACTGAACCAAGTAAACCATGTTTATTGCTCTTCTCTGTGATTTTTATTGCTTTTTCAGGATCCCTGAATATCAACCCGTTCTATCTGTGATGGCTAATGGTCACAGAGAAGGCCACTTGGTCCAAGCTAGAGATGGCAGCCCTGGATCCCCTTTTTCACACCATTCAATTATACTAGAGAACCTGAGTTTCAGAAATGGAGGTTTCAACAAATTACTTCACAAAAGAAGTACCAGAGACGTTTGAGTTTCATGACTTCACCAAGTGCAGGACAAAATATAGTGGCATATGGGAATAATTTGAAGAATACCCTATCAGTAGATTGAAGAGCTATAATTTCATTTTTAAATTCAAGGAATAACTGATGCTCCAGGACCTACAGAGATAGATTTTTAAAAGGTCAAGGTATTATATTTCTTCCAACTAAATAAATGTCAAAGGTGTGCTAGTTGGTAATGTTGAGGGTCATTAACTCTGAAAATTACATCATGTTCTCAATATTATGTTTACCTTGATCACACAGATACTCAGTTTGACCTTGAGACTCAATACTGAAAAACCTTTTTGTCCATAATTGGTCAAAAATCTATGGAATCAATGTTTGTGAGTTCACTTTTTGTTTTATAGGATTTTAAAAATTACCTGCAGTTTTAGTAGCATACACATCTATAGCACATATATTTTGATTTCTACACCAGTGGTGAGTGAAATGCAAGATAGGTTTCTCAAGGTTTCTAGCATTCTAGTTAGTAATTTCCTAGATAGAAGAAACAGAGGTTAGTGATATTGAGAAGCTTAAACCAGGTGGCAGGGGTGGGCGATGAGATGAGGTCATACCTCTAACAGTTGCTACTCTTTCTGAGAAGCTTATAGGCAAGAAAAGGGAAATGGATTCTTTTCTTAAGGCCTCTATGGTTAAAAGCAATTCTGCCATTAGAAGGAACGTATTCTTATGCTATTGCTAGTTTCCTTGAGGTTTGAGATTCTATTACAATGTTGAATACCCTAAGCTTTAAATACATTAACTAATAATATGAGTTGGGGGAGAAGGAGAAAAAAGGAAAGAATTAATATGCATTAATTAGTTTATACATAATTAACAATGTATTAGTTATCACGTGTACTTGTATAATTATATATTAATTAATATGCTGACTGGTCCTTTAAAAAACACAAATGAATCCTTATAGCAATACCATCCATATCGGACAGATAAGGAGAAACCCAAGTTTAGAAATGCTCAGGTAGCACTGGGTGTGGTGGCACACACCTGTAATCCCAGTAGTTTGGGAGACTGAGGCAGGAGGATCATAGGTCCTAAGCAACTTAATGAGACCCTGTCTCAAAGCAGACTCAGGTAGCTTCTAGGAGGCAGAACTGAGATGTAAAGCGAAGAAGCCAAGGTATCTTTCCATTACACTGCAGTGGGCAGGCATCTGGCCACCCAGCATACCTACAGTTAGACCAGGTCAATGTCTTCATTGTTTTTGGGATTGTGTGGAGTAAAATATGAAGATATGTCCTATGGAAAAATGGGGAGGGGGGTAACATATGTACGGGGCAGATACTCTTAGTCTAAAATTCGGAGAAAGTGAGGCCCGTCTTCCTTGGCCACAGATTGCCCTTTGGTTGTTTGTGGGCACAGGATAGGGCTTCAAATCTTCCCAGTATGTCTCTACATTATGGCTCTACTCTTATTCTTCAAGATCTATAAGCTTTTAGGACCAGAAATAAGTTTAAAAACATTTCTAACATATATGAAATTTGTTCAGAAGAAAACAATTAGAGTTGAGGTATCACATAGTTCCCTTAGAGATATTAGATAGATCAGAAGACCCAAGGAGGGGAGTGGAAATAAAAGGATTAAAAAACAAACTAGCTTCATATTTGTCCTTATTGAAATGGGCTATTTATTATTATTATTATTGTTATTAGAATATTCCTGCCTTTCCCAGTTTATTTGATATGTGCTATATGTGCTACAGACATATATTTCCAGATCTCTGGTCTGGCAGAGTAAATAAATAGATAAATGCCATCTTATCATTAGGGGTGTGTGTGTGTGTGTGTGTGTGTGTGTGTGTGTGTGTGTTGCTCTGGATGGAACCCAGTGCCTGTGCATGCCACCAAGTGCTTTACCACTGGCTATATAACCCCAGCCCATTATGTTAAAATTCTTCGTTCATGAACATGAGAAATTATTATCAAAACCTACTGACAAGAGCTCTATCAATGCCTTCTAGATCGAATTGCAAAAACTAGGTGGAAGATCCAAACATTAGTGACAAGTGACAGAAATATTCTCTTTAGTCTTAAAAAACATGAGAGGAAGGGAGGGAAAGAGATCGTGCTGTTGTCATGTTACAGATTGTGTCTGACATGGAGAACACAGTCCTGCAACATAGACGTTAAGCGCCAGGATCAGAGGCAAGATTCATATATTCTGCAAAATGGCTTAGTTCAGTCAGTGAGTGAATCAACACATTCCCTTAAGACACAGAACAGTTGGCAGATGAAGCAAGCTCTTTGTTGCTATTTTTGCCTGTAGCACTCATGGTAATCTTGTCAACAATGTGAGTATAACAAATTGCATCTGCTTTAGTTTGCTGTTTTCTAAAGGTGAGAGAAGATGTTCAACCTGAGGTCCAGCCTTTCTCCCTCGCTCAGCCTGAAAACCTTTTCTGGGTAGTTCTCAGATCAAGGCATTTAAAGGTTGTGGGCATTGAACAATGTGGTGGGTAAAGAAACTGATCTCCTGAAAGAGAGCAATGGTGAAGAGCGAATGAGCAGTGAAAATATGAATTTCGATTTCTTCAGATGTCCAAAGTGATTGCTTTTTCTCTCTTTGTGTCACCTTTTCTTTTAAGTATATTCATGGCATGTGTGTGTGCGTGATTCTGGGTTTTGAGGAGAGCGTGTGTTGTAATTGTTACATTAAACAGTTAACTCCTACTTTACCACCTGCCACTGTGGAATCTGGTCAGTTTTAAATGGCATCCACATCTCTCAAAATCACAGCTAGTTGTTAACTCCCCTTTTCAACAAACATTGAGGCAAGCTGGGCGAGGAAGAAGTCTTGAGATTTGGGGACATTTTAATCTGTTAGCAGAAAGTTTTGAAGGTTAGAATTAAATGTAAGCAACAAATAAAGTCACAGAAAAGACAGGGATCAGTATTTCCAACAGGAGTCATATCCAGAAAGAAGAGGGCATGAATTCAGAAGAGCAAAAATGTCTCTCAACTAAATAGATGTTTACTGACCATCTTCTCCAGAAATTACAATGTTGGCTATTCCAACTGGGTGGCATGGTTCCTTCTACTCTGCTGGATTACACTATTTGGAATTGGAAGAAATTAGCGAAAATCTGTATGAAGATTCAAAATGGTTTTGATCATTCCTGGACACCAGAGAGATAATAGTGTGACTTACTGTGGCAGTCATTCAAATACATGGGGAGAGAATGTGACTGGTCTTATAGGAGCAGTTCAGGATGCCTGTGGTCTGGAGATATGTGATATGAAAATGTTCTCCAAGTACTGGTGATGATTTTCGTCATCAACTGCTCAAGAAACAGTAATCGATAGTTTTCAAATCTAAGATGCATCAGAATCCTGAAGAGGAGTTGCTAACACATATTGCTGACCTATGTTTTTAGAAATTCTGATTCAGTAGGTTTCAAGGGCAGTCTGAGAATTTACATTTTGAATGCAGAAATGTATGAGGATTTGAATTCTCCCTGTCCTTGCCTTACTATCTTTTTAATGATAACTATCCTTCTGGGCCTGAAGTTACATAACATGATGGTTTTGATTCACATTTCCTTAGAGTTTATATGTGATCAGTGTTGTTTGAGGTATTTTTTTGTTATCTATTATGTAGTTTATTCTTTTTTTTAATTGTAAACAAATGGGATACATGTTGTTTCTCTGTACATGGCGTAAAGGCATACCATTTGTGTAATCATAAATTTACATATGGTAATGTTGTTTGATTCATTCTGTTATTTTTTCCCTTCCCCCCACCCCTCCCACCCCTCTTTTCCCTCTATACAGTCCTTCCTTCCTCCATTCTTGCCACCCTCCCCAACCCAAACTCTAACCCTAACACTAACCCCTCTCACCCCCCATTATGTGTCATCATCCACTTATTAGCGATATCATTCGTTCTTTGGTTTTTTGAGATTGACTTATCTCACTTAGCATGATATTCTCCAATTTCATCCATTTGCCTGCAAATGCCATAATTTTATTATTCTTTATGACTGAGTAATATTCCATTGTGTGTGTGTATATATATATATATATATATATATATATATATATATATATCACAGTTTCTTTATCCATTCATCAATTGAAAATATATCTAGTTTAGTTCCACAAACTGGCTATTGTGAATTGAGCAGCTATGAACATTGATGTGGTTGTATCTCTGTAGTATGCTGATTTTAAGTCCTTTGGGTATAGGCCAAGGAGTGGGATAGCTGGGTCAAATGGTGGTTTCATTCCAAGTTTTCTAAGGAATCTCCACACTGCTTTCCAGAGTAGCTGCACTAATTTGCAACCCCACCAGCAATGTATGAGTGTACTGTTCTCCCCACATCCTCACCAACACCTGTTGTTGCTTGTATTCTTGATAATCGCCATTCTAATTGGGGTGAGATGGAATCTTAGGGTGGTTTTGATTTGCATTTCTCTTATTACTAGAGATGTTGAACATTTTTCCATATGTTTGTTGATTGCTTGTGGATCTTCTTCTGTGAAGTGTCTATTCATTTCCTTAGCCCATTTGTCGATTTGATTATTTGCATTCTTGGTGTAGAGTTTTTTGAGTTTCTTATAGATTCTGGAGATTAGTGCTCTATCTGAAGTACGATTGGCAAAGATTTTCTCCCACTCTGTAGGCTCTTTCTTCGCATTGCTGATGGTTTCCTTTGCTGAGAGAAAGCTTTTTAGTTTGAATCTATCCCAGTTATTGATTCTTGCTTTTATTTCTTGTGCTATGGGAGTCCTGTTGAGGAAGTCTTGTCCTAAGCCGACATGTTGAAGATTTGGACCTACTTTTTCTTCTATAAGATGCAAGGTCTCTGGTCTGATTCCGAGGTCCTTAATCCATTTTGAGTTTAGTTTTGTGCATGGTGAGAGATATGGGTTTAGTTTCATTCTGTTGCATATGGATTTCCAATTCTCCCAACACCATTTGTTGAAGAGGCTATCTTTTCTCCATTGCATATTTTTGGCCCCTTTGTCTAGTATGAGAAAATTGTATTTATTTGGGTTTGTGTCCGTGTCCTCTATTCTGTACCATTGATCTACCTGTCTATTTTGGTACCAATACCATGCCGTTTTTGTCACTATTGCTTTGTAGTAGAGTTGAAGATCTGGAATTGCGATACCCCCTGCTTCACTCTTTCTGCTAAGGATTGCTTTAGCTATTCTGGGTTTCTTATTCTTCCAGATGAATTTCATAATTGCTTGCTCTATTTCTGTAAAGTACGTCATTGGGATTTTAATTGGAATTGCATTGAATCTGTATAGCACTTTTGGTAGTATGACCATTTTGACAATATTAATTCTGCCTATCCAAGAACATGGGAGATCTTTCCATCTTCTAAGGTTTTCTTGAATTTCTTTCTTTAGTGTTCTGTAGTTCTCATTGTAGAGTTCTTTCACCTCTTTTGTGAGATCGATTCCCAAGTATTTTATTTTTTTCGATGCTATTGTGAATGGGGTAGTTTTCCTAATTTCTCTTTCTGAAGATTCATCACTTATGTATAAAAATGCTTTAGATTTATGTGCATTGATCTTATATCCCGCTACTTTACTGAATTCACTTATGAGTTCTAAAAGTTTTCTGGTGGAATTTCCAGGTTCCTCTAACTATATAATCATATCATCAGCAAATAGGGATAGTTTGAGTTCTTCTTTTCCTATTCGTATCCCTTTAATTTCTTTGGTCTGTCTAATTGCTCTGGCTAGAGTTTCAAGGACGATATTGAAGAGAAGTGGTGAAAGAGGGCATCCCTGCCTTGTTCCAGTTTTTAGGGGGAATGCTTTCAGTTTTTCACCATTTAGAATGATATTAACCATGTTCAATGTTAAGGAATGTTCCCACTTTCCCTATTATTTCTAGTGTATTGAGAATGAAGGGGTGCTGTATTTTATCAAATGCTCTTTCTGCATCTATTGAAATAATCATGTGATTCTTGACTTTAAGTCTATTGATATGGTGAATGACATTTATTGATTTCCTGATGTTGAACCAACCTTGCATCCCTGGGATGAAACCCACTTGATCATGGTGCACTATCTTTTTAATATGTTTTTGTATGCGATTTGCTAAAATTTTTTTGAGAATTTTTGCGTCGATGTTCATTAAGGATATTGGTCTGAAATTTTCTTTCCTCGATGTGTCTCTGTCTGGTTTAGGTATCAGGGTAATATTGGCTTCATAGAATGAGTTTGGGAGGGTTCCCTCCTCTTCTATTTTGTGGAATACTTTGAGAAGTATTGGAATGAGCTCTTCTTTAAAGGTTTTGTAGAACTCGGCTGAGAACCCATCTGGTCCCGGACTTTTCTTTGTTGGTAGGCTTTTGATGACTTCTTCTATTTCATTACTTGAAATTGGTCTATTTAAATTGTGTACGTCCTCCTCGTTCAGTTTAGGCAATTCATATGTCTCTAGAAACCTGTTGATGTCTTCGAAATTTTCTATTTTGTTGGAGTATAGATTTTCAAAATAGCGGTCGCTCTGAGTCCAAGCAGCTCTCCACTCATCTCCTCCTCTGGCAACCGCCTGTAGCTCTGGTTTAGTCACTCGGAGTTCAAGCAACCCACTGTGCTCCTCCTCCTCTTCCTCCTCCAGACAGGCCCCGGTGTTCAAGGGTGGTCGCTCTGAGTCCAAACAGCTCGTCTCTGGCTACCACCTGTAGCTCTGGTGCAGTCACTCCGAGTCCAAGTGACCTGCTGCTCTCCTCCTCCTCTTCCGGGCAGCCCCCTGGTGTTCAGGAGTGGTTCCTCTGAGTCCAAACAGCTCGCCTTGCATCTCCTCCTCTGGGCAGCCACCTGGAGCCCCAGTGGTTGCTCCGAGTCCAAGTGCTGTTCTGAGCGGCCTCCTCTACGATGCTCCCAGTTGTCTGAGTTCACTGCTCCAGCGGAGGGAGGGGTGTCTCATTGGGCAACTCTACTTCACAAAGTTCCCTGCGTTCCGGGACTACCGTCCCATCTGGGACACCTCCCCAATGGGAGAGACTCACCCAGCTGCTTTGAGTTGGTCCCAAGTCTCTCAATATCTCCTCTTTTGAATCCTGAGTCCTGGAGCAACATGAAATGCAGTCACCCTCTAGTCTGCCATCTTGAAACCCCTGTAGTTTATTCTTGTGAGTGATCCATGAACACTTTGAAATGGATAACTCAGCTGGGTATTGTGACTCATGCCTTTGGTCCCAGGTACTTGGAAGGTTGCGGCAAGAAGATCTCAAAATGAAAGTAAATATGGGCAACTTAGTAGGACTGTCTCGAAATAAAGTAAAAATGGCTGGGAATGAGGATGTAGCTCAGTGGTTAGAGTACCCCTGGGTTCAATGCCCAGTACTAGAAAAAAAAGGAAAGCCTCTCTCAGAAGGATATAAATATTGACATATGTCTATAAATTCTACTTTGTTGTGTCTTCTTTCTGTTCCCCTGATCTGACTGTACTGTGAAAGGTATATTTGAGTCTGCATTTTCATTGAGTTTCTATCCCTTTTTTCTTTTGCTTCCACTATATTGTTCACTTCATAATATGGTTTCTATGTTTTTGGCACGTGATTATTAATAATATTAATTTTTTTTTGTAAATTCTCCCTTTAGCACTGAAAGGTGTCCTTACATTTCCTTTGACTTGAATTCTATTTTCTCGGATACCAACATCCTTTTCATTTTTCTTTTCATTTTCCTGGTATACTTTTTTAAATCACTTATTTTTCCACTTCATGTTTTTGTTTTAGAGTTGGTTTGTGCATCCCAAATATACTTGGGGTTTATTTTGTTAATCAAATTGGAAATCTTTTAAAAGATGGGTTAAGCCTGTTCAATTTTATGGACATAACCAGTATACTTGGTCCTAGACTTTTGTGATTGTATGTATTTCATTGTATTTTGTTTGTGTGCTTTTAAAAAAGAGATAGTATTTAGGAATGTTCACATTTTTGTTGTAGTTATATACTTATATTTTAGTACACTTATTCAATTTCTTTAGTATTTAATATTTTATTATCTGGTTCCTAAGTGTTTATTGGTATCCTGTAACTACTGCTGATTGCCAAAACAGAGATCTATTATTTTATTTCTCTTTCTATTTTTGCTTTTATTATTTCTACTTTGTCACAACATACAGCATCGTAAGTTGGTCTTCTTCCCTCATCTCTGCCTTTATTTTCACTTCAGATGGAAACACCAGCGTTCTCAACTGGGGACAATTTGGCCTCCCACAGACGTTTGGCAATATCTAGAGACATTTTTCATCGTGGGGGAGATAAGCAAAAGGGCAAAAAGGATAGGGATGCAGCTAAACATCTTACAATTTATAGAACTATTCTCCAAACAAAAGTTATCCTGCTGAAGATCTCAATAGACCCAATGTTGAGAAAACTACATATTTTCTGTATTTTAAAGTACTTACCATCAGACCCCTTGGTAGTTTTCTTGGTCATCTCCTGGTTGGTTATGCCTCTATATGGACATATTAATTTCTTCTTAAATATTTTTTGCTGGGTGGTGGGTGAAGGGTTGTGACATGTGTATAGATACCTTCTGAATTACCAAACCCTAACTTTTCCTCTTTAATTCCTTTTTCCTATTCTTAAAAGGATGCCTTTTCCTCTTTTCCCTCAAAGAATCCATATGTTTAAGACTGGATCTTGAACGTGTATATGTTTTTAAGTCCTTCCCTCTGTAGTCTGTGCTCTGATCTCCCAGGGTACTTCCCCTACCCCCATATTTTTTGGGGTACATTATAATTATACATGATAGTGGTATTCATTGTTATATATTCATACATGCACATGATATAACAATATACTTCGATCAGTATCGTTCCCCAGTATTTTCCCTTTCCCTCTCCTCCTCTCCTGGTCCCTTTCCCCTACTCAACGATTCTCTCTTCCCATCCACTCACCTTTCTTTTCCTTTTTCTTCTCTAACTTACCTGTGTGTTTTTTTTTGGTAATTTTAAATTTAAGGAAGACTTGATTTCTTTAGTGGTATATTTAGATTCAACCAAGGCTCCTTAAATGACATCCTCTTTCTACATTCCCTGAAGTTTCTCTGAGTTTTTGTTTGCACCCCAAAACTCATGGTGTGGAGCAAGAGTAGAATGGGAACTGAGAAACAGTGGTCTGATACTCAGTCACTCTTTTCTTTTTTAAAAATTTATAGATATTTTGAATTTTTGTGTTGAGGGCATGGTTTCCATGTTGACTTGTCTTTCCTTTTTTTTATTCCATATTGTCTTCTGGAGGAAATGTGGGAAAATGGAGTCAAAAGCAGTCACATTATCTTCAGGTATCTGGGAATTCTAGAGACTATCAAAACAGAAATTAAAATATATTTCTGATCCTTAAAATGCTCAGTTTCTGATTCAGAAGATCTGGGGGAAGACCTTAGGAAGTTATATTTCTAATAAGTTTCAATGTTAAGATTTGATACTACTGATCTGAGTATCACCCTTAGAAAGTCTCTTTTCTTCTGCAAAATCAGCCACTGGGGAAATGAAGTTAGAGAAAATGTTCATCTCTCTCATTACATAGGGAGGTGCACCTTACCTGAGGTTAGATTTTATTTATGCCAATGGTCTTCTTCTGATATGAATTCAGAAAACAATGTGACAAATCAAATTATTCCAGGAATCCAAGCTATGGAATTATGGCCAGAGGAGATGAACCTGAAGCTGAAATAGTTAGAGATGGAATCATTGATACAAGCCCATGAGAGTGATAAGGAGATAGCAGAGATAAAGGAGAGACATCTAGAGACTGAGATGGATACCTACTTGAAAATAATGATAAAAGATATGAAGAAAATTAAATAGAGTTTCATGCTTGAAATAAGGTGGTAGAGATAGAGGGTTGGGCAATGGCAACCATTTGGACTTGCCAAAGTCAAAAAGGCCTTAGAAAAGGAGGTAATATTTGAGCTGAATGTCAATCAGTCATGCAAATTATCAAGGAAAGAGACTTGCAGAGGAAATTCCAAGTGTGGGTGTCCAAGAGTAGAAATGTACAGAGTAAATATGGTAGCTTTGAATCTCAGTCTTCATAAAAGCCCAAATGCCTCTGCCTTACCAGTTTTTGCCAAAAAATACTGCAGGACCCCTAACGAATTAACCTAGTGCTCTTCACTAAATTGAACCTTATATTTAAGGAGGTAGGGTTATAATCTAAAGGAGAAAGAGGCATGGAAACAGTCACTGGGGATGTGTTGGGAGCCATGTAACCACCCCTGTTTCCCAGGGCATATACACATGTATGCAAATACATATACACTTACCCTTCCTCTCTATTCACCATTTGAAAGATATCACTGATTACCATAATACAGTGCTTAAAAAAATCCACAAAAATACTCGGTACTGGAGGAAAATATCAAACATACTCAACTATAACATCCATTATCAAATGTAATCAGATCCATATGTATTCCTAAAGATTTTGCAATCTTTGTACAAAAAATGCAACCGTATTTAATACTCCTAATTTAACATTTATGAAAAAGGTAAATGTGAACATTAAGAGTTCCAATATAGAAATGGGAGCATGGAAAGCAACATTTAGTAGTCTATTCTGGGTCTTTGTACTGCTTAACAAAAAATACCTTATATGTTAAAATTTATAAAGTACAGAAATATATATTCATCACAGCTCTGAAGACTGGGAATTCCAAAGTCAAGCTATTAGCAGGTTCAGTTGTCTGGAGGACTGCATACTTGGGGGAAAGAAACACCATGTCCTCCCAAGGTGCAAAGGCAAGCTAACTAAATGCTGCATGAAGCATTTTATAAAGGCTTTGATCCAGTTCATGAGGGAGGAGTTTTTGAGGCTTGATCATCCCTTAAAGGCCTCACATCTGAATATAACAGTATTGTCAACACCTGAATTTTGGAGAGTCTAAATTCAAACCAGAACATTCTGATTTCTTAGAAAAGCACAGAATATTTGATGAGATAACCTGGTCATTCCCAATTTTGTTATTTGGAAGAATTTCTCTTATTCATCTTCTTTCATAAGGGGGACCTCAAAGGACTTTTTAATTAGGCTTCATTCTCCTTTAATAGACCCTTTGTGGTTGGAACATTGGGAAAACCCAAGGGATCCTGGAAAGAATTTAACTTACAAGTGTGGTCTTGACTGAACCAGGCAGTAGCAGAAGAAACATAAAACAGATCAACAACCTTAAGTATAACTCTGACTTAGTACCCACTCTTAATAAATCAGACTTCGGTTAATCTAGGCAAACCTATGTCTGTAGGCAATCTCTCACTCTGGAGATGACCAGCATAATCCCTTAAATAGTTACCTCCTTTCCTAAATAAACCTCTCTCTATATTTCCAACGAGTTCATACTAAAATTTTTCTCTCATATAAAGGCAGGTGCCACACCAATCTTCACACCAATTGCCCCATCTCTTAAAACTCCTTGGAACTTTTTAGAGACACACATTTTCCTATAATATCTCTTCTATCATAAATGAAGAACTGAGACATAGATTTTGACATATACCAAGGAAGTCAAACAACAGATACATCATAAATAAGAAAGTCTATTAAAAAAAAAAAACTATTACACTGATAAATATCATTCAACATGAACACAAACAGATCTAGATTATGAACTTGACATATTTGGATCCTTGGCATTCCACAGAGAAGAAACCTGGACTTTATGCCTCCATTGGTAGAGAGATATAAGTGAGCTCTGCTAACAACTGACACTCTACATCTTCTTGAGGGAACAGGTGCCCTGTGGGGTCTTCGTCAGCTCATGAGCTGACCTCCTCTTGTCTGCTGTTCATGCTTCACTTTGATGGGACCTGGTGCTCAAGGCTCAAGGACAGCAGAAAAGACAATGGTGATACAAGAGGCGTATAAATGCTGTGGAGACACCAAGGGGCACTGTATGAGCTCTGGAAGCATGGGGTCTGGGTTCAGGGCCTGACTGGGCCACTACCAGGTGAATGCCCTCAGGAAGGATGTGGGACTATTCTGGACGGTTATCAAATGCCTTCTGAGAAATGAATAGAATCTGCCTCCTGGAAGGGGTGGCTGTAGCTGGCAGCATGTGGTCAGCTCAAGGCACCTGTTTCCTCTCCACAAAAGCCCAGGCCCAACATGGGAGGCCATGCTAGCCTTAGAGAAGATGTACTTCAGGCAAGGTGGAATGCAGGCACTGAAGAAGTTGCTGGAGGGGTGGCAGGTTCTGAGTGGCCCTGACTTTTAGCATAACCTGCATGGCTCCAACATGTCCCTGTCCCCACAAGCAGCAGTCAGTCCACCATGCATCTCCCAGTTCAACCCCTCTGCCCTGCTGCCCCAGGCCTGCCTCCCTGCCCCCTGGAAGAGAAGAGAGTTGGTGACACACAGGCAGTTAGTTGGTGTGCAAGCTAGTGCACTAGGTCAGACACCATGGAGACTTGGGAACCTATAACCAGAACTCAGGAGCATTGTGAGATGGGCCCAGACCCAGCAGTCCTCAAATAGTGGCCCCTGTGGCACCACACACCTTCAAGGAGCAGCGGGAAGTCCCCAGGAGCTACAAAGTGCAGCCAGGCAGCAGAAAGTGGGCTTCGCCTGTTGTTCTGGGTGCCTTCTCTTGACCAACCCTGCTTCACTGCAAGCTCCCTGTGCATCTTTTCAACATTAAAGAACTGAATAGAAAACTGTGGCTCTGGCCTCCTGAGGAGTCAATGTCCCTGTCCAGCTTCCTTGGTCTGATCTCAGGTCTCAGGGTCCTACCTGCACCACATTATCTGAATGGGCAGTCTTCTCAGCAGAATTGGTGGCAGGCTGTGCTGCCTGGACCTATTGGGCCTTGCCCTCATAAACTCCTGACCTGCTCTGCTCCTGCCTCTGGGTGGGATCACGTTGCTGTTCTAGCATGTGCCATCTACTCTGCATAAAGGCACTTCGACCATGATTGCTGACCCCTTGTGCCTTGCTCAGGTGGCTACTACAGAGCCTGTGAGTGGCTCACTCCTCTCCTGGGACCCTACTGCTGGCCTCCTGGAAGGACTCCTGGACAAGTTCTGTTCTATCCACTAAGAACTGGCAGATCTTTGGACCTTTCATAAGCATAAGAATCCCTCCTCCTCAGTGCAGATCAATCCTCCTGCCTTGGTCACCTGAGCAGGTCCCAGTCTGGGGAGTCCATGACACCTGATCACTGCTCTGTTCCTTGCCCAGAGGAAATAGACGAGGGCCCAAGAGCAGCCTGAAGAAGGTATGTCCCACCTGGAGGAGGAGGAGGAGGAGGAGGAGGAGGAGGAGGAGGAGGAGGAGGAGGAGGAGGAAGAAGAGGAGGAGGGTCCCAAAGAGACAGGGGTAGGAGGATCAGAAAAGGGGTACCCAGAGTAATAGAGAAATAGTGCCAGCAAATCTTCCTAGATGGAAGGAGACCTCAGTGCTATGGAGTCCTGGGGCTCAGGGAGGAAACACCTTGCAAGGGAAGGCCCATGTATCTCTCAAGTTCTCTTGTGACTGTCCTGCATGGCAGAGCTTGCACAGCCAGCTGCAGGTGTGCTGACTTGGTCTCAGGCAGATACAGAAGCAGTAGTGCTACTCCAACCAGACCCTGGCTGCTCCAAGCTTCCAGAGAAGTGGGCAAAGGAAGGGCTAGATGTATACCATCTCCCAAGGTCTTCAGGCTCACAAGGGTCAGGCCAGGGGTGCAGGGCAAAAAGCAGTCCTGTGTTCCATCAGGGAGTTGTCATCCACCCAGACCTGCTTGCTGGAGACCCCACAAGAGAAAGAAGCCCTTGCTAGTGGTCCTGCCACTGCCCTGGCATCCAGGTGGTCTGTCTCCAACTCCAAAGTGGCCTCCTCTTTCTGGCAGGAAGATTTAGGCACACTGCAGAGGAAGGACCTGGGGCTCAAGGAAAAGAAACTTGAAGGATGACATGGATGCCTTAAAGAGCCCAAGATAGACTGTGGTCACCTGCCCTGCCACTAGGCCTGCCCCTTAGTTCTCCCGACTTGGGTACCCTGCTGGAACTGCAGACCCACTGATCCTGCCCACCAACACTTCCCCTGTCCCAGCTATTCCTGCCATCACCCATTTGTCAGTCCAGGCCTCTGGGCCCTTGATTCTGTCTGTCCCTCTACCTTCCCTCACAGTAAATAGTGATGAGGGGGGAATCCCTACTTCTCTTCCTCTGCCTCCTCCAGCCAGTCCTCTTTCTCACCTAAAGCCCGGTTCCAATGAACAGGTTCCTGCTAGTGAGGATCAGCACCTCCCATTTACTACCTGCACAAACCTCCTGTCCTGGAGTCTTTTCCCTTCAAGCATGTCCCCTGCAGAATAGAATCCCTAACCCCAGTGTGCATCGATTCTCCTCTTCCTCCTCCTCCTCCTCCTCCTCCTTCTTCCATTGATACTCCTCCTCTTACTCTTCTTTCTCTTCCTTGGACTCCTTCTCTGCACCTCCTCATCCTCATTCCCTCTGAAACCGTCTTCTGGTCCCTTCTACCTGCAATCCCAGTAGCCATGGTCAATCTATAACTGGAGCAACTGTCTCTCCCACCACCAGAGTCAAGTCATCTGCCCTCTCCTGACCTGGCATCCCACTGTGCAGCCCTAGGACACTGCCATAGACACTATTCCCCATTCTGTGGCAGTGACCTTTATATCTGCTCCTGCTCATTCTTCCAGGTTCACAAGGCAGCCAGAAAACAGACTCTTCTCCACTGGCCCGCCTAGACCTCAGAACTTCCACCAACTCTAATCTGAAACATCAGTTTGGCCCACAAATGATTCCTCAGCCTGCATCTGGGAGCCCTCACAGGCAGCAAGGGAGAGCCTCTGGGAGCTTATCATGCTCCCAGTCATGGACCACACACTGGCCTCCCTCCTGGCAGGCAGAGCTTCTACACCATCATTCTCCAACCTGCCACAGAGGAGCCTATGGAAACCACTCCTCCTTTCAAAGCTGCCCTCTTCTAGTCTCATCCTATCTCCCACAACAACTTTGGACCATACTACAGAGTGCTTCCTGGTTCTGAGAACCTCCCACTTGGTGGCAGCATTGCCTGGCCCCAGTGTCCACCAGTTGGGGTACGCAGTGGGTGCAGGCACCAAGGGTTAACTCTCTAGCATCCCAGTGGCAAAGGAGCTGTCCCTGGGCCCACGTACAGGGTCATTGGAGGTTAGAGACAGCACAACTTGGTAATTATCAAGAATCAAGCAACAATAAATGTTGGTGAGGATGTGGGGAAAAAGGTGCACTCATACATTGCTGGTGGGACTGCAAATTGGTGCAACTGTTGTGGAAAGCAGTATGGAGATTTCTTAGAAAACTTGGAATGGGACCACCATTTGACCCAGCTATCCCACTCCTCAGCCTATACCCAAAGACTTAAAATCAGCATATTACAGTGATGCAGCCATATCAATGTTTATAGCAGCTCAATTCACAATAGCTAAACTATGAAACCAATCTAGGTGCTCTTCAACAGATGAATGAATAAAGAAAATGTATATATATATACATATATATGTATATATGTACACTCACACACAATGGAATATTACTCAGCTTTAAAGAAGAATGAAATTCTGGCATTTGCTGGCAAATGGATGGAGTTACAGAATATCATGCTAAGTGAAATAAGCCAAACCCCAAAAACCAAAGACTGAATGTTTTCTCTGGTATGTGGAAGTTATTTCACATGGGGAGGATAGGGAAGAATAGAGTTACTTTAGAATAGGTAGAGGGGAGTGAAGGGAGGGTAAGTGGTACGGGGGAAGAAATGATAGTAGAGTGAAACAGATATTATTACTTCATGTACATGTATGACTGCATGATCAATGTGATCCTGCAATATGTATAATCTGAAAACTGAAAGATTGCACTCCATTTATGTATGATTTATCAAAATGAATAAATGCATTCTACTGTCACGTACAACTCAGTAGAACAAATAAAATTTTAAAAAATTAAAAAATGAAATTGACATCCCATGCATATCATACAACAGCACAATTTCACGTGTTTGGTGGCTGCATGTTACCCTGGAACCATTGACCCAGTCAAGAGAATGCACCTATCTCTTCAGCTCCAGAGTTTTCTTGTGACCCTTCCTGTGCCCTGCCTTCAACCTTTCTCCATGCTACCCTGTTATATGCAGACAGGTGCCCATCTTCTCTCCATCACTACACATATGTCAAATTTTTTTTTAGAAATATATATCAGTCCTTTCAACAATCATGATGATTTTCAGAGGAAAAACATTCCCAGTGTTTTGGGAGTGTCCACAGTGTGTCACTTTCTGTTGCTGAGTAGTATTCCATTGTATGGGCAAAGAATGGTTAGTATGTTCACCCAATTCTTGGTGGATGAACAGTTATTCAAAATACAGCTCTTGTGAGTTTTCTCTTGAAAGACTTTGGACAAATATGGAAAGGAAGAGAAGGGCTGTGTCCTAGACCAGGTGTATGTCTACCTTTCTTATTTATTTTTATTTGTTCTTTTAAGATATACATGATAGTAACTGTATTTTGAAATATTATATATACATGGAATATAACAATCTAATTAGGATTCCATTTTTGTGGTTGTACATGAAGTTGAATTTCACAGGTTATATTTTCATATATGAACACAGGAAAGTTTTGTCTGATTGATTCTACTGTTGTTCCTATTTCCATCCCACCTCCCTTCCCCTCATTCCCCTTTGTCTAATCCAGTGAATTTCTATTCTTCACTCCCCATCCTTATTGTGTCTTAGCATGTGCATAGCAGAGAGAACACTTGGCCTCTGGATTTTTGGGACTGGATTATTTCATTTAGCATGATAAATCTCCAGTTCCATCCATTTACTGGCAAATGCCATAATTTCATTCTTTTTATGGATAAGTAATATTCCATTGTGTATATGTACCACATTTTCTTTATCCATTCATCTATTTAAGAGCACCTAGGTTGGTTCCACAATCTAGCTATTGTGAATTGAGCTGCTGTAAACATTGATGTAGCTGTATTTTGTTACACACGGATTTCTAGTTTTCCCAGCACCATTTGTTGAAGAGGCTATCTTTTTGCCAAAAATATCTATGGTGCCTCTATCAAGTATGAGGTAATTGTATTTTGGGGGTTTGTCTCTATGTCTTCTATTCTGTTCAACTGATCTTCATGTCTGTTTTAGTGCCAATAACATGCTGTTTTTGTTACAATGGTTCTGTAGTATGACTTATGGTATTGTGATGCTTCCTGATTTACTCTTCTTGCTAAGGACTGTCTTGGCTATTTCTGGGTCTTTTATTTTTTCAAATGAATTTCATGACTTCTTATTCTATATTTATGAAGAATATCATTGTAATTTTAATAGGAATTGCATTATATCTGTATAGTGATCTTGGTAGTATGGCCATTTTGACAATATTAATTCTGCCTATCCAAGAACACAGGAGAACTTTCCCATCTTCTAAGGTCTTCTTTGATTTCTTTCTTTAGTGTCCTGTCGTTTTTATTGTAGAGGTCTTTCACCTCTTTTGTTAGGTCGATTCCTAAGTATTTTATTTTTTGAGGCTATTGTGAATGGGATAGTGTTCCTAATTCCTTTTTCAGTTGATTCATCACTGATGTATAGGAACACAATTGATTTATGTGTGTTAGTTTTATATCCTGCTACTTTGCTGAATTCATTTATTAGTTCTAGAAGTTTTCTGGTGGAGTTTTTGGGTCTTATAAATATAGAATCATGTTGTTTGCAAAGAGGGTTAGTTTGAGTTTTTCTTTTCCTATTATTATCCCTTTAATTTCTTTTATCTGTCTAATTGCTCTGACTAGAATTTCCAGGACTATGTTGAAAAGAAATGGTAAGAGAGGGCATTACTGTCTCATTCCAGTTTTTAGGGGGAATGTTTTCAATTATTCTCCATTTGGAATGATGTTGACCTTGGGCTTATCATAGCTTTTACAATGAGGAGGTATGTTTCTACTATCCCTAGTTTTTCTAGGGTTTTGAACATGAAGGGTGCTGTATTTTGTCAAATGCTTTTTTTGTGTCTACTGATATCATCAGGTGATTCTTGTTTTTAAGTCTGTTGATGTGATGAATTATATTTATTCATTTCCAAATGTTGAACCAACCTTGTGTCCCTGGGATGAAGCCCACTTGATCATGGTGCACTATATTTTTAATATGTTTGTATGTGATTTGCCAGAATTTTATTAAGAATTTTTGCATTAGGTATATTGGTCTGAAGTTTTCTTTCCTTGATGTGTCTTCATCTGGTTTTGGTTCCAGGGTGATACTAACCTCATAGGATGAGTTTTGAAGGGTTTCCTCCCTCCTTTTCTATTTCATGGAATAATTTGAGGAAGATTGGGGTTAGTTCTTTGAAGGACTGGTAGAAGTCAACTGAGAGTCTGTCTGGTTGTGGGCTTTTCTCTGTTGGTAGGCTTTAATGGCATCTCCAAATTCATTGTTTGAAATTAATTTGTTAAATTTTTTATGTTCTCCTGAAGTAATTTGAAAAGTTAATATGGCTCCAGAAATTTGTCACTGTCTTAAAGATTTTCTATTTTATTGGAACACAAACTTTCAAAATAGTTTCTGATTATCATCTGTATTTCAGTAGGATCCTTTGTACTATTTCCATTCTCATGATGAATTTTACTAATTTGGGTTTTTTCTCTGTTTCTCTTCATTAGCATGGGTTTATCAATTTTATTTATTTTTTCAAAGAACCAATTTTTGTTTCATGGTTTTTATTTTGAATATCTTATGTAATTCAAATTCATTGATTTTGTTCTGATTTTAATTATTGCCTATCTTCTACAGCTTTTTTATTTATTAATTTAAAAAAATTTTTCCAGACTGCATTTTGATTCATTGTACACAAGTGGGGTACAACTTTTCATTTCAATGGTTGTACACAATGTAGATTCACACCATTCATGTAATCATATATATACATAGGGTAATACTGTCTGTTTCACTCTATTATATTTCCATTCCCCATCCCCTTCTACCCCATTTCCCTCTATACCTTCCAAAGTTCCTTCATTCTTCTTTTCCCCCGGCACCCCCTGCAGGTTATATATCATCATCCACTTATCAGAGAAAACATTCAACCTTTGGTTTTTTGGGCTTGGCCTATTTCACTTAGCTTGATATTTTTCAACTTCATCCATTTACCAGCAAATGCCATGATTTTATTCTTCTTTATGGTCTAGTAATATTCCATTGTGTATATATACCACATTTTCTTTATCCATTCATCAATCGAGGGGCATCTCAGTTGGCTCCACAATCTAGCTATTGTGAATACAGCTGCTATGAACATTGATGTGGCTGTATCACTGTAGTATGCTGATTTTAAGTCCTTGGGGTATAAACTGAGGAGTGGGATAGCTGGGTCAAATGATAGTGCCATTTCGGTTTTCTAAAGAATCTCCATACTGCTTTCCAGAGTGACTGCACCAATTTGCAACTCAACCACCAATGTATGAGTGTGCCTTTCCCCCCACATCCATGACAACATCTGTGTTATTGATAATAGCCATTCTAATTGGAGTTAGATAAAATCTTAGGGTGGTTTTAATTTACATTTCTCTAATTACTAGGGATGATGAGCACTTTTTCATATATTTGTTGATCACCTGTATATCTTCTGCAAAATGTCTGCCCATTTCCTTAGCCCACTTATTGATTGGGTTCTTTATATTTTTGGTATAAAGCTTTTTAAGTTCTTTATAAAGTTTGGAGATTAGTGCTCTGTCTGAAGTGTGTGTGGAAAAGATTTTCTACCACTCTGTAGGCTCTCTTTTCACATTATTGTTTCCTTTGCTAAGAAAAACTTTTTACTTTGACTCTATCCCATTTACTGATTCTTGCTTTTATTTCTTGTGGCTATGGGGGTCTTGTTAAGGAAGTCTGGTCCTAAGTCAACATGATAGAGATTCAGGCCTACTTTCTCTTCTATTTGGTGAAGGGTCTCAGGCCTAATTCCTAGATCCTTGATCCATTTTGAGTTGAGTTTTGTACAGGGTGAGAGATAGGGGTTAAATTTCATTTTATTGCATATAGATTTCCAATTTTGCCAGCAGCATTTGTTGAGGAAGTTATCTTTTCTCTATTGTAAGTTTTTTGGCACCTTTATCTAGTATGAGATAACTGCACTTATGTGGGTATGTCTCCATGTCTTGTATCCTGTACCATTGGTCTCCTGTCTATTTTGGTGCCAATACCATGCCATTTTTGTTACTATTGCTCTATAGTAGAATTTAAGCTCTGGTATCGTGATACCTCCTGAATCACTTTTCCTGCCCAGGATTGCTTTGGCTATTCTGGGTCTTTTGTTCTTCCAGATGAATTTCATGATTGCTTTTTCTATTTCTATGAGGAACGTCATTGGGATTTTAATTGGAATCACGTTAAATCTGTATAGCACATTTGAAAGTATGACCATTTTGATAATATTTATTCTGCCTATCCAAGAACATGGGAGATCTTTCCATCTTCTAAGGTCTTCTTCAATTTCTTTGTTTAATGTTCTATAGTTTTCATTGTAGAGTTCTTTCACCTCTTTTGTTAGATTAATTCCCAAGTATTTTTTTTTGAGGCTATTGTGAACAGAGTTGTTTTCCTTATTTCCTTTTCAGATGTTTCATGTTTATGAATAAAAATGCTTTAGATTTATGTGTGTTGATTTTATATCCTGCTATTTTGCTGAATTAATTTATGAGGTCTAGAAGTTTTCTGGTGGAGTTTTTTGGATCCTCTAAATATGGAATTACATCATCAGCAAATACTGTCAGTTTGAGTTCTCCTTTTCCTATTTGTATTCCTTTAATTTCTTTAGTCTGTCTAATTGCTCCGGCTAGTATTTCAAGGACGATGTTGTATAGAAGTGGTGAAAGAGGGCATCCCTGTCTTGTTCCAGATTTAAAGGGAATGTTTTCAGTTTTTCTTCATTAAAAATGATGTTGGCCATGGGCTTAGCATAAATAATCTTTAAAATGTTGATAGTATGATCCTACTATCCCTATTTTTTCTAGTGTTTTGAGCATGAAGGGGTGTTGTATTTTGTTGACCACTTTCTCTGCATCAATTGAAATAATCATATGATTCTTAACCTTAAGTCTACTGATGTGATGAATTACATTTATAGATTTCTGGATGTTGAACCGACCTTGCATTCCTGGATGAACCCCACTTGATCGTGGTGCACTATCCTTTTAATATGTTTTTTATGAGATTTGCTAGAATTTTGTTAAGGATTTTTTAAATCTATATTCATTAGAGATATCAGTCTAAAATTTTCTTTCCTTGATGTGTCTATCTGGTTTGTGTATGAGGGTGGTACTAACTTCATAGAATGAGTTTGGAAGGGTTCCCTCCTTTTCTATCTCCTGGAATACTTTCAGAAGTATTGGGATGAGTTCTTCTTTGAAGGTATTGTAGAACTCAGATGAGAATCCATCTGGTCCTGGGCTTCTTTGGGTTGGTAGGGTTTTGATGACTTCTTCTATTTCATTGCTTTAAATTGGTCTGTTTAAATTGTGTATGTCCTCCTGGTTCAGTTGGAAGGATCATATGTCTCTAGAAATTTGCCCATGTCTTTGACATTTTCTATTTTGTTGGAGTGTAGATTTTCAAAGTAGTTTCTCATTATGTGATGTTTTTCAGTGGTGTCAGTAGTGACATTTCCTTTTTCATCATGAATTTTAGTAATTTGAGTTTTCTCTTTCTGTTAGTGTGGCTAAGGGTTTGTCTATTTTGTTTACTTTTTCAAAGAACCAACTTTTCATTTTGTCAATTTTTGAATTGTTTCTTTTGTTTCAATTTCATTGATTTCATTTCTGTTTTTAATTATCTCCTGTCTTCTACTACTTTTGGTGTTGACATGTTTTTCTTTTTATAGGGCTTTGAGCTATAATGTTAGGTCCTTTAGTTATTGACTTTTTATTCTTTTCATTAATGTGCTCCATGTAATGAATTTTCCTCTTAGTACTGCTTTCATAGTGTCCCAGAGATTTTGATATGTTTTATCATTATTCTCATTTACTTCTAAGAATTCATTTTAATCTCCTCCCTGAAGTTTTCTGATATCCATGCTTCATTCAATAGCATATTATTTATTCTCCCAGTGTCAGAGTAATTTGTTTTTTTATTTTGTCATTGATTTCTAATTTCATTCCATTATGATCTGATAGAACACAAAGCAGTATCTCTATTTTTTTGCATTTCCTAAGGGCTGCTTAGTGGCATAACATATGGTCTATTTTCGAGAAGGTTCCATGTGGTGCTGAGAAGAAAGTGAATTCGCTCATTATGGATGGAATATTCTATATATGTCTGCTAAGTCTAAGTTATTGTTTGTGTTTTTGAGTTCTATGTTTTCTTTGTTTAGTTTTTGTTTGGAAGATCTATCCAGTGGTGACAGCAGTGTGTTAAAGTCACCCAGAATTATTGTGTTGTGGTCTATTTGATTCCTGGAATTGAGGAGGATTTGTTTAATGTACAAGGATGCACCATTGTTTGGGGCATAAATATTTATGATTGCTATGTCTTCCTGATTTATGGTCACCTTAAACAGTATGAAATGTCCTTCTTTATCCCTTCTGACTAACTTTGGCTTGAAGTCCACTTTATCTGAAATAAGAATGGAAACCCCTGCTTTTTTACTGAGTCCGTGTGTGTGTGGTAGGTGTTTTCCCATCCTTTCACCTTTAGTTTGTGAATGTCCTTATGAGATGAGTCTCTTGAAAGTAGCATATTGTTGTGTCTTTCTTTTTAATCCAATTTGCCAGTCTATGTCTTTTGATTGATGAGCTTAGGCCGTTAATGTTCAGGGTTATTATTGAGATATAATTTGTGTTCCCAGTCATTTGGGCTTCTTTTTGGTTTTTAACTTGACTTGGTTTCTCCTTTGGTTGGTTTTTCCTTTAAGGTAGTTTCTCCCTTTGCTGACCTACATTGTTGTTTTTCATTTCCTCCTCAAAGAATATTTCGCTGAGAATGTTCTATAGGTCAGGCTTTCTATTTGTAAATTCTTTTAACTTTTGTTTATGATGGAAGAATTTTATTTCATCTCAAATATGAAGGTTAGTTTTGCTGGGTATAGAATTCTTGGTTGGCAACCATGTTCTTTCAGAACTTGAAATATGTTGTTCCAGGCCCTTCTAGGTTTTAGGATCTGGGCTGAGAAATCTGCTGATATCTGTATTGGTTTCCTCCTACATGTAATCTGATGCTTTTCTCTCACAGCCTTCAAAATCCTATCTTTATTTTGTATGTTAGACATTTTCATTATAATGTGCCTTGGTGTGGATCTGTTGTGATTTTGTGCATTTGGTGTTCTATAAGCCTCTTGTATTTGATTTTCCATTTCATTCTTCAGGTTTGGGATATTTTCTGATATTATTTCATTGAATAGGTTGTTCATTCCTTTGGTTTGTATCTCTGTGCCTTTCTCAATCCCAATAATTCTTAAATTTGGTCTTTTCATGATGTCCCATAGTTCTTGGACATTCTGTTTATGATTTCTTACCATCTTCTCTGTTTAGTCAACTTTATTTTCAAGATCAAATATTTTGTCTTCATTATCTGAGGTTCTGTCTTCCAAATGAACTAGTCTGTTGATGATGCTTTCCATTGAGTTTTTTTATTTGAATTTTTGTTTCCTTCATTTCAAAGATTTCTGTTTTTTTTTTTTTTTGAGAATCTCTATCTCTTTGTTAAAATGTTCTTTTGCTTCCTGCATTTGCTCTTTCAACTGTTTATTAGAGTGATCCTTCATTGCCTGCATTTGCTCTCTAATCTCATCCTTTGCTTCATGAACCATTTTAATTATGTATATTCTGAACTCCTTTTCTGACATTTCTTTTACCATGCTTTCATTGGATTCTATTAATATAGAATCTAGGTTTGCTTGGGTCATTTTCTTCCCTTGTTTTTTCATGTTGTTCACATATCTTCCCCTCTAGAAGTGCAGATCTGGGGTGTTGCAGTTTTCCCCCTATAGGCTTATAGCGACCCTATAGGTTTCCAAAACCTTTTCTTTAAGGGGGAGATCAACGTTAGCAGTGCCCAGTACAGACAATATGCAGCCCTAAACCAAATAACTCCTATGAAGATGTTAACAATATAGTCTCAATAAACAGAATGAGTTCAATTATTATCTACAGTATAATAAATAGATTTGCAATAATGTCTGAAGTTTCTAATGGAGGATAAAGAGGATGGGGAGAGGTGTAGGATGTAGCTGTTAATGGAATAAGAAAAGAATATACAGAAGTTCTAGAGCCTAGAGAGTGTGAAAGTGTAATCAAAAGAAGTTGGTTGTTAGCATGAGAAAAGGGAGAAAGAGATTCTAAGGAAACAGGAAAACAAAAGGAAAATAGTGTGAGAAAAGTAAAGAAATAAAAACTTAAAAATTTTGAACAAGAAGAAAAAATAACTACACTCTAACAGTCATATATTATTCAAACCTCCCAGTCTTCAGTAGCCTAATGCATGAGAGGTACCTGACAATGAGCTTCCAGTCTCCAACAGGAATCTCAGGATGGAATTTTCCCCAACTAAAGATGAGAGCTACCACTTCCAGGATAATCTAAGATGGCTGCTCTGGTTTCCAAATATGTTGGCAAATGGGGAGCTGCAGCTTGGAGTGTGGGCATGGTTGGCTGGGGGCCTTGGAAGCAGGGTTCTGTTGGTCAGGCAGGGGTCCTGGAGGCAGGGTGTGGTTGTTCTGGTTGAGGGGTCCTGGAAGTTGGTGAAGTCAGTTGGTCTGGGAACTCTGGAGGCAGAAAGCAGTCAGTCGGGCTGAGGGGTTCTGTAGATGGGGCTTGGTCACTCTGGCCAGGATCCTACAGGTCCTGGCTGTTGTCTCAAAATGGCAGCAACCATGTATAACCAAGCCTGCGGGTACTGTGACAGTGGACTTTCAGGCAACAGCAGGCAACTGGCAACCCACTGGTGGCCTGCGATCAGTCTGCTGGCTACTGGTGAATGATCAGCAGGTGGACCTTGGGCAGTGGGTGATGGGTAGGTGAAAGGCAGGCAATGGGCAGGCAAATGGTGAATGATAGGCACCAGTGAGCAATCTACACTCAAAGTACTTGATATCTTCTACAGTTTTTGATATTGATTTGTTCTTTTTGTCTAGGGCTTTGAGATATAATGTTAGGTTATTTATTTTTTGACTTTCTATTCTTATAATGAATAAGCTCATTGTAATGAATTTCCCTCTTATTACTGCTTTCATAGTGTCCAAGAGATTTTGATACGTTGAGTCACTATTCTCATTTACCTCTAGGTATTTTTTTTTTTTAAATTGCATCCCTGATTTCTTCTGCTATCCATTGGTCATTCAATAACATATTACTTACTCTCTAGGTGTTGGAGTAGCTTCTATTTTTTATTTTATCATTGATTTCTAATTTTATTCCATTATGATCTGATAGAATGCAAGGTATTATCTCTATTTTTCTTATTTGCTAAGAATTGCTTTGTGGCATAACATTTGGCCTATTTTAGAAAAGTATCCATGTGCTGCTGAGGAAAAGTGTTCTAACTCATTGATGGATGAAATATTCTCTATATGTCTGTTAAGTGTAAATTATTGATTGTATTATTCAGTTCTATAGTTCCTTTATTCAGTTTTTATTTGGAGGAGCTATCCAGTGGTGAGAGAGGTGTGTCAATGTCACCCATTATTATTGCGTTTGAGTCTATTTGATTCTTGAAATTGAGAAGGTTTTGTTTGATGCAGTTAGATGCTCCATTGTTTGGGACATAAATATTTATGATTGTTATGTCTTCTTGATGTGTGATTCCCTTAAGCAGTATAAAATGTCCTTCTTTATCCCTTCTAATTTTGTCTTGATGTCTCCTTTATCAGATATGAGGATAGAAACCACTGCTTGTATTTGCAATCTATGTGAGTGGTATGTTCCCAACCTTCACCTGCAGTCTGTGGATAGTTTTTCCTATGAGAGGAGTCTCTTGAAGGCAGCATATTGTTGGGTCTTTTTTATAATCCAGTCTGCCAGTATATGTCTTTTGATTGATGAGTTTAGACCATTAATAATCAGGGTTATTATTGAGATATGATTTGCATTTCTGGTCATTTTGTTTTATTTTTGTTTTTTAACTTGACTTGGTTTCTCCTTTGATTCACTTTCTTTAGTGTAGTTCCTCCCTTTGCTGATTTTCATTGTTGTTTTTCATTTCCTCCTCATGTAATATTTTGGTGAGGATGTTCTGTAGTTTAGGATTTCTAGTTGTAAATTCTATTAACTTTTGTTTATCATGGAAGGTTTTAATTTCATCATCAAATCTGAAGCTTAATTTTGTTGAATAAAAAATTTGTGGTTGGTTGGCATCTATTTTCTTTCAGAACTTGTTATAAGTTATTTCAGGTTCTCCTAGTGTTGATGATCTACATTGAGAAATCTGCTGAGATCTGAATTGGTTTTCCCCTATATGTAATTTGATAATTTTCTCTTGTGGCCTTTAAAATTCTATCCTTATTCTGTATGCTAGGCATTATAATTTGCCTAGGTGTAGATCTGTCATAACTCTGTACATTTGGTGCCCTGTAAGCCTTTTGCATTTGATTTTCCATTTCAGTCTTCAAGTTGGAAACTTTTCTGATATTATTTCATTGTAAAGATGGTGCATTCCTTTGATTTATTTCTCTGTGCCTTCCTCTGTCCCAATAAATCTTATATTTGGTCTTTTTGAGTTATCCCATAATTCTTGGAGGTTCTGTTCATGGTTTCTTACCATCTTCTCTGTGTCGGCAACTTTTTTTTTAAGATTATGTATTTTGTCTTCATTGCCCAAGGTTCTGTCTTCCAAGTGATCTACTCTGTTAGTGATAATTTCTACTGAATTTCTAATTTGGTTTTTTGATTCCTTCATTTTAAGGATTTGTTTGGTTTTTTAAAAAAATCTCTATCTCTTTATTTAAATGATCTTTTGCTGCATGCATTTGCTCTCCTTTTTATTGAAGTGATCTTTTGCTTCCTGCCTTTGCGTTCTTATATCATTCTTTTCCCTGCAGATCATTTTAATTATGTACATTTTGAACTCCTTCTCTGACATTTCTTCTACCATGCTGTCAATGGATTCTATTATTGTAGCATCTTGGTTTGATTGGGACTCTTTCTTCTCTTTTTTTTTTTTCTTATTTATTTATTATTATTATTTTTTATGTTGTTCACATCCCTTCTAGCAGTGCAGGTTCAAGTTACAGTTTCTACCCTATGGACTTATAGTCCCTGCAGGTTTCCAATACCTTGATTTTAAGGGAGAGACAAATATTAACAGCACCCATTGCAAATAATATGCAGTCTTAAACCAAATAACTCCTATGAAGATGTTCAAAGTTTTGCCACAATAAACAGAAATGATGTATCCAATTATTATCTAGTGTAACAGTAGGTTTGCCATAGTTTCTACAGTTTCTAATGGTGGACAAAGAACTGGGGGAGTGTTGGATGTGATGTTTGTGAGATAGGAGGTGAGGATTTAGAGGTATTAGATCATAGGAAAGGTAAAAGAGGAATAAAAAGAAATTGACTGTTAGGAGAAAAGAGAGGAAAAGACTCCAGGGAATCAGATAAGTGAGAGGAAACTATAGAGTGTAAATAAAATAAAACAAGAAAAAAGAAAAACAAATGCAAAGATAAAATAATATAAAACAAAATTGTAATATACTATTCAGACATCACATTCCTCAGTAGTCTGAAGCATGAAAAGTACTTGGGTTCAAAAATGTTAAGGATGTGAGAGCAGGAAAATAAAGACAAAAAAAAAAATCTCAAAGGAACATCAAACAGTTGTTTCTGTTGGATTTTAGTATTTTCTCTGTTTCCCTTCTCATCTGATTGGTGGGATTGTCTGGAGTTTGCTGGTATCTACACCCTCAGTATGGTGAAGGTTACTAGGGTGGGAGTTGGACGACTGCACCCCAGGAATCTCCTTTGGGGTCCACTCACATGATGTAGGAGCCTGGTCTTAGCCCCTTAAGTACCTGTGGACCCCACAATTCCTGGTCTCTAATTTAGTATTTAAATTGTATTTCTCCTGTCCTGCCCTTTCAATTTCTCAATCAGGAAGCTCTTTCTCTCTGGAGGTCCTGAGGGCTGAGTGCCAGAACCTGTGTGCCTGTCATGAAGAGCTGTTCTGTAATGGGCAGATCAGGACCAGGCATTGAGGGTTGTGGGCTAACCACATAGATTCATATGCTGGACTGAGTTGGTGGCTGGTGGGGTTGGAAGACTGGGGATTGGGGAGCCAGAGGACCCCAGTGATTGCCAAATTGGTGGGACCAGGTGATTGGTGGATGCCAGATTGGGGAAGGAGTCAGGGACTGGGCTGGTATTTGGTCCCAGCAAGTGCAACTGAATTGGCCCTGGGAACCTGGTGGATGCCAGGCTGGTTGACTGGGTGAGCTGGGATCAAGATGTCCTCACACTCTCTTCCAACCTACCAACCCTGTGCAAGGCTCTGTCTTGTCTCTGTAGCAAAATAGTGGCTATTAGCATACTTAGCAAGGAGACTTCAGTTGAATCCAAGCCTTCCTGGTCTTCCAGGTCCTGGCTATTGTCCCTAGATGAAAGTGGCTATGTCCCTAGTTAGTGGTAGCAGTGGGGGCAAACCTGTAGGTACCTTGGTGTTGGGCTTCCTTTCCCCAGTCAGTGTCACAAGATGGAAGCTGCCCCAACTAAAGATGGAGATGGTGGCAGCAGAGGTAACCCAAGATGGTGGTGGAGTTGTCCTAAGATGGAAGCAGATTCTTTCAGACATGGCACATTGAGGGCAGGCTGTGAGGTGTCATTGGGCTGCCTGTTCAGAGATGCAGTGCTGAGGCAGGCATTGCTGCAGTGAGCAGCAGCCTCTAGGCCCTTTCTGGTGTCCCAAGGTGGAGTCTACCATGTCAAGGGGGCTATGGTGCCAGGCACAGTATTCCAAGATGGAGATGACCTGCATTGGTATATGGGGCCTTCAGCATGGGGGTTCTGCATGGTGTGGTGGGAGGGGTATGCTGCAGCAGCAGGGTCTTCATGAAATATTTTATTGAGTAGGTTTTGTAGTATAGGCTTTGTATTTGTGAATTCTTTTAACTTTTCTTTATCATGGAAGTTTTTTATTTCATTGTCAATTTGGAAGCTTATTTTGCTTGGTATAGTATTCTTGGCTGACATTCATATTCTTTCAAAGCTTGGTATATATCATTCCAAGATCACCTAGCTTTGAGGATGTGGGTGAATAAATCAGCTGCGATCTGGATTGGTTTTCATCTAAATGTGACATGCCATTTTTCTCTGGGAGACTTTAAATTCCAAACTTACTCTGTATATTGGGCATTTTCATAATGTGCCTTGGGGTGGGTCTGTTGTAAATTTGTATATTGGGGATCCTGTAAGCCTCCTATATTCTGATATTATTTCATTGAAAAGATTTTGCATTTTTTGATTTCTGTCTCTGAGCCTTCATCTATCCCGATAAATCTTATATTTGGTCTTTCCATATAATCCCACATTTCTTGGAAATTCTGTTCATGATCTTTTAACATCTTTTCTCCATGGTCAACTTTATTTTCAAGATTATATATTTTGTCTTTATTGCCTGAAACTCTTATCTTCCAAGAAGTCCAGTCTGCTGTTGATGCTTTGCATTAAATTTTAATTTGGTTTATTGATTCCCTCATTTCAAGATTTCTGCTTGATTTTTTTTCAGAATCTTTATCCCTTTATTGAAGTGATCTTTCACTTTCTGTATTTTCTCTGATTTCACTCCTTATATCTTCCTTTACCTTGCATATCTATTTAACTATGAACATTCTAACCTCCTTCTCTGACATTTCTTCCACTGTGGTGTCAATGGATTCTGTTATTGAAGTATCTTGGTTTGTTTGGGGCAGTTTGTTTCCTTTCTTTTCATGTTATTTGTGTGTCTATCCATCTAATAGTATGGATCTGAGGCAGTAGAATTTCTACCCTGTGGACTTATAGTGTCCCTGAGGATTTCCAATATCTCACCATTTAGGGGAGGACAAATAATAAGAACACCTAAAGCCAACAACATGGAGCATTAAACCAAATAGTTCATGTTATGATATCTACAATATTAATTGTCACAGAAAGCAGAAATGATTTGATCAGTTATTGTCCACAGTAAAAATAGCAAGTTACCAAAGGGGTTAGAAATATGGAACTCTTCGTGTATTTGCATATCATTATTGTTCAGGGGCCATGCTAATCTTCTATTTTTCCATTTTTAGCATATGTACTGCCAAGGCAAGCATAAGTTTACTTTTCAATGGGAAGAGTTCTTGATTTCTGAAGGGCTTGGACCACTAATTGGGCGGAAAAGTTCTAGTTTCTTACTATCTTCACCAATGAGAGAGTGGAAAGATATGGTCTGAACGACTTTTCACAGAAGCACTATCCATGTCCATAATGCTCTGTGGGAGAAAAAGGACATACTTGGGATGGCAAAGAATCCATTCAAACGAGGAGCTACCTTCACTACATGACTTCCACATCTGGGACTGCTGAGGTTGGTTTTCCCCCATGGAAATCCTGGATTCTAAAATCATTAGGGACTTTGTTTTATTTGAAGATAAAATATCAGGTGCCTCCTTAAATGATCTTTTAGTAAATTGATAGTCATACCAAATTAGCAGACCAGTAAAAGCAAGATACTGTGGAAGTCATCCACCACACAAATGGTTTCATACATTTTGAGAAAGAGTGAAGGGAATGAAGAGGTGGTGGGAAAAACAACCCAGACAAGACTTCTTTAAGAAGATGCAATACAGGACCAGTCTTCTTGACCTGAGATCTGGATACAATCAAGGGAAGAAGAGATAAGAGAGGCAGAAAGCAAGGAGGCAAAGGTTCTTGAGAAGAAATTGTTCATGAATTCTTCAGGAAGTAATTGCAGAACACAGAATGGATGGCTAACCCTGAAGACCAGAAAGTAGGGAGCCAGAAGTTTAAATCCTGGGTTTTCCAATAGGGTTTTATGGTCACTCCCACAGTTGCATCCAATTCTGGCCACCCCAGTTTCCTTGCATAGGACAGGACTTTGGTGCTTTAAAAACTATCACATTGAAAGTTATTTATCAGGAAGTACAAATTCCTGTAGTCAAATATTTTTAGGCTGAATTTCATTCAGCATTAAGCCCAGGAATAGGACCTTGATGTATTTGGAGTCATGTCTCTGAATAAGAAGAAACCTGGACTGCAGGCTTCCATTGGAAAAGAGATGGTGGATTGAGCTCTGCTGAGTCTTACCAAGTTGGGGTTTCTTAAAATATTTTGCCCTGACAAATTTTACCTCAGGATGGTTGTTTTAGCCAAGCCAAGTTCTCTCTCATGTCAGAGGATAATACAGGTGACAGCAAAAGGAAGGAAAGAAAAAAAGAAGAAGAAGGACAAGAAGGAGGAGGAGATGGAGGATAAAAAAAAGAAACATAGGAAAAAAATCATTCGGTTCTTCTATTCCCTTTGGATAAGAAAACTCAACTGTTGGATTTTTCTGGGATAGTCTAGTCCAAGTTCCCTTCTACTTTCTTGAAGTTCAACATTGATCTAATAGTTAATGAAGTTTATTCTTTTGTTAAAATATGGGGATGTCAAGCCTGTAGTTTATGGTTTTATATGAATCTGATATGTAGTTCCCATTTTGCAGGGTTCCTGCAGGTAATCTTTGTATCAAGTTTGTAACAGTTAATTTCTGTCAAAGAAATAAGCAAAACCTGGTTCCTTATTGAAGTCTTTTCCAACAAAATCAATGAACCAAGCTTAAAGGTCATAAGCATAAGTCATTTCTGCTCCTGGAGAGGTAACAGGACAGATTGATACTGAGTTTCCTCTTTTCAAACACCATTGGGGTCTGAGCAAAGTCTTTTGCAATCCTCTCATTCTCAAAGTTTGTTGGGGACAGAAGTCCAAACTTGCTCTGTGGTGGCAGGCAAGGGACTTCATGAACAGAGGGTCAAAGCAAGTGTTGGAGTACGTGGCAAATGCCCTATATCATTTTTAAGATTTTAAAAATGAAAACTTTAGAAGAAATATTTCTGCTGTTTGCTATAATATGTACTTCTGAAACTTGGGCATGCCATAGGTCTGATCTTTGTCACCACCATGAGAGAGAAAAACATTTCAAAGAACAAAGGAAACAAAGTTTACACGCCAAGGCTTAGGGTATAGGGTTCTCCAAAACTTTCTGCATCTCTCTTGTTCTGATACTCAAGAGGCTGCCTCCTCTCTTGGCTATCTAAATTGACACTATGGAGATGAAAAAGCATGGTGATGAGTGGGCCTAGCTATCATACTGACCATGACCACAGTTGGTTGATTTTATGTGAATCAAACACATTGCTCCCCTATCAACTTGAGAATCAACGTTAAGTTTATTTCCTAGGCTTATTCCTGGAAGGCCACAGAATTGGCTTCTTATCTCTAGGGCATAATCTGCAGCTGAATTTCATTCAGCCTGAATACAAATGGATCTTGAATAATGCCTGAATATTTGGATCCTTGGCACCCCAGAAAGAAACCCAGGCTGCAGACCTTCACTGGGAAGACATATGGTGGGTGAACTCTGATGGCAACTTGTACCCTACATCTTCTTGAGGAGACTGGTGTAGGTCTTTGTCAGTGCATGAACTGACCTCCTCCTGGTCACTGCCCCTGCTCCTCTTTGACAGAACCTGGTTCTCAAGGTCCCAGGACAACAGAAAAGAAAACCATGATACAGAAGATTCCTATATGCTTCAGAGACACCAAGGAGTAGAGCATAAACTCTGCAAGCACAGGACCTGAGTTCAAGGCCTGGCTGGGCCACTCAAGCTGACTGCACTCGGGGGCTTTCCTCGGCTCTTATCAAGTGCCTTCTGAGAGTAAATAGAATCTCCCTGCCTGGAAAGGGTGGCTGTGGCTGGCAGCATATGATCAACACAGGGCACTTGCTCCCTCTCCACAGAAGCCCGAGTGCACAACAGGGGAAGTCACATCAGCCTTAGAGAAGATGTGCTGCAGGCAAGGTGGAATGGAGAAGTCGCTGGAGGTGCCTGGTAGGTTCTAAATAGCCTTGGCACTGGGCTTTCAGCAGGACCTGCACACAGTCCTATTAAGACTCAGAAAATCCACACCCACTTCCCCAATCTTCCAACGCCCCCTGTCACTGCCTTGGGATCCATACACTAGCCTCCCTCCCCACTAGGACAGAAGACCGTTGGTGACACCAGCAATGGGTGCACAAGCTAGTGCCCTGATCCTGGAACTGTGGGGCCTTGGGCACCCACACCCAGGACCCAGGAGCAATGGAGGATCAGGCCTCAGCCCCAAAAGTCAGCAGATAGTGGTGGGTGTGGAGCCCACACTGCCAGTTGCTGCTGGAAATCCCCAGGAGCTACAAAGAGGACATTGGGCCTCACCCGTTGGCCTGGGTGATTTCTCTTGACCAACCCAGTTTCCCGGTGAGCTCCCTGCGAACTCTTCCTTTGTCATGTGTTCCAGCCAGACGTCACAAAGGCTGGACAGAACACCCGGCCTTTGGCCCCTAGAGGAGCTAGTGTTCTAGCCCAGTTCCCTTGGTCTGTCCTCAGGTCTCTGGATGTGATCTGTATCACGTGCTCTGAAAGGGAGTAGTCTTCTCAGAACTGCTCAGTGACTGGTTGCAGAGCCTGGTCCTTCCACGCAACCCTTGAGCCTCTTCTGGCTCCTGGGCAGCATCACCCTGCAGCTGTCATCCTCCCTACCTGAAGGAACTTCTGCCATGAACCTAGTCCTCCTGTGTCTTGCTTAGCTGGCTCCTACAGAGGCCTTGTCCTGTGGGCAGCACACTCCTCTCTGAGGAGCCTTCAGTCAACCTCCTGCGGGAACTCCCAGATAAAGCCCATGCTGAAGCATAAGGATCCTTCCTCCTCAGCACTGACCAGTCCTCCTGCATTCACCACCTGTGCAGGTCCACCGGGCTAGGAAGTTCATGACACCCAGTCACCTCCTTGTTCCAGGTTCAGAGAAAACAGAGGTGAGGGCCCAAGAGAAACCAAAGAAGGCTTGGCCCACTTGGGAAGAGTAAAAGGAGGAAGAGCATGAGGAAGAGGGTCCAGAAAAGAGAGGGTCTGGTAGATTAGGATACGTTGTCAAAAACAACAGGGATGTGGCACTGGTAAAGTCTATGGAAGTCAGGGAGACCTCAGTGCCCTGGAGCCCAGTCCTGAGCCTTGGGAGGAAAACACCCTCCAACAGAGGACCCAGGTGTCTCCCAAGAAGTTCTCTTATGATGACCCTGCAGTGCAAATCTCTCACAGCCCTTCTGCAGGTGTGCCAATTTGGGTTGAGGCTAATGTAGAGGAAGTACTACTGCCCCAGTCAGACCCTGTCTGCTCCATGCTGCCAGAAAAGTAGGCCAAGGAAAGGTTGGTCGCATACCATCTGCTCAACTGTCCTGGTTCCCAGGGGTCTGGTAAGGGGGTGCATAGCCAAAAGTCTACCTGTGCTCCAAGGAGGAGCTGTGTCTCCCCAGAGCTGCTGATCTAAGTTTCCACAAGAGAAAGAAGCCCAAGTCAGTGATCTTACCTCTGCTGCCACCCTGGCATCCAGATCAGCTTTCCCCAATTCCTAAGCAGTCACTTCTTCCTGGAAAAGAAGAATTGCACATCCCACAGAAGAAAGATCTGGGGCTCAAGAAGAAGAGGAAATTGGATGATGACATGGAGGCCTTGAGGGATCAAAGAGGCTGTGGTCACCTGCCCTGTCACTTCTTTCTCAGACCTGAGGCCTCTGCCAGAACACACTGAACCTACCCACCAACATTTTCCCCATCCCAAACACCACCTATTTGGCATTCCAGGCTGCTGGCCCCTGATCCTGTCTGGCCCTGTACCTTCCTTCACAGGAAATAGGGAATAGAGGGTAATCCCTAGTTTTTCCTCTACCTCCTCCTGTGAGTCATCTTCATCCCTTGATACCCAGTCCAAATGTGGGGGTTCCTGCTAGTGAGGATCAACACCCTAATCACTTGCCACAAGTTCATCAGCCCCCATTTCCCACCTTCTCCCACCTCCAATCCTGGAGGGTTTTCCTTTCAAGTTGACCCCCTGCAGAATGGAATCCCTAACCTCCATGTGCAATTATTCTCCTCCTCCTACTACTTTTCCTCCTCCTCCTCATATCCATCCCAGGCCTCCCCTAGTCTCTTTTACCTGGAAACCTAGTGGCCTTTGCACATAAGTGGGACAAGTGTTCCTTCCACAACCAGAGACAAGTCATCTGCCCTCTTGAGCTAACATCCCACTGTACAACTGAGGACACAGTCATGGCACTATTCCTCCTTCTCTCATGTTGATTTTTCCATCTCTCCCTGCCTCCTCATCAGCAATAAGGGAGAGCCTATTTCTCAACACCCCTGCTTATTGTGCTCCTGGGCATGAACCATGTTCTGGCCTAACTCCTGGCATGCAACCTTCTAAACCGTCATCCTCCAAGTCTGCCACAGATAAGCCTATAGATACCACCCCTCCTTTCAAGGCTTTCCTCTTCCAGTCTCTTCTTGCCTTGCAGAACAACAATAGATCATACTTTGGGGTGCTTCCTGATTCTGGGAACCTCCCACCTGGGGGCAACATTACCCAGTTTCCCCCGTGTTCATAGCCTTGGCAGTGCAGGCAGCTGGCGAAGGATTCCAGTCTCCACCGACAATGCTACACCTCAGGTATCTCACCACAACATCAATTTGAACAATTATTTTGACCCACAAATCACTCCTCAGCCTGCATCTGGAAGCCTTCATCAGCAATAAGGGAGAACCATTTCTCAACATCCCTGCTTATTTTGCTCCTTGGCATGAACCATGTTCTGGCCTCACTCCTGGCATGCAACCTTTTGAACCGTCATCCTCCAAGCCTGCCACAGATAAGCCTATGGATACCACTCCTTCTTCCAAGCTGTCCTCTTCTGGTCTCTTCCTGCCTCACAGAACAACAATGGATCATACCTTGGGGTGCTTCCTGATCCTGGGAACCTCACACCTGGGGGCAACTTCACCCAATTTCCACAAGTTCTGGTACACAGTGAGTGATTGGAACACATGCAACCCTTTAGCATTCTAGCAGCACAGTAGCCACCCTTCAGCCCACATCTAGGGCCCCTGGTGGACAGGGACAGCATGACTCTATCTCTCTGGGCAACCGAAGATGCCCAGCCCTGGCTTTTGCTTAATCTTGCCCACAGTTCAACCACTCAGTGACAGCACAACAACGGCCAGGACTTAGGGGTGGCTCATCACCCAGGATCCCATTGAGCACACCACTCAACAGCTACTCAGCCTTTCCAAAGAACTAAGGTGCTATGAAGGGGAGCTCTGCCCTGAGTTGCTGTGGCTTGAGCCTTCCCCTGAGGAGGACAGGCTCCAGGGACAGTGCTTCATTGTTTGCCAGCACCACTCCTAGCCTTGCTATGTTCTTGGGACCCTGAAGCACTTCTGAGTAGAGGGAAGGCTGGTTTTGGAGTGATGCCCCAGGCCAGGTGCCCAACCAGGAGTCCAGCCATAATCACTCTAGATCTGAGACACACCACTATGTAGCACAGAGGAGAGTTTTATGACTCTCAACTCAACCCCATTCCCAGACTTGAAGACTAGACTGGATCATTCCAGCTGTAGGCCATTTTCCCTGACCTTTGACCTGCTTACAGGTTCAGTACTTGTTACAGGGGCTCCATTTTTCCTCATCTCTTAATTCAATGACCTCATCTTTCTCCAGTGATATACATAAAATCTTGTTTGTATTTTCTCTGTCTCCATTCACAGGCCTCCCTAGTTCTTTGATTTGACAGTGGAGAAAGAAGTGTCACCTGTGCATCAATATGTATGGAGCTTGAGCTTAGGCAAGATATCTGGGTTCCAGGGAAAAGGACTCAGGACAAAGGTGGGGAAATAGCCCCCTCTAGGATAGCTGTGGAATGAACCTAGAGGGAATGTCAACTAACCCACACCAGACACTCTCTTCTGGTGTCACATACTTCCATCTGAAAACACCACTGTTCTTGACTTCTTAAAATATGGTATATTAAAATAGAATTGAGGGGAGATTTCAGGATGACAGAAAGGAGAAGGTAGCTTTCTTGATGCTCCATGGCATGAAAAAAAAAAAAAAAAAAGCAGATATGCAGTTTCTTAAAAGGTGAATGAACAAAAAAAAGGGGGACTTTACTGGAACTTAAGATGAACATTTGAAGCAGATCAGGGACTCAGGAGTTTGAATATAATAAAATAATGATGAAATCTCCACTGTTACAGTCACTGCTATGCCAGAAGCACCAGGAAGAGTCGACCCTCTGTGAGCAAAGTAGAGGACAAGGGAATTAAAGGAACCTGCATTTTTAGGAGGCCTGAGGTGTGTTTGTGTACAGATACTTTAGAAATCTAAGACATTTCCTGAATAAACTGAAAGGCATGCTGCACAGTAGCCTTGCATGGGAAAGAAATTTCATCTCTCTTGGTGGTGTGTGGAGGATGGAGGAAGGAACCATTTTGTAGCCATGGTGTGGTGAGGCAGCTGATTCCTGACAAACCAAATTCTGACCTGAAATACAGGCCTGGCAAACCCATGCTGCATGACACAGAGTGTGCCTAAGTGACCAGAAAAAAATCAAATGTGGAAAGAGGTTTAAACAGGGAACAACTGGTCATGGAAATGCACCCAGCTCTCCCTCTCCCCCTCCAATCTGGCAGCTTGCAGGACTGAATTTGAATTTGAATTTGAATTTGAATTTGAATAGGTGGGTTTGGGAGAGATTGACTTTGAAGACTGAACTCAAGACCAGATGACCTAGTGGACTAAGAATTTGCTCCTCCATCACATGAGTGGAACCTGGGAAGATTTCTGGGGTGCAGTCTTCCAGTGTGAACCAGCAATTGCTGGGCCCTGGAGATCCACTGATTTAAAATCTCCAGACCAATTGGCATTCAGTGAAGAGCCTGGAGCCTATCTAACTCACCTCCAGGAGTTCTGCCCACGGGATTACCTCTCTCACTCCAGCAATTCACCCAGAGGTTGGAGCATCACCCTCCAATGGACCACATCTAAGGATGTTGAGTAGCGAAGCTGAGAATCTTTTGGACTCCAACAGAAACAATTCTTTAACTTTTCATTGAGATTTTTTTCCTTTTTTATTTTTCCATTTAATTGTGACCTTTTGTGGACACTGCTTATATTCATGTTTTTTTTTTCCTCATTTTTAGCATTTTTGAAGTCAGTTATTTTTCATGAATCAGCATTTTTAGGACTAAGATGTTTGATTAATATATTTGTTTTATTTTATATTCTTTATTTAAAATTTTTTTTCTTTATACATATATTTTCTCTCAACTATCTGTATCACTTGATGTGCTTTCTTTTCTGCTATCAGTCAATCTCTATTATTCTCTCCTTCTTCCTTTAATTTCTTACTTCAGTCTTCTCTCATCCTCCCTAAGAATCATCACATTCTATAGTTAAACTGATCTGTGAGGTAAAGGACAATGTAAGGAGTAAAATCAGAGAGAAAATACAGGAAATTTAAGATCACTTCAATAAAGGGATAAAGATTCAGAAAAAAAAAATCAAGCAAAAATCCTCAAAGTGAAGGAATCAATAAGCCAAATTAAAAATTCAATGTAAAGCATGAACAGCAGACTAGACCACTTGGAGGATGGTTTCAGGCAATGAAGACAAAATATGCAGCCTTGAAAATAAAGTATACCATGGAGAAAAGATGTTAAGAGACTATGAACAGAATTTCCAAGAAATATGGGATAACATAAAAACACCAAATTTAAAATGTATCAGGATAGATGAAGGCTCAGAGACACAAATCAAAGGAATGCACACTTTTTCAATAAAATATCAGAGAATTTCCCAAATGATAATTAAGTGGAAAATCAAATACAGTAGGCTTACAGGACCTCAAATTTACAACAGACCCAGAGCAAAGCACATTATTATGAAAATGCTTACCATACACAATAGGATAGAATTCTAAAGGCTGCCAGAGAAAATTGACAGATGATACTTAGAAACTACTCCAGAACTCTGCTGATTTCTGAACCCAGACCATCAAACCTAGGAGGCCTTAGAATGATATTTACCAAGCTCCTAAAGAAAATGAATACCTGCCAAGAAAACTGTACCCAGCAAAATTAAGTTTCAGGACTGGCAATGAAATAAAAACCTTCCATGTTAAAGTAAAAGAATTCATAACTAGAAAGCCTGCACTACAAATCATACTCAAAAAAATATTTCATGAAGAAATTTAAAAAGTGAAAACAAGCAAAGGGAGGAAGCACACTAGAAGAATAGTCAATCAAAGGAGAAACTTATTCAAAGTAAAAACCAGAAATCAAAATGATGGAATAAAAATCATCTGTCAATAATAACATTGAATATAAGTGGCCTAAACTCATCAATCAAATGACAGACCAGCAGATTGGATTAAAAAACAAGACCCAAAAATATGCTGTCTCCAAAGACTTACCATATAGGCAAATACAACTTCAGAATTAAGGTAAAAGGATGGGGAAAAACATATCATTGACATGGATCTTATAAACAAGCAGGGGTTTCTATTCTCACATCAGATAAAGTGAACTTCAAGCCAAAGTTAATCAGAATGGACTAAGCTGGTCATTTTATACTGCATGAGGGATTTACACATCAACAAAACATAACAACCACAAATGTTTATACTCCAAATAATGGAGCATCTATATACATCAAACAAACCCTTCTCAGTTTCAATAATCAAATAGGCCACAACACAATAATACTGGGTGACTTTAATATGCCTCTCTCAGCACTGGATAGATCCTCCAGACAAAAACTAACAAAGCTATGGAACTAAAAATTACAATTAATAATTTAGTCTGAACAGGCATATATAGAATATTTCATCTATCAATGACTAAATACACTTTGTCAGAAGCACATGGATCCTTCTCTAAAATAGACCATATATGTGGCCACAAGGTGATACTTAGCAAATACAAAAATATATAAAGATAATACCATGCATTCTATCATATTATAATGGAACAAACTTAGAAATCAATGATAAAATACAAAATAGACGCTTCTCTAACACCTGGAGACTAAATAATATGCTATTGAATGACCAATGGGCTGCAGAAGAGAGCAGGGATAAAATTAAAAAAAAATACTTAGAGGTAGATGATAATAATGATACAACATATGAAAATCTCTGGGAGACTATGAAGGCAGTGCTAAGAGTTCATTACATTGAGCTTATTTATTAAAAGGATAGAGAGTCAGCAAACAAATAATCTAACATTACACCTCAAAGCCCTGGAAAAAAGAACAAATCAATATTAAGGATAGTAAAAGACAGGAAATAATTAAAATAAGAGCTGAAATTAGTGAAATTGAAAAAAAAATTCCAAAAAATTGATGAAACAAAAAGTTGGTTCTTTGAAAAAACTAAATAAAATTGCTAACCATTAGCCAAGTTAACAAATAGACAACTCAAATTACTAAAATTCATGATGAAAATGCAAATATCACAAGACACTACTGAAATACATATTACAATCATAAATTATTTAGAAAATAAAATTAAAAATCTTGACTGACAAAGTTTTAGAGACATACAAATAACCAAATTGAATCAGAAGGACATAAAAAAATTTAAAAAGATCAATTTCAAGCAGTGAAATTAAAGATGCCATCAAAAGCCTACCAAAAAGGAAAGCCCAGGACCACACGAATTCTCAGACGAGTTCTACCTGAAGTTCAAAGAAGAAATAACATCAATTTTCCTCAAAATTATTCCAATAGAAAGGGAGGGTGTCCTTCCAAACTCATTCTATGAGTTAGGTATAAACCTGATAACAAAACCAGACAAAGATGCATTAAGGAAAGAAATCTTGAGGCCAATATCTCTGATAAATATAGGTGCAAAAATTCTTAAGAAAATCCTAATTGATTGCATACAAAAACATATTAAAAAGTACACCATGATCAAGAGAGGTTCATCCCAGGGATGCAAGTTTGGTTCAACATACAGAAATCAATAAGCATAATTCACCACATCAATAGACTTTGTTATGTGTTGGATGTGAGGTGACCCCAAAAACTCACATGTGAGACAATGCAAGAAGGTTCAGAGGAGACATGATTGACTTGTAAGAATCTTAACCCAATCAGTGAATTAATCCCCTGATAGGGATTAACTGAGCGGTAACTGAAGTGGTAGGGTGTGGATGGAGGAAGTGGGAATTGGGTCAGGGTTTGGGCTATATATTTGTACCTGGTGAGTAAAGTCTCTCTCTGCTCTGTGATCATCATGTGAGCCCTATCTTTCTGCCACACTATTCCTCACTGATGTTTTGCCTCACATCAAGCCCTGAGGAATGGAGCTGGCCTTGTATGGATTGAGACCTCTGAAATCATAAACCCTCAAATAAACTTCCTCCTCTCTAGTTGTTCTGATCATGTTTTAGTCACAGCAGTGAAAAATCAGCCTAAAACAAAATTGGTACCAAGAAGTGGGGTCATGGCTGTCACTAACATGACTATGTGGTTCAGAAACTTTTGGTGCTTTTTGGAATTGGTAGGAGGAATTTTGAGATGGTTAGTAGTGCAAGCTGGAAATACTTTAGGTTATTGTAAGTGGAACTTAATGACCAATTTTGGTGGGAGTTTGGAAGACCAGAAGACAATAGGACCATGAATAGTGAAGACATGGCTCAAGAGCGGTGAGAAAAGGAGGTCTCTATTGGAATTCGGAGTAGAGGCCATTGGTGTTATGTTCTGACAGAGGTTTCTGCATTTTGCCTATGTCCTGGGACTTCTGTGAAACTGATTTTCAAATTGATGGACTTGTTAACCTGGAAGAAGAAATTTCTAAACAGCATAGTATTCAGGTGGTGGCATGGACATTGCCAGTGGCTTTTAACCAAATTTATTGTGATAGTCAGGAGCAGAAAACAGCAGAAAAACTTGAACTTGAAAGGCAGGAGTAAAACTGGGACTAAGAAAGTTGCAGTTGTTAATGACATTACAGCCACTAAAGAAATGCTAAAGGCTTTACTCAAAGACCCTAAGAAAGATGGCTTGAGGACATCTCAGAAGTTGGCAAGACCACACCCATCTAATTCTCAAGGGATAAAGTTAAAAATTCTCTTGAGATGAGACCAGTGGGGGCACCCTTCTTGCATGAGGAGGCCTAGGAAGATTTCCAACTTGCTCATCCATCCAGACACTCAGATACTGCTGCAGCAAGGGTCTCTGGAGGCTTGGCTACTGCTCAAGATGGTGGCAGACCTTGACATCAAAAACGAGGTGCTGGTTCTGCAGGAATGTAAGATGCTGGAATTAGGGGTTCATAGTGTCTTCCACCAAGATTTCAAAGGAAGGTCTGGGAGGCCAGGCAAAGAGCAGCAAGGTCAGAGTCTCTGTGGGAACCCGCTGAGAAATCAAACTGTGGAGATTTGAGGAGGAAGCCAAAGCTGCAATGGAGACTCCCAAGATTAAGAAATACCAGTAATATGGGACACTATCCTAGGAAAGCTGCAGGAATTAAGCAGAGAAAAGACAACTTGTGCTGCAACAAACAAGGCCACAGGAGCGGAGCTACACAAGTCCTTTGGAGAGAAAATCATGATGCCATGTGGCCCAGATGCCAGACATGGAACTATAGGACTTTTTTGCCCATCTAGATTTCGGGCTTCTTTGGTGCTATTCCTTCTTTCTATGCCCATAATTTTGTGAATGGAAATGTTTACTCTGTACCATTATATATTGGATACTTACAAATTGCTTTCCATTTTACCGGAGCTCACAATTAAGATTGCCTTGAGCCTCAGAGTAGACATTGCACTTGAACTTTGAGCAATCTTGGAACTGTTGAGACTATGGGGACTCTTGGGAATGAAATAAATGTATTTTGCATTGTCAGATGAGTGTGAGCTTTTGGGAGCCAGGCATGCAATGTTATGGTTTGGATGTGAGATGTCCCTCAAAAGCTCATGTGTGGGACAATGCAAGAAGGTTCAGAGGAGAAATGATTAGTTTATAAGAGTCTTAACCAATCAGTTAATTAATCCCCTGATAAGGATTAATGGAGTGGTAACTGAAGTAGTAGGGTATAGCTGGAGAAGGTAGAAATTGGGGCATGGATTGGGGGTATATATTTGTATTTGACCAGTGGAGTCTCTCTCTGCTTCCTGAACTCTATGTGAGCAACTTGCCTCCACCTCACTCTTCACAATGATGTTCTGCCTCACCTTGAGCCCTGAGGAGTGGAGCTAGCCTTCTATCAATTAAGACTTCTGAAACTGGGAGACCTTAAATAACCTTTTCCTCCTAAATTTTTTCTGGTCAGATCTTTTATTCACAGATGTGAAAAAGTTGACTAAAACAGACTTAAAGACAAGAATCTCATGATGATCTCTATAGATGCAGAAATAGTGTTTGACAAAATACAGCATCCCTTCATGCTCAAAACTCTAGAAAAACTAGTATTGTAGGAACATACCTCAACATTGTAAAACCTATATATTCTAAACCCGAGACCAACATCATTCTAAATGGAGAAAAAAATCAAGTTTCCTTCTATAAACTGGAACAAGACAGGGGTACCCTCTTTCACCACTTCTATTCAACATAGTCCTGGAAATTCTGGTTAGAGCAATTAGAAGAAAGAAGCTAAAGTGGTAAGAATAGGAAAAAAAGAACTCAAAATATCCCTATTTTCCAATGATATAATTCTATATTTAGAAGACCCAGAAAACTTTGAGAACTCATAAATATATTCAGCAAAGTAGCAGGATATAAAATTAACACTCATAAATCATTTGTGTTCCTATACACCAGTAATGAATCAACTGAAAGAGAAACTAGGGAAACTATCCCATTCACAATAGCCTCAATAAAATTAAAACATTTGGAAATCAATCTAACAAATGTGATGAAAGACCTCTGCAATGAAAACTATAGAACACTAAAGAAAGAAATTAAAGAAGATTTTAGAAGATGGAAAGATCTCCCGTGTTCCTGGGTAGGCAGAATTAATATTGTCAAAATGGCCATACTACCAAAAACACCTCCAATGATGTTCTTTATAGAAATAGAATAAGCAGTCATGAAATTCATTTGGAAAAATAAGAGATTGAGAATAGCAAAAGCAATGCTCAGGAAGATGCAGGAGGCATCACAATATCAGATCTTAAATTATTCTACAGAGCTATAGTAACAAAATTGCATGGTATTGGCACCAAAACAGACATTAAGACCAATGGAACAGAATTGAAGATGCTTAGACAAACCCATTAAATATAGTTATCTCTTTCTAGACAAAAGTGCCATAAACATACATTGGAGAAAATATAGTCTCTTCAACAAATGGTGCTAGGAAAACTGGAAATATACATGTAGCAAAATGAAATTAGTTTGCTATCTTACCTTCACAAAACTCAACTCAAAGTGAACCAAGGATATAGGCATTAGAACAGAGACCCTGTATCTACCAGAAAAAAAGTAGGCCCAAATATCCATTATGAGAAACCAATTTCCTCATTAAGACTCCTAAGGTACCAGAAGTAAAATCAAGAATCAATATATAAGATGGTCTCAAACAGATGAAACTGGAGAATATCAAGCTAAGTGAGATAAGCCAATCTCAAAAAACCAATGGACGAATGATATCGCTAATAAGTGGATGATGACACATAATGGGGGGTGGGAGGGGTTAGTGTTAGGGTTAGAGTTAGGGTTAGGGAGGGTGGCAAGAATGGAGGAAGGAAGGACTGTATAGAGGGAAAAGAGGGGTGGGAGAGGTGGGGGGGAAGGGGAAAAAAATAACAGAATGAATCAAACAACATTACCCTATGTAAATTTATGATTACACAAATGGTATGCCTTTATGCCATGTACAAACAGAGAAACATCATGTATCCCATTTGTTTACAATAAAAAAAAAAGATGGTCTCAAACATAAAAACTTCTTCACATTAAAGGAGAAAACCAATAAAATTTTTTTTAATGTTCATGTCAAACAGCCACATCAATGTTTATAGCAGTTCAATTCATAATAGTTAACCTATGGAATCAACCTAGGTGCCCTTCAACAGATGAATGGATAAAGAAAATATACATATACACTATGGGATATTAGTCATATAGAAGAACAAAATTATGTCATTTGCCAGTAAATGGATGGAACTGGAGACTATCATGCAAAGTGAAGTAAGCTAATCTCAAAAAAAAAAAAAAAAAAAAGGCCAATGTTCTCTTTGATTTTGGGTGCTAACTCACAATAAGTGTGTTGGGGTAGGGCAGAATAGAAGTTCACTTGATGACACAAAGGGGAATGAAGGGTATGGAGGGTGGATGGGAATAGGAAAGACAGTAGAATAAATCAGACATAACTTTTCTATGTTCATATGTGAATACATGATCACTGCAACTCCACATCATAAACAACCACAAAAATGAGAAGTTGTACTCCATGTATGTATGATATGTCAAAATACACTTTACTGTCATATATAATTCTGAAGAACAAAGTAAAAAATTAAAAGAGTAAACAATAGAAACAATGATCTTTACCTATGACTATCAAAATGGATCCAACCTTAAACTAGTATTTTATATTTTGTATTTTTGGTTTAACTGTTATAAAAAATAGACTTAACATTGCATGTGCTGCATATCATTCAATAGCACAATTTCACACATTTGGCATTTGCATATTGCCCTGAAACCATTGATTCAGTCAAGAGAATGAATCTATCGCTTAGGCCTCAAAGATTCCTTATTCCCCTTCCTGTGCCCTGCCCTCGGTCTTTCTCTGTGCTTCTCCTTCACATCCCCAAGTAGGTGGTGATCTGCTTTCACACTACAGATGAGTCAATAGTTTTTAGAAACATCCATCAATGAGTCTATATGATGTGGCCTTTTTGGTTCATCAAGCATGATGATTTGCAGAGGATGCTGGAGTTGTGTGTGCGTCCTGGGGCCTGTTCCTTTGTTTTGCTGAGCATTCTTTTGTATGGGCATAGCAAGCTGAGTTTGTTCACCAGGTCTTGGTGGATGACAATTATTCAAAATACAGCTGGTGTGAATATTCTAGTGAATGATGAACACCCAAACAGAAGAATTGGAGGGTTGTTTCTTCTGCCAGGTTTAGGTTTAACTGTACAATGGGCAGACTTCCGCCCTTCTGAAAGGGTGGGAACTCTGACCTTGCAGAAGATTTCTGGATCCTACCCTTCCTCACCAATGAGAGAGTAAAAAGATATGCTCTAAAGACCTTTTCACAGGACCACTCAATGTTCATTAGGTCCTGTGGAGAACAAGAACATGTTTGGCAAGGCCAAGAATTTATTGAAAGAAGTGATTACCTTCACAATGTGACTTCCACATCTGGTACTGCTGAGGTTAGTTTTCTCCTATGGAAACCCTGGATTCTAAATTATTGGGGATTTTTTTTTTCTATTTGAAGATAAATGTTTGAGTTTCTTCTGAAATAATTTTTCAGTAAATGGCAGTCCTGCTTAAATTAGTAGACCAGTAAATGCAAAGAGATTGAGGAAGTCATTCACTACGGAAATTCATATATTTTTGGGACATAGTATGGGGAATGGAGAGGTAGTGAGTTAAACAACCCAGGCAAAACTTGTCTAAGAAGATGTAGCACAGAGCCAGTCTTCCTGGCCTGAGGTCTGAATGTAATCTAGGGAAATAGAGATAAGAGGGACATAAAGTGTGGAGGCAAAGGTTCTTGAAAGGATATAATCAGGGATCCGTCAGTATGTATCCCCAATAACTGTAAGAAATACAATGGATAGTTAACCATGAAGACAAGAAAGCAGGGAGCCAGTAGGGTCAATTCCAGGTTGTTCTGTGAGGTTTTATGTTTACTACCATAGTTGCTTCCATTTCTGGGCACCCCAGTTTTCTTGGATAGGACAGGAATTAGGTGATTTAAAAACTATGACATTGAAAGTTATCTTACATGCAAGTACAAACTTCCAATAGTCAAATATTTCTCTTCATTAGCCAGTTTGAGTTGTTTTAGGAAATATTTTGTGCTGAAAAATTTGACCTAAACACAACTGCTTCAACATGGTGTCATATCACAAAATGACTTTGAAAAGATATTTATAATGAGAGCACATACAATAATTATTTTTGCAGGTTACTCTGATTCTTGATTTTGAAACTTGTATGTCATGGTTCTGATCCATATCACCCACAGGAGAGAGAAAAATACTCCAAAAAAGTAACAAGAGAGAAAAACACTCCAAAAAAGAAACAAGGTTCAGGCTCCAAAAAGTTAGATGTAGGTTTCTCCAAATTATGCCAAAGCTCCCAGCTTCTAGAACAACTTTTCCCTTGTCCTGATACCCAAGATGATGTCTCCTCCCTTGGGTATCTAAACTGACACTAAGAAGACAATAAAGCATGGGCCCAGCTGGTATACTGACCATGACCATAATAAGTTGATCTTAAATGAATTCAATACATTGCTCCCCTATCAACTTGAGAATCCATGATAGATTTTCTTCCTAGGCTTTTCTAGGAAGCCCCCATCAACTGTCTTCTTATTTCTAGGACAAAATCCACAGCTCAATTTCATTTGTTGTGAAGCCAAATGTTACAGAAATAGGTCCTTGACATATTTGAATCTTTATCACTACACAGAGAAGAAACCTGAACTGCAGGCCTCCACTGGAAGAGAGATGGGATGAAGCTCTACTGACAGCCGGTGCACTGCATCTTCTTCAGTATACTAGTGCCTGGTGTACGTCTTGGTAAGGTCATGAGTTGACCTCCTCCTGGCTACTGTCTGTACTCCTCTGACAGTACAGGACCTGGTACTCAAAGCCAAAGAAAAGCAGGAAAGATAACAGTGTGGAGACATCAAGGGCAGAACATGAACTCTGAGGCATTAGATCCTGGGTTCAAGACCTGGCATGATCACTATCAGGATACTGTCCTCAGGAAAGGTGTAGGGTTTCCCTTGGCTCTAATCAAATGCCTTCTGAGAAGAGATTAGAATGTGTTTGCCAGGAAGTGGTAGTGGGCTTGCAGTATGTTCTTAGCTCAGGGTACCTGCTCCCTCTCCACCAAAGCTCAGGTTCATAGGAAGTGACCATAATAACCTTAGAGAATAACCTTGTCCTGGAGGCAAGGCAGAATGGATGCACTGGAGAAGTTGCTGGAGGCACCTTGCAGGATCTGAGTGGCCCTGACACTGGAATTTCAGAATGACCCACAAGGTTCATACATGTCCCATTCCTTCCAAATGCAGTGCATTCACCTCCCCACTCCCACTCAGAACCCTCCTCCCCAAGGCTGCTTCACACCTGCCTCCCTGTCCTCTATGAGAGAAGAAGGCTGGCAATATAAGGGCAGTGAGTACTCAAGTTAGTGCCCTAGGCTGGAGACAGTGGAGCCTTGGGAAATGGCAACCAGGATCCAGGAGCAATGTACATAGGGCTGAAGACACAATCCTTACATAGTGGTGCCCCAGGCACCACACATCGGCAAAGAGCCGCCTAAGTCCCCAAGGGCTACAAAGTGCAGCCCAGCAGTGGACAGGGAGCTTGCCCTTTGCATTGGGTATCTTCTCTTGTTGAATCTGGCTTCACTCTCAGTTCCCTGTGTGCCCCTTCTCTGTCACATGTTCCAGTCAGACATCACAAGGACTGAACAGAACATAGCACCTTTGGCCTCTGAAGGAACCAGCATCCAAGCCCAGCTTCCTTGATCTGTTCTCAGGATTCAGGTTTGGCCCCATACCATGTGCTCTGAATGGAAAGACTTCTCTGAAATCTCAGTGCTGGGCCTCAGTCCCTGGTCCTGTTAGGCCCTCCCAACAGCAACCTTCTGACCCACTCTGCTCAGGCTCTTGGATGAGATCACACTACTGCTCCAGCATGTGCCAACCGCCTGGCATGTAGGTATTTCCACCATGATCCCAGTCCTCCCCTGTCTTGCTCAGCTGACTGCTACAGATACCATCTCCTGCAGGAGGCACACTACTTTCTGAGGATCCTCCCACTGGCCTATCTGGACTTCAGGGAAAAGGCCTTGCTGTCCACTAGCAACCTGTGGATCTTCAGACCCCCTGTAAGCACAAGATTTCTTTCTTCTCTGTGCAGAACATTCTTCCTAACTTCACCAATTGAGCAGGTCCACCAGGTTGTGGAGTCCATGACACCTGTTCCTGGTCCTGAGGAAACAGAGATGAGGGACCAAGAGCTGCCTGAAGAAGGCATGACTTTCCAGGGGAAGGAGAAGCAGGAGGAAAAAGTGTAGAAGGATTCCAAATACACAGAACCCCAGGAGAACTAGGAAAGGGGTGCTGAGAGCAATAGGGAGGTAGCCCAGCAAAGACTTTGGAGACACAGAGACCTCAGTGTCCTGGAGCCCAGGCCTAGGCCTGGAGAGGGAAATAGCTTGCAAGAAAGGGTCCAGGTTCTCCCAAGAAGTTCTCTTCTGATGCCCCTATAGTGCACAGTTCCCACAGCCCAGAGGCAGGTATGCTGGCTCAGGCTCAGGCTGATGTAGAGGCAGCATTTCTGCCCAAGCAAGACCATAGCTGCTCCACCCTCCAAAGAAGTGGGCTAAGGAAAGGCTAGATGCATACCACCTGCTCTACTCTCTAAGTTCCCAGGGAACAGGCAAGAGGCTAAAGTGCCAAAAACCCATCTGTGGTCCATGGGGAGCTGTCCTATACCTAAGGCTGCTTGCTAGAGGCTCCTCAAGAGAAAGAAGCCCATGGTAATGGCTGGGCTGCTCCTGCTGCCACTGTTCTGGCATCCAGATGGGCTGTCCTCACCTCCTCAGAGGACTCTTTTTTCTGGGAAGGAAGACTTACACACTCTTCAGAGGAAGGAGCCAGGGTCCAAGAAGAAGAGGAACTTGGAGGATGCCATGAAGGACTTGGAGGGTCCAAGAGAGGCTTTTGCAGCCTGTTCCATTACTAGAACATTCTTTCTCCAACCTGGGGCTCCTGCTGGATGTATAGACCCAACTGACCCCACCCACTGACACTTTCCCCATCTCAGCTAATTCTGCCATCACCCATTTGGCTACCACAGCTGCAAGACCCTTGATTCTGTCTGCCCCTCTATCTTTCCCCATAGCAAATAGTGATAAAGGGGAAATACCTACTTCTCTTTCTCTGCCTCCTTCTGCTAGCCCTCTTCCTTGAGGTCCATTTCAAATGTGGGAATTCCTATTAATGAGAATCAATTCCTTATTCACTTGCAAAAGTGCAGCATCTCCATGTCCTACCTGCCCATACCTCCTATTATGGATGAAAGAGAATAAAAAAAGAAAAAGAAATGGAGACAGACCTCAATGGATCAGATTTCAGTGGATCAATTATGCAATGGAGGGGCACATTTTCAAGAGGAAAATGTTGACTGGCTACAAAAAGTGTCTGAGTTTTATAAGGGCCACATCATGGGAGGAGTTCGCCAGATAATTTTGGCCAGCTTACTTTTGGTAGGCAAGGGAACTTTGACAAATTAGGGAAATTGTGAAAGGTCAGAGTCCTCAGTTTTCTTCCCCACTATGAGGGATTGTAAGTTTCTACCTCCTTCATTCCAGACATAAAAGGGGTATAATGAATTGGGGCAAAGGCATCATTCTGTCTACTTTCTGCTGAAGAGGGGCAGAGTAGGGGATCCCCTGTCAGAGATTTGGAAGAGGACAAAGTGGGTATTTTAGGTTCCTATACAGTCCTGGTTGTTGTGGCTTAAGGAGGGTGTAGAGGGGGAAATTTTGACAGTATCATGAGTAATTCCTTCCTTAAGGTACTCAGGAGAGTCACATTGTGAGTGAAAGAACAGAATGGATTTTGCATATTCTTGGGAGGTGGTCTGAGCTAGATGGGTCACCTTGTCAAGAAGTCGCTTTTGTACAAACTAAAAAATGCAGGGAAAAATGTTATTACAAGAAAAATGAGTATTAAAGGGTTTAAAAGAGGGAGAAACCAGGAAATCCATCATTTTAGGCCTCCCAGTGAGGCCTACCAGAAATCAGCTAGTTCTCACTGCAGTTCCAATCAGTCCTGTAGTTGTTTAAACTTATGCCTTACCAATTCCGATTGTTGACATAGAAGCAACATTCTTCCCTGAGGAAAAGGCAGAGGCCACCTAATTTGGCAGTAAGGAGGTCTAGGCTTCACAGACTCCAAAGAATCTGATTGATTTTATAAAGTTAATGGCAAATCAGCAACCTGTTGGGGATCTTCAATAACTTGTTTGATACCTTTTTATAGTAGTGAATAGAACTTCCTAATTCTGCTTCTCCTGTGCTAATCCCAGCATATATCTCTAGCAATATGAGTAAGGGAATAAACTGAAGGACTCTCTTGTGTCTGGTATGCACTATAATTGGGATAGGTACACTTTGGTTGTTAGGTAAAATGTCAATTTGAGGAGCAAGGGAGGTCACTCCAATTTTTTTGGTAGGTAGGGGTAAACATGAACCTTGCAAAGAAAAAATGCTTCAGAATTTGGGGAGGAGGACACCAGAGCTGTAGGGTTGACACAAGTATATATTTTAAGTTTCATTAATCAAAATATTGTCTTTTAGGACAGCCTGTTCAACAAATGGTGCTGGGAAAACTGGAAATCCATGTGCAACAGAATGAAACTAAACCCCTATCTCTCACCCTGCACAAAAATCAACTCACAATGGATCACGAACCTTGAAATCAGACCAGAGAACTTGCATCTTATAGAAGAAAAAGTAGGTCCAAATATTCACCTTGTTGGCTTAGGATCAGACTTCCTTAACATGACTCCTATAGCATAAGAAATAAGAGCAAGAATCAACAACTGGGATAGGTTCAAACTAAATAGTTTTCTCTCAGCAAAAGAAACTATCAGCAATGCGAAGAGAGAGCCTACAGAGTGGGAGAATATCTTTGCCACTCATAGTTCAGATAGAGCACTAATTTCCAGCATATATAAAGAACTCAAAAAACTCTACACCAAGAATACAAATAACCCAATCAACAAATGGGCTAAGGATATGAACAGACACTTCACAGAATAAGATCTACAAGCAATCAACAAACATATGAAAAAATGTTCACCATCTTTAATAGTAAGAGAAATGCAAATCAAAACTACCCTAAGATTCCATCTCACCCCAATTAGAATGGCGATTATCAAGAATACAAGCAACAATAGATATTGGAGAGGATGTGGGGAAAAAGGTACACTCATACATTGCTGGTGGGGCTGCAAATTAGTGCAGCCACTCTGGAAAGCAGTGTGGAGATTCCTTAGAGAACTTGGGATGGAACCACCATTTGACCCAGCTATCCAACTCCTCAGCCTATACCCAAAGGACTTAAAATCAGCATACTACAGAGATACAGCTATATCAATGTTCATAGCTGCTCAATTCACAATAGCCAGACTGTGGAACCAACCTAGATGTCCTTCAATTGATGAATGGATAAAGAAACTGTGGTATATATATACAATGGAATATTACTCAGCTATAAAGAATAATGACATTATGGCATTTGCAGGCAAATGGATGAAATTGGAAAATATCATGCTAAGTGAGATAAGCCAATCTCAGAAATCCAAAAGGTGAATGATCTCACTGATAAGCTGATGATGACACAAAATGGGGGCTGGGAGAGGGGCAAGAATGGAGGAAGGAGGGACTGTATAGAGGGAAAAGAAGGGCAGGAGGGGTTGGGGGAAGGAACAAAATAACAGAATGAATCAAACATCATTACCCTATGTAAATGTATGATTACGCAAATGGTATGCTGTTACTCCATGTACAATCAGAAACAACATGTATCCCATTTGTTTACAACAAAGAAAAAGAAAAAAAAAAGAAATAAAAAAAATTTTAAAAAAGGTAGTTTTCCCCCAGTTTTGGGGGATCATATTTTTCTGTTTTGAATAGTACAAAAAATATTATCTTTTCTTTTAAATGATAGGTATTACTATACTTTGAGTACAACTGTTTTTGCTAGGTGTTTAAGACCAAACTGGTCAAATTGACCTTGTTCCTATCTATTGTTAAGAGTCAGGTGAGTTCTCTGAGGTGGTCACTCTTGAGAACTTGGGAAAAGCCTCTTAGCTCCTCTAGTGCCATCTTCAAGGATGGGTTAGGGTCTCATTGACCACATGGCTTCCCTTGGAACCATCAGGGCCATCTTCCTCTCCAACAACCTTCCTTTTTGCAACATGTGCACTGGCTGGCTTTCTGTTCTCCAGGATCTCATTAATCACCCTGATTGGGAGGAAGGTCATGTGGCCCAGAGTTGTAAAGCCCTTAGAGAAGGCCCCTTGTTCCCTGGGTTTGAGCTGACCTCAGAGGGCAAGAGCCAAATATTATCTTTTTTCTTTCTTGGCCCTTTTACTTCCTTAACTTTTGTCCCCAGGTTTGGTCTTAAACATCCAGCAAGTCAGTTTCATCAGTCTTAAAGTAAGAGTACTGGGTTTCAACTTTAGTGTCCATAACTTTACATTAATTTTACCCCTTCTATTAATTGGAGTCAGTATTAATACATGAAGTCTGTCTTATATCTTGTTGTCCTGTGGGTGATGGCCTATTGTTTCAAATTAACGCTAGAAGTTGTACTTCTATAAGTCACTGATATAAAGTTTCAATAGATATAAAGATATAGACATAGATATAGATATAGATATAAATTGGTAAAAAGTCACAATAGATACAAGAAAAATGCAAAATGAAATTAACTAGAATAAAAACATATTTAGTTTATATAATAACTATGAGCCAAGAAACATCATTTTTATAATGTGGAACTTAAGAAGTTAAGAGTATTTGATTTTATATTTAGCAATTATTGTTTTAGTACTTTGTGTAAATTAATCAGATGTCTTCTCTAACAAACACATTTATGATTAATTCCATTGATGTTGATGTTAAATCTAATTTACTCATTTTGAATTCTAAAAACCAAGATATCAGACAAGTGTCTTTAACAGAACTAGCTATCTCTTCTCTGTTGAAGAAAAATCCTGGAAATAATGTATATTACATTCTAGACATTATAGAAACCAACACTCTGTTAATTGTCTGACCATCTAGAAAAATTTGTGAGTTAGAAATTATAAGATATCTTTACTCTCATTGGTTTACCTTATATAAATTGAATTTTTTAAGTCGTGTGAACTAAAATGTATTTGAATCCATTTCTCTTTTAAATTTTAATTTATAAGCACTCATTCATCTATGCCAATTTTGATACCATATACGTGATATATGGACACAAGCACATATGTAGACACAGCAACACAATACACAGGTGTGCACACATAATATAAAACACATAGGAAAAAAAGATCTTGTAGCTTTTTGTAGGTAGATGTCCACAGGTAGGAGACAATTCTACAAATGTTTATTAAAACCTTTATTAGATTTAGACAGTTAGAAACTAAAATAGTCTACTATATTTTACATTAAGACTTAAACATAAGGCAGGCCTACACAGTTGGAAATGTTAGGTGTAAAGTCCAACAGCCGTGGTGAACACTGAAATCAAAGGTTCAGGTGGCCACATGTCCTTGATTTATGCCCAACACCATCATGTCTCTGTCCTTCTTAGGATTTTGTAAAAGGACACTTTCCAATGTATTTGAGAACTAACCCTTGAAATTTGGCCTCTGAACAGAGTGTCAAAACCTCTATAGCTAGATAAAATAAGACTGATCAGAAAAAGATATTTATTTGGGCACATAAGATTGAATGTGAATTCACCATAGAACCATGAGCTCAAAATATAGAATTATAATAAAACAAACAAACAAAAAAACAGGAGTTCTAAAGAAATAATGGCAGTAATTACTATAGTAAAGAGGCATGCAGAACACCTTTATCAGATCAGAATGCACTTTTGGCTCAGATTAGAGTCAGTTCAGATATCTGAAGAAAGTTGAGTGTCCTGCAATCTTCAGGTAAACATTCTCAAAGAAAAAAAGACTTGTCTATGACATCATTCCATTTTTACTTTTCCCGTGCTGTAGCATTTAGTGAGGAAATTTTTAAGTAGGCAGGGTGGTAAAGTCCAAGAGCAGATAAGAAAGTCAGCCATTTAAGTTCTTGAATTTAAAAGTAACATTTAAAAAAAAATCTTTTGGCCTCAAACTGGTTTTGGGAAATCATCCCTGTAAGCCTTGTAAGTCTTGCAAACCCTGCAAGTTCTGTAAGTTTTGGAGAGAAAGATCTGGCAGAAACTAAGAAGTAATAGAAGCTGATGTTTTGAGCTTGAGAGCCAAAACTCAAACATAGGGCATTTTAACTGTTTTTTCTTTTGTAAATCAGTCTCTTAAGGTGTGGTTCTGTAGTTTATGTTTCCTCTGGAGACCTTTTTTCATTTCTCCACTTGTTAGTCAGGTCAAGTTGAATGCAGAAAATTATGAGACGTCTCCTTATTCCCAACGTGATTAGGTCATTTCCCAGGCCTGGCAGCAGAAAAAAATGAGGCATTTTTTGAGCATCTAGCTCCTATAGACTCTAGCAGCCAGAAATTGCTGCCTTTCCTTTCATGACCTGTGACTGGGGTCTCACTCAGAATGGAGGATGCTAACTAGTTGTGCCCTTAAAATTTATTACATTTCCCTTTGTCATTTTGGGTCCTCATACTCACAGGACCATGATTTTGTATTATGCTCCTCAATTTGAAGTGGGAGGCAAACCTGTTAGTGCTCTGGGGGATATCTCCACTACAGAAAACAAATAATTTGGATTCCTGAAGAAGGGCAGATGAGGGGTAGTTTTACTCTAAGTGAGACAGATATTCTGGTCATCCTGCCAGATGAGGGAAGTTCAGAAGAAAATGTATCTTATGAGAGTCTAGAGAAGGTAGTCAAATTTTAAAGCTAGGGGAGTTCAATCTTGAGAATCTCTCATAATGGGTTATTGTTTAAGAGACAGACAGTATGGACAGAATTGGGGTAGGAGCATTTCAGAAGACAGAGGGATTGCTTGACTCATGGTCTGGGGATTAATGGGTCATCTCTTTACCAAAGACCTCAGATCAGTCCAAGATTTTATCTCAGGATCCAAGATCTATTGGGTAAGGGTGCCCTCTACCATCAGACCAAGTCAATTAGAAAAAAAAGAGACAAATAGTGGTTGATATTTTGTACCCCTGAGGGCTATCAGGGTCCGACTTGGGACATGAGATCTTCATGTAGTACCAGGGATTGGCCTTCAGTTGTCTCAAGTCTTCCTCTGTCCCATGCACCAAATTTCTCCCACAGAAAAAAAACTGAAGCAAGTCAGGATCAACATTCCCAAAACTTGTATGAAGGGAGATCCAATCCACCTCTTGACATTTGACTGACATCAGGCTTTCAAGTCCCCACATCATGGTAACTCTAGATCACCTTGACCCATGCTGACCAGTTCTAATTGGATTCCTACCCATATATTCTTACAGATTTTATGGCTAGGAGGAACTATACTTCTCTCTCAGAGTTTCAGGATCTGGTCACAAAAGTCTTCTCCTTCAGGGTGACTTGGGTTCCTCTTAACATTATTTTGAACCTGCATTTCTCCTTCAGTGAACAGGAGGTTTACTAAAGAATGTGACATATCCTATCCACAGAGATGAGGCAGGGCTGTAGGTAAATTGCTTCTTGGAAAAGAAACACGTGGAGGTCAGCACAGTGGGCTCATTTGATAGGATTATTATACACAACATTAAGCTTTATAAAAGCTTTATAAATGTCACAGATGTCCCCATGAGCTGTAGTTAAGATGTCTAATGCCATTTGATTTTTGCAAAATACCTTTCTTTTGGCATTACCTCTTTTTAGTAGAGATCCCTTTATCTGTGTCAGTTAGGGTTTTCTTGGAAATTTAGGACTTTTATGTGCCACATTACATCTTTTAGACCAACACGAGGGATAAATATTGGGGCTAGATAATCATACTAGCAAAAACAGAAACACAGATCAAGCCCAGCAAACACAGAAACACAGATCAAGCCTGTCTCTGTAGGAGGTTAGGAAGATTTGTAGGTCTCAAATTGGCTCAGGAAAAAGCTTATGACTCCAATAGTATTTTTTGATAGTTATCAGGCACTCCTAAGTAACTTTCCTTTATGGCCTCCAGCTTTATTTACTTTTGGGAGTTGTTCATCTGCTATTTTGGGGGCAGTTAATGAATAAGAGGTCTGGGGGTCAGGACCTGATCTTATAGAGTAGGGAGTCAGTGAGAATTAATCATAGAGCAAAGTTGGCATAATGAGGGCCTTGAATGAAGGTAAAAGAAAGCTTCAAGGTAAGGAACCTTGGACCTTTTGCCATTTTGTTGGAAGAAATTGTCTAAGTCTTGGAGGATTTGGGGATCAAAGTTTTCAAATTCCAAGTCTGGGCCATTGACTTAGGTTGTCTTATTTATATTGCAGCCAAATCTGAGTACTCAGCCTAATAATCTGAATACTCAGCATTTACTTTTGAGATTGGATTAGAAGTGGAGGATTTTAAAAAAATTTAATAAGACAACCTAAAAATAAGTCCTCAGGGATGGACTGGTTAGCCCTGTGCTGGTGATTTGATCAGGGTGGCAGATGAGATCAGAGCCTCCCTTGATGTCTCCCATCACTGAACAGAACAGTTCCACCAGAGATTGAGAGGGTGTCCCCTTCTACAATCCCGATGGTGGAGGACCCCTCCGATCCTGACAAGTCAAAAGGTGGAAGGTCTGCGGAGGATGCCTCTGCAAGAGACCAGATGCGAACTTTTTACCTCTCTGAAGATTGAGGAGTTTGGTGTTGCATCTGGGAACAAAATGGCAGGAAGCAGCCTCAGTGTATAGGAAAGGAAAAGAATCAGGGGTGGGGTAAGTTAGAAGGAGGTTGCTTTCAAAACCAATAAAGGACCGAATACAGGTGCTTGCTCCTTCCACATAGCAGTGAGGCAGCAAAAATCTAGCCCAGAAATGGGGTCAATTTGGGGTCATGTATTGGTTGCTGTAGAGCTATAGTAGACTCAGAGGTTCCAAAAGGACTCCCTTTAGTAGGAGGAAAGAATGAAAGAAATAGAGGGGAGATAGGAAGAGAAAAGATGATAGAGGTTCGTTAGGAGGGGGAGGGGTGGGGATCCCCAAATCCCATCCTGTGTTTCAGCACCAAATGAAAGAATATGAAAGAGAATACAAAAAAGAAAAACAAACAGACAGGCCTCAATGGACCAGTGATGTTTCATTAAGCAGCAGAGGGGCACATTTTCAAAAGAAAATGGTGACTGGCTATAACAAGGGTTTGAGTTTTATAGGATTTAGCAGGGTCACATTATGAGAGGAGTTTGTCAGATACTTTTTGGCAAGCTTACTTTTGGCAGGCAGGGGAACTTTGACAGATGAGGGAAATTGTAAAAGGTCAGAGTACTCAGTTTCCTTTTCCCCCACAAGAGGTTGTAAGTTTCCACCTCCTTCAATGGAGTATTTCCCCTTCAAGGTGGGCCTGTGCAGAATGGAATCGCCAACCCTCATGTGCATTGATTCGTTTCTTCTTTCTACTCGTCTTTTTCCTCCTCCTGTTCCTCCTCCTGTTTCTCTGCTCCTCCTTCCTTCCCCAACTCTTCTCTGGTCCCTTCTATTAGCAACCCCAATAGCCATAGCCAGCCCATAAAAGTCACAAGGGTCTGTCCCATACCACAGCCAAATCATCTGCTGTTTTGACCATTGTGCAGCCTGAGGACACTGCCATGGACACTACTCCTCCTTCAATGGTGGTGATTTTTCCATCTCACCCTTCCTTCAGTGGCAGCTCCTGCCCATACCTCCAGGTCCATAGCCCTAAGCAGCACAGACAGCTGGCAAAGGGACCAGTCTCCACAGGGCCCCCAAACCTTAGGACTCCCACCCCGACCCTAATTTGAGTCATACATTTGGTCCACCAATCACTGCTCAGACTCCATCTGGGAGCCTTCATGGGCAAGAGGGAAAGCCTTTTTACTTATCACCCCCTCACCTTTTAATAGTGGTCCCAATCATGGACATGCACTGTCCTCTCTCCTGACACACAAAGCCTGGGCATTGTCATCCTCCAATCCTGCAGAAGATAAGCCTATGGATACCACCCCTTCTTCCAAGGCTGTCCTCTGCTGGTCTCCTCCTGCCTTCCAGAACAACTTTGGACCATACTATGGGAATCTCCATTCCAGTGGCAACATTGCCTGGGTCCCAATCTCTGCCATTTAGGGTTCACAGGGGGTGCCGGGACCAAATACCAATCTCCATCATCCCAGAGGCACAGGAGCCACCCCTAGGCCCACATCCAGGGACCCTGTCTGTTAGTGACAACATGACTTTTTCTCTTTGGGCAACCCAGGAAGCACAGCCCTGGCTTTGGACTTAAGCTCTCCCACAGCTTAACTGCTCTGTAGCAGCACAACACAGCAGGGACTTGGGGTATCTCATCACCTCAGATCCCAGTGGGAACACCACTCAACAGATGGCCACCATTTGCCAAGAACCCATGTTTTGTATGGGGTTTGGGACTTGCCCATGGGAGGACAGATCCAAGGTCAGCACTTTACTGTATGCCAGCACTACTCACAGGCCTGTTGTATTCTTGACACGTGCAGCTGCTAGGAACACTTGTTTTGGTATGAATGCTCTAGGCCCTGGGGTCCAAGCAAAGAGCCCCAATATAAGTATCCTGGATCTGAGGCACCCCATTGTGGATCACAAAGAAGAACTTCATGATACTCAGCTGAACTCCAACCCCTGGCTTGAAGGCTAACCTGCTTCATCCCAGCTCTGGGCCACTTTCCCTGGCCTTGGACCTGCCTAGGGGGTCCTGTGCTCATTACAATGGCTCACTTTCAACTTACCTATTTGCCTCAATGGCCTCCTTCCTTCCCCAGTGATGTACATAAAATCTTATTGTTTCTAGTTCCTCTGTCTCTGTTCATGCACCTTCTTTGCTCTTTGATTTGAGAAAGAAGTGGCATGTGTGCATGGAGAAGTGTGAAGCCTGATGTTGCACAAGATTCTGGGTCACAGGGAAAAGGATCCAGGCCTAAGATGATGAAGTGCCCCTTAAGAGAGCTGTGGAGAGAAACTAGATAGGGTGTCAATTAACACACACCACTCTCTTCTCCAGTCAAATACTTGTATCTGAAAACACCACTGTGGCTGACTTTCTAAAAAAACATTTTTTTGAAAATAGAATTGACATCCTATGAGTTGAAACAGCCCAATTTCACACATTTGGAAGCTGCATGTTCCCCTGAAACCAATGATCCCATAAAGAGGCCCTAATCTCTGAGGCCCTAATGTTTTCATGTGTCCCTTTCTGTGCCTTGCCTTCAGCCTTTATCTATGCATCCCTCTACATCCCCAGGCGGGTGCTGATCTCCTCTCCATTACTACAGATGTGTCAACACCTTTAAGAAACATACCTAAATGAGTTTATATGAAATGACCTAGGTTGCCAGAGTTTTGTGTGTCCATGGCCTGTTCTTTTGTTTTACTGAGTAGCATTCCACTGTGAGTGTAGTACAGTGAATTTGTTTACCCAGCCTGTAGTGGATGAATAGTTATTCAAAATACAGTTGGTGAGAATGCTCTCTTGAAATGCTTTGGTCAAACATGTACAGGAGGTGAAGGGCTGTGTCCCATGTCAGTTGTAGTCTTAATTTTACAATGGGTGAATTTCCAGTCTTCTGAAGGGGAGGGACACTGACCCTGAAGAAGATTTCTGAATCCTACCCTTCCTCAAAAATGAGAGAGTGGAAAGATAGGCTCTAAAGATCTTTTCACAAGACCACTCTCTATATCCATTAGATCCTGTGGAGAACAAGGATATGTTTAGCAAGGCCAGTAAACCAGGCAAAGAAGTGGCTATGTTCACTATGTTATTTCCACATCTGGGACTGCTGAGGTTTTTTCCTAGAAAAACCCTGGATTCTAAAATAATTGGGGACATTTTTTTTATTTCACAATAATAGACCAGGTTTCTCCTGAAATGATCTTTCAGTAAATGGATAGCCATACCTAAATTAAATCAAACCAGTAAATGCAAGAGACTGTGGAAGTCATCTACCACAGAAAGAGATTCATACATTTTTGGGAAATAGTAAAGGGAATGGAGATGTGGTAGGCCAAACAACCAAAACAAAACTTCCTAAGATGATACAACACAGAACCAGTCTGCTTGGCCTGAGGCCTGGATACAATCAAAGGAAGAAAAGATAAGAGGGACATGAAGTGTGGAGGCAAAGGTTCTTGAAAGGATATAATTCAGGGATCCCTCAGTATGTCCCCCCCAGTAACTGCAAGAATACAATAGGTAGTTAGCCATGAAGACCAGAAATCAGGGAGTCAGAAGGTTAATCCTAGGTTTCTCAGTAGGGTTTATGTTCACTACCATAGTGTGTTCAGTTCTGAGTACCACAGGTTCCTTGGATAGGATGGAGATTGGTGCTTTAAAAACTATCAATGAAAATTATCTCACCCAGCAAACTTCCAGTGGCCAAATATTTCTCTTCATTAGCTAGTTTGAGTTGCAGAGTTGTTTCAGAAAATATTTTACTTTGACTATCTTTACCTCAACATGGTTGCTTAGGAAAAGTCAAGTTATTTATCTCAAGTCAGACAATAATACGAATGATGAAATAAAGAAACATATATCTCCATATATATGTATATATGGAGAGAGAGAGGGAGAGAGAGAGAATGAGAGAGAGGGAGAGAGAGAGAAGGAGAGAGAGAGAGAGAGAGAGAGAGAGAGAAGGAGGAGGAAGAAGAAGAAGAAAAGGAGGAGGAGGATGGGAAGATGAAAATGGAAAAGAAAAAAAAAAACATTTTTTTCTATCCAAATCATTTTTTTTATCCATTTCTTTTGGACAAGAAAATTCAATTTTTTTTTTTTCTTGGAGAGTCTCATCCAAGTTTACTTCTACTGTCTACTGAAATATTCCTCAAATGGTTAATGAAGTTTATTCTTTGGTTAAGATAAAAATAATGAGGATGATGAATATTTAGTCAATGGTTTTAAATGGTTTTAAATGAATCTGATGTGGGGGCAGACATACATTGTAGAATCCTTGTAGAAAATCTTTATCTTAAATTCATACCAGCTAATTTATGATCAAGGGAACAAAGAGAACCTGGTGCCAGAATGAAATTTCTTCTAATGATATCAAGGGTATAAGCTTAAAGTTATAAACACAGGTCATTTCTGGTCCTGAGTAAGTTACGAAGGTCTGATTTATAAGGAGTCTCCTCTTTTTGAACACTATTGGGGTCTGAACAAAACATTTTGCATCCTTCACTTTGAGAAAGATTTTTGGGGAGAGAAGTCCAAACTTGCTCTGAGATAAAATGAAAGGTAATTCATAGAGTGACAAAGTAAGTGCTGGGGTGGGTGATATTGTCTTAGGACAAAAAGTTAACTTTATCAGCTTAAGAGTTGATAGGCTGTGGTTTTGCACACTCACACAGCAGCTGTACTTACTGACATTTAATGATAGAGGTTTGCAATGACTAACAGATACCTTACATAATCACAGTAGCAGAAGCAGGAAACAAAATTAGGGACAGAGCAATCCCCCTTAGGGCTTAGTGCTGTAAAAGTCTCTAAGCTGTATGAACTAAGAGTCTCTAGAGGGTTGACAAGCATGCACCCCGGTAAGAAATGTAGAATGCACCCTCCAATAGAATGATACCAACTCCCTTGCCTTGATGTACCTAAAACTTGTTTATGCATAAAAGTAAAAGCCCTGCTGCACTCAGGGCTCAGACTTTGGGAATTATCCCTCTGGGTCGTGGTGCCACTAATAAAGTTGCCTCCAGATCTTGGTCTCCTGACCCTCATTTCTTGCTATAGCATATGCACAGTATCATTTTTAAAAAGTTTAGAAACAACAAACTATAGAAGAAATAGTTTCCTTCTGTAATTGCTGTGATTCCTGCTTCTGAAACTGGTTCATGCCATGGGTCTGACCTATGGTACCCTCAGGAGAGAGAAAAACAGTTCAAGGAAAGAACCAAGGAAACAAGGCTCAGACTCCACAATCAGGTATAGGGTTCTCTGATGCTTTCTCTGTGTCAAAGCTCCCATCTTCTAGTATAGTAATCGGAATTTCCTCTGTCCTGACACTCAAGAGGATGTCTCTTCCTTTGGTTATCTAAACTAACATTAAGGAGACAATAAATCATGGTGAAGAGAGGGCACAGCTGGTATGATGACCATGACCACAATTAGTTGATCTTAAGTGAATACAACACCTTGCTTCCCTATCAACTTGAGAATGAATCACAAATTTGCTTCCTAGGCATATTCAAGGAAGGTCACACATACTAGCTTCTTATCTCTAGGACAAAATCCATGACTGACTTTCATTCATCATGAAGCCAAATGGATCAGAAATAGGACCTTGACATATTTGGATCCTTGGCATTCCACATTGAAGAAACCTGGGTTGAAAAGACAAGGTGCAATGAGCTCTGCTGACAACTTACATCCTCTATCTTCCTGAGATGCCTGGTGCTTGGTGTGGGTCTTGGTAAGCTCCTCCAGGCTGATGCTCATGTTCCTCTTTGATAGGACTTGGTGCTCAATGCTGAAGAACAGCAAAAGAGATAATGGTGATACAGGAGACACCAGGGGGCAGAGCATGCATTCTGAAGTCATAGGGCATGGGTTCAAGGTTTGGCTGGCCACTACTAGATGACTCCACTCATAAGTATCGTTTATTAGTTAAAAAGTGAAATTCTAAACCCCATTTCTCTCACATCTCTAGAGTATTGTAGCAGTTGAAATTTCTGTTATTACAAAGAAGAGAATATAAAAATTGTTGAAAATTCCTTTTATATTACTGATTTGCCATTCATGAACACTTTTCTGTTTTCCCTGTCTTCCTCAATATACATAATACTTTGTTGAGAAATTTTAGAATGTGATTTTTTTATTTTAGTTTATTCATTCTGTGAAAAAACATGATCAGACTTTTAAAATTTAGATAAATAATATGCAGAATTTGATTCTCATGAAAATCTGTTATTTCAATATTAGTTTTATATATCACATAATATTAGTATGTGTTTGTATGATGGAAGCATGTTGATTTACATACACATGTATTGCTAAATTAATCTAGTTACTAATACTCATAAATGATTTAATGTCAGTAAAGTGGTTCAGATTCCTAATATTATTTTTGTTTCTGTGTTGCTATTTTATTAAGTTGTTGGCCAGTTGATTTAATGCTGGTTATGCACTCTTAGTTTTGTGTTTTCAATTTCATTAATTTATAAAAGTTTAGCCTTTTTTGTTATGAAATTTTATAGGAAAATTTCAAATTAATAAAACTGTCAAAAGATGTCATAGTATATTTTTATAGTTATAAATATTATTAAAGTTTATAATAATCTAATGTAAGTACTCAAGGTAATATATTGTTCATCTTCTACGTATTCATAGAATGCAGTTGCATGTACATATATATTTTCTTTTATTTCAAGTTTCCCCTCCACATACTTTATTTGTGCATTATAATTGTATATTTGGAATTTATAGTTATATATTCATACTTGCACAAAATACATAATATAAAAAGATAATTTGGCTAATATTTACTCTATAGCACTTCTACCCTCCCTCCCCACTCTCACTCCTTGGTCCCTTTTCTCTACTGATCTTCCTTTGGTTTTCATGGTATTAACCACCACCTTTCTTTTCCTTTTTCCTCTCTAGCTTCCACATATGAGAGAAAATATACAATCCTTCCCCTTCTGAATTTGACTTATTTTGCTTAAAATGATGGTGTCTGAAAGTGACATAATATATTTTCTTTACAGATGAATGAAACTCCATTGTGTATATGTACCACTTTTTCTTTATCCATTCATCTGTTGATTAACATTTAACACTGGTTCCATAGTTTTGCTGTGAATTTTGCTGCTATGAACATGGGTATGCATGTATCATTATAGTACGATGCATTGATTCTTCATGACACATTAGGAATGTCATGGCAGGATTATATGGTGGTTCCATGCTAGTCTTTTAAGGAAACTCCATACTGTTTTCATAGTGGATATCCTAATTTACAATTCCATAAACAGTATAAAAGTGTTCCTTTTTCTCCATATCCTCTCCAGCATTTATTATTTGTATTCTTTACAACTGCCATTCTGACTGTTGTGAGATGAAATCTAGTGTAGTTTTGATTTGCATTTCCCTAATTGCTAATTGCTAATGATCTTGAACACTTTTTAATATCTTTGTTGACAATTTGTTTTTCTTCTTTTGAGAAATGTCTGTTAATACATTTGCCAATTTGTTAATTGGGTTATTTGATTTTTTTGGTGTAAAGTTGAGTTCTTTATATATTCTGAATATTAATCCCCTGTCAGAAGAGTTGCTAACAAGATTTTTCTCCCATTTTGTGGGTTCTCTCTTCATAGTCCTAATTGTTTCCTTTGCTCTTCAGAACCTTAATTTTATGTCATCCCATTTATTAACTCTTCACATTATTTCCTGAGTTTTAAGGGTCCTATTGAGAAGTTGTTGCTTGTGCCTACATGCTGGAGTGTTGAATCTATATTTTCTTTTAGGGGTTACATAGTTTCTGGTCCAACAACTTTAATCTATTTTGACTTGATTTTTGTTTAGGGTGAGAGATAAGGGTCTCGTCTCAATCTTCTACATATGAATAACCAGTTTTCCCAGCACCATTTAAAATTGACCTTTTCTCCCATGTATGTTTTTGTGAAGTAGCAGATGTCTGTATTTGTGTGGGTTTATCTCTGTGTCTTCCATTCTGAACCACTGAACTGTGTGTCTGTTTTTATGCCAATACCATGCAGTTTTTGTTACTACAGTTCTGTATTATAATTTGAAGTCAGGTGTTGTGATGCCTTCAGTATTGCGTTTTGGCTTACAATTGCTTTGCTGTTGTGGATCGGTTATTTTTTTTTATCATTTAATTTCTTTTTTAATTTTATTTTTATTTTATATTATTTTATTTTATTTTTTTAAAATTTATTTTCATTGTAAACAAATGGGATACATTTTGTTTCTGTTTGTACATGGAGTAACAGCATACCATTTGCATATTCATACATTTACATAGAGTAATGATGTTTGATTCATTCTGTTATTTTTTTCCTTCCCCCCCACCCCTCCCACCTCTCTTTTCCCTCTATACAGTCCCTCCTTCCTCCATTCTTGCCCCCCTCCAACCCCCCATTATGTGTCATCATCTGCTTATCAGTGAGATCATTCATCTTTTGGATTTTTGAGATTGGCTTATCTCACTTAACATGATATTCTCCAATTTCATCCATTTGTCTGCAAATACCATAATTTTATTATTCTTTATAGCTGAGTAATAATCCATTGTATACATATATACCATAGTTTCTTTATCCATTCATCAATTGAAGACATCTAGGTTGGTTCCACAGTCTGGCTATTGTGAATTGAGTAGCTATGAACATTGATGTGGCTGTATCTCTGTAGTATGCTGATTTCAAGTCCTTTGGGTATAGGCCAAGGAGTGGGATGGCTGGGTCAAATGGTAGGTCCATTCCAAGTTTTTTAAGGGATCTCCACACTGCTTTCCAGAGTGGCTGCACTAATTTGCAGCCCCACCAGCAATGTATAAGTGTACCTTTTTCCCCACATCCTCTCCAACATCTATTATTGCTTGTATTCTTGATAATCGACATTCTAATTGGGGTGAGATGGAATCTTAGTGTAGTTTTGTTTTGCATTTCTCTTATTACTAAAGATTTTGAACATTTTTTCATATGTTTGTTGATTGCTTGTAGATCTTATTCTGTGAACTGTCTGTTCATATCCTTAGCCCATTTGATGATTGGGTTATTTGTATTCTTGTTGTAGAGTTTTTTAAGTTCTTTATATATGCTGGAAATTAGTGCTCTATCTGAACTATGAGTGGCAAAGATATTCTCCCACTCTGTAGGCTCTCTCTTTGCATGCTGCTAGTTTCTTTTGCTGAGAGAAAGCTATTTAGTTTGAAACTATCCCACTTATTGATTCTTGCTTTTATTTCTTATGCTATGGGAGTCCTGTTAAGGAAGTCTGATCCTAAGCCAACAAGGTGAAGATTTGGACCTACTTTTTCTTCTATAAGATGCAGGGTCTCTGGTTTGATTTCAAGGTCCTTGATCCATTGCGAGTTGATTTTTGTGCACGGTGAGAGATATGGGTTTAGTTTCATTCTGTTGCATATGGATTTCCAGTTTTCCCAGCACCATTTGTTGAAGAGGCTATCTTTTCTCCATTGCATATTTTTGGCACCTTAGTCTAGTATGAGAAAATTGTATTTATTTGGGTTTGTGTCCATGTCCTCTATTCTGTACCATTGATCTACCTGTCTATTTTGGTGCCAATACCATGCTGTTTTTGTTACTATTGCTTTGTTGTATAGTTTAAGTTCTGGTATTGCGATACCCCCTGTTTCATTCTTCCTGCTAAGGATTGCTTTAGCTATTCTGGGTTTCTTATTCTTCCAGATGAATTTCATGATTGCTTGCTCTATTTCTGTAAGGTACGTCATTGGGATTTTAATTGAAATTGCATTGAATCTGTATAGCACTTTTGGTAGTGTGGCCATTTTGACAATATTAATTCTTCCTATCCAAGAACATGGGAGATCTTTCCTTAATTTCTTCCTTCAATGTTTTGTAGTTTTCATTGTAGAGATCTTTTACCTCCTTGGTTAGATTGATTCCCAAGTATTTTATTTTATTTTTTGAGGCTATTGCAAATGGGATTGTTTTCCTCATTTCCCTTTCAGCTGTTTCATCGCTTGCGTATAAAAATGCTTTAGATTTATGCGTGTTGATTTTATAGCCTGCTATTTTGCTGAATTCATTGATGAGGTCTAGAAGTTCTCTGGAGGAGGTTTTTGGATCCTCTAAATATAGAATCATGTCATCCGCAAATAGTGACAGCTTAAGTTCCTCTTTTCCTATTCGTATTCCTTTAATTTCTTTAGTCTGTCTAATTGCTCTGGCTAGAGTTTCGAGAACAATGTTGAATAGAAGTGGTGAAAGAGGACATCCCTGTCTTGTTCCTGTTTTTAAAGGGAATCGTTTTAGTCTTTCTCCATTAAGAATGATGTTAGCCATGGGCTTAGCATAAATAGCTTTTACAATGTTCAGGTATGTTCCTACTATCCCTATTTTTTTCTAGTGTTTTGAGCATGAAGGGGTGTTGTATTTTGTTGAACGCTTTTTTTGTGTCAATTGAAATAACCATGTGATTCTTATCCTTAAGTCTATTGACATGATGGATTACGTTTATTGATTTACGAATGTTGAACCATCCTTGTATTCCAGGGATGAATCCCACTTGATCGTGGTGCACAATTTTCTTAATATGTTTTTGGATACGGTTTGCCAATATTTTGTTAAGGATCTTTGCGTCTATATTCATCAAGGATATTGGTCTAAAATTTTCTTTTCTTGATCTGTCTCTGCCTGGTTTGGTTTCGTTTGCTTGTAATTTCCACAATCCCACAGTACTGGGGAATTGAACCCGGGCCTCCGGCATGAGAGGCAGATTGCCTGGTTTGGTTATGAGGGTAATATTAGCTTCATAGAATGAGTTCGGTAGGGTACACTCCTTTTCTATTTCCTGGAATACTTTGAGAATTATTGGAATGAGTTCTTCTTTGAAGGTCTTATAGAACTCGGCTGAGAATCCGTCTGGTCCTGGGCTTTTCTTGGATGGTAGATTTTTAATGGCTTCCTCTATTTCATTGCTTGATATTGATCTGTTTAAATTGTGTATGTCCTCCTGGTTCAGTTTGGGAGGAGCGTATGTCTCTAGAAATTTGTCAATGTCTTCGGTAGTTTCTATTTTGTTGGAATACAGATTTTCAAAGTAGCTTCTCATTATGTTCTGTATCTCAATGGTGTCTGTCGTGATATTTACTTTTGCATCATGTATTTTAGTAATTTGAGTTTTCTCTCTCCTTCTCTTTGTTAGTGTGGCTAAGGGTTTGTCTATTTTGTTGACTTTCTCAAAGAACCAACTTTTGTCAATTTTTTGAATTGTTTCTTTTGTTTCAGTTTCATTGATTTCAGCTCTGATTTTGATTATTTCCTGTCTTCTACTACTTTTGCTGTTATTCTGATCTTTTTCTAGGGCTTTGAGCTGTAATGTTAGGTCATTTAGTTGTTGACTTTTCATTTTCTTCTGGAATGCACTCCATGCAATGAATTTTCCTCTTAGTACCGCTTTCATAGTGTCCCAGAGATTTTGATATGTTGTATTTTCTTTCTCATTGACCTCTAAGAATTTTTTTTATCTCCTCCCTGATGTTTTTTGTTATCCATGTTTCATTCAATAGCATATTATTTAATCTCCAGGTGTTGGAGTAATTTCTGTTTTTTATTTTGTCATTGATTTCTACTCTCAGTCCATTATGATCTGATAAAACACAAGGCAGTATCTCTATTTTTTTGCATTTCCTAAGTGGTGCTTTGTGGCATAACATATGGTCTATTTTCGAGAAGGTTCCATGTGCTGCTGAGAAGAAAGTGAATCCGCTCGTTGATGGATGGAATATTCTATATATGTCTATTAAGTCTAGGTTATTAATTGTGTTATATAGTTCTATGGTTTCTTTGGTTGGATTTTGTTTGGAAGATCTATTTAGTGGTGACAGCAGTGCATTAAAGTCACCCAGAATTATTGTGTTGTGGTCTATGTGATTCTTGAAATTGAGAAGGATTTGTTTGATGTGCAGGGATGCACCATTGTTTGGGGCATAAATATTTACTATCATTATGTCTTCCTGATTTATGGTTCCCTTAAGCAGTATGAAATGTCCTTCTTTTTCCCTTCTAACTTTGGCCTGAAGTCCACTTTATTTGATATAAGGATATAAACCCCTGCTTTTTTACTGAGTCCATGTGCGTGGTAGGTTTTTTTCCCATCCTTTCACCTTTAGTCTGCGGATGTCTTTTTCTATGAGATGAGTCTCTTGCAGGCAGCATATTGTTGGGTCTTTCTTTTTAATCCATTCTGCCAGTCTATGTCTTTTGATTGATGAGTTTAGGCCATTAACATTCAGGGTTATTATTGAGATATATTTTGTATTCCCAGTCCTTTGGCTTATTTTTGGTTTTTAAGTTGGCTTGGTGTCTCCTTTGAGTGGTTTTTCTCTAAGGTAGTTCCTCCCTTTGCTGACTTCCATTGTTGTTTTTCATTTCCTCCTCATGGAATATTTTGTTGAGAACATTCTCTAGTGTAGGCTTTCTATTCGCAAATTTTTTTTAACTTTTGTTTATCATGGAAGAATTTTATTTCATCTTCAAATCTGAAGGTTAGTTTTGCTGGGTATAGGATTCTTGGTTGGCAACCATGTTCTTTCAGAGCTTGAAATATGTTGTTCCAGGTCCTTCTCGCTTTTAAAGTCTGGGTTGAGAAGTCGGCTGCTATCCGTATTGGTCTCCCCCATATGTAATCTGATGCTTTTCTCTCACGGCCTTCAAAATCCTATCTTTATTTTGAATGTTAGGCATTTTCATTATAATGTGCCTTGGTGTGGATCTGTTGTGATTCTTTGCATTTGGTGTTCTGTAAGTCTCTTGTATTTGATTTTCCATTTCATTCTTCAGGTATGGGAAATTTTCTGATATTATTTCATTGAATAGGTTGTTCATTCCTTTGGTTTATATCTCTGTGCCTTCCTCAATCCCAATAATTCTTAAATTTTGTCTTTTCATGATGTCCCATAGTTCTTGGAGATTCTGTTCATGATTTCTTACCATCTTCTCTGTTTGGGCAACTTTATTTTCAAGATTAAATATTTTGTCTTCATTGTCTGTAGTTCTGTCTTCCAAGTGGTCTAGTCTTCTGGTGATGCTTTCCATTGAGTTTTTTATTTGGTTTATTGTCTCCTTCATTTCAAGGATTTCCGTTTGTTTTTTTTTTTGAGACTCTCTCTATGTTGAAATGATCTTTTGCTTCCTGCAGGTGCTCTATCAACTTATTGGTATTATCATTCATTGCCTGCATTTGCTCTCTTATCTCATCCTTTGCTTCATGAATCATCTTAATCATGTATAATCTGAAGTCCTTTTCTGACATTTCTTCTAACATACTGTCATTGGGTTCTATTAATATAGAATCTAGATTTGTTTGGATCATTTTCTTCCCTTGTTTTTTCATGTCATTCTTGTATCTTTCCCTCTAACAGTGCAGATCTGGGGTATTGCAGATTTCCCCCTATGGGGTTATAGTGGCCCTATAGGTTTCCAAAACCCTTTCTTTAAGGGGAGATGAATATTAGCAGTGCCCAAATCAGACACTATGCAATCCTAGACCAAATAGCCCCTATGGGGACAATAACAAAATTGTCATAATAAACAAAATGAGTTCATATATTATCTTTGGTAAAACAGGTTTGCAATAAGGTCTGCAGTTTCTAATGGAGAACAAAGAGGATGCAGAGGGATGTAGAATGTGGTTGTTAATGGGATAAGAAAAGAATATACAGAAGTTCTAGGAAATAGAAAGGGTGAGAGTATAATCAAAAGAAATCGGATGTTAGCATGCAAAAAAGGGAGAAAGAGACTCTGAGGGAAAAGGTAAACAAAAGGAAAAGAGAGCAAGTAAAGTAAAGAAATAATAACTTAAATTTTTTAAATAGGAGAAAAAAGAAAATCTACTGTATAACAGTCATATACTAATGAAACATCCCAGTGTTCAGTAGCCTGATGCATGAGAGGTACCTGACAATGAGCTTCAAGCCTCCAGCAGGTGTCACAGGATGGAATTTGCCCCACCCAAAGATCGGAGCTACGGCCTCCAGGACTATCCAAGATGGCCGCTCTGGCTTTGAAATGTGTTGGCAAATGGGGAGCTGCAGCTCAAGGGTGGACGTGGTCAGCTGGAGGTCCTGGAGACGGGATGCGATTGGTCCGGCAGGGGTCCTGGAGTTACGGTGTGTTTGGTGTGGTCGTGGGATCCTGGAGGCCGGGTGCAATTAGTCGGTGTGGGGTCCTGGTGATAGGGCACAGTCAGTTGGTCTGGGGGTCCTGGTGGCAGGGAGTAGTCAGTCGATGTGAGGGCCCCAGAGGCAGGGTGTGATTGGTTGGGCTGAGGTATCCTGGAGACGGGGCTCAGTCAGTTCAGCCAGGGGTCCTACAGGGCCTGGCTGTTGTCTCAAAATGGCGGCAGCCACATGTAATCAAACCTGCAGGTACTGTAACAGTGAACTTCCAGGCAACAGCAAACAGCTGGTGCTCCACTGGTGGTCAGCGATCAGTTTGCTGACTGTTGTCGGACGATCGGGAGGTGAACCTCGTGCGCTGGGTGATGGATAGGTGTAAGGCAGATGATGAACAGGCGAGAGGCAGGCAAATGGCGGATGATAGATGCCTGACAGTGAGCAATCTGCACCCAAAAAAGGCGTCGATATGCTGACAGACTGTAGGTCATCACAGCAGACAAATGGGGTAAACACCAGGGGATCAATAAGCAGCAAAAACTGCCTCACTGAGAAACAGATATCCTCTGCTTGAAACCCGAGTTACAGAGTGATAAGGAATGCAGCCTCCCTCTAGTCCGCCATCTTGGATCTCCCTGTTATTCTTCCAAATGAATTTTAGGACTGTTTTCTTTATAGTTCTGTAAAGTATGTCATTGGCATTTTAATGGAATTTCATTGAACTTGTATATTACTTCTGGTAATATAGCCACTTTAACATTATTAATTCGCCTCTCCATACACTTGGGAGGTCTAACCATCTTCTGAGGTCTTCTTCAATTTTTTTCTTCAATGTTTTATAGTTTTCACTGTACAGGTCTTTTATCTCCTCAGTTAGACTTATTCCTAGTTATTTTATATTATTTTTTGAGGCTATTGTGAGAAAAATTGTTTTTCCTGATTTCTTTCTCAGAAGATTCATCTTTGGTATATAAGGAAGTTATAGATTTATTTATGTTGACTTTAACCTGCTACTTTGTCAAATTTATTGACTCTGGCAGTCTTTGTTTGGAGTTTTTTTTTTTTTTTAAATCTTCTAGGTATGGTGTTATATCATCAGTAAGCAGTGATAATTTGACTTCTTTCTTTCCTATTTTTATCCTTTTTATTTCCTTCTCTTGCTTAATTTCTCTGGCTAGAAGTTCTAGCAGTATATTAAATAGAAATTGTGAGAGTGGACATCTTTGTATTGTCCAGATTTTAAAGGAAATGCATTCAAGTTTTTCGTCATTACTATGAGGTGTGCTTTGGGTTTCTCATATACAGAAATGATGTTGAGGTTCATTTTATCCCTAGTTTTTTCAGTTTTATTTTTTTTAAATCATGAATGAGTACTGAATTTTGTCAAAGGACTTCTCTGTATCAATTAAGTCAACTAAGTGATTTTTGTCCTTAATTCTATTTATGTGATGCAATACTTATTGATTTGTGTATATTAAACCATCCTTGAATCTCTGGAATAAAACAAAATTGGTTGAGGTGTATAAACTTCTTACTATGTTGTGGAACATGATTTGCTAATATTAAGTATTTTTGCATCTAAGATCATCAGGGATATTTGTCTGAAAGTTTTCTTTCCTTCCTTGATATATGCTTGTCTGATTTTGGCATAAGTGTGATACTGGCTTCATAGAATAAATTTGGAAGTGTTTTATCCATTTATATTTTATGGAATAATTTGAAGAGTATTGGAATTAGCTCTTCTTTAAATGATTGGTAGAATTCAGCTGAGAATTCCTCTGATCCTGGGCTTTAGTTATTGATCTGTTTATGTTCTTTATACCTTCTTTATTTAGTTTTGGCAGATCATATTAGTCTAGAAATATATCCAGTTCTTCTGGATTTTCCAATTTGTTGGAGCATAAATTTTCAAAATAGTCCCTAATGACCAGCTGGATTTCTATAACATCTGTGGAGATTTCCTTTTTTTCATCTCCAAGTTTCTTAACTTGGATTTCTTCTCTTTTTCTTTTTGTTAGTTTGGCTTAGCTAAGGGCTTATCTGTTTTGTTTATCTTCCCAAAGAACCAACTCTTGTTTCACTGATCCTTTGTGTGTGTGTGTGTGTGTGTGTTTGTTTGTTTGTTTTTTTGTTTTGTTTTTAGTCTCAATCTCATTGATTTTGGCTGTGATCTTAATTATTTCCTTCCTTCTACTGGTTTTGGAATTTCTTTTTTTCTTTTTTCAGGGGCCTTTATATACATCATTAGGATTTTTATTTGGGCACTTTCTGATTTTCTTAGGGAGACACTCACATCTATTGAATTTCCTCTTCAAATGGCCTTCATAATGTTCCAGAAGTTCTGGTGTGCTTTATCACTATTCTCATGAATCTGAAAATTTTTAAATTCCTCTCTTGATATATTCTAGCCCTCATTTATCATTCAAAAGAGTATTTTTCCATCTCCATGTGTTTATGTTATTTCTGTAGGCTTTATGCTGATTTTTAATTTCATTCCATTATGATTTAAAAAGATGCAAAGAATTTAATCATTTTAAAAATATTTGTTAAAAGTTGCTTTGTGGCCTAAAATATGGCCTATTTTTTTAGAAGGTTCCATGAGTCACTAAGAAGAAAGTATATTCAGCATTTATTGGATGAAATATTCTATAGATGCCTATTGTATCCATTAGATTTTATATTTTTCAGGTCCCAAAAGTGTTTGTCAAGTTTAAGTCTGGATGAAATATTTAATGTTGGGAGAGGTGCTTAGATACTCAGAACTCAGAGGGAATACCATATCTCTCTGAGGTTTAGAGTGAAAAATTCTGAGCATGGAGGGGCAGTCTTCCCTAGCCAAACCAGAAACTTCATTACTCATTAATCAAATAAAAAACATCCCCCCCCAAAAAAAAATCCAAAAACCTCTCCACCAGAGTTTATCAATGGTCCCTTATCCAGGAGCCATTTTGGGACTATAGCATGGTGTAGCATATGGAAACTGAAACCCACATTTGTAAGTTTGCAGCAAGGTCAGCATGGGCATGTCTAAGCTTAGAAATCCTGTGGAAAGTCAGAAACTGAGAGCATTTCCCCCAGGGGAACACAGGTCAGAGCGTCTGCAGAGAGCCGGCTCTCCCCAGTTCCATGAGTCCTGAGGCTCATGGAGACTGATGGATATGGTTACAGCAGGTCAAAATGTTGGATGAGAGTATGAGGGCATCTTTCTCTCAACTCACCCAACCAGCCAGTCTGGTATGCACCAGGTACCAAAGCCCACTTAGGCTCACACTTGCTGAGTCCCAGCAACAGCCTTGTCCTCAACTACCTCCCCAGTCTGGCATTCACTGGTCCTCTGGTCCCACCAGGTCTGACATCAGTCTGGCACCCCATATTGTCTTTTGGCTCCCCAGTTCCCAGTCTCCCAAACCCTCCCTAGTCCCCAAACAGGCCAATCACTTGCAACTTCACAGCTGTCCTGCAGGTCTCAGCAACTGGTCTTCATCCACCTGACACAGAACAGCTGGACCCCCAATGTGGCTGGTCCCCACATGCCTTTTAGCCACCAGATTTGCTGGGTCCAGCACACAGCTCCATGACAGGTGCACAGATCATGGGGCCCAGTCCCTTGGTACTAGCAGGGAGAGAAGTGACTGACCTGGAATTCAAAAGGGCAGGGGCAGGAAAGATTGAGTTTGGAGACTAAATCAGAGGACAGGAATTATGGGGTTTGAAGGCATCAAAACGGTCTAAGAACAGTCTTCTACATCACATGCATAGAACCCAAATGAGATTCCTAGAGTGCACTCTTTCAATGTGGACCAGCAATTACTGGGTCCCAGAGGTGTGCTGATGTAAAATCTCCAGACCAATTGCCATACAGCAAAGAGACTGGAGCATATCTAGCCTGCACCCTGTCTCCAGGACTAACCCTCTCACCCAAGCTTCCTGAGGGTGGAACTAGCATTAAAATCCAGATCTAACTGATGAGACAGAAAGATGAGAAAGTTTTAAATGCCAGCAGAAACAATTATTCAAATTTTTTAATGGAGATCCTTTTATTCTTTTTTTCTCTTTTTCTTCTCCCATTTCTCCCATTTTTGAAACCAAGTATTTTTCATGCATCAATTTATTGAGAACTGGGATGCCTGAATAGTATATTACAGTTTTGTTGTATTTTCTTTTATTTTTTTCTATATTTTTTTAAAAAATTATTACTTTACATATAATTTTCCTCTCAATTATCTAGTTCCTTCAATTCTTTCTCACCTTTCTCCTGCTAACAGCCACCCTCTATTAATTCCTCTTTCACTCTTCCTCTAAATTTTACTCCTATCTTCTCTCCTCCTTCTTCATAAACATCACATCCTATTCCACTTTTGTTCTTTCTTTGTCTACCATTTGAAAAAGTAAACCCTATTGCAAACTTACTGTTTAAGTTGTAGACAATAATCGAACATATCATTTCTGTTTATTGTGACAAAAGTGTAGACATCTAAATAGGAGCTATTTGGTTTGAGGCTGTATATTGTTTGCATTGGGTGCTGTTAGTATTGGTCCCTCTATCAAGGGTGAAGTACTAGAAACCTTTGGGGACACTATAAATCTACAGGATAGAAAGTGCACTTCCTCAGATCCACACTGCTAGATGGGCAGAAACATGAACAACTTGAAAAAACAAGGGAACAAAGTGCCCCAAACAAACCAAGATGCTCCAATGATAGAATCCATTGACAACACAGTAGAAGAAATGCCAGAGAAGAAGTTTGGAATGTATATAGTGAAACTGATCCATGATGTAATAAACAATTTAAAGTGTGAAATCAGAGATAAATTTCAGGAAGTGAAATATCACTTCAGTAAAGAGATACAGATTCTGAAAAGAAATCAAGCAGAAATCCTCAAAATAAAGATATCAATAAACCAAATTAAAAACTCAATGACAAGCATCATGAACTGACTAGACCACTTAAAAGACAGAATCTCAGGCAATGAAGATAAAGTATATGATCTTGAAAATAAATGACATGATTAGATGTTTAGAACATTGAAAAAATTCTACTAGAAAAGTTCTAGAACTAATAAATAAATTCAGCAGAGAAGCAGGATAAAAATCAAACATAAATCAAATGTGTTCCTATATATCAGTGATGAATCCACTGAAAGACAAGTTAGGAAAACATGTCCATTCAAAATAGGCTCAAGAAAAATAAGATACTTGGGGATCAATCTAACAAAAGAGGTTAAAGACCTCTACAATGAAAACTATAGAACACTAAAGAAAGAATTTGAAGAAGACCTTAGAAGATGGAAAGATCTCCCATGCTCTTTGATAGGCAGAATTAATATTGTCAGAATGTCCATACTACCAAAAGCATTATATATTTTCCATGCAATTTCTATTGAAATCCCAATGACATTCTTCACAGAATTTTAAAAAGCAATAATGAAATTCATTTGGAAAAATAACAGACCCAGAATAGCCAAAGCAATCCTTAACAAGAGAAGTGAAGCAGGATACATCACAATTCCAGATCTCAAACTATACTATAGAGCCATAGTAACGAAAATGTCATAGTATTGGCTCCACAGCAGATATGTATACCAATGGTACAGAATAGAAGACACAGAGAAAGGTGCCAAAAACATACATTGCAGAAAAGATAGCCTCTTCAACAAGTGGTGCTGGGAAGACTGTATATCCATATGTAGCAAAATTAAATTCATCTCTCATCCTGCACAAAACTCAACCCAAAGTGGATCAAAGACTTTGACACTAGTACAGAGATTCTGTGCCTAACAGAAGAAAAAGTAGGCCCAAACCTTTACCATGTCAGTTTAGGAACTGACTTCCTTAACAATACTTCTAAAGCACAAGAAATAAAATCAAGAATCAATAAATGGAATGGATTTAAACTAAAAAGCTTCTTCTGAGCAAAGGGAACAATTAAGAACATTAAGAGAAAGCCTACAGAATGGGAAAAAATCTTTACCACAAGCACCTGAAATAGGGCATTAATCTCAGAATATATAAAGAACTCAAAAAACTTAACACCAAATAATAATAGTAATAATAATAATCATCGTCATCATCCAGTCAATAAATGGGCTAAGGAACTGAACAGACACTTCACAGAGGAAGAAATATAATTATTCAACAAATATATGAAAAAATGTTCAAAATCTCTAACAATTAGAGAAATGGAAATAAAAACTACAGTAAGATTTCATTTCACTCCAGTATGAATGGCAATTATCAAGAACAGTGTTATGGCGAGATTGTAATAAATCACCAAGTGAAAATTAAAGCAGGACACGGAACCATCTTTATTCACCAAACTGGCAGTTTGGATTCACCAGCTGGTAGGCCAAGGGTCAGGCCCACAAGTTACACCTTTTGACCCTCTCTAGGGGTCAGAGCACACCTTTTAAAGCAGGTGAGTACATTAATCATAAGTGACTGTTGCTATGATCCAAAACTACAAACATGCTGAGATCTAAAATCATAAGCAAAAGGAGAAGTGGGTCACAATGACCCTAGTTGAGTATAATTTAAAGAATGGTTACTAACATGGATACAACTGTTAACACTCTATGTAGTTATGGTACGTTGCACAAGTATAGTATACAAGAATGGAAGGAACAATTTTGCCATTTTGTATTGCCAATATGTTATTCTAAACAATTGTTGGTAGGTACAGAAGTGGGGTTTTCCCATGGGAGAATCATTTCCTACATGACATGGAGTTTCAGGGTAAAATGGAGTCTGTTTGGTCATTGTCCATATAGCCTGGTCCAAAACAATACAAGAATAATAAATGTTGGCATGTGTGTGGGGGGAAAATACATACTCATACACTGCTGGTAGAACTGCAAATTGGTGCAAACACTCTGGAAAGCAGTATGGTGATTCCTCAGAAAACTTGGAATGAACTGCCATTTGACCTACCTAGTCATCCCACTCCTGGGTTTATCACCCAAAGACTTAAAACCCACATACTACAGTGATGTAACTACATCAATATATATAGCATCTCAACTCACAATAACTAAATTATGGAACCAAACTACATGACCTTCAACAGATGAATGGATAAACAAAGTGTGGTATATATACACAATGGAATATTACTCAGTCTTAAAGAAGAATAAAATTATGGCATTTGCTGGTATATGGATGGAACTAGAGAATATCATGCTAAGTGAAATAAGCCAATCCCCCCAAAACCAAAGGTTGAATGCTTTCTCTGATATGTGGATATTAATTCACAATAAGGGGGAGACATAGGGAAGAATAGAGGTACTTGTGGATTAGATAGAGAGGAGTAAAAGGAGGGAAGAAGACATGGGAGCAGAAAGGATAGTAGAATGAATTGAATATTATTACCCTATATTTATATATGATTGCACAACTGGTGTAATTCTACATCATGTACAACCAGAAAAATGAGAAGTTATACTCCATTTATGTACGATGTGTCAAAATGCATTTGACTGTCATGTTTAACTAATTAGAACAACAACAAAAAAAGAATGACCTTATGACTTTTGCTGGTAAATGGATGGATCTGGAAACTATTATGCTAAACCAAATTAGTCAACCCTGAAAAACCAAGCATCAAATATTTTCTCTGATAAGTGAATGCTAACACAAAACAAGGAAGGGGAGGGGAAGAATAGAAATTTAGTGGATTAGACAAAGGGGAATGAAGGGAAGGGAGCGGGGACAGGAATCAGAAAAATAGTGGAATGAATCAATATAATTTTCCTATGTACACATATGAATTTGCCACAGTGAATTTCCACATCGTGTCAACCACAAGACTGGGATCCTAATTAGAATAAAATGTACTCCATGTTTGTATAATTAAGTCAATATATACTCTACTGTGATGTATAACTTAGAAGAACAAATAAAGTATAGCTGAAGATTGAGGGTCATCAATGTGTGTGTGGAGTAAGGTTCACTCGAATTTGGTTGAGTTTTTCAACAACAGAGTATCATGTGAACTTGTACTGTCCCTGTAGGTTCCTAGCACCTCACACAATTGGGCAAAACAAACAATAGAAACAACCAATGCAAATAATATGTAGCATTAAAATCAATACTTAGTACCTATTATGACATATTGTCACAAAACCCAGGAATGGTGGGGGGCGGGGTTGTCAGCATTTATCAACAGCTAAAAACAATAACCACGAACTAGATTTGGCAAACAGCAAGTGTCAACAATTTCATCCACAGCAATAATAATTTCATCAGTAATAATGGTGGGGGGCAGTAGCTATATTAATTAATTAGTTCTAAATGATGATAAAATTACAGTTAATTAAGAGCAAAGAACATGTGCTAGGAAAGAAGAACATAGTTTACAATTTCAGAAAGTGAATAGAGAATATGCAGGAGAGATGTAGCAGGTGATGTTTATAAGGAAGGAGGGGAAAAATAGGAGAAGCAAAGTAAAGGGAGAGAGGAAAAGAGAAAAGTAGTGTTTTGACTGTTAGCAGGAGAAGTAATACAAAGAGAAAAAAGAGCAATGAACAAATGAAATCTATACAAAACAAAATCAAAATATACAAACCAAAAAACCTAACCCTCAAAAGATAAGGCAAGGAAAAATAACTACATTAAAATGGTAAAAATGTGAAAAAGGAACAATTAAGCATATATATATATATATATATATATATATATATATATATATTTTCATATTCCTGACCAAATTGACATAGCCAAGAACTCTCTCTGTCACACACACACACACACACACACACACACACACACACGAAAAGAAAAAGAAACAAAAAAGAAAAAGAAAAAAAAGGATTTTTAGAGAAAAATTATGAAATTGTCTCCAATGAAGTGGTCAAATAACCAACACAAATTGATGGTCACAGTCTGTACCCAACTACCTCTCCCTTTCTTCTTGAGCCATGCAAAAGCAAGGGCTGGGTGGGGATCGTTAATACCTTTCTCTTTTTGTTTTGGTCTCTGAATTGCCAGTTGCAGGGGCCTAAGACAAGTTGGTTGAAATAAGTCTCAGCTTTGCTGCTCTCAGTATGATGTAGGATAGTGTGGGGAGCTTTGCCAGTTCTCCCATGGTAGGGCTACTGTAGTTTTCTATGAGTATAGTTCTGGTGGGTTGGACTTAAGTCTAATAAGACCACAGGGGCTTTGTTGGGTTGGTGTCTGCTCTACAAGTATTAGGTCAACACACCCCTAGGGCCTGCTCTCTCTCAGGGGTCTGGATCCCAGAAGCCTCCCAAGAATTCTACCTGTGGGACTTTGGAGCTTCACATTCTGCTGCCCAGAAATATAACCTTCCCGGGCTTAGTCCCTGAGTATATTAACCTGCCTGGTTAAGATTCCTGACCCACTTCAGCTGGTCATGTGAGCAGCCAGTCTCAAAAGAAGTGAGTTGGTTCCCATTCCTTTTCAGACTTGAATCCCAGCTGGGTATAATCTTCTTTGTGCCCTTGTCACTCCTGTTCTGATAGGTACACCCTTGATCACACAGTAAGTGCTTGCTGGGATGTGTGCCAATATTTGCTATGATCTCCTGGGTCCTGTAGCAGCCACTGAAAGCATGGCTGCCTCAAGATGGCTTTACCTCAGCTTTTTGCGGCCAGTTGAGAAACAGCCCTTTTCAAGCACCAGTTCACAATGTAGTCTCTGGATCAGCTAAGTTCATGCCTCTTTTCTGATCTCAGGTTTTCCATACCAAATCTGTGTTTCTCTCTGAGTTCTCCCTCACTCTTTGTTGAACCAACAGTGTTACCACTGCCACTGCCATATCAAGCGTGGCTCCAATGTAGGCTTCCTTCTTCATGTAATGTACCTAAATTTCTGAATCTCTAAGACACTCTGTTAAATATTACATGTTAGTGAAATACATCTTGTTGAAGGGTAGTATTCCTGCTGCTTAAAATTAGAGCCACAGAACAAACTCGGAATCCAGACTTGCTCTACTCTGCCATCTTGAATCTCCCCTAATTCAAGTTTTAAATTTGTTCAAAGTACTATAAAAGATGATGCTAGATTAATTGAAGAACTTGTAAAACATAGCTTAAAAAAATAATTGTTAGAAGACCACTGTGTGTTTTAGTTAGTAAGTTTCTGTGAAGTAGGAGTGACTGGGTTAGCTTCCATATAATATGAAAACAGATCTTCCTCTGTTCCTTTAAATGCATAGTAGTATTTTTAAGAAGTATAAGCTGTATTTTTCCAAATTATTCTGTTCAGGTGACTACAGATGCCATCATTGGTTGTGTGTCAAATAGCTGTGCTGGTCACAGGTGCCACCATATTCATACTTTTCCTTTGAGACTGGCTTCCTTGACCTTTGTCAGTATACAGATTGCTCTCTTCAAATTCCATCTCTGTAATCCTGTTAAATGTTAGCTTTTAAGGATGATATTTTTTATTCTTTATGAACAAATCCACATGTCATAGGAAACTGGGACACTGGGTGTTGGGTGGTATTTTAACAACCACAAATAGAAACAAAAACAATACAGCAATAGCTTCCTAATATCAAAAGACTTGGACACATCTGTGATTTTTTCCAAAAGGGGAGATTACGAAAGTTGATTAATAAAATACAAGAAAATCAAAGTGATTTAGAACTTATTTAAGTATTAGAACACCTGAGATAGAGTCCAAATTAGCTCCATGTCCTTGGTAAACCATTCAATTTCTAAATGTACCTTCTCTTTTTATTTGCGTAATAAGATTGGTCAATGATGTGTGGGTCTCAATTGAAATCACTTGAGGTGTTGTTTTAAAGATGCTGATTTCTGGGCCTCATTCCCTACCAAACAAATCAGAATTATGGGAGCTGAAGCCAGAAGTTGGTATTTGATTTTTACCCTAAATAATTTGGATAAATATTTATGAATCATTGCTCTACATAGAATCTAGTTGACCTCCAAAGACCTTTTCATGAAGTCTTTTCCAATATCCTTGCTCCATGTTTCTCAAGGTTTATATGTAGTAGAATTAGGAGACTGGGTGTGGTGGCACATAAGTTAAAGGTCAGCCTTGGCAACTCGGTGAGTCTGTGTCTCAAAATAAAAACTAAAAGGGCTGGGGATGTTCCTCCTTGGTTAAGCTCCCCTGGTTTCAGTGGTTTAATCCAAGTACTGTAAGAAAAAAGTATAGGTGTTGGGTTCTACCCCTCATCTCTTAGATCAGGTATGAATCCCCACAATTTGCATATATAACATGCTTCCAGGTGATCCTGATCCTGGTGGTCTGGATATCACAGTTTGAGAATAAGTTTTAGCCTTTAGTTAATTCATTAACCATAGAAGTTTTCAGCTGGATCATTTCCTAAACCTTTCATTTTACAGCTGGGATAAACCAGAGACTAGAGAGTCAAAATAAGATTGTGGTTAAATATGATGTGTCTGTTAAAATCACAGTCACCTGATCATCACTTTCCTCTTCTCCCCAATACTGAGAAGAAGGGAAAGAATTTTCACCTTTAAGGATTTAGGGACAAAATTTTTATTAATAATTATTATTAAATAATGACAGTGGTATCTGCTATTCAATGAATACCTACTATTGTCACTTTGTTTTAGATAAATCATTATAGTGTAGACTAAAATTTAATAAGGTCTTATTATGTGCCTGGTGCTAAGTGGCTTTACATGTATTAACCCATTTAATCTTTGCACCTCTGAGCTGAAGCAGTATTAACTTTCCTAGCTAAGAGATGAAAAGCCTAAGCAAAGAAAGTTAAATAACTTACCCAAGTCACAGATTCAGGCTCAGGCATTCCACCACACTGTTACCTACATCCCTCTGATGTATTAACAATGTCAGAAGCTCATTATTATTATCCCTCATTTTATAGATGAGCAGACAAGCTTGCTAATCAAATGGTGAAGAGAGTAGTTGAAGCCAGGACTGACTAATTCCAAAATCCTGGTTTTCCTCACTAGGCCAACTCCTTGATACATACACATGCTGAGGTTACAAATAAGGCAGCTTATGCCAGACCATGGAACTGAGCAAACTGGATTAATCTGCTTACCTCTGAACACAAGAGCAAATATCTCACCTTTCCATTTTCTTGTAACAATTGAGCTAGAAAGTGGTGTGATGAGAACATTGGGGATAAATCCCCCTCCACTTCCCACTACCATTCATCAGTTTTTCCTATTGCAGTTTGTTCCAGATAGCTCTGTTCCATTCATCTTCCATGGCCCATGTGTCTGACACAGCTGGATGGTAAATCACATTGACTTGATGACTTTGCCTCGTAGTTTTTTTCTCCTTTCCTCACTAAAAGTTAGTCTCTGGTATTTACCAGCAGTGTTTATTAAGTGGCTATTACATTCCTGGCACTGTACTAAGCACACCTGTGGTAGAGAATACTAAGATCTTGGCCATATATTGTCCTCACAGTTTGTTTTTCTGTTTGAAAAACAAAGAGAAATTAATTAACAAAACAAAGCTTTGAAAACAACTAGTGTGAAATGACTTATTAAAAACACTCAGATGTTCAATATAGAAAATAGATGCAAAGAAGTTTGAGAACTGAGAGATAATATATAATTGAGGTTATCTGAAAGCTTTGTGGGATTATCTGAAATTGATAAAATAGATGAAAGGGATAGTATAATTGTAATCTTTGAAAGAGAAAAGAACCAAAAGGGTAAGGAGGAGAAGTCATTTGGGAAGGAAAAACAGGTAATTGTGAAAGAGTGGGCTAAGACAAGTACTTGCATATCATATGGTTTAGCTACCAAGTACACCTTATTGGAGAAGCAAGAGAAAAAATGTCAGCAAGATAGTATATATGTTCCTGTGTCCCTGTTATTCTGTAGAGTGACATGCTTAAAAATTCTTTTCCTGTACTGGGGACTAAACCCAGGGCCTTGTGCCTGCTATTCAGACGCTCCACCACTGAACTACACCCTTATCCTTTTTATTTTATTTTGAGACAGGACCTCACTTAGTTTCCCAGTCTGGCTTTGAACTTGTCATCTTCTTGCCTCAATCTTCCCAGGAGCTGGGTTTATAGGAGTGTGTCCCTGTCTTAGGTGTTCTTGATGTTTTCACAATAAATTTAAAATTCCACCAGTAGTTTGAACTTTGGCAGTTGCTGTTTATTGGAAGACAATTTTTTAGGTGGTTTTTGAATTTCTTCTCATCTCGCAAAGTGACACATGAGTGCCCTTTTTTCAAACTGTCTTTTAAAGGATGTTAATATAGCAAATAGCCTTAGGTGATACAATGTCTCCCTCTGAAAGAGACAGTTTGGATTAAAGTCTTGGAAGGCACAGAAAGTTCTCCTTCAGAACCAATGATAAACATGCTTGTCTTATTGTAAAATAAGGAGTTCCCAAAGCTTTGGGTGTCTCCTAGAATATAATCCACTGGATGTGAAGAGACCATCTGTCTCTCTTGGTATCACCACATAAGAATCAAAGGAACTAAGACAACTAAAGGAACTAAAACAAACACTTCTCTAACTACTACTGTTACTGTGGATAACAAACTGTCCTTTTCTTTGAGTGATCCCATCATACCTTCTACCAGAACCCATAAGAATGTAGCAAGCTCATAATTTGTAAATAAAGTAAAATTCCAGACTCTTAAGTTTTCCTGAAAGAGACAAAGACCCTGGTAAACCATATATAATGGAGTTAATATTGGGGCATTTCCTGCCCCAGAATGGATTTTATTGATGATCATGATCCACTGAAGAATGAGAAACTATTTTAAAGTAGTTAATGTTATTGAGATCAGTCCTACTGGCTTTGAAAAGTCCAATTTCTTATATTGAAAGCAGGCAATAATTCCCAAGGTGCCACCATCATAACTGGGCACCAGAGGTAGGCTCCTTGAAAAAAAAAAAAAGAGGTGTTTCTGAGGCATAAGAATAAACATATAGATCAACAGGATATAATGAAAGGTCCAGAAATAAACCCTTACATTTACGGTCAATTGATTTTCAACAAGGTGTAAAAGAAGAACTTAGAAAATTTAAATTTAACAGAGTTTAATTGAGCAAAGAACAATTTGCAAATTGTTCAGTCCCCAGAACCATAATAGGTTCAGAAGAACACTGTGGTTGGATAACATTTATGGACAGAAAAGGAGAAGTAACATACTGAGTATAAAACCAAAGTACAGAGACAACTGGATTTGTTAAAAGTTTGGCATTTGCATTATTGAACCTGGTTTGCAGTTTTGGCTGCCTGTGATTGACTGGAGCTCCGCTGGTGTGAATGGGCAACACTCAGCTTTTGGTTACAATGGCAAATTCCTTACTTACGCTTTCAGTTTGTCTATGAGTTAGGTCCCAATTTACTAAGTAAAGGCTGGAGAATAGAAATATGGAGGCAAATTTAGGCCAAATTTGACTTTGTAGCAGGAAATAAGGGTCATGACACATATCTGGAAGCAATACTTTATTACTGGCCACGGCCCAGAGGGATAATTCCCAAAGTCTGAGCCTCAAGCACGGTAGGGCTTTTACTTTTATAAATAAGCAAGTTTTGGGTACATCAAGGTAAGGGAGTTGGTGCAATTCTATTGAAGGGTGCATCTTACATTCCTTATATGGGTATAAGCTTGTCAACAGTCTAGGTTCTTTCAGCTTATACAGCTTGGGGACTTTTATTGCACTAAATCTAGGGGGGATTCTTCTGCCCCAGCTATTTTGTTCCTGTTTCTGCTACTGTGGTCATTTTGTTACAGCTACATGTCAGCTTCTGCAAGACACTATGGCTAAATGCCAGTAAGCGGAGTTGCTGTGTGTCAATGTATAAAACTACAGCCTGTCAGCTCTTAAGCTGCTAAAGTTTCCATTTTGTTTTACCACAACTTAACAAGGGATATCAAGACAATTCAGAAAAGGAAAGAATCATCTTTTAAACAGTGCTGGGACAACTTGTATCTACCCTCAAAAGGGTGAAGTTAGACCCTTAAATTTCAAAACTCTTAAATGAAATTATAGGAGTAAATCTTTGTGATCTTGGATAAAAATCAAAAGCAGGGCAGAAATGATGAATTGGAGTTCATCAGAATTAAAATTTTTCATGCTTCAAAGGATATCATCAAGTGGAAAGACAACCCACAGAAAAGGATAAAATATCTGTAAATTATATGATCAGAGAATTAGATCTGAATCATATAAAGAATATTTATAATTCAATAATAAAAGAATTCAATTAAAAGTTGGACAAAAGATATGAATAGAATATCTCCAAAGAAGATAAGAATACACAACAGGGTATGTGAAATAATGCTCAATATCATTATTCGGAAAACACTGATCAAATCCATAATAAGATGTCACTTTACAACTCCTAGGATGGCAGATAATGACGAGGGTTGATGAGAATGTGGAAAAATTAGCACCTTCATACATTGTTGGTGGGAATATATGATGATGCAGCTGATTTGGAAAACAATTTCAGAGATTCTTCAGAAATTAAATATTTGTTATGATGTGCCTTAACAATTCCACACCCAACCATATATCTGTCTTAGTGTATTCATGCTGCTATAACAACAACAACAACAGCAACAATAAAACCCAGACTGGGTAATATGTAAGTAATAAAAGTTAATTTTTTATAGTTCTAGAGGCTGAAAAGTCCAATGTGAAATAAGGCTCCAACATTTGGTGTTAGGGAGGGCTATTCTCTCTGCTTCAAAGTTGGTGACTATTGGACTATTGTTGTATCCTTATGTGGCAGAGGGAAAGAATGTTATAGCCTTACATGGAAGGAGAGCAGAAGAGCAAACAGAAGTTGAACCCTGTGCAAAAGACCTTAGCTCCATTCATAAGGGTTATGCCTTCATGATTTAGTCACCTCCTAGAGACCCAAACTCTTTATACTATCACATTTGTGATTAAATTTCAATACATACAATATTAGGACATGATATCATAGCAATGTTCAAGATAATTTAACACATATGCCAGACAAAAATTTAAACATGGGGGTTTTCAAGATGGCGGACTAGAGGGTGGCTGCATTTCACGTTGCTCCAGGACGCAGGATTCAAAAGAGGAGATAGTGAGAGACTTGGGACCAACTCAAAGCCACCGGGTGAGTCTCTCCCATTGGGGAGGCGTCCCGGATGGGGCGGTAGCCCCGGAACACAGGGAACTTTGTGAAGTAGAGTTGCTTGGTGAGACACCCCTCCCCCCACTGGAGTGGTAAACACGGACAACTGGGATCATCGTAGAGGAGGCGGCTCAGCACAGTGCTTGGACTCGGAGCAACCACTGGGGCTCCAGGCGGCTGCCTGAGGAGGAGCTGCGTGGCGAGCTGTTTGGACTCAGAACGTGCGCTCCTGAACACCGGGAGGTTGCCCGGGGGAAGAAGAGGAGTGCAGCGGGTCGCTTGGTCTGGGAGTGACTGCATCAGAGCCACAGGCAGTTGCCAGAGGAGGAGCTGCGTGGCGAGCTCTTTGAACGCAGAGTGAGCACTCCTGAACACTGGGAGGTTGCCCGGAGGAAGAGGAGGAGCGCGGCGGGTCGCTAGACCTAGGAGGGACTGCATCAGAGCCGCAGGCGGTTGCCAGAGGAGGAGCTGCGTGGCGAGCTGTTTGAACTCAGAACGGCTGCTCCAGAACACTGGTGGCCTGCCTGGAGGAGGAGAGCGGTGGGTCGCTTGACCTAAGAGTGACTGCATCAGAGCTACAGGCAGTTGCCAGAGGAGGAGGCAAGTGGTGAGTTGATTGGACTAAAAGCGACCGCTCCTGAACACCGGTGCCCTGCCTGGAGGAGGAGCGCGGTGGGTCACTTGGTCTCAGAGCCACCGCTCCTGAGCACCCGGGGGGGCTACCCCGAGGAGGAGAAGGAGGAACAGGGCGGGTCACTTGGACTTGGAGTGACTGCCTAGGGCTACGGGCGGTTGGCAGGAGGAGGAGACGCGAAGTGAATTGCTTGGACTCCTAGTGACTGCGTCGGAGGCCGGGCGGCAGTCCGGAGGAGGAGGTGTGTGGCGGGTCTCTGGGTCTCGGAGCTATTGTGCGGGGTTCCAGGTGGCGGCTCAGAGGAGGGGCTGCGTGGCCGGGTGATTGGGTGCAGAGCAGGATCCCAGGAGCTGGGAGGGTTCTTGCTGGAAGAGCTACACGAAGACACGCTTAGGGGTGGAGCGAAGTTTCCAGGGCTGCAGGCAGATTCTCTGGGAGAGGCAGCCTAAGGAGACTCGCCTGCAGAGGGCTAGGCTCCCAGGCCCAGGACATAGGTCTGGGCCCCTGGGAACATTGCAGAGGAAGACAGCCCAGCCCAGGCGGTAGTTGTAGATTGAGGGGAACCTTTAGGAGGGCAACTGACCAGAGAGACGTCCCCACCGAGTGAGTCTTCCCTGCTGGGGGAGGTTTTCCCCACAGGGACGGTAAAGCCAGAGACACAGGCACAAACAGGCCTTGCCTCAGCCCGCAGTCTAGTTCCCCATTGGATGACCATTGGTCAACAAGTGGAGGCACCTCTGCCCACTAGCAGGGAATATACGCCACCTGAGGGTCACCACCCCTAGAGAGGCAGCTTCTCCGTGGAGCTCCGCATTATCAACTTCCTCCAAGACTTCAGGCTACTGAAGGATAAGAGGGAATATACTAGCAATCTTCAGGGACATTATAAGTCGATAGAGGAAATCTGCAATATCTTAATGATCCACTGATTCCTGAACAATATGAGAAAACAAGGGAAGAAAATGCCCCAAACAAATCTAGATGTTACATCAATAAAATCCAACGACAGCATGGCAGAAGAAATGACAGAAAGGGAGTTCAGAATGTACATAATTAAAATGATTAGGGAAGCAAACGATGAGATGAAAGAGCAAATGCAGGCATTGAATGATCGCACCAATCGACAGTTAAAAGACCAAATACAGGAAGCAAAAGATCATTTCAATAAAGAGTTAGAGATATTGAAAAAAAACCAAACAGAAATCCTTGAAATGAAGGAAACAATAAACCAAATTAAGAACTCCATAGAAAGCATAACCAATAGGATAGAACACCTGGAAGACAGAACTTCAGATATTGAAGACAAAATATTTAACCTTGAAAACAAAGTTGAACAAACAGAGAAGATGGTAAGAAATCATGAACAGAATCTGCAAGAACTATGGGATATCATGAAAAGGCCAAATTTGAGAATTATTGGGATTGAGGAAGGCTTAGAGAAACAAACCAAAGGAATGAACAATCTATTCAATGAAATATCAGAAAATTTCCCAAATCTGAAGAATGAAATGGAAAATCAAGTCCAAGAGGCTTATAGGACTCCAAATACACAAAATTACAACAGACCCACACCAAGGCACATTATTATGAAAATACCTGACATACAAAATAAAGACAGAATTTTAAAGGCTGTGAGAGAAAAGAACCAAATTACATTCAGGGGGAAACCAATACAGATATCAGCAGATTTTTCAATCCAGACCCTAAAAGCTAGAAAGGCCTGGAACAACATTTTTCAAGGCCTGAAAGAAAATGGATGCCAACCAAGAATCTTATACCCAGCAAAACTTACCTTCAAATTTGACGATGAAATAAGATCATTCCATGATAAACAAAAGCTAAAAGAATTTACAAAAAGAAAGCCAGCATTACAGAACATTCTCAGCAAAATATTTCATGAGGAAGAGATAAAAAACAAAGCATCAAATCAGCAAAGGGAGGAATTATCCTAAAGGAACTGTCAAATAAAGGAGGAACCAAGATGTGTCAAAAATTTGAAATATGAACCAAATGACCGGGAATACAAATCATATCTCAATAATAACCCTGAATGTTAATGGCCTGAATTCATCGATCAAAAGGCATAGACTGGCAGATTGGATTAAAAAGAAAGATCCAACAATATGTTACCTGCAAGAGACTCACCTCATAGAAAGAGATACCCATAGACTAAAGGTGAAAGGATGGGGAAAAACATACCATGCACATGGACACAGCAAAAAAGCTGGAGTATCCATCTTCATTTCAGATAATGTGGACTTCAAGCTAATGTTAGTCAGAAGGGATAAAGAAGGACATTTCATACTGCTTAAGGGAAGCATAAATCAGCAAGATATAACAATCATAAACATCTATGCCCCAAACAGTGACTCATCCATGTATGTTAAACAAATCCTTCTCAATTTTAGAAACCAAATAGACCATAACACAATAATACTACGTGATTTTAACACGCCTCTCTCACCACTCGACAGATCTTCCAAACAAAAATTGAACAAAGAAACCATAGACCTCAATAACACAATCAATAATTTAGACTTAACAGACATTTATAGAATATACCATCCAACCAAGAGCAAATACACTTTCTTCTCAGCAGCACATGGATCCTTCTCTAAAATAGACCATATATTATGCCACAAAGCTAATGTCAGCAAATACAAGAAGATAGAGACACTACCTTGTATTCTATCAGACCATAATGGATTGAAGTTAGAAATAAATGAAAGAGTAAAAATCAGAAACTACTCCAACACCTGGAGATTAAACAATATGCTATTATATGATGAATGGATAACAGAAGATATTAGGAAGGAAATTAAAAAATTCTTAGAGGTAAACAAGAACAAAGAAACATCATATCAAAATCTCGGGGACACTATGAAAGAAGGACTTAGAGGAAGATTTATTTCATGGAGCGCATTTAATAAAAGAAGTAAAACTCAACAAATAAACGACCTAACACTACAGCTCAAAGCCCTAGAAAAAGAAGAACAGACCAACACCAAAAGTAGTAGAAGACAGGAAATAGTCAAACTCAGAGCTGAAATCAACGAAATTGAAACAAAGGAAACAATACAAAAAATTGACAAAATAAATAGTTGGTTCTTCGAAAAAATAAACAAAATTGATAAACCTTTAGCCACACTAACAAAGAGAAGATGAGAGAAAACCCAAATCACTAAAATTCAGAATGAACAAGGAAATATCACAGCAGACACGACTGAAATACAAAACATAATTAGAAGCTATTTTGAAAACCTATACTCCAAAAAAATAGAGAATTTCGAAGACATCAACAGGTTTCTAGAGACATATGAATTGCTTAAACTGAACGAGGAGGACATACACAATTTAAATAGACCAATTTCAAGTAATGAAATAAGAAGAAGTCATCAAAAGCCTACCAACAAAGAAAAGTCCAGGACCAGATGGGTTCTCAGCCGAGTTCTACAAAACTTTTAAAGAAGAGCTCATTCCAATACTTCTCAAAGTATTCCAGAAAATAGAAGAGGAGGGAACCCTCTCAAACTCATTTTATGAAGCCAGTATTACCCTGATTCCTAAACCAGACAGAGACACATCAAGGAAAGAAAACTTCAGACCAATATCCTTAATGAACATCGATGCAAAAATTCTAAACAAAATTTTAGCAAATCGCATACAAAAACATATTAAAAAGATAGTGCACCATGATCAAGTGGGTTTCATCCCAGGGATGCAAGGTTGTTTCAACATCAGGAAATCAACAAATGTAATTCACCATATCAATAGACTTAAAGTCAAGAATCACATGACTATTTCAATAGATGCAGAAAAAAAATTTGATAAAATACAGCACCCCTTCATGCTCAAAACACTAGAAAAAATAGGGATAGTGGGAACATTCCTTAACATTGTAAAGGCCATCTACGCTAAGCCCATGGCTAATATCATTCTAAATGGTGAAAAACTGAAAGCATTCCCTCTAATTACTGGAACAAGGCAGGGTTGCCCTCTTTCACCACTTCTATTCAATATCGTCCTTGAAACTCTAGCCAGAGCAATTAGACAGACCAAAGAAATTAAAGGGATACAAATTGGAAAAGAAGAATTCAAACTATCACTATTTGCTGATGATATGATTGTATACTTAGAGGAACCAGGAAATTCCACCAGAGAACTTTTAGATCTCATAAGTGAATTCAGTGAAGTAGCAGGATATAAGATCAATGCACATAAATCTAAGGCATTTTTATACACAAGCAATGAATCTTCAGAAAGAGAAATTAGGAAAACTACCCCATTCATAATAGCTTCGAAAAAAATAAAATATTTGGGAGTCAATCTCACAAAAGAGGTGAAAGACCTCTACAATGAGAACTACAGAACACTAAAGAAAGAAATTAAAGAAAACCTTAGAAGATGGAAAGATCTCCCATGTTCTTGGATAGGCAGAATTAATATTGTCAAAATGGACATACTACCAAAAGTGCTATACAGATTCAATGCAATTCCAATTAAAATCCCAATGATGTACCTTACAGAAATAGAGCAAGAAATTATGAAATTCATCTGGAAGAATAAAAAACCCAGAATAGCTAAAGCAATCCTTGGCAGAAAGAGTGAAGCAGGGGGTATCGCAATACCAGATCTTCAACTCTACTACAAAGCAATAGAAACAAAAACGGCATGGTATTGGTACCAAAATAGAAAGGTGGATCAATGGTACAGAATAGAGGACATGAACACAAACCAAATAAATACAATTTTCTCATACTAGACAAAGGGGCCAAAAATATGCAAAGGAGAAAAGATAGCCTCTTCAACAAATGGTGCTGGGAGAATTGGAAATCATATGCAACAGAATGAAACTAAACCCATATCTCTCACCATGCACGAAACTAAACTCAAAATGGATTAAGGACCTCGGAATCAGACCAGAGACCTTGCATCTTATAGAAGAAAAGTAGGTCTAGAGCTTCAACATGTCGGCTTAGGACCAGACTTCCTCAACAGGACTCCCATAGCACAAGAAATAAAAGCAATAATTAATAACTGGGATAGATTCAAACTAAAAAGTTTTCTCTCAGCAAAGGAAACTATCAGCAATGCGAAGAAAGAGCCTACAGAGTGGGAGAGAATCTTTGCCAATCATACTTCAGATAGAGCACTAATCTCCAGAATCTATAAAGAACTCAAAAAACTCTACACCAAGAATGCAAATAACCCAATCGACAAATGGGCTAAGGAAATGAATAGACACTTCACAGAAGAAGACCTACAAGCAATCAACAAACATATGGAAAAATGTTCAACATCTCTAGTAATACGAGAAATGCAAATCAAAACCACCCTAAGATTCCATCTCACCCCAATTAGAATGGCAATTATCAAGAATACAAGCAACAACAGGTGTTGGCGAGGATGTGGGGAGAAAGGTACACTCATACATTGATGGTGGGGCTGCAAATTAGTGCAGCCAGTCTGGAAAGCAGTATGGAGACTCCTCAGAAAACTTGGAATGGAACCACCATTTGACCCAGCTATCCCACTCCTTGGCCTGTACCTAAAGGACTTAAAATCAACATATTACAGAGATACAGCCACATCAATGTTCATAGCTGCTCAGTTCACAATAGCCAGATTGTGGAACCACCCTAGATGTCCTTCAATTGATGAATGGATAAAGAAAATGTGGTATATATATACAATGGAATATTACTCAGCCATAAAGAACGATAAAATTATGGCATTTGCAGGCAAATGGATGAAACTGGAGAATATCATGCTATGTGAGATAAGCCAATCTCAAAAAACCAAAGGAAGAATGATATTGCTAATAAGTGGATGATGACACATAATGGGGGGTGGGAGGGGTTACTGTTGGGGTTGGAGTTGGGTTTAGGGAGGGGGGCAGGAATGGAGGAAGATAGGCCTGTATAGAGGGAGGGGAGGATTGGGAGGGGTGGGGGGGAAGGGAAAAAATGGCAGAATGAATCAAACAACATTACCCTATGTAAATTTATGATTACACAAATGGTATGCCTTTACGCCATGTACAGACAGAGAAACAACATGTATCCCATTTGTTTTCAATAATAAAAATTAAAAAAAAAAAAATTTAAACATGAATGTTCACTGAAGCCTACTCATAAAAGCTAAATAGTAGAAACAACTGTAACATCCATCACTGGATGAATGAATAAACTGAATGTGGTATCCACATAATGGAACCTTTGGTCATACAAAAAATAAACTACTAAATATTGCATAACATGGATGAATCTTACCAGAGAGGTTAGGGAAATAAGGAATTGTTAGTTATCAATAATAAGAATATGTTTTTTGGAGCTAGAAATGTTTTAGACTTAGGTAATAGTGCATAACATTGTAAGCATGCTAAAAGTCACTGAATTTAGTATACTTTAAGAAACGGTAGACTTTTCCTTATGTGAGTTATATTTCAATAAATATTGCAAAAAAATTCCCATGGATTAACCTTGAAATCATTATGCTAAGTGAAAGAAACCAGATTAACAATGCCACATTTTGTGTTTTTTTGTTTATTAAATGTTTAGAATTGGCAAATCCATGGAGACAGAAAGTAGATTAGTGGTTGTCAAGGGCTGGGCATTGTGTGTGTGTGTGTTTGTGTGTGTGTGTGTGTGTGTGTGTTGGGGGGATTAATGGGCAGTGGCTGCTAGTGTGCATGATTCTTTTGGAGATCAAAGAAAATATTTTAAAATTGATATTGGTGATGATTGCAAAACTCTGAATATATGAAAAATCACTAGATTATATACTTTTAAAAGATAAATATCTATGCCCCGAACATTGGCTCATCCACGTACGTCAAACAAATCCTTCTCAATTCCAGAAATCAAATAGACCACAACACAATAATACTAGGCGATTTTAACACACCTCTCTCACCACTGGATAGATCGTCCAAACAAAAATTGAATAAAGAAACTATAGATCTCAACAACACAATCAGCAATTTAGACTTAACGGACATATATAGAATATACCATCCAACAGAGAATGAATACACTTTCTTCTCAGTAGCACATGAATCCTTCTCTAAAATAGACCATATTTTATGCCACAAAGCTACTGTTAGTAAATACAAGAAGATAGAGATACTACCTTGTACTCTATCAGATCATAATGGATTGAAATTAGAAATAAATGACAGAATAAAAAACAGAAACTTCTCCAATACCTGGAGACTAAATAATACACTATTATATGATGAATGGATAACAGAAGACATCAGGAGGGAAATAAAAAAATTCTTAGAAGTAAACGAGAACAAAGACACATCATATCAAAATCTCTGGGACACTATGAAAGCAGTACTTAGAGGAAGATTTATTTCATGGGGTGCATTCAAAAAAAGAAGTAGAAATCAACAAATAAACGACTTAACACTACAGCTCAAAGCACTAGAAAAAGAAGAGCAGACCAATACCAAAAGTAGTAGAAGACAGGAAATAGTTAAAATCAGAGCGGAAATCAACGAAATCGAAACAAAAGAAACAATCGGAAAAATTAACAAAATAAATAGTTGGTTCTTTGAAAAAATAAATAAAATTGATAAACCCTTAGCCACACTAACAAAGAGAAAGAGGGAGAAAACTCAAATTACTAAAATTCGGAATGAACAAGGAAACATCACAACAGACACGAGTGAAATACAAAACATAATTAGAAGCTATTTCGAAAATCTATACTCCAACAAAACAGAAAACCTTGAAGACATCAACAAATTTCTAGAGACATATGAACTACCTAAACTGAACGAGGTGGACATACACAACTTAAATAAACCAATTTCAAGCAATGAAATAGAAGAGGTCATCAAAAGCCTACCAACAAAGAAAAGTCCAGGACCAGATGGGTTCTCAGCCGAGTTCTACAAAACCTTTAAAGAAGAGCTCATTCCAATACTCCTCAAACTATTCCATGAAATAGAAGAGGAGGGAACCCTACCAAACTCGTTCTATGAAGCCAATATCACCCTGATACCTAAACCAGACAGAGACACATCGAGGAAAGAAAATTTCAGACCAATATCCTTAATGAACATCGACGCAAAAATTCTGAACAAAATTTTAGCAAATCGCATACAAATATGTATTAAAAAGATAGTGCACCACGATCAAGTGGGTTTTATCCCAGGGATGCAAGGTTGGTTCAACATTCGGAAATCAATAAATGTCATTCACCATATCAACAGACTTAAAGTTAAGAATCACATGATTATTTCAATAGATGCAGAAAAAGCATTCGATAAAATACAGCATCCCTTCATGCTCAAAACACTAGAAAATATTGGGGTAGTGGGAATATTCCTAAACATTATAAAGGCCATCTACGCTAAGCCCATGGCTAATATCATTCTAAATGGTGAAAAACTGAAAGCATTCCCCCTAAAAACTGGAACAAGGCAGGGATGCCCTCTTTCACCACTTCTATTCAACGTCGTCCTTGAGACTCTAGCCAGAGCAATCAGACAAACCAAAGAAATTAAAGGGATACGAATAGGAAAAGAAGAACTCAAACTATCCCTGTTCGCTGATGACATGATTATATATTTAGAGGAACCTGGAAATTCCACCAGAAAACTTTTAGAACTCATAAGTGAATTCAGTAAAGTAGCAGGTTACAAGATCAATGCTCATAAATCCAATGCATTTTTATACATAAGTGATGAATCTTCAGAAAGAGAAATTAGGAAAACTACCCCATTCACAATAGCATCGAAAAAAATAAAATACTTGGGAATCAATCTCACAAAAGAGGTGAAAGACCTCTACAATGAGAACTACAGAACACTAAAGAAAGAAATTCAAGAAAACCTTAGAAGATGGAAAGATCTCCCATGTTCCTGGATAGGCAGAATTAATATTGTCAAAATGGCTATACTACCTAAAGTGCTATACAGATTCAATGCAATTCCAATTAAAATCCCAACGATGTACCTTGCAGAAATAGAGCAAGCAATTATGAAATTCATCTGGAAGAATAAAAAACCTAGAATAGCTAAAGCAATCCTCAGTAGCAAGAGCGAAGCAGGGGGTATTGCAATAGCAGATCTTCAACTCTACTACAAAGCAATAGTAACAAAAACGGCATGGTATTGGTACCAAAATAGACAGGTAGATCAATGGTACAGAATAGAGGACATGGACACAAACCCAAATAAATACAATTTTCTCATACTAGACAAAGGGGCCAAAAATATGCAATGGAGAAAAGATAGCCTCTTCAACAAATGGTGCTGGGAAAACTGGAAAACTATATGCAATAGAATGAAATTAAACCCCTATCTCTCACCCTACACAAAACTCAACTCAAAATGGATCAAGGACCTCGGAATCAGACCAGAGACCCTGCATCTTATAGAAGAAAAAGTAGGTCCAAATCTTCAACTTGTTGGCTTAGGATCAGATTTCCTTAACAGGACTCCCATAGCACAAGAAATAAAAGCAAGAATCAACAACTGGGATAGATTCAAACTAAAAAGCTTTCTCTCAGCAAAGGAAACTATCAGAAATGTGAAGAGAGAGCCTACAGAGTGGGAGAATATCTTTGCCAACCATACCTCAGATAGAGTGCTAATTTCCAGAATCTATAAAGAACTCAAAAAACTCTACACGAAGAATACAAATAATCCAATCAACAAATGGGCTAAGGAAATGAACAGACACTTCACAGAAGAAGATGTACAAGTAATCAACAGATATATGAAAAAATGTTCAACATCCCTAGTTATAAGGGAAATGCAAATCAAAACTACCCTAAGATTTCATCTCACCCCAATTAGAATGGTGATTATCAAGAATACAAGCAACAATAGGTGTTGGCGAGGATGTGGTGAAAAAGGAACACTCATACATTGCTGGTGGGGTTGCAAATTAGTGCAGCCACTCTGGAAAGCAGTGTGGAGATTCTTCTGAAAGCTTGGAATGGAAACACCATTTGACCCAGCTATCCCACTCCTTGGCCTATACCCAAAGGACTTAAAATCAGCATACTACAGAGATACAGCCACATCAATGTTCATTGCTGCTCAATTCACCATAGCCAGATTGTGGAACCAACCTAGATGCCCTTCAGTTGATGAATGGATAAAGAAACTGTGGCATATTTATACAATGGAATATTACTCTGCAATGAAGAATGATAAAATTATGGCATTTGTAGGCAAATGGTCGAAATTGGAGAATATCATGCTAAGTGAGATAAGCCAATCTCAAAAAACTAAAGGACGAATGATCTCGCTGATAAGCGGATGAGGACATATAATGGGGGGTGGGACGGGCTAGCATTAGGTTTAGGGTTAGGTTTAGAGTTAGGCTAAGGAGAGCGGTAAGAATGAAGGAAAGAAGGACTGTGTTGAGGGAAAAGATGGGTGGGAGGGGTGGGAGGGGTGGGGGGGAGGGGAAAAATAAAATAAACATCATTACCCTATGTAAACGTAAAAAAAAAAAAAAAAAAGGTAAATATTTTAGCATGTTAATTACATCTCAATAAAACTGTTACAAAAAGGACAAATATATCTATGTGAGAAATAGAAAGGTTATGCAGTACCTGTAAATAATGAAATTATTTAATAAGTGTTTATATCTTATTATCTGTCAAAGAAAAATAAAAGATGCTACTGGGGAAAACCAAGCCCATGTTCACCCAAATATGTAAATCCTGTAGTTCTTTCTGGAAAGTAATGCAACCAAGTCTTCTGAGTCAATGGATTCCCAAAAGTTGAAATATATGGACTTCAGATGGATTAAAAACAACAACAAAAAAAAACTTTGGAATTTAACTTACTTGAACAACAGTCAACATATTGCTCAAAACTGAAAGTAAACATGTTTTTCTTTCATTACCACCTGATCCCCCCTCCCTCATGTATCTCAACCTCAGCTTCTTTAAAAAGGAGGGTGTAGGTAGGGCTGTGGTCTCCCCATCCCCAAGGAGTACTGAAGGCCACACACACTTTTCTGAGTATGCTGGGTGTCTTAGTCAGCTTTTTCACTGCTGTCACTAATAGATTAAACCAGAACAATAGAGAGGGAAAAGATTATTCCGGGAGCTTATGGTTTCAGATGTCTTAGTTCATAGGCAGCAGGCTCCATTCCTCAGGGCTCAAGGTGAGGCAGGACATCATGTTGAAGGAGTATGGTGGAGGGAAGGAGCTAACATGATGATCAGAAAGTAGAGAGTGAGATCTACACTTGCCAAATAGAAATATATACCCCAAAGGCATGTCCCCTCTGCCCCATCTGCCTTCAGTTACCACCCAATTAACCCTATCAAGTGATTAATTCACAGATTGGGTTAAGACTCTCATAACACAATCATTTCTCCTCTAAATCTTCTTGCATTGTCTCACAAATGAGCTTTTGGGGGACACCTCACATCCAAACCGTAACACTGGAGAACTTATGGAAGGAGTGGGGGCTTAAACTTTTATGATTCCATTGAATGTGTCATCCAAGTTACCATCTGACCTAATCCTGTGGAAGCAGAGGGACACCTAAATTCAACTCCTGGGTTTTGAACAAGGTTGGTAGGAAATAAAAGATAACATTATCTTGTGAGTGGAACCCTTTCAGTTAAATTACTGTGCTTTTGTTTTTGCTTCTACACTTGAATATGCAGGAGAAACTGATTTATTATGTGCTTTCATTTCTCATCCTATAATGATAGAGGTGATTATTATGATCAGGAAGAATTGCATGTACCAAGATAATCCTATCTTTGGGGTCCCTTAACTCTAAAAACTCTTTTTGAACTATAAGTTTCTATGACATAGGATGTTGCAGATGGAAGCTTTGGTAGAGGGAGGCAATCTCTATTTGGAGGTGCCCCTTGAAATTTTGGATACACACTTTCCCTTTGAAAACCTCACTCACGGAGGATTTGATACTCTGTAGAGTACCAAATATATTCTCTTTGGGGTGAATCAGGTCATATTCACTGATTGACAAGGTGGTTGGATCCAACATGACTTTCTTTCCAATTGAAAATGGTGTATTCACGAATATATAGGACCTGGTCTTAGCAGTATCCCAAGTTTTAAATGGATTAAACTGTTCTGCTTGGAGGGAACCTCACCTCCTACTCCATTGTCTTCAGCACAGCCATTGGCTCAATGGGGTCCTTAGCTTGTACAGGTTATCCTAATGCTTGGATCTGGTTAACTGGTGTTTAGTGAAGCTAAAAGCTGATGATGTTCACTTCTCAACCTAGCGCGCAAAACACAAGTTTGATCTGACATCTCTGGCCAATATCTGCCCTGATGAACCTTATTATATTGACTGATTCTTAAACTATTTCCAATGGTCTGCTTGCTCTTCTGCTTGGAAAACCAGAAAACTGAAAACTATAGTAGTCTTTGGGGGAAAAATAAACATATCCTTTGAAGTAGATGGAAAACCCTGTTTGGGAGTGCTAACCAAATCATCTGGGCCACTCATATAGATGTCCATGGTAAGTTTTGGGTCTTTGATGACATCAACTACAATGAAACAGATCACAAAGCATGCACTACACAAATTGATACTTTCATGCCTTGATTATCATCAAGAGAAGGCCTAACAGGGTGATTTTCTCAAATATGGCGGAGCAGAGGAGGTTATTTCCTGACTGCTCCATTGCCTGAAATCTAGAAAGCAGATTGACAACTTCTTTAAGGTAGGTGAACAAAAAAGCGGGGAGGGACTTTACTAAAATTTAAAATTCAATGTTCAAAGCAGATCAGGGACTCAGGAGGCTGGATATAATGAAATAAGGAAGAAATCTCTAGCAGCACAGCCACTGCCATCGCCAGGCTGGAAGCACCAGCCAGAGTGGTCCCTCTGTGAGCAGTGTGTAGGAATAAGCGAATTAAACGAACCTACATTTTAAAGAGGCCTGAGGTGTTTGGGTATGGAGTGTTTAGGGATCAAGGACATGGCTTGACAAATGTTAAAGGCACACTGCACAATATCCTTGAGAAGTCCCCATCTCTCTAGGCACATTCAGAGGACAAAGGAAGGAACTGCTTTGCAGCTGTAGCACAGGGACCAGCAGCTAGGGGAGCTGATTCTTGCAAATCTGAGTTTGGCCTGAATTACAGGCTCAGAAAACACACTGCACAACAGAGAGTACTTAAGTGATCAGGAGAAAGTCAAGTGTGGAAATAGGTTTACACAGGGAACAACTGGTCATGGAAACCCACAGGGCTCTACCCCTGCCCCTCTAATCCAGCTGCTTGCAGGACCTGCTGGGAGAGTTGTGTCTAGCCAGGAACATAGAAGGGTGGGGGCAGGAGAGACTGAGTTTTGAGATGGAACCAAAGACCAGGAAACATGGGGTCCATGGATGACATAGGGTACTAAGAATTGACTCCTCCACCACATGAGTAGAATTCAGGCAGATCCCCAGGGTATAGTCTTCCAGCTTGGACCAGCAATTACTGGGCCCTGGAGGTGTGCTGATTTAAAATATCTAGACCAATTGGTGTTCAGCAAATAGACTGGAGCTCACCTAAGCATGAAAATTTATAAATATTCACATTTTTATTTTTCTCATTTCTAGCATTTTTGAAAACAGTTATTTTTGATAGATTAGTTCTTTGAGGACTAGGATGTTTGATAAGCATATTTTAGTTTTATTTTGTATTCTTTTAGTTTTTTTTAAAATTTTTACTTTATATGTATTTTTTCTCTTACCTGTTTATCTTGATACCCTTTCTTTTCTTCTGCTAGCAGCCAATCTCTATTTTTCTCTCTTTCACTTTAATGTTTTACTACTATCTTATCTCCCCCTCCCTCATAATCATCACATCCTATATCACTTCTGTTCTCTCCTGTCCACCATTTGTAAACACTTTTGCAAACTTGTGTTTTTTATTGTAGGCAAATCTGATCATATCATTTTTTTGTCATAATTAACATTTTAGACATCATAGTAGGAAATATTTGGTTTAATGCTGTATATTATTTGCACTTTATTGTGTTATTATTTATCTCCCCATAAACATCGAGGTGCTGGAAACCTTCAGGGACACTGTAAGTCCACAGGGTAGAAATTCTACTGACTGAGATCCATACTGTTAGATGGGGAGTCACACAAACAACATGAAAAAGTAAGGGAAAAAAATCACCCAAACAAACCAAGACACTTTGAGAAGAGAATTCATTGACACCACAGTGGAAGAAAGGTCAGAGAAGGAATTTAGAATGCACATAATGAACTGATCTATGAAATAAAGGATGGCATAAGGAGTAAAATCAGGGAGAAAATACATGAAGTAAAAGATCACTTCAATAAACAGATACAGATTCTGAAAATTAAACCAAGCAGAAATTCTCAAAATGAAGGAATCAATAAACCAAATTAAAAAGTCAATTGAAAGAATGACCAACAGACTGGATCACTTGGAAGAGTTTCAGACAATGAAATCAAAAAATCAATAAAATCGATAAACTCTTAGTCAAGATAACAAAAGGAGAGAGAAAACTGAAATTATTAAAATTTGTGATGAAAAAGGAAATATTACAATGCACACTACTGAAATACAATCAGAAACTATTATGAATATTTATATTCCATTAAAATAGAAAATCTTGAAGACACCAAGAAATTTCTAAAGACATGATGTACCCAAAGTGAATTAGGAGGACATAGAAAATTTAAACACATCAATTTCAAGCAAAGAAATTTAAAACTCTATCAAAAGCCTACCAAGAAAGAAAAGACCAGGACCAGATGGAATCTCAGCTGAATTCTACCAGACCTTCAAAGAAGAACTAACCAATCTTCCTCAAATTATTCCATGAAATAGAAAAGTAGGGAACCCTTCATCCTGTGAAGCTAGTGTCACCCTGATACATAAAGCAGACAAAGACACATGAAGGAAAGAAAATTTTGGACCAGTATTCCAATGACTATAGATGCAAAATTCTTAGTAACATACTGGCAAATCACATATAAAACATATTATAAAGATAGTGCAACATGATCAAGTGGGGTTCATCCCAGGGATGCAAGGTTGATTCAACATATGGAAGTCAATAAACATAATTCATTATGTCAGCAAGAAGTAAAATCAGGAATCAATAAATGGGATTTTATCAAACTAAAAACTTCTCCACAGCAAGGTAAACAATCAAGAACATGAAGAGAGAGCCTACAGAATGGGAGAAAATCTTTGCCACTTGCATCTCAGATAGAGCATTAATTTCCGGGATGTATAAAGAACTCAAAACTTTACACCAAAAGAAAAACAAAAACCCAATCAATAAATGGGCAAAGAAGTGAACAGACACTTCACAGAAGAAATGGGAATAGTCAGCAAATATATGAAACAATGTTCAACATCACTAGCAATTAGAGAAATGCAAATTTAAACTACACTGAGTTTTCATTTCACTTTGGTCAGAATGGCAACTATGAAGAATACCTGTAACAATAAATGTTGGCAAGGATGTGGGGAAAAAGGTATACCCATACACTACTGGTGGCACTATAAATTGGTGAAACCACTCTGGAGAGTAGTATGGAGATTACTCAGAAAACTTGGAATGGAATCACCATTGGACTCAGTTATCCCACTTCTTGGCACATACCCAAAGGATTTAAAATCAGCATGCTATACTGACGTGGCCACATTAATATTTATAGCAGCTCAATTCACAATAACTAAGCTATGGAACTGACCTAGGTGCTCTTCAACAGACAAATGGATAAAGAATATGTGGTACATATACACAACGGAATATTACGCAGCCATAAATAAGGATGAAATTATGGCATTTGCTGGTAAATGAATGAAACTAGAGACTATCATGCTAAGTGAGATAAGCCAATCCCAAATAAACAAAGGCCAAATATCCTCTATGATATGCAGCTGCTGACTCACAATAGGCCAGGGGGATAAAGGAGTGGAGGTCACCAGACTGGACAGGGAGAAATGGGGCCAAGGGTATGGGGATGGAAATGTGAAAGACAATAGAATGAATTGAACATAACTTTCCTATGTTCATGTATGAATACACAACCAGTGTAACTATGCATCATGTACAATCACAAGAATGGGAAATTAAACTTCATGGATATATATGTCAAAATTCATTTTACTGTCATGTTTAACTAAAGAACATATGAAAACCTAAAAACAAAAAAACATAATGGTCTTCTTTACAATGGTCATACACCATGCAAAAAGAGTTCTGTCTTGCTGATACCAATCTAATCAGGTGACTATGGTCACAGCATTATGGCCTTACTAACTAATCATGTCATGTTTTCAGTTTGTAGGTCATTTTCAGACTGAAAATGGGTATATGTTTTTATTCAATAACAACTCAACAAAAGGTTGATAATACAGATATTTGATGGGTCTTCCACATTCCTTGTCATTCACAGGTATCTTGTGATTATTGATCTTGGAACAGCTTCTTCAAAAATTGGTTTAAAAATCGCTCTGGTTCTCCTTCTCTCCACATCCTAGTGAGGCAGTTTGGTTACTTATGTAGGTCTACCTGGAGAGGGATCACCTCTCAGCTGCTTCTTGGGTAATGATCAGAATGAGGGGAGTAGAAGTTCTGTAGACTTTCTTGAAATTGGGATTTTTCTCTCTTGGTAGGCATGATGCTTTTTTCTTTTCCCTAAGACAACACCAGAACCACCCAGGTGACACATCTCTGAGCAGTACCACAGACAAAAGGTAATCCAGGAGATTCAAATTTAGTTGTTTCAGGTCTGGGAATTATTTTCATTGATAAATTTCAAGACTTGGATATGCTGCCTGCAGTTTCCCTGTGGAGGCCAATGGGGGCCAAAGCTGGGTGGCACAGTGGGTCTAAGATTAGGAAATTCCTTCTTCCCCTAAGAACTTGATCCCCCTGACAATAGTTCTCATGTGTGTAGGAGACAGGGCACATTTTATGGCAGTAGGATGAAAACATCGGTCTCAGCACGTGGGGAGGAAATACCTTAGGCCTGAGAGAGAAGGGGTGGTGGACGTTAATGATCTGCATATCTCAGAGCTGCCCTTGGAGTTTTACTCATTAAGGAAAACCCAGCTGTGGATCTCACAAATGGTTATAAGTGCCTTAAAGTTTTGAATCCAGTGCTGGATCTGCCTTTCTTAACCACATAGTTCTTAGCCATGATTTGATAACTGTTCTTACAACCTTATTGATAAGTTTATCAGAAACAGCAGAGGATGGCCCCAGTTTCTCCCTGTCATCACTTCTTGATGACTGACCTCAGACATTTTATGGGACAGAAGAATGCCACCCAATGTGTGGTATGGGTAGGCCCTGAGAGACTGGAATCATCTTTGACTGTCCCCTCCAGAAACAATTATTCAGTCTGAATCAGAGAGCCCAAGACCTGCCATTTTCCTGAAAGGACATGCTGGAGGCTCTATTCTTCAATCTTTGCCACAACCATGAAGTAAATTCCACTTGGCAGGATCTGACAATCGTAATCTCTTTTTGGTAGGATCATGTGTGCTCATGGGACTACTTGTTGAGAGGAAGCCAGATGTTTATTATCTTACCACCCTTCAAAAATATAGTGAATACAACTTACCAATGATCACAAGAGACCTCTGAGTGTTCAAGGAAGTATCAGCAGTACATTTTGTAGTCCTCAGATGATGACAAGATCTCTCCAAATACAGCCATTCTTGACTATGTGAGGGAACTTCCTAGAGTGATAACTGACTCATTATATGATACAATTATTCATGTGATAGTTATTGATGCCATAGTGCAATTCTGTTAGAAAAATTTGCATAATATTTATCCCTGACATTAACTGAAATCATCAATGAGACAGATTTTACCTCAGAAGATTCCAAATTCATTGGCAAGGGTTGTTGTGGATGATAAAAATTGCCCTTGATGATCCTTATTGGTAAAAGCAGAGACTGTGCAAGTGCTAATACATCCTTCTGTATTTGGATTAATGTCCAAGGTCAAGTGGATTTATCACCACAAAAGCTTAGAGAAAGATATTTGACTTTCTAAAGGAGAGTCTTAGGAAGTTTGGCCAGCTGGCTGCACGAGGGATCCTGGGAAGCATGGTTGAGGTTACTACTTTTAGACTGGCATCCTGACGCTTGGAGTCCTGTTGATGGCCGACTGTGTTAAATGATACGTGAGAATAACTGAATGAAATTGGTCATAGTCTCTGATGGTTGGATTAATCAAAGTAGGAACTAGAGTGGCATACGCATGTGAAAAATTTTCCAAAAGCAGGAAATGAGAGGTGGATGTTTTGGGGGTATTATTCTCTGTGGTCTTTTGCATTTCTACACAACTTTTGAAGCAAGACATTGACTGCACTCTGCTCTAGGCTTGCATATTAAACATACATAGAAAATAGAAATAGCATTAACCTCCACAGTAAGGGACAGTTTTATTTAGAATTTGGAAAGATAGATTGCCTTCCTCTGGAGTAAAGGACAGGTGTGCTTTCTGACTATTATAAAAGATTCTATGTTGAGAACGGTGATGGAGGATGTGGGAGCAGTTACTGAGATCAGGGGTCTCTGATGCCCTCATGTCTGTGGCATGCCAGGTTCCTGGGAATGTTTCTGTGCCTACCTGCTGTAGCAATGCTCTGCATGAGGGGGCTCTGTTCAAGAGCCCTATTAGTTCTAACCTTGACCTCAGGCACACAGCTCCTGGGAAGGAAGGAATTCTCATGCTAGACAACCACAATGTTTCACCAGCTCAGCTTCTCCAGTTCCTGCCTGCCTTATAGTAACTTTTAACAATGGACTTTCTTGAGAGCTACACACAGCTCCTAACATTGCACTTTGCAACTGTGGATTGCAACTGAGGAAAAGCTACAAAGAAGTCCTAGTTTCTGTAACTTTCCTGAAAACAAAGAATAATGGTTGCATAGTCTTTAACCTGATAAGGAGACATATATAAATAAAGATTGCTGGTGTAACTCTTTTTTTTTATTGTAAACAAATGGGATACATGTTGTTTCTCTGTTTCTACATGGAGTAAAGGCATACCATTTGTGTAATCATAAATTTACATAGGGTAATGTTGTTTGATTCATTCTGTTATTTTTTTCCCTTCCCCTCACCCCTCCCACCCCTCTTTTCCCTCTATACAGTCCTTCCTTCCTCCATTCTTGCCACCCTCCCTAACCCTAACTCTAACCCTAACACTAAACCCTCCCACCCCACATTATATGTCATCATTCACTTAGCAGCGAGATCATTTGTCCTTTGGTTTTTTTAGATTGGCTTATCTCACTTAGCATGATATTCTTCAATTTCATCCATTTGCATGCAAATGCCATAATTTTATCATTCTTTATGACTGAGTAATATTCCATTGTATATATCCATTCATCAATTGAAGGACATCTAGGCTGACTACACAATCTGGCCATTGTGAATTAAGCAGCCATGAACATTGATATAGCTGTATCTCTGTAGTATGCTGATTTTAAGTCCTTTGGGTATAGGCCAAGGAGTGGGATAGCTGGGTCAAATGTTGGTTCCATTCCAAGTTTTCTAAGGAATCTCCACACTGCTTTCCAGAGTGACTGCACTAATTTGCAGCCCCACCAGCAAAGTATGAGGGTACCTTTCTCCCCACATCCTCGCCAACACCTATTGTTGCTTGTATTTTTGATAATCGCCATTCTCATTGGGGTGAGATGGAATCTTAGGGTGGTTTTGATTTGCATTTCTCTTATTACTAGCAATGTGGAACATTTTTTCATATGTTTGTTGATGCTTGTAGAACTTCTGTGAAGTGTCTGTTCATATTCTTAGCTCATTTGTCGATTGGGTTATTTGTATTCTTTTTGTAGAGTTTTTTGAGTTCTTTATAGATTCTGGAGTAATCTCTATCTTTAGATAGAGATTCTGCTCTATCTGAAGTATGATTGGCAAAGATTTTCTCCCATTCTGTAGGCTCTTTCTTCATATTGCTGATAGTTTCCTTTGCTGAGAAAAAGCTTTTTAGTCTGAATCTATCCCACTTATTGATTCTTGGTTTTATTTCTTGTGCTATGGGAGTCCTGTTGAGGAAGTCTGGTCCTAAACTGACATGTTGAAGATTTGGACCTACTTTTTCTTCTATAAGATGCAGGGTCTCTGGTCTTATTTCAAGGTCCTTGAGCCATTGTGAGTTGATTTTTGTGCAGGGTGAGAGATATGGGTTTAGTTTCATTCTGTTGCATATGGATTTCCAGTTTTCCCAGCACCATATGTTGAAGAGGCTATCTTTTCTCCATTGCATATTTTTGGCCCCTTTGTCTAGTATGAGAAAATTGTATTTATTTGGGTTTGTGTCCGTGTCCTCTATTCTGTACCATTGATCTACCTGTCTATTTTGGTGCCAATACCATGCCGTCTTTGTTACTATTGCTTTGTAGTATAGTTGAAGTTCTGGTATTGAGATACCCCCAGCTTCATTTTTCCTGCAAAGGATTGCTTTAGCTATTCTGGGTTTCTTATTCTTCCAGATGAATTTCATGATTGCTTGCTCTATTTCTGTAAGGTACATCATTGGGATTTTAATTGGAATTGCATTGAATCTGTATAGCAGTTTTGGTAGTACGGCCATTTTGACAATATTAATTCTGCCTATCCAAGAACATGGGAGATCTTCCCATCTTCTGAGGCTTTCTTTAATTTCTTTCTTTAGTGTTCTGTAGTTCTCATTGTAGAGGTCTTTCACCTCTTTTGTGAGATTGATTCCCAAGTATTTTATTTTTTTGAAGCTATTGTGAATGGGGTAGTTTTCCTAATTTTTCTTTCCAAAGATTCATCACTTATGTATAAAAATGCAGTAGATTTATGAGCACTGATCATATATCCTGCTACTTTACTGAATTCACTTATGAGTTCTAAAAGTTTTCTGGTGGAATTTCTTGGTTCTTCTAAGTATATAATCATATCATCAGCAAATAGGAATAGTTTGAGTTCTTCTTTTCCTATTCATATCCCTTTAATTTCTATGGTCTTCAAATTACTCTGGCTAGAGTTTCAAGCATGATATTGAATAGAAGTGGTGAAAGGGGGCATCCCTGCCTTGTTCCAGTATTTAGAGGGAATGCTTTCAGTTTTTCACCATTTAGAATAATATTAGCCATGGGCTTAGCATAGATGGCCTTTACAATATTAAGGAATGTTCCCACTATCCCTATTTTTTCTAGTGTTTTGAGCATGAAGGGGTGCTGTATTTTATCAAATGCTTTTTCTGCATCTATTGAAATAATCATGTGACTCTTGACTTTAAGTCTGTTGATATGGTGAATGACATTTGTTGATTTCCTGATGTTGAACCAACCTTGCATCCCTGGGATGAAACCCACTTGATCATGGTGCACTATCTTTTTAATATGTTTTTGTATGCGATTTGCTAAAATTTTGTTGAGAATTTTTGCATCGATGTTCATTAAGGATATTGGTCTGAAATTTTCTTTCCTTGATGGGTCTCTGTCTGGTTTAAGTATCAGGGTAATATTGATTTCATAGAATGAGTTTGGGAGGGTCCCTCCTCTTCTATTTCATGGAATACTTTGAGAAGTATTGGAATCAGCTCTACTTTAAAGGTTTTGTAGAACTCGGTTGAGAACCCATCTGGTCCTGGACTTATCTTTGTTGGTAGGCTTTTGATGACTTCTTCTATTTCATTACTTGAAATTGGTCTATTTAAATTGTGTACGTCCTCCTGGTTCAGGTTAGGCAATTCATATGTCTCTAGAAACTTGATGATGTCTTCGAAATTTTCTATTTTGTTGGAGTATAGATTTTCAAAATAGCTTCTAATTATGTTTTGTATTTCAAACGTGTCTGTTGTGTTATTTCCTTGTTCATTCCAAATTTTATTGATTGGATTTTTCTCTCGTCTTCTCTTTGTTAGTGTGGCTAAGGGTTTATCTATTTTGCTTATTTTTTCAAAGAACCAACTATTTCTTTTGTCAATTTTTTGTATTGTTTCTTTTGTTTCAGTTTCTTTGATTTCAGTTCTCAGTTTAACTATTTCCTGTCTTCTACTACTTTTGGTGTTGGTCAGTTCTTTTTTTAGGGCTTTGAGCTGTAGTGTTAGGTTGTTTATTTGTTGATTTTTACTTCTTTTATTGAATGCACTCCATGAAATAAATTTTCCTCTAAGTACTGCTTTCATAGTGTCCCAGAGATTTTGATATGATGTTTCTTTGTTCTCATTTACCTCTAAGAATTTTTAATTTCCTTCCTAATATCTTCTGTTATCCATTCATCATATAATAGCATATTGTTTAATCTCCAGGTGTTGGAGTAGTTTCTGTTTTTTACTCTTTCATTTATTTCTAATTTCAATCCATTATGATCTGATAGAATACAAGGTAGTGTCTCTATCTTCTTGTATTTGCTAACATTAGCTTTGTGGCATAATATATGGTCTATTTTAGAGATGGATCCATGTGCTGCTGAGAAGAAAGTGTATTCGCTCTTGGTTGGATGGTATATTCTATAAATATCTGTTAAGTCTAAATTATTGATTGTGTTATTGAGATCTATGGTTTCTTTGTTCAATTTTTGTTTGGAAGATCTGTCCAGTGGTGAGAGAGGCGTGTTAAAATCACGTAGTATTATTGTGTTATGGTCTATTTGGTTTCTGAAATTGAGAAGGATTTGCTTGACATACATGGATGAGCCACTGTTTGGAGTATAGATATTTATGATTGTTATGTCTTGCTGATTTATGGTTCCCTTAAGCAGTATGAAATGTCCTTCTTTATCCCTTCTGACTAACTTTGGCTTGAAGTCCATATTATCTGAAATGAGGATGGATACTCCAACTTTTTTGCTGAGTCCATGTGCATGGTATGTTTTTCCCCATCCTTTCACCTTTAGTCTATGGGTATCTCTTTCTATGAGGTGAGTCTCTTGCAGGCAACATATTGTTGGATCTTTCTTTTTAATCCAATCTGCCAGTCTATGTCTTTTGATTGATGAGTTCAGACCATTAATATTCAGGGTTATTATTGAGATATGATTTGTATTCCCAGTCATTTGGCTCATTTTTATTTGTTTATTTATTTATTTATTTATTTTTTGACATGACTTGGTTCCTCCTTTATTTGACAGTTCCTTTAGGATAGTTCCTCCCTTTGCTGATTTGCTTCTTTGTTTTTTATCTCTTCCTCATGGAATATTTTGCTGAGAATGTTCTGTAATGCTGGCTTTCTTTTTGTAAATTCTTTTAGCTTTTGTTTATCATGGAATGATTTTATTTCATCATCAAATTTGAAGGTAAGTTTTGCTGGTTATAAGATTCTTGGTTGTCATCCATTTTCTTTCAGGCCTTGAAAATGTTGTTCCAGGCCTTTCTAGCTTTTATGGTCTGGATTGAAAAATCTGCTGATATCCGTATTGGTTTCCTCCTGAATGTAATTTGGTTCTTTTCTCTCATAGCCTTTAAAATTCTGTCTTTGTTTTGTATGTGAGGTATTTTCATTATAATGTGCCTTGGTGTGGGTCTGTTGTAATTTTGTGTATTTGGAGTCCTATAAGCCTCTTGGACTTGATTTTCCATTTCATTCTTCAGATTTGGGAAATTTTCTGATATTATTTCAATGAATAGATTGTTCATTCCTTTGGTTTGTTTCTCTAAGCCTTCCTCAATCCCAATAATTCTTAAATTTGGCCTTTTCATGATATCCCATAGTTCTTGCAGATTCTGTTCATGATTTCTTACCATCTTCTCTGTTTGTTCAACTTTGTTTTCAAGGTTAAATATTTTGTCTTCAATATCTGAGGTTCTGTCTTCCAGGTGTTCTATCCTATTGGTTATGCTTTCTATGGAGTTCTTAATTTGGTTTATTGTTTCCTTCATTTCAAGGATTTCTGTTTGGTTTTTTTTTCAATATCTCTAACTCTTTATTGAAATGATCTTTTGCTTCCTGTATTTGGTCTTTTAACTGTCGATTGGTGCGATCATTCAATGCCTGCATTTGCTCTTTCATCTCATCATTCAATGCCTGCATTTGCTCTTTCATCTCATCGTTTGCTTCCCTGATCATTTTAATTATGTACATTCTGAACTCCCTTTCTGTCATTTCTTCTGCCATGCTGTCATTGGATTTCATTGTTGTAGCATCTAGATTTGTTTGGGGTATTTTCTTCCCTTTTTTTCTCATATTGTTCAGGTATCATTGGACCACTAAGATATTGCAGATTTCCTCTATTGACTTATAATGTCCCTGAAGATTTCTTGTATATCCCCTCTTAGCCTTCAGTAGCCTGCCATCTTCGCGAAAGTTGATAATGCGGTGCTCCACAAGGAAGTTGCCTCTCTAGGGGTTGTAGCCTTCAGGTGGGGTATATTACCTGCTAGTGGGCAGAGGTGCCTCCACTTGTTGACCAATGGTCATCCAAAGGGGAACTAGGTTGCGGGCTGAGGCAAGGCCTGTTTGGGCCTGTGTCTCTGGTTTTTCTGTCCTTGTGGGAAAACCTCACCCGGCAGGGAAGACTCACCCAGTGGGGATGTCTCGCTGGTCAGTTCCCCTCCTAGAGGTTCCCCTCAATCCACAACTACCACCTGGGCTGGGCAGCCTTCCTCTGCAGCGTTCCCAGTCACCCAGACCTACCTCCTGGGCCTGGGAACCTCGCCCTTCGCAGACGAGTCTCCTTAGCCTGCCTCTCCTCAGAGAATCTGCCTGCAGTCCTGGAAACTTCCCTCGCCCTAAGCTTGTCTCTGTGCAGCTCTTCCACCAAGAAGCCGCCTAGGTCCTGGGACTCTGCGCTGTACCTAATCGCCTGGCTATGCGGCCCCTCCTCTGAGCAGCCACCTGGAGCCCTGTACAGTTGCTCCGAGTCCCAGCGACCTGCTGCATGCCTCTTCCTCCGGGCAGCCGCCCAGTGTTCCCTGCGGTCACTCTGAGTCCAAGTGACCCGCCGCACACCTCCTCCTCCTCCAGGCAGCTGCCCGGAGTTCTGGTGCAGTCGCCAAGAGTCCAAGCAACTCACTGCACACCTCCTCCTCCCAACAGTCACCCGTAGCCCTGGTGCAGTCACTTCGAGTCCAAGTGACCTGCCGCGCTCCTCCTCCTCCTCCAGGTAGCCCCCCCCGATGTTCAGGAACAGTCGCTCTGAGTCCAAAGAACTCACCGCGCACCTCCTCCTCTGGGCAGCCACCCAGAGCTCTGGTGCAGCCGCTCCGAGTCCACGGGACCCGCCGCGCTCCTCCTCCTCTTCTGGGCAGTCCCCCAGTGTTCAGGAGCGGTCACTCTGAGTCCAAACAGCTTGCCGTGCTCCTCCTCCTCTGGGCTGCTGCCCGGAACCCCAGTGGGTTGCTCCGAGTCCAAGTGTCGTGCTCAGTGCTCCTCTATAATGCTCCCAGTTGTCCGAGTTCACTGCTCCAGCAGGGGAAGGGGTGTCTCATTGGGCAACTCTACTTCACAAAGTTCCCTGTGTTCCAGGACTACCACCCCATCCGGGATGCCTCCCCAATGGGAGAGACTCACCTAGCGGCTTTGAGTTGGTCCCAAGTCTCTCAATATCTCCTCTTTTTGAGTCCTGAGTCCTGGAGCTACATGAAATGCAGCCACCCTCTAGTCCACCATCTTGAAATCTCCCTGGTGTAACTCTTTAGACCTGTATCTCCATCAGAGAGCAGGCTCTACTTGATCCCAGCTTAATCTTCAAGATCTGTGTCTGTGATTTTTTATTTTCCAATCCCCCTTCACCCCTCAGCAGACCTGAGAGTTTGGTCACACTGGTCATGACAATTCTATTTCCCTAAGCTCAGGGTTCCTCTTTTGCAAAAGTGGATGGGATCACATTCCCTTTATTGTGTTACTATGTTGGGGAACCAAAATAAATGTTAGTACTGTGACACATGCTGTTGTCCTCAGTAATAAATATTTTCTGTTTCTGACATGGGAATCTTGCATTTTCTATCAGAATTCATGAAACTATGGAAGGTTAACTTGTTAGCTTTCAAGTAGAGTTAAATCTCACTATTCCTAATACTTTTCATTGCACTTACACGCCTGTACTAGAAATAGCACTGTTCATACTAAAGACCAGGTAGCATGCTGAGACTTTAGCAGGAGTTTCTCCTACCGAGCTAGAAGGAAGAGGAATTTTTGAGCAATATGAAGCAAATCCATAGAGAAAGCACAAGTCCACTTTCTACATTGGGCTAGCACTAAAGAGACTAACCTCAGTTAACAAGAGAGAGCTTATGGAGATCCTAATAGAAAAAATATGATAAAAATCAGTTTTTTAGGTACGTTAATCTGACAGTATCTTGTAAAATGGACAGTGAATCAATGAAACAAATTCAGCCCAGCTATACTGGGCTCTGCAAATGATGATGAGATGAATAAATCGAGAAATAAGAGAAAACTGATAATTTGGTTAGAAAAAATGTGTATAAAATCATGACACATGTTTGAATAAGGCAAGTTAAATAAAATGGACAAATGCTATAAGAGTAAAGAGGTGAAAGTAACAAAGGATTAGAAATTTGTCAGGTAGGAAGTTAGATGAGTTCACATGGCTTTGTACATGTGGATTCCATATCACTGCCTAGTAGGCAAGTTTGCAATGGAAAGTAAAAGGGAGAGCCTCTTTCTAATGAAGGTCAGAGCAGAGACCTGAGAGGACATCCATTCCAGGATCTACTAAATATCACCAAGCCTTCGTAACACTGACTTGGTTTTCTCCACCTGTAGTTCTCAGAGTTGGGATCATTTATTAGTCATTGAGGAAAATATGATTGGAGATGGGAAGAGAAGATGATGGACTTAAGGAAACGAGATAATGAAAGAATATTCTTCACCTATGGTGTTCACATCTATGAATGTGCTTTAAATTATAGACTAATGAATACAGATCCTAGATTCATGCTGATGGCTCTGTATGTGCTTATAGCAACACAAAATGTCTCTGAAAAACTCCTTGACTGGCATTCATGATGGTTTTCCTCCTCAAGAACCTGTACATGTAAGATGTGCAAAATAATCCTGTGATAAAAGTGATCTTTTTAAAGTTCATAGTTTTGAATAAAACACTTGATGCTTTGTCTGCTAGCAACTTTTAAACTCACAATTTATGACTTTATTCTAGCAATAAACTCCTTTGGGACCACTTATAGGGCAGTTGTGAAGATTAACCAAAGTCAATATATTTGAAAACCACCAATGCAACAGTAAAATGGTAGACAAATTTAAGAATGCATTTACTTATTCATTCCAAGATTTGCTCCAAAAAGAGATTAAGTCTATTATTTATATTTCTATTAGCTGCTGCTACATTTCTATTAGTAACTCAGATACTATCTTTAAACACTTTAAGATAGTACTAGCTTTCCCCAGATTTCCAATGCTGGAGAACTACTTTCTTCAGAGTGTAGATGAACCTTCGAGAAAAATTAACAAAATGCACATATTGTGTGCCTCTGTGTGTCTGCTATATTTTTCTGGCAATACATTTCCATCTTAACATATTTGAAAGGAAAGAAATGAAAATTACCTTCAGAGATAATTATTATTGGCAATATTGTATATTGTTTAAATCTTTGTTCTAAGATCCTATGTATTATCTGAGAACTTAAGTTTTGGAAATTTTTTATGATGAATATTTTTTCATGTTCGTAAAACTCCTCAGAATCAAGATTTTTAAATTTTATATTATTACAAAGTATCATTTGGAGATGGCATTATTTTGTTCGTTTTTTTTTGTTTGTTTGTTTTCTTTTTTGGTACCGGATTGAACCCAGAGGCAGTTAACCAGTGATCCACATCCCCAAATCTTTTATTTTTTTAAATTTTTTTATTTTGAAAGAGGGTCTCACTAAGTTGTTTACGGCCTCCCTAAATTGTTGAGGCTTACTTTGAATTTGTGATCCTCCTACCTCAATGTTCAATCCTACCAAGTTGCTGGGATTACAGAAGCATACCACCATGCCTAGCAGGAGGTAGCATCTTTGATTTACTTATTATTGTTTGTTTACATAGTTTAAAAATTTTCACTTAATGCTTTAAACATATACCTACCACATGATACAATCCTAATACTGCTTATATATCTTTCAAAGAATAAGGAAATATCACTCTATAGGAAATTTTGTCTATGAATTACTTAACAGCAGTTTTATTTGTAATAATCCAAACTGAAAACAATATCCATCAACAGGTAAACAAACAAACAAAATATGGTACATCCTTTGAGTCCCATACTACTCAGCAATAAGATGGAACAAAATATAGATACATGGATGATTCTCAAAATTATAGACTGAGAGGATCCAGACACAAAAGATATATGCTCAATGATTCCACTTATAAGAAACTCTATAGAATGCAAAATACTCTACAGGGCTGGAAGGATAGATTCCAAAGGACACAAGAAAATTTCTGGAGGTGATAGAAATGTTCAGTACCTTGATTTTTATTTTTAAATACCAGAGATAGAACCCAGGGGTGCTCTACCACTGAATTATATCCCCAGAACTTTATTTTTATTATTTATTTATTTATTTATTTTTGGTACCAGGGATTGGGCTCAGGGGCACTCAACCACTGACCCACATCCCCAGCCCTATTTTGTATTTTATTTAGAGACAGGGTCTCACTGTGTTGTTTAATGCCTTGCCTTTGCTGAGGCTGGCTATGAACACTTGATCCTCCTACCTCAGCCTCCCAATCAGCTGGGATTACAGGTAATCTGGCTTATTTTTAATTTTGAGATAGGATCTTATTAAGTTGTCCAGTCTGACCTCAATCTTGTGATCTTCCTCCCTCTACTTCCTGTGTGACTGGGATTATAGACATGTGCCACTGCCTGGTTATTAATTTTTTTTACTGTTCCATGGGTAGAAACATAAATAAAATTTGTTTTCATTTAAATATGTCTTGTTTAGTGTACATAAATGATATCTCAATAATTTAAAAACTCCAGTTTAGTATTGTGATTGTGTTTATATGTGATTTTTAACTGAGTTCAAAAATCTATTTGTATAATACTATGTTTCAACAATTTCTTAATGGCAAATTCATAAGAAAAATGATATAAATTCTTAAAGATTTGGGCACACATGGTAAAGTTTCCCTTCAAATAGATCTCAATATTTAAGAGTTCCACCAGCCTTGTAAATATATACTTGTTTCTTGGTATTCGTGAAGCTACTTTTATTTGTTCATCCCTTTGTTTTAGGATTAGTTAAAACCTCTTTGTAGACTAAACAATTCTTTTCTGGATAAATTAGTAGGTAGAGCAAAACCAGCTCATTACCAAATTGGATAGTGTCAGGTTCAAGATATTAGGATTTATGTGACTAGAAGATAAGAAACATGATTCATATGCAGGACTATTTGATAGTCAACATTGGTCAGGACCTAGCAAACAGAATTTTGAATTTTATAAAATGTTACCCAAATAAACTGCCCAATCTTGTAGGGAGATTAGGAATTTAAACACATTCCAATAGCCTAGGAAGCTGGCCGTAGAGATGAGGACAAGTACATCATTTTCACTTGTTCACGTAAAGATGCTGAGAATTAAAATCTGGGTTAACAGACCAGCATATCCCCATAGTCCCTGAACTGCCCCTGGTGCTTTCCACTTTTGACCTCAGCAACATCACTAAATTACTTGGAGCACTGGAGCCCCCATATTTAGGGGCTATCTAGGGGCTCTTTAGCAGCAATCTAGATTGTTGCTCTGCAGAAAATACTTGTTACATATAACAGTTGATGTGATTTAGGAGAAGAAGCACAGGTGTTGGAGCTGGTTTCATGTGTGTGACTTTGAACAATTTACTTAATATCCGAGGTTTAAATGAGATGATATATGTAAAGCTTTATCATGATGCCTGGGTACAATGTTAGGTAAATATTAGCCTCCTTCTAAATAAAAAAAAAAAAAAAAAAAAAAAAAAAAACCTGTATAAACCTTGTCTCCCAAAAGAGACTGCTATTTTATCTTATGTTTTTCTAACCTATAGTTGTATGGAAAATATAACATCAATGACAACGTTATATTAACTGTAGACCACTTTTATACCCATTAACACCTGGATCAAAGCTTTCTCCTTGGAAACAATCAAGAAAATCTGTAGTGGTTGATCAATTAAAAAATAAAGAATGCAAGTTCTTCAAACTTCAACTGAATCCAAGATGCCAAACTACTATATCTGATAAAAAGGAAAAAGTCCTTGACCGACCATGCCCACTGGATAATTACTGTGGTTGCTACTGCCTGCTGTAGGCAGCAGTTTAGAATCATTGTGAAGCCTGGAATGTATCCAGGCAATTTTACTCAACGAAGGAAGGGTTTTGGATGAAATATATTCACAAAAGCAGTAATAGTTGTGGTTTCTAACAAAAAGGAGACCTTAAGAAAAGCAGGCTCTCAAAAAAGCATTTTCTTACCTTTGATAACAAGGTCTATGTTGATAGTGACTGTGAATTTGGAATAGCTGACCTGCTGTTAACAAAATGCTTACATGGACTGCAAAGCTGGGAAGAAAAACAGATAGCCTTGTTTCCTAAGGGACAATGAACATGCCAACACGCTCTCTCCAAACCTTATAACAGCTTGGGAAATCTCAGAAGTTACCTTGTATTTTTGGAAAGTGGGAAGCAAAAAAAAAAAAAAAAAAAAAAAAAATCCTGGGAAACCATCCAAGTTTTAAAAACATCTTCTCTCTTCATAGCCCTCCTGCTGTGATTTCAACTCTCTGCAAAGAAGGACAATCAATAGTTATTTTTAGATATTTAACACACCATGAGATTGGTAATTAACCAAGGCAGTGTTTCTGAGAATAGTTTTTTCTATAGAATATGAAGGCAACATTTGCATGAAGGTTCCCCCGCCCAAAGCAAATGTTTGTTAGCTCATTGAACATTTTAATTTCTGCCAGCCATGTACAAAGATTATGATTATTTGTCTTGCTGTAAATTGTTTGCCTACTTTGTACCAAATCCAATAGATAGAGAAAGGACCAGAAAACCTGAGCCAGTGGACGACCTGAGAAAAGGTGCTGGGCACCTTTATTCTCTTTTGGAATAAAAAGGAAAAAGATGAAGTAAAACATAAAGACCGAGCAACCTTAGTGGAGAAAAAGAGGTAATAGATGGTAAGTTGTTCTGATAGAAGGTGAAAAAAAAATAAGATAACATCACAGGTCATTATATTTAGGAGCAGAATATAAAACAGGGACCTCTCAAGCAAGTAAGTCATGCTTATCTTATTTTAAACAAGCATATAAGACATAAAGATGATTATCCCATGTTTACTTTTTTTTTATTTTATTTTTTTTGGTGGTACCAGGGATCGAACCCAGGGCCTTGTGCTTGCAAGGCAAGCACTCTACCAACTGAGCTATCTCCCCTGCCCTATCCCATGTTTAATAAGCAGTAAGATAATTCCTTATTTTCTTCCCTTTTGAAGATACAATCTTAAAATATTTTTTGTTTTTTTACCTAGAGCTGGAGGTAAACTCTCCATGACTACATATTCTCGGCCAGAAGTACACCATTTTCTTGTAATTGCAAGATCTGCTTTAGAGGCATGAAATCCATGGGAGAAGAAAGCCAGGGCATTGGCACATTGTGAGCATCTGACCCCTGATTTGGAGAAATGAGGAAAAATTAGCGGGTGCAGATGTGCCCATCCTGCGGTGGCCAGATGTTCTCTTTACACACCATTTAGAATTCCCTAGTATATCTGACTATAGGATGGTGAATACAACAGCTAAATGACACAGTACTCAGCACAAGTGCTGGAAAAATAAAAGTTCATTGTAGACCATGACGACACTGTTCACTATTAACCAGGACTGGTATTACTATGAGCACACTGTTGGGATAGAGATGGGGCTTGTGTGGGCAGATGGCACACTCAAAATGACTGGGAGTATCATGACCCACACACTGGCTGCATCAGAGGATGAGCCATGTTTATATGTCAGCTCTAGAGTGTGCTCCTGGTACCATACTTCATACAATTTTTCCAGAATGAACAGATAGTGTGCATGATCTAATAAACATGCAATGAAATTTGTTTTTGGTGAAGAAAACATGTATATTTCCCTTTAGAAAAATCATAAATAAAATATATAGGTATTAAAGTGTTCCCCATGGAACCTAAGGTTGAATGACTTCATTGCAATGGCTCTAAAGGGGCATACTCTCTCCTTTGAGTGGCAAAGTGTCTGCCTTGCATTTGTAAAGCCCCAGATTGGACCCCTGGTTCCAAAAAAAGACAGTACAAAACAAAACAAAACACCAAATCAACCCCATCACCGAACACCTGTTGTTAAGTACTGAGTCAGAGGTTTGGACTGGATGCTCTATAAGAGAAGACTTCAAAGTGTTCAAACCTTCACATATGGCCTATGAAAAAAAAATTTTCATTATTTGTGCTGTGCTGGAGATGGAATCATTTTTTTTTTTTTTAATGCTAGACAAGTGCTATATCACTTAGCTACAACCCTAGCTCCCAATTTCTCTTGAGAAGGGGTCTTGCTCTATTACCTTGGCTGATCTCAAATTTCTGCACTCTAGTAATCCTCCTGTCTCTGCCTCCCAACTAACTGGAAAAACAGGTGTGCTGTCACCATGTTCAACTGAAGAAAAAAAAGGCCTAACTTGAGGGTGACAAAATGATTGCACTGGGGCCCCTACATATCCATATTCTGTAACACAACCCAAGGAAAAAAAGGCATAATATCTGTACATATCGAGGCTAAGGAACTACCACAAGGCATGGTCATACCCAGGTCCCTCCTGTCTCTTGGGTTAGGCACAATGGTGCCAAGGCTCTCTCACAATCATTAGCGCGCCTGCCCCTCATTTCATAACTTGAAACAATGGCACTGGTCTGGTTTAATTCTTTCTTTTGCATCTAGGTAAGGCTGTTCTTTCCCTACATGAATTTACTATGTTCTACTTTACTTTCAAAAACCACAAACATATTGAAATCAAAATGTGGTAGAATAGAATGGGAACTTTAGTAGTTTATGAGCTGACAAACTTTGGTTTTGCACACCTACATACAGCAGCTCTGCTTACTGACATTTAACCATAGAGGCTTGCAGCAACTAACAGGAATGTGAAAAAGATAACCTCAGTAGCAGAAGCAGTAAACAAAATAGCAGGAACAGAACAATCCCCCTTTAGGCTCAGTGCAATAAAAGACCCTAAGCTGTATGAGCTAAGAGTCCCTAGATAGTTGACAAGCTTTCAACCATATAAGGAATATAGAATGCAACCTCCAATAAAATCACACAAACTCCCTTGCCTTGATGTACTCCAAGCTTGCTTATGTATAAAAGTCATGCTGTGCTTTGGGCTCAGACTTTGGGACTTATTCCTTTGGGCTGTTGCACCACTAATAAAGTGTTGCATTCAGATCTTAGTGTCCTGACCCTCATTTCCCAGTACAAAAATATCAAATGTCATGAATAAAAATAACGTGGGGTTCAAAAACTACGGTGTGAGATAATCAAAAGCATGGCTTTTATGTCACCATACCTCATTCCTTTCAGCAGCATGTTTAGGCAACCACTGCTGGCTGCTCCAAGAGTACACAGTCCTTATGTTTGAAACAGCAAAGTAAATCAACACCAAGTTGGGCTGTCCTCTCCAAAGGAAGCCCAATGGTCTTCTGCAATTGTGTTTCTGTGTAAGGCAGAACCTGCCCCTGGAGGGTGGTGCTGTGCTGGGCACATAGTTTCCCCAAGCACCTGAGTGAAGTTTGGAAATTAATATTGAAAATCATGCTTTGTCTGGATATTATCAAGAATCTGCTGTGTCTCCTTATCTTCAAACTATTGCTCCAGACTTGGGATCAGTGACTTGGACTCCTCAGCAGTCTCTGGGAAAAGGTTGCCAAACAGGTCAACTCAAATTTATGGAGCCTTGTCTGGAGCAGCAAGCTTTCAGAACTATGAGCTCGAGGCATTCTCTTTTATGTTGCCTGCCCACAGATCACTGTCACCTGCTGCCATCACTGCACTTCCTGCTACCACAGACACTGTAGGACCTGCTGCCACCCTGAAGAGCCAAATATGTTTTTTTTTGTATAACCATTCAGATTAATTTATGTGATAATTTCTAAGCAGGAAAATATATCTGTGAGAACATCTGTACCTGGTTTGTTTCAACAAAGATTAAAAAAAGGCACCATATTCAAGCTTTGTTTGATAAATACTTGGTGAATACCAGGTCAAGGAATGTACTGGGGAGGAGCTGAGTAAAACATAATAGGGAACATCTTAATATATGGTGCATAATATAATACATAAAGTTTTATATTTTTATCCAAATATTTTAGTGCATTTCATATATGGACATTTAAATTTTGCATAGATGATATTTATATATTTTCTGGGTCCTTGATTCCCACTATCTACCAGAATTTTTGTAGCTATATATTAGTGTACTAAAAGAGAAATTTGAGTAATAATCATAATAGTATTTGAGGAGAATTGAGACCAATATAATTTGAAACAAGCAAGAACAACTTCATGGAAGAGGAAAGGTAGAGAGAGAAAAGACAGAGTGAGAGAAGCAAGCAGTCTGTGTGGAGACATGGTCTGAAGAAACCTGTGTAATTAAGAATAGCTTCACACCTGTTTGGGGGTCAGGGGAACACAGCTTCATGCAATCATGGGGCATTTGCCATTTTTTGGCAGTAGATAAAGTCAGTTTTAAGTAATAACTTCCCCAATTCAAACTTAATCTCTTTGTGTCATATCAAGGGAGGCAAGTAGACTAAATGAAGCATATAGAATAATTCTTTAATCAGCAGTCTTGTATATATCATATTCTTGGATGAAGCAGTAATCTGAGTCCCACATGCTGAGTTTGGATCAAGTTCTATATGTCCTTACTTTGTCCAAATAGGGTCTTTTAAATAGCAGGATAGAATATTTGAGATATCACTTTAGAAAAACCAAAGCATGGAAAGGAGTATCTATGTTTAAAGGTGAAATAAATAAAATAAATATATCTATCTGAAGAACAGAAGGTTTGCTTATGAGATAATTATAGCTTTTAGGTCCTCTCCTAAAAGTGGAAAAAGAGGATAAATGCTTAAATTAAGCAATGCAGGAAGTTGGATCAAAGTAGAAATGTCATGACTAAAGTCTAGAACTCTAGAATGCTATAAAAACAATATTTGTAATCTATTTCATTTAAAATAGGACAGGCATTTCTCTAACTGGAATGGTTGATGAGCCATAATGTCTGAAGACAGAGAGGTGGAATAATTATATTGTCTGGAGATTCCTTCCAGAAATGGGATCTTATGAGACTAAGGGCATTTGGTAAAACTCACATTATAGCTACTTTTTATAACATTGCTTTTCAGATCACATAACCTAAAGCTTTCTCTCCTTTTATTCCTCTTGCCAATATATCATAGAATCCTCATTCACAGTTCGTATAGCAAATCTGTAAATGTCTTGTTTGCTTTGTTTCTTGGTCTCTCTTCCCTCTTAAGAAGGTACTATTGAGGAAGGCAGAGATCTCCCTAGCATGCCTTGTTTTGTATATGGGAGATGCTTACTAAATATATGTGGGAAATAACACTATTCATGTTGTTCCTAAAGTGATGTGGAATGATGTAGGATGGGATGAGAAAATAGGATCTTCTTTCTCTTCGTGTTTCAATTACTTACTTTAGAAGTCTTTTTGGAATTACTTTACTTTTTGCTACTTTTTTGCAGTGATGAGGGTGAGGCAGCAGCAAAACTTCCTCTGATTGAAGGCTCATGTGCTGTGTAGGCTCTTTTCAGGTTTCTTGAACATCATTAGGTGTCTTCTGATCTGATCCTTTTTGCTCAAGGAGTTGGCTGCTGGTCCTGAAATTATTATTTTTTTCTCTTCTATTATGCTTGTCCAATGTGGCACTTATACTTTAATGCCTTAGAGATAAAATGGTCTCTGTCAGTCTGCACTTCTCATGCCTGGAGAAAGTTTTACTGCTTCATAAAATTCTGTAATGCCCCGGTGTTTAAAAAAGATCTATCACTCTATCAGTGGGTCTTTATGGGCTCTGTGTATATATTTTTTTCTTTTTGCAATGCAAGGTTGGTTCCTGAAGCAAAAAAGGGACAGAGATAAATGGATCCATGTGTGCTAACGAATGTCAAGAATCCAGTTCAATTTATACTGAGGTATATTAAAAGCAAATTGTAGACAATCTCACAGGTAATGGTATTAAGAACTACAGGGGAACTGTACTATCAGATTTCCCCTTCATAAGTAGTTGAAGGAAGATTACTATATTTTTTCCCACTGGTTCGCATTAGAGAATTTTGATGGTTTCTGTGTTTCAATTTTCTTTTACCTGACAGATGCTCAGAAGCCTGATGCCTGTTGAGTTTATTTGGTGGACAGGGGACACTGGACACAACCTGCTACCTACCACATGTTTTACACCAAACAACTCTGTGGGGGGCTATAAAATTTTTAAAAGGCATCCTTTAAAGGTATAAGTTTAAGGGATATCTGTCAGATTTCAGGCAGGAAGCATATTTCTCTCATCTGTTGTCTTAGGATTGCTTTAGCTACAAGTGAAGAGTCCTGTCAGATTGTGTGTGTGCGTGTAAGAGAGAGAGAGAGACATGCACGCGCGCGCACACACACACACACACGCATGCAAACAGAGAGAGAAAGAGAGATCATATACATTGATGTGTACATCCAGGATATGTCTGTATGTGTGCAGGCAACCCAGAGTGCAGGGAACTAGAGTGTCCAGGTATAGGTTTGTGTTATCTACAGTGGGAGAAGGTCTCAAGTCGCTGCTTCTCTTTGTGGTAGTGTTGAGTCACCTTGTGCTGTGGCTGTGGTGTGAGCAGTAATTCGGTCTCCCACCATCCCAGGCATCTGCAGGGAGAAGAAAATAGGATCATCTGTCATATGACTAGGTGGGTAGTAATGACCTGATTACCTGTTGTTAGGTACTCAGACCCAATAGACACTGAACTTTGCCCTACACTCCCCTGTCTCTATGATGGTGCACTGAACCCTTACTTTCAGAAGCTTTCAGGGACTAATAAGCCTCTGTTTCTGCACTGCTGAACAATTTGTTCTGTTAGGTTCAGGAAGTATTTACTAAATAGTTTATTCATGTTCTGTGCATGGTAACAACTATGATGAATAAACATATAGTAACATTAACTAAAAATGGGAGCTTATGCAGGGATGCTTGGGTAATTTAAGCCAAATAATGCAAACAAATAACATAGAAATCTGGCAAACAGGAGTCAGGCAGCTCCTCTAAGGCAGTGCCCTTGAATTGATTCACTGTACAAAATTCTGCATCTTGGCAGCTGGCCAGTGCATATTGAGTTTGTCTTACTCAGGGTGGGGGATCAAAAACAAAGCAGAAAACACAATTGCTTGCCAAAAAAGTGTTTTATTTTTGATCTTCAAAGATATGATTTTATAAAGGAAGAAGCATGAATGGTCGGATAGTATTAAGACGGTCACAAGTCCCCTCCCTTGCTTTCAACCTGCTGAAGAATGCCTTCTTATAAGGGCAGATGCCTGGGAAAGAGAAAGCAGCACAAGGGAGAGGAGAGTATGCCTACAAGGAAAACCACAGATTCCAGTCATGCATCTTCCATATTTTGTGTTTTGTGACTGCACTCTTTAAGTATTAGATCTTTGGGGGAAAATATGCTTGTGATCAGGGCAAAGTATAAAAAATGTTATTATATGTACCTCTCAGGGTTATTGCATCAAGAAAGATGCTAGGTGTTCAAGGGCTTTGAAAAGTGGATTGTGTTCTGTGAGTTATTCGTTAGGCATGCAGGGTGCAGAATCCAATGACAGGTAGAAGTAGGCTCAGGTGTAAGTGATGGTCACAAGACATGTACTGAAGAGAAAAATCTTCCCATGAGCATGTATGCCTTGGTCTTGATGTTCTTTGCCCCATGTTCTCCCAACACTGCAAAGCACTAAACATTCCCCAACACTCACTAAAATCTTTACTACTATTTTTTATATTCTTAGTATTGAAATTCTATCAGACCCCGAGTGGAAGATCACTCTGAGATATTACAGAACCAATGACTTTGGAAAAAAACACATTAATTTATAGAAATATAGGCTCAATCTAACTGTGAAGGATGCTGAAAAAAAGAAAACCCACATACTGAAATCTTTATTTCAAAACTGTTTGGGTGTGAGTGGAGCTTTCCTCACCTATGTTAATGAGTTCCATTCTGGTTACTATATGTCAAGAAAGTTATGACACAACTATGTGTCAAAACTTGCCTGAGGACCAGTTGTCAGAGTGGAGGACCAAAATCTGCTGTCTTGAGCATGAGTAAGTTCTGAATATGGCATCCTGTTAAAATGGGGTCTGATTAATCTGTGGCCTGGGGAGATCTTCTACAGGTGCAGCCCTTTGCTCTACTCCCCATGAAGGAGTCAGATCTTTCTGCCTGGGTCTCTGCCCTGACTCTTGGCTTATACATTGATTCCCTTCAATTCAACTCAGTCCAATAAATTTGACTTCTCTCTCCCTTTTTTTGTAGGTCCTAGTCATAGTGACTTCACAGCTCAGTTGAGAAGCTAGTTTAAAATAATAATAATAATAATAATAATAGTTATAACTATTATAATAATTATATTATAATTGTTGCTATTATCATCATTATTTTTTGTGTGTGTGATGCTGGGGATTGAACCCATAGTCTCAAACCTGCTAGGTATGTGCTATTCCACTGAACTATGCCCCAACCCCACAAAACCTTTTTATTCAGCAAGGTAATCCATCCTGGATTCTGATTTCTTTTCTTGAATTCACAAGGAGTGGACACTGAAAAATCCATTGCTTAAAGCTGTAGGAAAATGTTCTGCTTCTTAAAATGAGAAGGTTTAAATGTTTTTCCTGCATAACTAAGACTATTATAGAGTTCCCCCAAAATATTATTTGTTAAAATAGTGATATTTAAGCATTCTTATCCTAAAGGAAGACATAAAATTGATATCTGGGGAGATCATGTTCTTTAGAGAAGGCTTATTTACATAATATGAATGATGAAGAGGACAATAAACACCTAACTTCAGTTCTAGTTCACTGGACTGGGTTGGAAACTCTGTGATTAAAAGACAATATCTCTTCATTGTAAAACTATTTATGAGAAAATTTGTGGGGCTTTGTCTGTAAGCCAAGCTGCCTTGGTAGTGAGAAGAATAATACAGAGTTAAAAAGGAAGATGTTCTCTTTGCTTCCACCCAGAACTCAACTCTTCTTTGGCTCCCTGAGAAATGGTAGCTTTGGGACAGACCCTAAAACACTGATCCCCATCTCATGAATTGAATTTCTCACTACTGACACTCTAAGAAGTGGCAGAGGAACTTCATAGAATGTGATGAGTAGAAGTCAAAACAGAAGAGGGAGAAGAATATGTATGTGATGTGGTGCTTGCAGTCAAGTGATGGGTCTTTGGGCACGTGTGAGGTAACACTTTAGCAACCACTGAAGGAAAGAAAAAAACAGTAACCTTTTATAAGAGAGGACAAATGTCATACTATTATGCATTTAGATGCAATTTGGCCAAGAGAATTTGAGTTGTACCTACCACTCTAATTCTGCCATTATTGCTGTTTTTGAAGAATCCTGCTGCTCATTAGATAGGACATTTAGATTTTCAGTAACAATTTTTATCTACCTGGAACCTGCCTTGGGCATTAGTTGTGTTTGCAGAGAAGACTACTACAAGATTAATTCCTTGAGTCCCTGGCCAAACTGAGACCCTTTTCTGGAGTTAAAACCTATAGATTGATATATGAGGAAAATTTGGGTGAGAGAATATAAAATGCTTGAAAGATTATAAATTTAAGGTCTGCCATTTGAAGAAAGATAAATGGAGAGTTTTAGTACAGAGAGACCAGCAAAAGGTGATATAACAAACATATTTATGAAGAACAAAGTGCATGGATAAAGTCAACATATATTTACTAAAGCATAGGCTAAGAGAATGAAAAGTTTAAAAAGGCAAATAACAGAAAATAGTCAATAAATATGTCATTGGCATCTCAACAAAGAAAGTAATATATAATTTGTTAAACTTTTTATGAATATTTTCATCATTATTCTTTTGGTCAGTTTTGAAAGCATATTTTAAATCTTTTGAGGCATGTAAAGGTTATAATTCAGGGTTATCCATAGCTTCTGAGGTTGATGCCACAGACAATGACCATTTTCCTTCTACTTTATGCCTGCCGCCATAGTCTAGACAATTTGGTTGTATGAACCATAAAAAAAATCAGAATTTATAATTGTTTTGGTATTTTTAGTACCATTTTAGTAATCTATGAACTTGATCATAATCTTTCAAGTAGCAAAATTTGAAATAAATTTCAAAATTCAATTAAATTTCACATAAATTAAGTTTGTTACAATACACTAAAGATTCACAGAGTTAAGCAAAATTAAACAGGTTGCACTGATTCCTCAAAAATATTCTAAACTTCTCAAAAGTAAACAAATAAAGTTTGGTATATTAAAAATATTGGGGGGGCTGGGGAGATAGCTCAGTTGGTAGAGTGCTTGCCTTGTAAGTACAAGGTCCTGGGTTTGATCCCCAGCACCCAAAAAAAAAAAAAAAATTGGGATTTCAGTCTTTCAGTCTGACAAGCACTTGTTGATCCCCTAATATATTCTATGCTTATGCTGGATACTAAAATTTTGAGCTGACTAAGATGGGGCCCTGCTTATAGTCTTTGAATACAGAGAAAATGCCCAGAACTGTGTTAATTTCCCCTTTGAAAGATCTTTATAATCATCTCTGAAAAGATTTAGAAATACAAAGTTGACATTACAGCCCCCAAAGAAATTTTATTAATTGCCTCACCTCCAACTCTCAGTCTAGTTTTCCTGTACCGTTACCTCAAGCAGGTCTTTCTAGTCAGAGGACCTGAATTGATATAATTTCTACTTAAAGCTCATCAGTTGAGCTACATTCATGTCTAGAGTGATGCAGAGTAAGGTGTTTCAATTGCAGGGAAGGGCAGGGCATAACAGAAACCATTTCCTTTCAAAGCAAAGCAAAGCAAAGCAAAGCAAAACAAAACAAAAACAAAAACAGGAGGAAAGGAGGAAGAAGAAAGAAGGGAGAGAGGAAGGGAAAGAGAAAGGTGAAAGGTAGAAGGTGGTGGAAAGAAGAGAGAAGAGGGAAGAAGGCAGGAAAGGAGGAGACAAAAATAAAAGACAAATAAGCTGGATGCTCTGTACACTTACTTCTAGGGTTGGCAAGTCATTCAATGAAGATACTCTTCAAACATTGCTGTTTTTAGTAAGTCAATTTAGATAACCTTAAAATTGAGTATCTGTCTAGACTGAAAATGTGATGGAATGTCATGACCAAGAAATATCAGGAATGTTGGTACAGTCAAAGTAGTATCTAAAATTTTATGAATACATTTCCTAGTTTAATATGATAGAAGGAAATAAATATTTACAGCTGAGGCTAGCATGAATAAAAAGAAGTTCTATCAAGTTTCTGGTAAAAACTAGTTAACATCCCTGACTCCCATTTAAGACTCAGGAAATCTCAGGACAGTATATTTTAGAATTTAATAAAATTGAACCAGAGTTTTTACTAGATCTTCATATGTGATAAATGAGAAACATTATGAACATGAGAATAGAAAAATTGGGAAGTGATCAGAGATAGGAACCTCAATGAATGATTCCCAGTTCTTGTATATAAAAATAGATAAAAATCCCTTTTGTTTCCCAGGGTTGTAATAATCTAGCCAAAACAGGATGAAGGTGTATTTCTGTAATGAATTTTGTGTCCATTCCTTGGAACAAGATGGGAAAGCCTTAGCATTTTCTAGATAGACTGCATGGAGTGGGGTTCATATTCTTATCCCCAGGATAATTCCTAGAATCTCACCAGCTGTAAACTTCCAAGTGGTAACATGTGCTAATGAGAAGTACTACCCTGGAATGAGCAGCCAGTAGTGCAAGAACTCTTTAACATTCGGTCAGTGCCTTTTGCACACTGTCTTGCTGCTTCCTTCCCACCCTGTCTGGTACACAAGATTCACCCATATGTGCTCAAAATTATTTCTCAAGAAACCAGCTTAAAATTCAGATATAGCTGTGTGAAAAGGCCAGCTGGGGGCCAAACGTACCTCAGCAAAAAGAATTTTTCACATATATGCCCCATTTCATCTGTTTCTGAAGGGTGGAGATGGATTTTACTCAAACCAAGAGACTTGGTTATTCCACTTTAATGTTATCTTAGAATCCCTCTTATTTCTTCCTTTATAATCATGTTAAAAGGATTAGTGACAGTCTAGACAAATGTATGAATGCCTAAGCTTTAGATTTTGATAACCCTTCTTCAATTCAAAGTGAATATGAGTAATTTGCTTAACTTTCTAAGGTCTCAGCTCACGTATCTGGAAAATGAGTTTTATAGTTGTTATGGTTTAGATATGAGGTGTCCTTCAAAAACTCATACATGAGATGAAGCAAGAATGGAGGTGAAATGATCAGATTGAGAGAGTTGTAACCTCTTGGTGGATTAATAAACTGGTAGGGATTAACTGGTGATAAATATAGGCAGGCAGGGTGTGGTTGGAAGTGGGTTACTGGGAGTGTACCTTTGGGCTTTATCTTTTGTCCCTGATAAGTGGAGTTTTTTCTGCTTTCTTGTTGCCATGTTCTGAGCTGCTCTCCCCCACCACACACTTCCACCATGATGTTCTGCCTTACCTTGGGTTCAGAGCAATGGAGTTATCTCTTGGACTAAAACCTATGAAACTGTGAGTCAAATAAACTTTTCCTCCTCTAAAATTATTCTTGTTAGGTCTCTTGGTCACAGTGACAAAACAAACAAACAAAAACAAAAACAAAAACTTACTAAAACAATAGTAAAAATCTTAATCATTAAGATTAAATGAAGTAACATGCAGAACACTTGAATTAATGACTGAATTATAGAGTAAACATTCAATAAATGATAGCTCTCATCTACTTTTCTATGTGCAACAAATATTAATTGCTTGCAGGATTTTTTTAAAAGTAACTGATGAACTCCTTTTGGTTCAATGAAAAGCTTATCAGAGGGAAAAACTAGTTTTCACACAAACGTTCTTTATACCACTTTTTGTACTGCAAGCTAATTCAGAAAAAGAACAGATTTCCATGGGATCCAGCAACTGCTTTCATCAGCTTTGTCACTAAATACAGTGTGAGCCCAATTGTGCCTCACCCTGCAGGGACCCACAAACTTCCCAATGACCAAATTTTGCTGAAAGGACTCAATTCAACATTAATCTTTGAATATTACTTATAGATTTTATGAGGAAGAAAATGTCATTAATTCAAAGAAAAAGGGAAAAAAGTAACCCTGTTTTTCAATGGAGGGGGAAAATTCCTTTGAGCATAAACAGATTGCACTATTTATACATGAAATATTTTCTGCATTTTTAAACTTACCATGCTCAAGTATTCTAATTAATTGTGGTGGTTGCCAGGGAAACCAAACTAACTCAATTATAGGTCTGCAGGAAGGTGCAGTGTGTTTATGACTAGGAAGCAGGTAGTTTGCTGTGCAAAAACTAAAACTGAGCAGATGCTTAAAGATTTTAAATGTTCTATACAATACAGTGTTATTTTGATAGCTCTCCTTAGAGAATCTCCTGATTTACTTTATAGCAACTTGGTTTGGAAGTACGGACAGTAAATATGGTAGATTAGGAACAGGTTATGAGGATGAAACCACAGGAAATGGTTAGGAGTCAGTCAGTGGCACTAAAAGAGTTATAATTCTATATACCATTTGTATTTGGCTACCTTCTTATGGAGGTATCTGAGGTCTGAATGACATAGGAAATAACTTGGAAGCAGCTATCAGGAAAATACTAAAAAAACATAAAACCACTAAGTTCAGCCAACTGTTAGAAAAATATTGTGAAAAATTAATGACCTTTGGTGGGCTAGAGGACGCAATAAAGTCCAGACCTGCCCTCCTAACTACCTCTCTTCCTGTGAGGATCCTAAAGAGGTATATATAGAAGTCCCTCCTTATCTCTGGGTTTCTTTCAGAAAACCTCAGAGGTTTCAGTTTCTTGTGGTCAACCATAGTCTGAAAACATTAAATGGAAAACCTGAGAAATAAATAATTCATAAGTTTCCAACTGCAGCCCATCTTGTGCAGCATAGTGAAATCTTTGGACATTGCATTTTATCCAACCCCGAATCATACCTTTGTCCAGCTGTATACACGACCCACTTGGTGGTCACTTAGTTGCTGTCACTGTAACCTTCATTTTAATTAATAATGATCCCTGAGTGCAAGAGCAGTGATGCCAGCAATTTTATTATATATTGTAAGGTAATTACATAATTATGATTGTTCTGTTTCAATGCTATTCTTGTTAATCTCTTACTGTTTAATTTATAAATTAAATTTCACAATAGATATTTATACATTCTATCTGTGATTCTAGGCATTTGCTGGGAGTTTTAGAGCCTGTCCTCCATGGATAAGGGAGACTGAGCTACAAGGAATGAGTAGAAAATGAGATCGGTAGTTGGTGAATGGGCAACTTCAGATTTGAGAGTCTCCAATATTCCGTTCTCATTATTATAATTATTAAACTTATTATTTTGTTTTTGTAACTCAGATTACCCAGGTATTTCTTCACTACCCTATTAAAATCTAGTATTAGAGATTAAAAACTATAAATCATATAATCATTGTCCAGAAACAGAAGAATCTTATTTATCATGTAAACAAGATACTGTTTTTCTGAAGTCATCTGTACATCTATTCATCCATTTATTCAATTAAAAATTAATTGTGCTCAGTCCAAACTGCTAGTTCTTAGGCATAGAATAATGGATAGAATTTCTACATTTATGGTCTTTATGATCATAAAAACAAAAATATTGATAATTTCAAAAACAAATGTGAGGTTTTGGAATAGCTTGACAGGACCTCAAAGCTCAGTCTGTTCTATCTCCATAAAATAAGTCATTCTCTGGATTATTTTATTAATTAATTAATAATCAATTTCATTATTTACATTAATGTTCCATGTTTTTGAAGTCTACTTGCTCATACTACTGATCTGCCCTAGTTATCTTTTGGTAAGTGCTATAATCTTTCTGATTTTCTCTTTAAATTTAAAGTAAATCTGTTATGAGTAGCAGATAATTAAATATATTTTAAAATTCAATCTGGTAATTTACATTTGTTTTCCAGTACTGAGGACTAAATACAGGGGTTCTCTATGATTGAACTACATTCTCAGCCCTTTCCTTTTATAAACATTTTAAGTTGCCTTGGCTGGCCTTGAATTTGCAATCCTTTTGCCTCAGCCTCCAGAGTTTCTGGTATAGGCATGTGCCATCACACCCAGCTTAATCTCCTTTTTTTTTTTGGAATATTTTTATTCTATTTCAATTAAGTATGAAAACTATGTTTTTTCCTCCTAATTTTGGGAATAGAACCTAGGACCTTGTGCATACTAGGCAAGTGCTCTACCACTGAGGTAAATCCCAGCATGTGTTTGGTCTTAAATCTCCTGTCCTATTTAATTTTGTTTTACTCTGAGTTTTCCTTTTCCTCTTCATCTCACCTCTTTTTTTTGGGCGGGGGGAGGCTGTCAATTAGTATTTTCTTACTGTTCAATTTTATTGATCTATTAGTTTGCAAATGATACATTATTTCACTATTTTGCGTTATTCTAGAGATGATTGAATTAATCCATGACTTATTAAATTCTAGATAATGCAAAGATCTAAGAATAAATTCCTTTTCATCTTTTTACCTTTCATGCGATTTTGTCATGTTTTATATTCCCCCTATACTCTAACTCAAAGACAGATTTCATATAATCAATATTTATGTATATTTATTCAGATACTTACTCTCCCCATTGCTCTTGATTTTTCCTGTATTGTCATGTTTCCATTGGGAGCATTTTCCTCTGGCCTGAAATACTCACTTTAATTGTTCTTATAATGCAAGTATACTGGTGAAAAACATCCCTTAGTTTTGGCTTTTGAAACATCTTGTTTTTTTCTTTTATATTCATGAAGCGTATATTTGCTGGAAATAGAGTTCTATGCTGGCAGTTGTTCCCCACCCTCATCTTTTTCAATACTTCCTTTTATTGCTTCTGTCTCCATCTTATTGTTGCTCTGTGAAGGATATATGCATTTTTCCTCCTTTGACTGCTTATGAGATTTTTCCTTTTGTCTTTGGCTGAATGTGGTTTTCTTTATAATTAACCTGTTTTGGGGTATTGAGAGCATTTTAGCAGCCTAATTTTAAAAATTCAGTTTTGTAAAATTCTTGGTTGACATATTGCTTTCCCTTGTCCTTGGCGCTCCCATCACACACATAGCATAGCTTTTCACCATGTCCTTCCTGTCTTTTATATTCTTTTCTTTGTTTCTAGAGGCTCTTGGTCATCCCAAATTCATTCTCCATCTTTTCTGATGTGTTTACTTTAGGTCTGACCTGTTTCTAGTTTGGAATTTAGAATTTTGTGACACTAGGTCTAGTTTTGACTGTCCTAAGATGTATACCCCACCTGGGTCTTAAAGAGCAGTCTGTGCCATATTGGGAGGGGGGCCCTCAAGTATTTTTGTCACTCCATTCCCTTGAGATTGCCAAAAGTTCTACTAAGTTTCCCCAGATTCTTAGCCTTGATTTTTTCCAGGATTGTTTTTCGGTCCTTGACCTCAACAAATAAATTCCATGAAGGAAAAAATACCTTACTATTTTTTCCTCTAGAATCTCCAAGTCTTCAAGCTCTGGCTTTTATAGGGATCCCATCATGCCTTCAAGCACAAATTTTAAAAATTGTACAGAATTTTCAGTCTGTAAAATCAATAACTACTTAGCAATAAATACTTCCATTAACAGAAGGGAAAAAAAGACATAATTTTATTTTCATTTCCTCAAATTTTCACACTTATTTAAGCTTTGTTGACATATCAGAATCATATGAATTTTTCCTATTCCCCCCCCTTTGTATTATTTATTCCAAGAGAAAATATAACTTCCCCTGTGTGTTTTGTTTCATCAGAATTTATCATTCATTAATCTGTTGGCAAAAATAGTCATGCCAATATTTATTCATTCTTTATTAGGTGATTTTGTATAATATTCACAGTAAAATAATTTGTTGACTTGAGCAATAATTTTGGTTTAACTTTACATGGATAGCTCTTATACAAAGTCCTTTGATAACTATTTCTGTTCCTCTTAGTTTTCTAAGGTACTATGCCTTAGATCTATTCAAACAGATCATCAGAGACTATGGAAGACCATCCTTGACAAATGCCTAAACCTACCTAGTTGCCAGAGAGTTTCCCATTGTATAGCTGCCTCACCTGAAAAATAAATTAATTGCTCAGTGGGGAAATTGAAAAATGAATTGTAGCTGAGGTACTTGCCTCTCAGCATCCTCTGGAAAATTTTCTCTGGTAACGTAAATGAAGAGAGATAAAATAAATCCTGGATACTGCTGGTGTGCTGTGAGACAAGTAAGTGACCATGAGATACTCCTTATTCTAAGAATAGCTTCCAGAAAGGAGACTGTGTTCTGTGCCATTTGCCCAACCTGACTTGACAGCATATTACACAATGCCTTTGACAGTATCAAGGATTGGAAAATGGAACTGCAACTATCAGGCTTCGAGTTATGTTTTAACATTTAGTTATAAAGGCCATGTCATGCCCTCTGAGATGCAGCAGGAGTATTAGGCCTGACATTTTGAATTTCAAATGCAAATTGGAAAGTCCAACTTAAACGAGGAAAGGACAATGTGAATAGATTGACTTAAGTTTAGTGTTCAGAAATGACTCTTGGGTTAGGGTAATCAAGTCTTCCAAAGTCTCTTGTTTTACTTTATTACCCACATAAATAAAGAAAAATACCAATGACTCCCTCTGAGTAATATATGACTAGTACCTCTTAAGTATTACTTGAGTATCTTATTTGCCAAGGAAGTTATTGATACTATCTATTCATAGTATACAATGAAGTTATGCCAAACTACTTTACTTTGTCCCACAACTACAGTATTTCACAGATATGCTTTTGAAGATATCCAAAATTTCGCTGTAATGCTACCCATATTAGCAGGTCGAAGTCCCTAGAGAATTACTATGTCCTCAGTGACCTTTGTAACACAAAAACTCATAGTTCTTTTCCTACTTAAAACCCTTTAATGGCTCCTCATTGCCTGGTATAAAGTCCAACTTTCTTAGTACAGCTTATGACTGCTTGGCTACTTCGTTTCCCTTCTTAGGATTCCTTGAATAGTCCATGTTTTCTTAAGCCGACTCTGCAACTTTGCTGGTCCTTCTGTCTATATAATACTCTCCTTCTCTTTTGCTTGGCTAATTATTTTTCATTTATCTGGCTTCAGATGCTGCCACTCTAAGAAGTATTTTGTGTGTACCAGATCTAAATTAGATTTACCTCCCATGCTTTCAGGAACCCAGTACTTGTTTTGTCACTGATGTCATAACAGTCATTGCAATGCCTATTTGTTGGTCTTTATCATTCATTACTCTCTATGAACCATGTGTACAGGATATGGGTCTATCTTGTTTTTCCTTTATTTCTGGCATTTAGTATCCTGCCAGGCACACCATAGGTGCTCTATATATCTGAATGAATATAAACATGCTAACACATTGAGAAAGGTTTTCAATGGGCAAAGGCCTTCTCCAAAGACAATGTCACACTGTCTATACTATGTACCAGTCATTTTCTATAACTTAACTCTCAGTGCTACTTTTATGGAAAAACATTACAAAACCTCAAAGATCTTGCGATAGATCATTTTAGCACTCACCAATATTTAGTGCCCCCTCTTGAGGGTATACTCCCACTACCCTATTGAACTAAGGTATGGTCAGGTGTCTTCTATTACCAATGAAATGGGAGCAGAAATGCTAAGTGTGGCTTCTGCAGAGTATCATGAACCAGTTCATGGTGGTTTTTCGTGTTATTGGTAATTGAAAAGTTCCAAAGATGTGTTTTTTCACCTCAGATACTATGAAACAGAACCCCAGCTAAATTGAGCTACTGCATGCACAATTAATAGAAATGTCTGTTACTTAGTTATGTGTGTGTGTGGCTTGCATGCACACTCTACTCCATCCTAATAGTGATTCATTCAGCCTGGTTTAAGTAAAGGGGAGATTTGGGAAAGGATTAAATAGGGAATCCTATGCACATCACAAATTAGAACCAAGCACACTTAGGATTCATTGAAACACGACACTAAAAAGTTAAGGACTGGGACTATTTTATTCACCTCAGAGGCTATGAAGTCTCTCACATTTCTACTTCTGACCTGTTACATTCTCTCCCACCTCAATAAACTTCATATACTTAACTAATCATAAATATTGCTTAATAGAAATAATCCCCAGCCTTTTACTCTATATGAACTTCCAGCTCAGAACCTACTATCAACTCTCTGAATGTCTTGATTTATATTGTTGAGAGAGATACTCATGGCATGATGTGAGTACCTCTTATTAAACTAGGCCACAAACGATATCACTGGCTAGTAAGTATTCCTGGTTACTGATATCAGGTTTGTCTAATCAGTTTTGCCTCAGAGTGTGTGTGTGTGTGTGTGTATGTGTGTATGTGTTGGGTGGGTATTGATGGTGGTAGTAGTAGTTTAATAACAAGCCTGTGATACAAAACATGGTTGGTTGGAATAGCAAAGTTTACCTGGTTGGGTTCAGTGTCAAAAATATATAGACAGAGCAGGTCTATAATTTGTCAATTTGACAATTTTAAAGTTGTAAATTTGCCATGGGTTTCATGAGGAAAGTATCATCACCATCATAACCATTACCAAATTAAAAATTACAAAGCTAAGGCCAAGGTTAAAATTGAAAATTAAAAAGAGCAGAGTGAATTTAAAATTTCTAGCATGGTATCTTGAGCTGACCCCAGATTTCATGCTCTGCAATATATTAAATCTTCTCAAAGATTGGCATTGTCTCAGTCAGTGCAACAAATATGAATAACTTTGTGGCAAAAATTAAGTAAAAATTATTTAAAGGTATGGCATTTTTCATTACAGAGGAGAGGACTATATAGATGGTATGTTCTGAAGAAGAGCAAGGACTCCAGGACCTCAAAATTTTTCTTCTCAACCCAGTAGTTTGTTGTAGGAAAAAATTTAAATATATACAATTTTGGAGTGAACAACAATGTAACCACCACCTAGACTGTAAAATTTATATTTTTCTATATTTGTCTATCACACCTGCACTTATTCATCAAGAAATCCATCTTATTTTTGTTGCATTTATAAGAAAGGTCCAGGTATTGTTGCACTTCTTTTTCTGCAGGATCTTTCCCTTTGGTATTAACTATAGTTTAATATTATTTTATTTAGAGAAAGATTATATATAGTGAAATGTGCCAATTTAAGTGTACAACTTGTTACGTTTTCAATAATGCATAAATCTGTACTCCAATCCTTCACAAGAATGATACCACCACACAGAGAATGCTCTGTGCCCTTTCCTAGATTGCCCTCACTCTCACATTTCCCTAGGATCATAAGAGTGACTGACTGCAAGGTCTAGAACTTTGTATAAATGGAATAAGGCAGTCCTCAACTTCATGATGTTTCAACTTACAATTTTTCCAAGTGATAAACACTCAATAGAAACTCAATCTCAAATCCTGAATTTTAATCTTTTCCTTGGCTGGCGAAATGATAACTCTCTTTAGATGCTAGGCATCAGTGATCTACAAGTTCCCAGTCAGACATGCCATCATAAGGGTTAACAACTGATGCACTACAGTGTGCTGTGCTACTAAACTATGATATTAGGAGGTTAGGTGTTTTAAGTGCATTTTTCACTTAAAATATATTCCCTTACTTATGAATTTATTGGGACACCTATGGTTAATCTTGTTTATCAACTTGATTGCTTTGAGAGACACCTAAGCACATTCTGCTTCTGGGTCTGTCCATCAGGGTGTTTCAGAAGTGACTGGAATGTGGGACAATAAACAGAGGGGGGAGACCTCCCCTGAATGTGGGTGGAACTGTCCAATAGGTTAAGGGCCCCCAGATGGAACAAAAGTGGAAGGAGAAGTTCACCAAACACAGGAAAGCTCAATTATTCTTGAGAGGCTTTGCTTTTGCTGCTACCATTGCCCATGGATATCAGACTACAGCTTCTTAAGCTCTTCAACACCAGTGACTCTGCAGGGAGATTCTAAGTCTTCCATCTCAGGTTGGGGCTACACCCTTTTGTTTTGTATGTTCCAAATTCTTGAACTGAATGGTTACTGATTTCTCTGGTTCTCTATCCTGCAGACAGCCCTTGTAGATTATCCTGCCTCTGATCATGTAAGCCAACTTAATAAATTCCCCCTTATAATTGTATACATATTATATTGATTCTGTTCCTCCAAAGAATCCTAAGACAGGCTGTAACTCCATTCTAAGTCATGGAATCTCTGTGCTGCAGTGTATACCTGCTCTATAAGGCTTCCTGTCACTGGCTCTTTGTGGTGCCAAATCCGTGAGTATTTGTCACCACCTGCAGCAACAATTTGCGCGGGTCTTTATCGGTGGTGGACTGGAAACGAACTGCTTCTATCTTTCTTTTAGTGGGCTGCTTTCTCGCTTATTCACTTGTTCCCTGGGCTATTGAGGAAGAAAGGCTTTTCCAAGAAAGAAAGAGAGAGAGAGAGAGGGAAAGAGAGACTTTGCGTAAGAAAGAAAGAGAGACTTTGCTTAAGAGAGAGAGACTACACTTTGGGAGATCTATATCTTCTTAATTCTGCTACTTCTTCTTAAAGGTGCATCCTGCATCCTGTGAACTAAGAGTGCATCTATCTGAGGTGCTTCTTAGTGATGCGTCTCGTGTACTGTGGTCTGTCTATCTGTGATCTAGAGGTGTGTTCTCAATTCTCGGCTCTCTGATCTGCCTTCCGCTGCTGCCCCTATTCGCTGCTTCTATCTGCTTGCCACTTCTTCTTCCTTACTGCTAGTGGCTTCTACTCCACTTCTTTCTGCTAGCTGCTGCTCTTACTGTCACGTCCCCCCCACTGCCTGCTTATATTCCCTCCAGGAGGTGGAGGGCGGGGCCATGCCAGTTGTGATCAGGCGAGGAGCCAGTTGCCCCATCACGGCAAGGGTCAATATGAGCAGGCCCGAGCAGGCGCGCTCAGGAACACCTGTGCACACGTTGTGCACATGGACTTAACTGAATACGGCCAGTGATAAATCACCTGAGTGTGCTTATGTCAATTAACCTCCCCACCACCGAAGTGATCAGGTGCCGTTCTGACTGGTACAGCCCCCAACAGCTTCCATCACTTGCATGTTTCTGAAACACAGTCATGTTAGTGTCAGTGTTAACAGTTTATTCCTTTTACTAAGCAGAAACTGGAAGTAATAAATTAGATAAATATCTTCATTTTATGTTTCTCCTACTTATCACTACTCTGATCTGGAAAACTAACTTGTTGTTAGGTGTTTTTTTCCATACCATGGGGAGAACACTAGGGATTACATAGCTAGCATATACTTGCACAGTTACATATCTCACTGTATCTATATAACACTTGTTTAATCCATTCCCCAATGGATAGACATGTAGACTTGTCCCATATTTGGTTACTATGAATTAAACTCATCCATATTCTTGTTCAAGTCCTTTTGGTGAATACAGGTGATTGGGTTGTAAGAGCCTTAACCCAATCAGTGAATTAATCCCCTGATTATTAACTGAGTGGTAACTAGAAGCAGGTGGGGTATAGCTGGAGGAGGTGGGCATAGGGGGCATGGCTTTGGAGTTTATATTTTATTTGGCAAGTGGAATCTCTCTCTCTGCTTCTTGATCATCATGTGAACTGCTGCTCTCTGACACACACTTCCACCATGATGTCCTGCCTTACCTTGAGCCCCAAGGAATGGAGCCTACTGTCTATGGACTGAGACCTCTGAGACTGTGAGCCTCCAAATAAACTTTTCTTCCTCTGTAATTGTCCTGGTTGTATCTTTTAGTCATAGTGGTGAAAAAGCTGACTAAAACAATAGGTTTTTCATTTTTCTTCAGTAATACCTATAAGTAAAATTCTTGAGTCATAGGGAGGGTAGATCTTTAATTTTATATGAAATTGCCAGAATTTTTTGCTAAAGTAATTATACCATTTAGACTTTCACAAGTTATATATGAAAGTTTTGGATTTTCTGCATTCTTACCAACATTTGGTGTTTTTAGTCTATTTTAGTTCTTTTGTAGTGCTATCTCATTTTGGTTTAATTCTCACTTATCTGATGACTAATGATGTTGAGGACTTCTTTGATGTGGTTCTTGGCCATTTGTACATTTTCCTATGCAAATAATGTACTTATTAAAGTCTTTTGCCCATTTTTCAATTGGTTTGTTTTTGTTATTAATATGTAAGAATTTTTTATATTATTGAAGGAAACAGGCCAGCCAGGAAGCACCAAGTAACATTCCGAGAGTGGGAAAACTCAAGTTTATTACGACAGAAGACTCAGACTCCAAATTCTGAGCCTTGACCCACAGTTTCTCACAACATTTATAGGCTATTTGGTGTCATAAAATTTCTAATCTACATGACTGAAGTCCTTGTGTGGGTTTCTATTGGGAAATGTGTTTACAGAAGCAAAATATGGTTAAGAAAAACTGGCTTTCCTCAGGTATCAGATGTACCTGAAAGCCTCGCAGAGGGGTGTTTAGTTTTCAAAAGGGTGAAGTGAGACTCTTAGAGACAGTTTTTTATAGTCTAAAGGGTAGGATCCTGTGGTTAATTAGGTTTCCTGAAGAAAGGGTCTCAGAAGGGGTGGGAAACTGACCCCTGTATCCAGGCAGTTGTTTCTCAAAATAATGTTCTTATAATTTCATTTATAACCAGGTCTGATATTGCCATCTCAATATGTCCTGGATATTAAATCTTTATGTTTTGCTAGTATCTTTTTCTGGTCTGTGTCCTGCTTATTTATGTTCTAAATGTCTTTCAAAGAAAAATTTTACATTTTGATGAACTCTAATTTATCATGTTTTCTTTTCATGGTTATTGCTTTTTGTGTTTTAAGAAACCTTTGCCTATTCTAAGTTTTAAAGACATTCTCCTACAATTTCTTCTAGAAGTTTCATAGTTTTAGCTATTATGTTTAGGTCTGTCCATATTCCGAATTGATTATAGCACATAATACAAAGCAGTGAGTCACTTTTTGAACATGAATGTTCTGTTTCTGCAGCATCATTTGTTGAAAAGTCTTTCTTTGTAAGATTGCTTTGGTTCCTTCATGAAAAATCGAATAGTCCTTTATATCTGGGCATATCGCTGGGCTCTATCCTCTTCCTTTATTTGTCAATCCTTAAATTAGTACTACACTATCTTGATCACTATATTTTTATAATAAGTCTTGAAGTAAAGTAATAGAAGTCCTGTGACTTTTTTCTTTTTATTCAGGATCTTCTACATATTTAATAAGAATAGATAATCAATAGTCTGGCATTCAGGGTAATGGTCTCTAATTAATGTCTCTTTTGAATGCAAAGCCCTCCTCAGAAACTAGCAAGTAGAAACATTAATGGACCCCATCAAGGTCTTTTTCAATGTAAATGTAAAGACACTTCATGAAACTAACCTGTGGAGACATTCCAGTCAACTTATTTGTGCCAAAGAGCTGGGAAAATGAAAGGTGGAGGTGAATCTGGAGAGTTATGGGAAAGATTAAAACTCAAAGGATAAAGGACAGAGTCAATAGCCTTGATACTTTTTCAAAGCACGTTTAACAGAGGGTTTTACCAATGACTTTGCTACTTTTTCAATGCATGCTTAACTAAGATTTTGGTCAATACTCATACTCACAAAACCATATAAGCCCATAGACTAGCACACCAAAATGGGATTTCTGCTATTAGGTTCTCTCCTATATTGCAGAAGTTCTATCTCTTTGCTTCTTACTTAAAATAAAGTCTACTCCACTCTGCTTATTCTTGCTTTCTAGTAATGTCTGTGGATTTTATTCTTCAAATTTGCAAAACAGGATCTCAGAAGGAAATTGGTGAAGTAGAGAATCTAGTTTTATCCCAAACACTGGTTTCAATATTTTAAGTTCTTTTTATCCTTTGTAGGTCAATTTATGCTCTCTAATGATATCTACAACCTATTCTCTAGAACTTCCAAATGTTACTTTATTTGCAAAAGGGGTCTTCGCAGATATAATTTAGATTTTCCAGGTGGGTTCTAATGACATCACATGCATTCCTATAAGAAGAAGGCAGAAGGAGAGTTGACAGATATAGGAGAAAGTCTAAGGAAGACATGGGTAGAGAGAGGAATTGCGTAGTCATAAACCAAGCACTTCTAAGAGAAAGGAAGGGAAGAAACACATTCTCCTTTGCCCGTTGAAGTGAATATGGCTATGTCAAACCTTGGTGTTAGCCTGGCATGAATTCTGATTTTGATTCTTCATCCTCTGGAAGTGTGAAAGAATTAATTTATGCTGTTTCCAGCCACCTAGTTTGTGGTGATTTGTAACAGTCACCACAGGAAACTAATGTGCCCTCCCTGCTCCTTTTAAAATTACATTGTACACTGGTAAATAGCATTTAAAATATTACCCAGGATTGCTCACTGTCAGGTGCCTATCATCTGCCATTTGCCTGCCTCTCGCCTGTCCATTGCCTGCCTTACACCTATCCATCACCCAATGCATGAGGTTCACAACCTGATCGTCCGACAACAGTCAGCAAAGTGATCGCTGACTGCCAATGGAGCACCAGCTGCCTACTGTTGCCTGGAAGTTCACTGTTACAGTACCTGCAGGTTTGATTACACATGGCGGCCGCCATTTAGAGTCAGGCCCCATAGGACCCTGGCCAAATTGACTGAGCCCTGTCTCCAGGATCCCTCAGCCCGACCGATCACTCCCTGCCTCTGGGGCCCTCACATCGACTGACTGCTCCCTGCCGCCAGGACCCCCGGACGAACTGACTACGCCCTATCACTGGGACCCCAGACCGACTGATTGCACCCGGCCTCCAGGATCCCACAACCACACCAAACACACCCAACCTCCAAGACCCCTGTCTGACCAACCGCATCCCACCTCCAGGACCTCCTGCTGACCACGGCCATACCCTGAGCTGCAGCTCCCCATTTGCCAACACATTTCTTGGATAATCCTGGAAGCCATAGCTCCGATCTTTAGGTGGGGCAAAACCCATTCTGAGACACCTGCTGGAGGCTTGAAGCTCATTGTCAGGTACCTTTCATGCATCAGGCTACTGAACTCTGGGAGGTTTCATTACTATATGACTGTTACACTGTAGATTTTCGTTTTTCTCCTTATTGAAAAAATTTAAGTTTTTATTTCTTTACTTTTCTTGCTCTCTTTTCCTTTTGTTTTGTTTTGTTTGTTGTTTTTTTGTGGTCCTGGGGATTGAACCCAGGGCCTTGTGCTTGTAAGACAAGAACTCTACCAACTGAGCTATCTCCCCAGCCCTCTCTTTTCCTTTTGTTTACCTGTTCCCTTAGAGTCTCTTTTTCCCTTTTTTGCATGCTAACATCCGATTTCTTTTGATAACACTCTCACCCTTTCTATTACCTAGAACTTCTGTATATTCTTTTCTTATCTCATTAACAGACACATTCTACATCCCTCTGCATCCTCTTTGTTCTCCATTTGAAATGGCAGACCTTATTGAAAATCTGTTTTTTTTACTGAAGATAATATTTGAACTCATTGTGCTTATTATGACAATTTTGTTATTGTCCTCATAGGGGCTATTTGGTCTAGGATTGCATAGTGTCTGAATTGGGCACTGCTAATATTGATCTCCCCTTAAAGAAAAGGTTATGGAAACCTATAGGGCCACTATAAGCCTATAGGGGGAAATCTGCAATACCCTAGATCTGCACTGTTAGAGGGGAAGATACATGAACAACATGAAAAAACAAGGGAAGAAAATGATCCAAACAAATCTAGATTCTATATTAATAGAATCCAATGACAGTATGTTAGAAGAAATGTCAGAAAAGGACTTCAGATTATACATGATTAAGATGATTCATGAAGCAAAGGATGAGATAAGAGAGCAAATGCAGGCAATGAATGATAATACCAATAAGCTGAAAGATCACCAGCAGGAAGCAAAAGATCATTTCAACAAAGAGAAGAGATTCTCAAAAAAAAAAAAAAAAAAAAAAAAAAAACCAAACGGAAATCCTTGAAATGAATGAAACAATAAACCAAATAAAAAACTCAATGGAAAGCATCACCAAAAGACTAGACCACTTGGAAGACAGAACCTCAAATATTGAAGACAAAATATCTAATCTTGAAAATAAAGTTGCCCAAACAGAGAAGATAGTAAGAAATCATGAACAGATCTCCAAGAACTATGGGACATCATGAAAAGACCAAATTTAAGAATTATTGGGATTGAGGAAGGCACAGATAAAAATCAAAGGAAAGAACAACCTATTCAATGAAATAATATCAGAAAATTTCCCAAACCTGAAGAATGAAATGGAAAATCAAATACAAGAGACTTACAGAACACCAAATGCACAAAATCACAACAGATCCACGCCAAGGCACATTATAATGAAAATGCCTAACATTCAAAATAAAGATAGGATTTTGAAGGCCGCGAGAGAAAAGCATCAGATTACATATAGGGGGAGACCAATACGGATAGCAGCCGACTTCTCAACCCAGAATCTAAAAGCTAGAAAGGCCTGGAACAACATATTTCAAGCTCTGAAAGAACATGGTTGCCAATCAAGAATCCTATACCCAGCAAAACTAATCGTCAGATTTGAAGATGAAATAAAATCCTTCCATGATAAACAAAAGTTAAAAAATTTAAAAATAGAAAGCCTGCACTAGAGAATGTTCTCAACAAAATATTCCATGAGGAGGAAATGAAAAACAACAATGGAGGTCAGCAAAGGGAGGAACTACCTTAGAGAAAAACCACTCAAAGGAGACACCAAGCCAACTTAAAAATCAAAAATAAGCCAAAGGACTGGGAATACAAATCATATCTCAATAATAACCCTGAACATTAATGGCCTAAACTCATCAACAAAAGACATAGACTGGCATATTGGATTAAAAAGAAAGACCCAACAATGTGCTGCCTGCAAGAGACTCATCTCATAGAAAAAGACATCCACAGACTAAAGGTGAAAGGATGGGAAAAAATCTACCATGCACATGGACTCAGTAAAAAAGCAGGGGTTTATATCCTTATATCAGATAAAGTGGACTTCGAATCAAAGTTAGTCAGAAGGGATAAAGAAGGACATTTCATACTGCTTAAGGGAACCATAAGTCAGGAAGACATAATGGATAGTAAATATTTATGCCCCAAACAATGGTGCATTCCTGTACATCAAACAAATCCTTCTCAATTTCAGGAATCACATAGACCACAACACAATAATTCTGGGTGACTGTAATGCACTGCTATCACTACTAGATATATCTTCCAAACAAAAACCAACCAAAGAAATCATAGAACTCAATAACACAATCAATAACCTAGACTTAATAGACATATATAGAATATTCCATCCATCAACGAGTGGATTCACTTTCTTCTCGGCAGCACATGGAACCTTCTCGAAAATAGACTATATATTATAGACTAAATAATATGCTATTGAATGAAACATGGATAACAAAAAACATCAGGGAGGAGATAAAAAAATTCTTAGAGGTCAATGAGAATGACGATACAACATATCAAAATCTCTGGGACACTATGTAAGCGGTACTAAGAGGAAAATTCATTGTATGGAGTGCATTCCAGAAAAGAATGAAAAGTCAACAACTAAATGACCTAACATTACAACTCAAAGCCCTAGAAGAAGAAGATCAGAATAACAGCAAAAGTAGTAGAAGACAGAAAATAATTAATATCAGAGCTGAAATCAGTGAAATTGAAACAAAAGAAACAATTCAAAATTTGACAAAACAAAAGTTGGTTCTTTGAGAAAGTAAACAAAATTGACAAACCCTTCACCAGACTAACAAAGAGAAGGAGAGAGAAAGCTCAAATTACTAAAATTCATGATGCAAAAGGAAATATCACAACAGACACCATTGAGATACAGTACATAATGAGAAGCTACTTTGAAAATCTGTATTCCAACAAAATAGAAACTACTGAAGATATTGACAAATTTCTAGAGACATATGCTCCTCCCAAACTGAACCAGGAGGACATACACAATTTAAACAGATCAATATCAAGCAATGAAATAGAAGAAGCCAATAAAAATCTACCATCCAAGAAAAGCCCAGGACCAGACGGATTCTCAGCCGAGTTCTACAAGACCTTCAAAGAAGAACTCATTCCAATAATTCTCAAAGTATTCCAGGAAATAGAAAAGGAGGGTACCCTACTGAACTCATTCTATGAAGCTAATATCACCCACCCTTATAACCAAACCAGACAAAGACAGATCAAGGAAAGAAAATTTTAGACCAATATCTTTGATGAATATAGATGCAAAGATCCTTAACAAAATATTGGCAAACTGTATCCAAAAACATATTAAGAAAATTGTGCACCACGATCAAGTGGGATTCATCCCTGGAATGCAAGGATGGTTTAACATCCGTAAATCAGTAAACCTAATCCATCATGTCAATAGACTTAAGGATAAGAATCATATGGTTATTTCAATTGACACAGGAAAAGCGTTTGACAAAATACAACACCCCTTCATGCTCAAAACACTAGAAAAAATAGGGATAGTAGGAACATACCTGAACATTGTAAAGGCTATTTATGCTAAGCCCATGGCCAACATCATTCTTAATGGAGAAAAACTGAAACCATTCCCTTTAAAAACAGGAACAAGACAGGGATGTCCTCTTTCACCACTTCTATTCAACATTGTTCTCGAAACTCTAGCCAGAGTAATTAGGCAGTCTAAAGAAATTAAAGGGATACGAATAGGAAAAGAGGAACATAAGCTGTCACTATTTGTTGGATGACATGATTCTATACTTAGAGGATCCAAAAACCTCCTCCAGAGAACTTCTAGACCTCATCAATGAATTTAGCAAAATAGCAGGCTATAAAATCAACTCGCATAAATCTAAAGCATTTTTATACACAAGCGACGAAACAGCTGAAAGGGAAATGAGGAAAACAACTCCATTTGCAGTAGCCTCAAAAAAAAAAAAAAATACTTGGGAATCAATCTAACCAAGAGGTAAAAGATCTCTACAATGAAAACTACAAAACACTGAAGAAAGAAATTGAGGAAGACCTTAGAAGATGGAAAGATCTCCCATGTTCTTGGATAGGAAGAATTAATATTGTCAAAATGGTCATACTACCAAAAGTGCTATACAGATTCAATGCAATTCCAATTAAAATCCCAATGATGTACATTACAGAAATAGAACAAGCAATCATGAAATTCATCTGGAAGAATAAAAAATCCAGAATACCTAAAACAATCCTTAGCAGGAAGAATGAAACAGGGGGTATCGCAATACCAGAACTTAAACTATACAACAAAGCAATATTAACAAAAACGGCATGGTATTGGTACCAAAATAGACAGGTAGATAAATGGTACAGAATAGAGGACACAGACACAAACCTAAATAAATACAATTTTCTCATACTAGACAAAGGGGCCAAAAATATGCAATGGAGAAAAGATAGCCTCTTCAACAAATGGTGCTGGGAGAATTGGAAATCCATATGCAACAGAATGAAACTAAGCTCCTATCTCTCACCCTGCACAAAAATCAACTCACAATGAATCAAGGAACTTGAAATCAAACCAGAGATCCTGCAGCTTATAGAAGAAAAAGTAGGTCCAAATCTTCACCTTGTTGACTTAGGATCAGACTTCCTTAACAGGACTCCCATAGCACAAGAAATGAAAGCAAGAATCAACAACTGGGATAGATTCAAACTAAATAGCTTTCTCTCAGCAAAGGAAACTATCAGAAATGTGAAGAGAGAGCCTACAGAGTGGGAGAATATCTTTGCCACTCATACTTCAGATAGAGTGCTAATTTCCAGAATATATAAAGAACTCAAAAAACTCTACACCAAGAATACAAATAACCCAACCAACAAAGGTCTAAGGATATGAACAGACACTTCACAGAAGATGATCTACAAGCAATCAACAGATATATGAAAAAATGTTGAATATCTCCAATAATAAAAGAAATACAAATCAAAACTACACTAAGATTCCATCTTGCCCCAATTAGAATGGCGATTATCAAGAATACAAGGAACAATATATGTTGGAGAGGATTTGGGGAAAAAGGTACACTCATTCATTGCTGGTGGGGCTGTAAATGAGTGCAGCCACACTGGAAAGCAGTGTGGAGATTCCTTAGAAAACTTGGAATGGAACCAACATTTGACCCAGCTATCCCACTCCTCGGCCTATACCCAAAGGACTTGAAATCAGCATACTACAGAGATACAGCCACATCAATGTTCATAGCTGCTCAATTCACCATAGCCAGATTGTGGAACCAACCTAGATGCCCTTCAATTGATGAATGGATAAAGAAACTGTGGTATATATATATATATATATAAAATGGAATATTACTCGGGTATAAAAATAATAAAATTATGGCATTTGCAGGCAAATGGATGAAATTGGAGAATATCATGCTAAGTGAGATAAGGCAGTCTCAAAAATCCAAAGGATGAATGATCTCACTGATAAGCGGATGATGACACAAAATGGGGGGTGGGAGGGGGACAAGAATGGAGGAAGGAGGGACTGTATAGAGGGAAAAGAGGGGTGGGAGGGGTTGGAGGAGGAAAAAATAACAGAATGAATCAAACATCATTACCCTATGTAAATGTATGATTATGGAAATGGTATGCTGTTACTCCATGTACAAACAGAAACAACATGTATCCCATTTGTTTACTATAAAAAGAAATTTAAAAAAATAAAATAAAAAAATAAATAAAATAAAATATTACCCAACTAGGTAGACTTCAGTAAAATAAAATCTATTAAAAGACATTGTTTTATAGCAGAAGACATGAAAATTTGTACTTATATAAGTAGTTCTCAATCATGACTATGCATTAGAATGTCTTGGACAATACTTGGGTACATATGTCTGGTCCATCTTCAAATACTTAAATAATGTGGTGCGGTCTGGCACAAGTGTTTTCTTTAAAAGTTCTCTAAACCTCTGCTATTCCAAATATTCCCTGAAGCACTGAGGTCATCTGGAACTTGGGTAGAAATGCAGATCCTTGTCCCCTTTCCCAGATCATAAACCTGCATTTTACCAAGATCCTCAAGTGATTCCTACGCACAGTTAAATTCTGAAAAGTGGTTGATATGGATTATTCCAATTAGCAATGAGGAATGAGAAGAACTAAATTAGACAAGTAGTATTTATATTTTCTTCCCCTTGTCAGCAGGATGAGCTTGGACAAGAACTCATTTAAATCATAGGATTTTTCTGTGGTATGGGCAGAATAACAAGTACTTTGCAGGGTTGTAATCAAGGTTAAATATGATCAATAATGGAACAGAACTCCCACAGAGATAGTTGTTTCCATAGGCAAATGCATATTTAAATCAAGAGATAAGCAGTGAATTTCAAATTAATAGCTCCCCCAAACTAAGTTGCTGTAGAGTTTCCTTATACTATCACCAAATTTTGTAGACAATTTAGAGAAGCTAACCTGGTAAGGTCTAAGCAGAGCAGATATAATGGGGTTTGAAGTAAGTTTAGATGGGATAATTACAAGACTGGACAGGCAGAAGCAGAGGTTTGGGCTGTATGTAGAAAAAGAAAATAGAGTTTTAAAGTCAGTTTGGAGGCTAAAGAGAAGTGAGAAAGATAAATTTTTGTCCAGTTACAGTTATGATATTCTGAGATGGGTAAGGACAATTCAGAGTCACTTGGGGTCATTGATTCAGAGATGCCACAAGATTCACAGAAAGGATGAAAAATGACTAAGTGATTTGGCAGTGGGATTTACTGGAAATCCATGAACATTTATTAAATGAATAGTAACTACCACACTGAGCACAAGAATTATTTATTGATAAAGAAGAGTAAGGAGGAAATTAAAGACACAGAGGCAATACAAGGTAGCAGGTTTGCACTGAAAGAGAGAAACAGAAGGAAGTAGAAATAAGTCACAAATCCCAAGAGCTCAGAACATGAACAAGAGAGACACATTGCAGAGCAACAATGTTCAGAAGAGAAACACCAACAGCCCTCTCAGTATTTCCACAAGTGCTTTTTTTTTCTGGACGCACAAGCAGCACCAGCACACTCAACGGCACCCCAAAAATCACTATACAATTTTCTACAATTATTACCCAATTTCATATGATGCCTTCACTCTAGGTTTACAGAACTCAAGTTTGAGTCTCCAGAATGAACCAAAGTCCTTCTAAAGACTGGTTCGATTTATATAACCTCCTTTTCAATTCCCAAATTGCACTTTCTTTGTAGGCTTGTGTTTTTCTTTTTTTAAAGCCCCTTTAAAGTAAAGGTTAAATGAAAGACAGGGCAAGTTTCTTTTACAAACAGAAAGTCCCAATCCTATAGGACAGAAAGCTAGGATCATTTACATTATGCCTCAAATATTGTGAGTAACATTCTTTATTTTCTACTCCAACTTCTGAGAGGTATCATCATATTGGTACTGTTATGATGTCCTAAATGCTTCAGGCACCTTCTCAAATGTGTCACCTGATAAATGTATTCTTTCTACCAGATGTGCCTCTTTTCTCATCGGCAGTTATAGATGCTATTTTTAACCAGAGCTGAGTTTTATCTTTCCACAGCAGGGCTGTTGCTTCATTTTCTTTGATTTTACTTTGCTTCTATTAAAGAGAAAATAAGACAGATTTCAAAATTTCCAAAGATGCCTTCAGCAAATTTCAATGATATTTCTTTTAGTCATCTAAATAGAACAGGCCAAAGAATGTAGCCTTTAGACATTCTCTTAAAGGTTAGTATTTGATTTGGGGAAAACAATCTGAACTGTAGTGATTTAAAGTGAAAAAAAAAAATCCAAACCTTCTAAGGCTTGACCGTTTTTATTTTAAAAGGAAAGAAATATGTACTAAAATGCTATGGGAAAAATTTTTTGTAGATACAAAGTTTCTAGTATTAATGAAATTTATCTTCTATAGCAAATGTATGCTAATATTAAAATAATTCTTTTGATCTATTTCATCCTATAAGAAACTGTGATAGAAGTTAAAAGCAGATATAGAGGATGGTTTCTATTTTCCTGTTTAGACTTTCCAACAATCCCTACTCTATTCTGTTCTTGGGTTCTAATGTTAGAAAGTATTCTGGGAGGTTTCCTTGTCCTTTGACTTACAGTTGGATTTAGCTAATAAGAGTCATCAGTTTGGGATACCAGGGCATTTACTTTCCTGATCCTTCTACTGTGTTGCCTCTGTGTCCTCCTACTGAAGGCCACACCTTATGTTGGGTAGCTTCATCTTACAGCTACTCTCTTTGTATTCTGGTGTCTGATTCTTTCCTTGATCCTTCAGGTACAGGGATAACAACTCTAACAGTTTCTGGCCCTGGGTATCATACCATTTTTCTTGGTCCACTTCAATTCTGCCATACAATTTTAACAGTTTAATCTCCCCACTTTTTTTTTTTTTTCTGGGATTTTGACTAATACAGAAGGAGTTGGTTTTATTTATTCACTAATCCACTCATTCTTTTATTCCTTTACTGATTATTCAGCAAACACTGAATATCTACTATCTGCTACGTGCTCTTCTGGTCCTTAGGAATGCAAACACTGAACAAAAAATAAATAAATCTCTGATCTTATGGAACTTAGGTTTAGTTAGGGAGGCATATAACATAAAGCAAGAACTAAATTATGGTACAGTTGGTCCTCCATATTTATGGGTTTTGTATTGATATAGGCAGCCAAGAGCAGATCAAAAATATTCAAAAAAGATTACATCGGTACTGAAGATGTACAGACTGTTTTTCTTGTCATGATTTCCTAAGTAATACAGCCCAACAACAATTTTTATAATACTTAAATTATATTAGGTACTATTAGTAATCTAAAGATTATTTAAAGTACACCAGAAGATATGCATATATCATATACAAATATAATACAATTTATATAAAGGGATTAAGTATCCTCAGATTTTAGTATCCTTGGAGGTCCTGGACCAGTTTCCCAGAGATATTAAGGGAACCTTGTATGTTAGAATGTGAAAAGTGTTGTAAAGATAGAATAAAAAGGGGGATAAGAAGCATGCATATAGGATGGGACAGGATGTGGTTAGAGAAGTTCTCACTGAGATGACAACATTTGGTTAAAAAAAGAAGAGAAAAAGTGAAGCAGTTATTTGGGAGGAAGCTTTATAGGCTGAGGATTTTAACTACAAAACCTAAAGCTCAGGAATGCATGGATATATGAGAATGGCATGGCTAGTAGAAAATAGCAGGGTGAGGATTCTCAGATATGAATTCAGAGAACTAAGGGTATACACCAAGATGTATAAGGCAAATCAATAATTCAGTGGAGTTTGGCTTCTAATTTGAATAGTCAGGGAGCTACTAGAAGGGATTGAGTAGATAAATAACATAATGAGTCTTCTGTTTTAGAAGAATTATTCTGGCTGCTTTATTAATAATAGCCAACAGGAAAATGAAATCAGGAAAAACAATTAGGAGGTGACTGCAATGATCAAGTGGGCAGAAATAGTGATATGGAATAGGGAAGTAGCAGAGATGATGATAAGTGGTCATATTCTGCATACATTTTGAAAAATAGCAAGTGATAAATTTGTAGACAGATTACATATAACATGTAAATGAGTACATTCTAGACTAAATCCTGGATTTTTAGACCAAGAAAACAAAAAGGCAGAGTAGTTATTAACAGAGGTGTAGAAGGAGGTGGTTTGGGGATAAAAGACTGGATTTTAGAATTGGAAATTTTGAGTTGTATGCTGAACATTCAAATATAGATATTGCGAGGGCAGTTTCATACATGAGTCTAGGGTATATAGGAAGTTCTGGATAAATATAAGTATGGTAGTCATCAGTTTTTATCTTGGGGGGGGCGTCATAAAGTTGCATGAGTTTATCAGAGAGGGAAGCCTCAATATAGGAAAGATGAGGTCAATGGAACGAGTCTTAAGATATTTCATCAATATGACACTATGAAGATGGGAAAGGAAATTGGTAGAAAAGACTAAGATGACAATGAGGTAGAAGGATATCCAGGATCTACCATACTAGATACCTAGTGAATAAAGTGTTTCAAGAAAAGAGAGGATGATTAACTGTATCAATGCTCCAGACAGTACAAAGTGAAGATTTAAAACTGTCTGTTGTAGGACACATCCCAACATCCTCGCCAACATTTATTGTTGCTTGTATTCTTGATAATTGCCATTCCTATTGGAGTAAGATGAAATATTAGAGTATTTTTGATTTGCCTTTCTCTAATTGCTAGAGATGTTGAACATTTTTCCATATATTTGTTGATAGATTGTATATCTTCTTCTGTGAAGTGTCTGTTCAGTTCCTTAGCCCTTTATTAATTGGGTTATTTGGTTTTAGGGTGTTAAGTTTTTTGAATTCTTTTTTTTTAATTTAGTTTTTAATTTTTTACAGACTGCATTTTGATTCATTATACACAAATGGGATACATAATTTCATTTCTATGGTTGTACACAATGTAGATTCATACCATTCATGTAATCATACATGTACATAGGGTAATGATGTCTGTCTCATTCCACCATTTTTTATACCCCCTGAGTTCTTTATATATCATAGAGATTAATGCTTTATCTGAGGTGCATGTAGTAAAGATTTTTCTCCCAATCTGTAGGCTCTCTCTTCACATTCTTGATTGTTTCTTTTGCTGAAAAGAAGCTTTTTAGTTGGAGTTCATCCATTTATTTATTCTTGATTTAACTTCTTGTGATTTAGGGGTTTTGTTAAGTAAGTCAGGTCCTAGGCTGACATGGTGAAGATTTGGGTCTACCCTGTTCTAGTGCCTAAATATTTGATACGCTGTGATTTGAGTTTCATGAAGGGTGAGAGACAGAGGTTTAATTTCATTTTGTTACCTGTGGCTTTCCACTTTTCCTAGCACCATTTGTTGAATAAGCTATCTTTTCTCCAGTGAATGATTTTGGCACTTTTGTCTATTATGAGATACATGTATTTATGTGGGTTTGTCTCTATGTCTTCTATTCTGTACCATTGGTCTATATATCTGTTTTGGTGCCAATACCATGCTGTTTTTGTTACTACAGCTCTGTGGTATAGTTTGAGGTTTGGTATTGTGATGCCTTCTGCTTCACTTTTCTTGCTATTGATTGCTTTGGCTATTTTGGGTCCCTTATATTTCCAAATGAATTTCATGATTGCTTTTTCTTGTTCTATTAAAAATGTCATTGGGATTTTAATAGGAATTGCCTTAAATTTGTATCTCACTTTTGGTAGTATGGCCACTGCTTTTGGGTATGCAAATTGGTTCAATTATTATGGAAAGCAGTATGGAGATTCCTCAGAAAACTTGGACTGGAACCACCATTTGACCCAGTTATCTCATTCCTTGGTTTATACCCAAAGGACTTAAAATCAACATACTACAGTGACACAGTCACTTCAATGTTTATAGCAGCTCAATTCACAACAGATAAACTATGGAACCAACCTAGATGCCCTTCAACAGATGAATGGATAAAGAAAATGTGGTTGTGTGTGTGTGTGTGTGTGTGTGTATATATACTTTAGATGAGGTAGAAGGGAGTGAAGGAAGGGAAGGGGTATGGGGGAAGGAATGATAGTAGAGTGAAATGGATATTATTACCTCATGTACATATATGACTGCATGACCAATGTGATCCTGCAAAACGTATAATCTGAAAAATGAGAGATTGCACTTCATTTATGTATTATCTATCAAATTGTATAAATGCATTTTACTGTTATATACAACTAATTAGAACAAATAAAATTTAAAAAGTTAAAAATAAAACTGTCTGTTGGGTTTAGTAATGTGGTATTCATTGGTGACCTTTAAAAGGGTGGTTTCTAAAGAGTGGACTCAAGAAACAAAGTTAAGGGAAGAATTGAGGAAAGAATATAGACAAAATTTTGAGAATCTTACCTGAGAGCATAGCAGAAAATGGGGCAGTAACTGGAAGATACAGTGGTAAGGGGGGTCAGGAAATAAACCACAATGTTTGTGTACAGATGGGGAAGATAGAATAGAGAGGCAAAATAGTATAATGCACAGGGAGAAGTGAGAATTTGTAGAGTAATGTTCTTAAGGAAAGGGATAGAATAAGACTTCACTTGTATAGAAAATTAGCCATTGACAGGAGCGTAAGTATAAAGACTAATAGGCATAAAACCAGGCAGTTGATCAGTGAGATGGTGGTAGTAAATCCAAATTCTATTATTAATGCTTGTATATTCTCGTTAAAGTAAAAAGATATAAGCTGAAAGTAAGAACAGAGATAAGGGTGTTGGAGAATTGAGAGGGAAAGATACGAAATAGTAGCTTGAGAGTACGAGATGGACAAATCCACAAGGAAAATAGAGTAAGATTTCTTGGCAGCATTAAGATTAGTGATCATGAGTTTTAAAGTGAAACCCTTATGTGAAACAAACATTGCTGTGTATTTCTCTCTAGCCATCATCAACTATGTGAAGGAGAACATGAAGTGAGAAGTGATCTACATTTAGCCTGGGTGTGGTTTAGACATGTCATAGGGTATGTATCCTGGGAAACAGACTCTGAGGTATATATCTGCATATGGGTGGTTTTACAGAGAGTGCTTTTGTGAAAAACACTTCTAAGGAAGTAAAGGCAGCAGATTTGTAAAGGAGGAAGAGTTGAACTGATCCTTGGTATGGCAATTCAGGAATTCCTAGGAGCCTGAATGTAATGACTCCTAAAATACATCTACATTTGAGGAAAGGGGGTAGAGAACTGTGGTAGCCTGATATCAGACAGTCACTGGATGTAGGACATCACTTGAGATGGAGGGCAACTCTGGGTAAGGCAGTTCCCTTTGACTGAGGGCAATGTTGGGGGAGGGAGTCTGCAGTCAGTCATTAGTTGGTGACACTCTGGTAGCTGGGGAAAGGACTACTTTTCATTACTAATGGGGAGGGGGGGTGCTGGGAAACACACTATAGTATTCATTACTGTCCACTCCCTGTGCCACGCAAATCCAGTTGCTTTGTATAATGAATTTTCCCTATCTGAGAATGGTTCCTGAAGAATTCAGACTGTCTCTTTTCTTGGAAGAAGATTGATGGGATGAACAACTGTTTTTTTTGCTGCTATGGCTGATCTTGGGGTCACAATTGATATTAACAGTAATAATCTTCTATTGCCTATTTGAAATTACTATTATCCTTAACTAACAACTCTGTAAGTCTTGAGGACTAAACTAGTGGAGGTAATCTAACCATAACCCACTAGAAGTCTGAACTCTTAGTCACTCTGTCCCTAATGGGCACTGACCATTGCATTTGTTCACTTACTATGAAAAGACAGCAAGGGAGTACTGTGGACCCTTAAGTGACCCACAATGATTCCTACCTCCTGATATTTATGTCTCCTGTAATGCTGTACAAAGAATAATAGGTAGATCATCCATGCACCTATGATGTGCTTTTAACAAAGAGAACATAGCAAACATGATAGGATGGCATTCCTGTGATAACTTTAGAATATTTAAGACTATACTGCTGCTAGACTCAGTCTTCTTCATTTTCTGGCCTTGACAGTCCAGTCTTCTGTGAACCAGCTATTGACACATGGAAAGGAATGAGGGGTAGCTTATAGTAGTTGAGCACAGCCATTGGCTGCTTAAAAAAAAGAAAAAGAAAGAGAAACTCAGCTCTGCCACATTTATAAGGAAATAAACTCTGCCAGAAGTCTTAGTGAGTTTGTAGTGAAACCAGGGGAGAGCAGTAAACGTTAACAGATGTGGTCCACATCTGTCTTCCCAGAATGTGCAGGGAAATTTGAGCATTCAAAAATGTCAAATGCCTGTATGTTTCCATCTCAAATCTCAGAATCATATTACTTCTCATTCAAGTCTGTAAACCTGGTGTGGCAGACTTGCCAGGTTTTAGGATTCAACTTTATATGGTTCTCCACTACCAATTAAGTCCCAGGCCTATTCTCAGCTCTCTGTTCTTCAGCTGCATTAGATGAAAACCTCATTGCATGTAGCCAAGGAGATTTTCAACTGTATTCTTTACACTGATGATTAATTACTGTTGGCCTTTCTAGAATAATTTAATAGCCTCCAGCAACAGCCATCAAACTCTATAATTCTAACAATGAGTATTTTCCTATATCTCTCAAATACTTGAGACATTGTACCTGTCACTGTACTCTGTCCCATGGGAAAACCATCTCAGTTTATTACCAATGGCAGTTTTATGATCACACCACTGTATCATGCCAGAAGTTATAACTCCACCTCCAACCAATGATGTTTTCCTCACTGCCAGCTTGGAGACAGATGATTCTAGTCCAAGATCTAACTCTTCAATCTGCTTTCCAGAACAACTTTGTGCTAACTACTTAAGCATCATTTCCTACTAAACATACTCTCAGATGGGAGATTTGTGTGCAGGTGCTTTATAGGGCAGCAATCTGGGGAGTAAACCTGCAAAATACTAAGGGTAGTAGGATCAGGCAGAGGGATAAGTAGAAATGCCATGTGGTTGCAAATGATTGTAGTTCTTACCAGATCCTACTGGGAAGACAGAGCTAAAATGGCCCCTAAACCGAAGAAAAACATTTGGGTCACTGGTCTCATCAATCAGTTATTGGAGTCAGGTGCCCATGGAGAAGAGTTGTAACCTTAAGTAAGCCAGAAGTCATGGAGAGCGATTTTTTTATGCAAGAGATTCAGTTGTGAGCCAAACAAAACCAACAATTTTAGCATCTCAATGATTGAAAGTCTCTTTCCTGAAGGGTGGATCTCAATGGTGCACTAAAGACAAACGGTGAAGCTAGAGAGGTAAGGTATTATGAGAGACTATGGAATTTAGATAGGTGAGTAGGAAAAGGAGGACAAAAGGCAGAAAGAAGTGATGGAGTCACTGGATTATAGATCCTACTTGTTGGAGTCAGTGAACCAGAGGTAATATGCCAGAAAACATAAATGATGATATCTGGAGAACAAGATTATTATAACTGAGATTTTGGGAAATTTCATTCTCAGGTTCTTACTTATGACCATTTATTCTAAAGATTGAATCACTCAATTACAAAATCTCAATAGATATCAAATTGCTTGCCAAATGAAAGCTCTTTAACATAAGCTAGTGTAGAATTCTATCAGAACTTTATGTATTGATACCACCCGCATATACATCTTAAGAGTGTAAAGACCACAATCATATTTACTCTAAGACTGACAACAAATTACACTGGAAAGTTTGGTGATAACTAGTTCATCAGTTTTCAAATTATCTCAGTGTAAATAAATGGTACTTTGCATTAGAAGAAGCCACTGCCATTTTTTCCCCCAAATTCTAGTTTAAAAGTGTAGATATTAGAACACAGTAATCAAATATTCCACTTTGTCTATTCTTCAAAAGCCATTTCTCTTACCTTCTGGTTTCTGAAATTCTTTTTATCACAATTGAAATGCAGGAAGTCCTTGGCAAGGAAAGCTTTGAAAAAGAAAAAAAAGTTTGTGGACTTGAAATGCCAAATACAAGTTTGAAGAATTTTAAACTCTAACCAGAATATCCTTCACTAGAAACTGCAGGTTTTCATTCATTTCCAGAAGAAACTTTTCTATCCTTCACTAAATTTTGAAGGCTGCCAGAATAATTTAAGATGAAATGGCTATGTGTACATACACAGAAGGCAATGATTTGAACTTCAGTCAAAATTAGATACTGGAAAGAATGCTTGAACTATTTCTTCTTTAAGGGTGAGTTCAACTGTATTGGAAATTTTGTAGTTATAATTGTACAAGTACACACATTAGGATATGAACAGTTCTACTCTATAAAAATAAGTTACAACCTAATTTCTTGACTTTTTCCCCCAGAATCCTATGAAAGTTTTTTTTATTTACATTCATGAGTGATTTTTATTTACATTGAGCAATTACTGTGTTTTTCATAGACAGGGCCCTGAATGGCATGAACAAGAAGGGCAGTTAGTTCCATAGATTATATACTGAGTACTAAGGGGGTAAGTTGACAAAAAGAGAAAAAAAAATCCATAAAAGAGAGAGTATCTATATGTAGGAAACACATAAGGATAAAATTATAAAAATAAGTTAACCATTCTAGACAAATTGTATCATCTTATCTGAAGATGATGTTTCTCATTCTACTCTTAGAATGTTTTCACAGAGCTTCAGATTATTTGCCTAAAGATGACTGAGTTGTTGGATCAGTATGAATAGAGAAATCAGGTCACTTATAAGAAGTCATTGAGAATAGTTTTACATTTCCTTTCATCTTATATAAGGAGGGGAATCTGATTTAACCATTATGGTATGATTTTTTTTTTTAATGAAAAAAAAAAACTGGATGGCACAATGGACAAAAAGAAAGTGCACGCTGATTTTTTTTTTCACAAAACGAAAGATTTGTGACTATGTAGGGAGAAAAAAAAAACTGTAAAGAATATTTTCTAGAGATCCCTAAGTGAGATTGGGATTGAAAGAGGGGTTCACTGGGTTTTCCACTGTAGTTTTATAGTTATCTTAAAAATATCAAAAGGAAAATATACTTCGTCATATGTAGTATTCCCTACAGCTTGGTGATGGTTACATGGATGTGCATTTTAGTATTCCTGTTTCTGTATATTTGCAATATCTCATAATAAAATATAGTAAAAGATGCTTATATAAAGAATTATATGGAATTAATTGTATTAAACATTTACCTACAAAAAATGATGATTTCATACAGTTCAACCTAATTGCACAGATATTTGAAATATATCTTCCCTGCTACTATCATTTATGGAACATCATTTTTTCTGGTATCTAACATTTTGGTTAGTGTTTGACAGAGGGTATGATCTATGTAAGATTATATATCACATTACTATTTCATAAATATAGTTTCTCTAATGTCATATGTATTTTGTTACCAATAATTAGAGCATTTGTACTGCTCTAAGGAGAAAAATGTTATAATGGACTTTAACTCTGTTCCTTTTTATCAATGTTAAATATCAGGCTGGTCCTAATGTGTTTGTTTTCTGAGGGAAACAAAGTATTTTCAAGCTAAACTAGTCTCGAAAACACAAAATGAAAGAAAAGCATCTTATGCATATGGTAGGCCAAATCACACCCCTCTAAATATGCATACCTTCTAAGATTTCCCACTTGTTCTTTAGTGTCATTTTCATTCAGCTTGAAGGATTCCCGTTAGCATTTGCTGCAGGACAGGTCTGGTGGTGATAAATTCTCTCCGCTTTTGTTTGGGAATGTTTTTTGGAGGGGTACTTGGGGATTGAACTCAGGGCACTCTACCACTCAGTCACATCCCAAGCCCTATTTTGTATTTTATTTAGAGACAGCATCTCACTGAGTTGCTTAGTGCCTCACTTTTGCTGAGGTAGACTTTGAATTCACAATCTTCCTGCCTTAGCCTCCCAGGCCACTGGGGTTACAGGTGTGAGCTTTACCGTCATAACAGTCTTGATTTACATTTTTTTCCTTCTGTAAATATCTCACACCACTTTCCTACTCTCTCCTGGCTCATAAGGTTTCTGCTTGAGAAAGATGCTATAAAACAAACACTCTAATGTATTATTTCTTTTTCTTGTTGCTTAGAAAATCCTGTCTTTATTCTTTGATAATTTGATTGTAATATGTCTTAGAGTAGATTGGTTGACTATGTTGACCTTTGGCCTTTGTGTATCTAGATGATTGTATCTTTATCTAAGTTTGGGAAGTTTTCTGTTTCTATCTCATTGAATAAGCCTTCTACCCCTTCACCATCCTCAAGTTCCTTTTGAGCCTCAATAACCTGTATATGTGCTCTTATAATGGTGTCCAAATGTTCCCGTAAGCTTTCTTTATTCCTCTTCATTCTTTTTTCCTAAATTTTCTCTATTGTCTTTTTTTTTCAGTTTTTAAAATTTATGTTTTTAAATTTTTTTTACAGACTGCATTTTGATTCATTGTACACAAATGGGGTACATCATTTCATTTCTATGGTTCTATATGTTGTAGATTCATACCATTTGTGTAATCATACATGTACATCTGCAAATAAATGGATGGAATTGGAGAATACCATGTGAAGTGAAATAAGCCAATCCCAAAAAAACCAAAGGTTGAATGTTTTCCCTGGTAAGTGAAGAATGATATATAATGGGGGTTGGGGGGTGGGGAATGAGAAAAGAATGGAGGAACTTTGAATTATGTAGAAGGAAATGAGAGGGAGGGGGTATGAAAAATGGTGGAATGAGACAGACATCATTACTCTTGTATTGTCTTTGAGTTTACTAATTCTTCAGTTTGATCTATTCTGCTACTGACACCTTCTACCATATTTTCATGTCATTTACTATACTTCTCAGTTTAAGGATTTGTTTGATTTTTTTTAAAAAAATTATTTCAGTTTCTCTATTAAGTTCCTCTGATAGAGTAATGAATTGTTTCTCTGTATTTTCTTGAAGTTTGTTTAGTTTCCTTAAAATAGTTATTGAAAATTCTATGTCTAAGAGTTCTCACATATTGGCTACCATATGATTAGTTTCTAGTGCCATATTTTATCCAGTGAGTGAAATCATGGTTCCCTAGAAGATCTTGATATTATACCACAATGTCTGTAAATTAACAATGTAGGTATTTATTCCAGTCTTTATAGTTTGGCCTTCTTTGTATGTTCTTCCAGAAATTGTAAGCAAGATGCCCCAGAGAGCCTGTGGTCACTGCCAGTATTTTAGCACTAGATGGTACTCTATATCAGGTTGGTGTGATGTCACTATTTCAGCACTAGGAGCATGGTCCAGGCCCAAGGTTGTTCCAAATTCAGGTTGCTGAATTATTTAGGCTGGACTAGGGAGTGCCTAAAAATGGTAGTCTGGGACAAGATGGCAGACTGGGGGATAGCAGTATTTCCTGAAGCTCTGGAACAGGATTCAAGCATAGAGAACACTTCTCTGTAAGGCGGTTGAAGGGGAATTCACTAAAACTCAGTACTGGAGAGCCAGAGTGCCTTAGAGACAGACTTTGGGGATTGATAAAGAAGGAAAAAGGGAAAATAATAAAGCTAAGCTGCTTGCAGGGACAGCTGAATTAACACACAAGGATGGAAAAGTTGAGAAATACAACAAAAAGTCTTAGCATGGAAAATCCTGAGATCAGAGCAACAGCCTGCCCTAGGCCAATCCAGAGGCTCTTGGACACAATCAATTGGTACACAACTGATGCCCCATGTTTAACAATAGTCCATGGCAGGAAGCATCTTGAGCTGAAAGCACTGTGGTGGTCAGCAGATATGGGAACCAAGAAGTTGGATCCAGGAGAATGGGGCTAGCTCCCATGCGTAGTACAGACAGAAACCAGTCATGTGAAACCAGCTAGGCAGAGACTAGCAAAATCCAGAGAAAATTAGGCACTTTGTTCAGGGGGAAAACAATTCAAAGAGACCAGGGAGAATCCGGCCCCCTCCCACCTTTGAGTTCAGTCTCTCACAAGAACAGCTGCAGCCAGTGAGTAAGGAATCTGTGAGTCTGAACTGGCAGGTGTATCTGCTTAGATATCTACCCAGGGAGACAGGAAAGACACAGGATCAGCTGTGGAGAATCAGAAATCTGAATGGGCAGGTGAATCTGCATTTGGGTACCAACCCTGAGAGGCTAGGAAAAATACAAGTCAAGAGTCCGAAGGGGTGGGTGCGTTGGCACTCAGAGATTGACCCAGGCAGGCTGGGAAGAACATGGGACTGGCTCCTTCATCTTATGAATGTATCCCTGGGGAGACTCTTGGGGTACAGTTTCCCAGTGTATTCTGGCATCTGAGTGGCTCCAAAGGTGCATTAATTTAATACTTTCAGAGAACTAGCAGCATAATTAAGCATGTGGAACCTAACTACACCTAAGCCTCGCCCCCAAGAGCTCCACTATGGGTACTCATCTCACAGGATCCAGCTGCGATTACATGGCGGAGCAGAGCTGTAGGTAGTTCCTACCCAAAACTTCATCTTAGCAAAGAGAAGAGAAGCAGAGGTTTTTGAACTCCAGCTGGCATCTTGAACACAATAAAAAGAAAGGGGTTTACAACCCAAAGCACCTACTCTTTTGCACAGTACATACCTTAAGAAGAAATGGAAAGAAAGACTATTGATAGTTGGGTACAATCAGCAAACATTCTCAATGACTTTTTTGCACACTGGAATAGAAATAATCCCTGATTGCATAGATTCTTTTCTTTTTTTATTGTTTAATTTATTCTAATTAGTTATACTTGATAGAATAAATTTATCCATTTTGATAAATCATAAATGGAGTATATTTCTCATTTTTCTGATTGTACATGCTGTAGGATCACATTGGTCATGCAGTCATACATGTACATGAGGTAATAATATCTGTTTCACTCTACTGCCCTTCCTACTGCCATACCACTGCCCCTCCCTTCACTGTCCTCCACCTATTCTAAATAACTCTATTCTTCCCAAAACCCCCCCCATATTGGGAATTAGCATTTGCATATCGCAGAAAACATTTGACCTTTGGTTTTTTGGGATTGGATTATTTCACTTAGCCTGATATTCTCTAACTCCCTCCATTTACCAGCAAATACCATAATTGCACTCTTCTTTAAAACTTAATAATATTCCATCATATATATATACGCATATATACATTTCTTTATTCATTCATCTGTCGAAGAGCATCTAGGTTGGTTCCATAGGTTTAGCTAGCATGAGTGGAGCTGCTATCAACATTGATGTGGCTGCATCACTGTACTATGTTGAATTAAAGTCCTTTGGGATAAACTGAAGAGTGGGATACCTGGGTCAAACGGTGGTTCCAGTTCAAGTTTTCTTAAGAATCTCCATACTGTTTTCCATAATGGTTGCACCATTTTGAAATCCTGCCAGCAATGTATGAGTGTACCTTTTCCCCGACATTCTCACCAACATTTATTGTTGCTTGTATTCTCAATAATTGCCATTCTAATTGAAGTGAGATGAAATCTTAGTTTTGATTTGTATTCTCTAATTGCTAGAGATGTTGAACATTTTGTCATATATTTATTGATTGATTGTATATCTTCTGTGAAGTGTCTGTTCAGTTCCTTAGCCCATTTATTGATTAGATTATTTGAGTTCTTTGGGGTGTTAAGTTTTTTGAGTTCTTTGTCTATACTAGAGATTAATGCTTTATCTGGTTCCCTGTGGTAAAGATTTTCTCCCATTCTCTAGGCTCTTTCTTCACATTATTGATTTTTTTTCACTGAAAAGAAGCTTTTTAGTTTGAGTACATCCCATTTATTTATTCTTGATTTTACTTCTTGTACTTTAGGAGTCTTGTTAAGGATGTCAGATCTTAAAACCACATGGTGAGGATTTCGGTCTACTTTTTCTTCTAGTAGGTACAGGGTCTCTGAGCTAGTACCTAAGTCTTTGATCCACTTTGAGTTTCATGCAGGATAGGGGTTTAATTTCATATTGCTGCATATGGATTTCCAGTTTTCCCAGCACCATTTGTTGAATAGACTCTTTTCTCCAGTGAGTTTTTGGCACCTTTGTCTAGTATGATATAACTATAATTATGTGGGTTTGTCTCTGTGTCTTCTATTCTGTACCATTGGTCTATGTGTCTGTTTTGGTGCCAATACCATTTTTTTTTTATTACTATAGCTCTGTTTGTTATGCCTTCTGCTTCATTTTCTTGCTAAGGATTGCTTTGGCTATTCTGGGTCTCTTATATTTCCAAATGAATCTCATGATTGCTTTTTCTAGTTCTATGAAGAATGTGACATTGGCAGCAGGTCGGGGCGGGGGCGGTCAGTGGAGTGGCGGTGGCAGAGGTGGTAGCTATGGCTACCGTTGCAGCAGCACCCAGATAGAAGACCTCCAGGTGATCTCTGTCAGTGGCCTCAGCATCGATGGCAGTGGCACCTGGAGAAAAGACCTCAGGGTATCCACCACAGTAGCATTAGGGACAGCTGCACTACAAAAGAAGACCTCCGGGTGATGGCAGTGGAGTCTGTGGCGGCAGCGTCTGCCAAGATTCATTTTTACTTTTAAAAATTGTATATGTATGTATGTGTGTGTATGTGTGTGTGTGTGTGTGTGTGTGTGTGTGTGTTTCCTAGTGTGCTGAATGATTCATGGGAATTTATAAATATACGTATTTGTTTCTGTTTTATCATTTCTGACTTTTTTTTTTCCTCTGAAGTTATTCATTTTTCTTTGTTCTAGCTGCTGAAGGTTAGGGTTTTTGATTAGTATATTTAGATTTTGTTTTCTTTTTTCTCTTTTGGTACTGGGGAGTGAATCCTGGGGCACTAAACCACATCCCCAGTCATTTTTTGTATTTTATTTAGAGACAGGGTCTCACTGAGTTACCTAGGGCCTCCCTAAGTTGCTGAGGCTGTCTTTAAACTTGTGATCCTCCTGCCTCAGCCTCCCAAGCAGCTGGGATTACAGGCATGTGCCACCACACCAGTCTCTAGACTTTGTTTTATATTATCCTCTTCACAATTCTGTTCCCCTTTTTCTCTTTCTCCCTTTTCTCTTTCTAACAGCCAAACTGTATTGTTCTTGTGTTTCCTCTTTGTTTATTTCTAGTTTTCCTGTCCCTCCACATTTCTGTATCACTTTTGAAATTTCCACATTCATCTCCTGAAATTGCAAACCATTTTCCACCCTCTATCCCACCATCATTACTTATAATAAACTATTCTTTTTTTTTTTTTTTTTTACTTTTTAAAAATTGTTTACAGACTGCATTTTGATTCATTGTACACAGATAGGGTACATCATTTTGTTTCTATGGTTGTGCATGATGTAGATTCACACCATTCATGTAATCAAACATGTATATAGGGTAATGATGTCTCTTAGTTCTGCTTGGTGTATATAATGCGAGTCCACCACTAATGCTGTACTGATAATTAATACTATCAAAGTCAATAGTAACACCTATTATTTGTATTCCAGACGTAATTCATGATTATTTACTGTTCTTACTGATGGAAATAGTTAATCCTACCATTTCTGTTACTGTGACAATTAACATTGAATATATCATAATAGGAACCAACTACTTAGTATTGTTATTATTTGGCTCCCTCTAACCCATGAGGTATTGGAAATCAACAGGGACACTAGAAGTTCATAGGGTAGTAACTCCACTTGCTTCAGATCCAATCAGATAGATGGACAGACATACAAATGATATGAAAAAGCAAGGAAACAAACCATTCCAAACAACAACAGAATGCCTCAACAACAGACTCCATTGACCACAGTAGAGGAAATGTGAGAGAGAATTTAGAAAATTCATAATTTAACTGATCTGTAAGTTAAAAGATGATATAAATAATGGAATCAGAGAGAAAATACAATAAGTGAAAGATCGCTTCAATAAGAAGATAGAGATCTTGAAGAAGAACAAATTAAAAATATTTGAAATGAAGGATTCAATAAATCAAATTAAAAATTCAATGGAAAGGACCACAAATAGACTAGCAATTTGGAAGACAGAATTTTGGGCAAGGAACACAAAGTATATAATCTTGAAAATAAAGTTGATCATGGAGAAAAGATGTTAAGAGACCATGAACAGAATTTTCAAGAAATATAGGATAACATCAAAAGGCAAAATATATGATTCACAGGGATAGATGAAGGCTCTGAAATACAAATTTAAGGAATACACAATATTTTCAATGAAATAATATCAGAATATTTCCTTAAGAATGAAATGGAAAATCAAATACAGGAAGCTTACAAGATCCCAAATATACAAAATTATAATAAAACCACACCAAGGCACATTATTATGAAAAAGCCTAACCTACAGAATAAGGAAATAATTTTGAAACCAGCTAGAGAAAAACAAATGATCCCATTTAGAGGTAAATCAATCCAGACTTCTGCAAATTTTTCAACCACAACCTAAAAAGCAAGGAGGTCTTGGAATAATATATACTAAACTCTGAAAGAAAACAGATGCCAACTAAGATACTATACCCAGCAAAATTTAGCTTCAGATTGAAAATGAAATAAAGCCTTTCATGATAAACAAAAGTTAATTAATGACTAGCATGTCTGTACTATGAAATATACTCAATAAAATTTTTCATGAAGAAGAAATGTAGAATAAGAATGAAAACTAGCAGAGGATGAACCTACACTAAAATAGTCAAGCAAAGGGCACTCTAATTAAACATAAAAACTAGAAATAAATAAAAATGACAAGAAATAAAAATCATCTCTCAATAATAACATTGAAAGTTAATAGACTAAATTCATTGATCAAAAGTCATAAGATCGCAGACTGGATTAAACAAGATCCAACAATATGCTGTCTTCAAGACACTCATATCATAGGCAAAAGACACCCACAGGCTGAAGGTAAAAGGATGGGAGAAACAGATCACTCACATGGATCTCATAAACAAGCAGGGGTTTCTATTCTCATACCAGATAAAAAGGGCTTCAAGCCAAAGTTAATCTGAAGAGACAATAAAGGTCACTTCATACTACTTAACGGAATCATAGAATAACAAGAAATAACAATCATAAATATTTATGACCCAAACAGTGGAGCATCTACATACATAAAATTCTTCTCAAAATCAAGAATCAAATAGACCACAATACAATAATACCATATGACTTTAATATGTCCCTCTCATCCCTATGTAGATCTTCAAAATAAAAAATTAGTAAAGAAATTTTGGAACTAAAAAATATAATTAATACTTTAGACTTAACAGACTCATAGAATATTTCATCCATCAATGACTGAGTACACTCAGAAGCACATGTAACATTTTCTAAAACACACCATGTCTTAGACTACAAAACAACTCTTAGTAAATACAAAAATATAGAGATAATATCATGCATTCTATCAGAGCATAGAGAAATGAAATTAGGAATATACAATAAGATAAAAAATTGAAACTACTCTAATACCTGCAGACTAACTAATTATTGAATACTGAATGGAGAAAGGAAGAAATTGGGGTGAAACAAACAAACAAACAAAAAATCAACTTAGAAGCAAATGAGAATAGAGAGTCAACATATCAAAATCTCTGTGACACTAAGAGGGCAGTTCTAAGGAAAGTTCATAGCATTGAACTCTTTCATTAAAAAATAGAAAGATACCAAATAAATAATCTAACATCACATATCAAGGCTCTAGACAAAGAACAATCAACAACAAATTCAATGGAAGAAAGAAAATGATATCAGAACCAAAATCAATAATATTGAGATTTTAAAAAATTCAAAAAATTATCAAAAAGTTTTTTTTTTGAGAAAAATAACAAAATTGATAAACTCTTAGCCAAGCTAAGAGAAAGAAGAAACTCAAATTGTTAAAAAAACATGATGGAAAAGGAAATATCACCACAGACACTGCTGATTACAAGGATAATCAGAGACTATTTTAGAAATGTATACATCAATAAGCTAAAAAATCTTGATGACACTGATAAATTTCTACAGACATATGACCTACCCAAATTGAACCAGGAAGATATATAAAATGTAAACAGACCAATTTCAAGAAAGAAAATGGAAGGAAATACCAAAAGCCTACCAACAAAGAAAAGCCCAGGACCAGATGGATTCTCAGCAGAGTTCTACCAGACTTTTAACAAAAAACTAATACCACTTATTCACAAATTATTCCATGAAATATAAAAGGATGGAACTATTCTAAACATAATACTAAGTAGCTAGTATCAGTCTGACATCAAAACCACACAAAGACACATCAAAGAAAGCTAACTTCAGACTGATAACCATGATTTACACAGATGTAAAAATCCTTAATGAAATATTGGCAAACCACATACAAAAACACATTAAAAATATAGTGCACCATGATCAAGTATGTTTCATTCCAGGGATGCAAGTTTAGTTCAACATATAGAAATCAATAAATGCAATTCACCACATAAGCAGACTTAAAGACAAGAATCACATGATGATCTCAACAGATGCAGAAAAAGCATTTGACAAAATACAGTGTCCAATCATATTTAAAACACTAGAAAAAATAGGGATAGAAGGAACACACTGAACATTGTAAAAGCTATATATGACAAACCCAAGGTCAATATCATTCAAACTGGAAGAAAATTGAAAGCATCTTCTCTAGAAACAGGAACAAGACAGTGATGCCCGCTTTTACCACTTCTATTCAACACAGTCCTTGAAACTTTAGCCAGAACAACTAGGCAAAAGAGAAAACAAAAATGGAAACAAATAAAAATGAAGAGCTCATACTATCCATATTTACCATTGACATGATCCTACATTTAGAACCAAAAAGCTCCCCCAGAAAAATTCTAGAACTTATATTATTCAACAAATTAGCAGGATATCAAATTAACACCCAGAAATCAATTGTGATCCTAACTCCAATGAAGAATTAACTGAAAGAAAAATCTACAAAAACTGTCCCATTCACAATAGCAACCCCCCAAATAAAATGCTTTGGAATCAATCTAACAAAAGAGGTGAAGAACCTCTATAGTGCAATCTACAGGACACTAAAGATGGAAATAGAGGATGGACAGAACTCCCATGTTCTTGAATAGGCAGATTTAATATTAACAAATGGTCATATTACCAAAACTGCTATACAGATTCAATGCAATTTCCATGAAAATTCCAAAGACATTCTTCATAGAAATAGAAAAAGTAGTTATGAAATTCATCTGGAAATATAAGAGGGCCAGAATTGTCAAAGCAATCCTTAGTTAGAAAAGTGAAGCAGGAGTCATCACTTTTCCCAGATCTTAAACTATACTACAGGGCTATAGTAACCAAAACAGCATGGTATTATCACCAAAACAGGCAAGAAGACCAATGGAACTGAAAAAAAGCACACAGATAAGCCCACAAAAATATAGTTATCTCACACTTGAGAAAGGTGCCAAAAATATACATCGGAGAAAGATAGCCTCTTCAACAAATGCTGCCGGGAAAACAGGAAATTCATATTCAGTATAATAAAATTTAACCCCTCTCATCCTGCACAAAACTTAACTCAAAGTGGATCAAAGACCTAGAAATTCGGTCAGAAACCCTATACATGATAGAAGAAAATGTAGGTCCAACACTCCAAGACATTGTTTCAGAAAACGACTTTCTTAACAAGACTCATAAAGCACAAGAAGTAAAATCAATATTCAATAAATGGGATTTCATTAAAATTAAAAGCTTCTTCTGAGTAAAGGAAATAATCAAGAACATGAAGAGAGAGCCAACAGAATGGGAGAAAGTCTTTGCTACCTGCACCTCAGATAGAGTATTAATTTCCAGGATATATAAAAAACTCAAAAACTTAGCATCAAAACAATAAATAACCCAATAAATAAATGGGCAAAGGAACTGAACAGACACTTCTCAGAAAAAGAAATATGAACAGTCAACAAATATATGAAAAAGTTTTCAATATTTCTAGTGATTAGAGAAATACAAATTGAAACTGCTTTGAGATTTCAACTCACTCCAGTCAGAATGGCAATCATCAAGTAAAAATAAATGTAATTAACATTCTTGTCAAGAATGCAGGGGGATGTCAGAGGTTTTCAAGATGGCAGACTAGAGGGGAGCTGCATTTCATGTTGCTCCAGGACGCAGGATTCAAAAGAGGAGATAGTAAGAGACTTGGGACCAACTCAAATCCGCCGGGTGAGTCTCTCCCGTTGGGGAGGTGTCCCGGATGGGGCGGTAGCCCTGGAAAGCAGGGAACTTTGTGAAGTAGAGTTGCTCGGCGAGACAACCCCCCCCCCCCGCTGGAGCGGTAAACACCGACAACTGGGATCATCGTAGAGGAGGCGGCTCAGCACAGCGCTTGGACTCGGAGCAACCACTGGGGCTCTGGGCGGCTGCCTGAGGAGGAGCTGCGTGGCGAGCTGTTTAGACTCAGAGCGACCGCTTCTGAACACCAGGGGGTTGCCCGGAGGAAGAGGAGAAGCGCAGCGGGTCGCTTGGTCTAGGAGTGATTGCATCAGAGCCACAGGCGGTTGACAGAGGAGGAGGCGAGTGGTGAGTTGTTTGGACTCAAAGCGACTGCTCCTGAACAACGGTGGCCTGCCTGGAGGAGGAGTGTGGTGGGTCGCTTGGTCTCGGAGTGACTGCCTAGGGCTACGGGCGGTTGGTGGGAGGTGGAGACGCGAAGTGAGTTGCTTGGACTCCTAGTGACTGCTTCGGAACACCGGGTGGCTGTCCGGAAGAAGAGGTGTGTGGCGGGTCTCTGGGTCTCAGAGCTATTGTACGGGGCTCCAAGTGGCGGCTCAGAGTACGGGCCACATAGCCAGGTGATTAGGTGCAGAGCAGGGTCCCAGGACTGGCTTCTTGCTGGAAGAGCCGCACAGAGACACGCCTAAGGGCGGAGCGAAGTTTCCAGGACTGTGGGCAGATTCTCTGAGGAGAGGCAGCCTAAGGAGACTCGTCTGCGAAGGGTGAGGATCCCAGGCCCAGGAGGTAGGTCCGGACTCCTGGGAACGTTGCCGAGGAAGACAGCCCAGCCCAGGCGGTAGTTGTAGATTGAGGGGAACCTCTAGGAGAGGAACTGACCAGCGAGACCTCCCCACCGGATGAGTCTTCCCTGCCGGGTGAGGTTTTCACACAAGGATGGTAAAACCAGAGACACAGGCTCAAACAGGCCTTGCCTCAGCCCACAGCCTTGTTCCCCTTTGGATGACCATTGGTCAACAAGTGGAGGCACCTCTGCCAACTATCAGGGAATATAACCCACCTGAGGGACACCAACCCTAGAGAGGGAGCTTCATTGTGGAGCACCGCATTATCAACTTCCTCCAAGACTTCAGGCTACTGAAGGATAAGAGGGGATATACTAGCAATCTTCAGGGACATTATAAGTTGATAGAGGAAATCTGCAATATCTTAATGATCCACTGATTCCTGAACATTATGAGAAAACAAGGGAAGAAAATGCCCCAAACAAATCTAGATGTTACATCAATAAAATCCAATGAGAGCATGGCAGAAGAAATGACAGAAAGGGAGTTCAGAATGTACATAATTAAAATGATCAGGGAAGCACACGATGAGATGAAAGAGCAAATGCAGGCATTGAATGATGAGATGAAAGAACAAATGCAGGTATTGAATGATAGCACCAATCGACAGTTAACAGAGCAAATTCAGGAAGCAAAAGATCATTTCAATAAAGAGTTAGAGATATTGAAAAAAAACCAAACAGAAATCCTTGAAATGAAGGAAACAATAAACCAAATTAAGAACTCCATAGAAAGCATAACCAATAGGATAGAACAGCTGGAAGACAGAACCTCAGATATTAAAGACAAAATATTTAACCTTGAAAACAAAGTTGAACAAACAGAGAAGATGGTAAGAAATCATGAACAGAATCTGCAAGAACTATGGGATATCATGAAAAGGCCAAATTTGAGAATTATTGGGATTGAGGAAGCCTTAGAGAAACAAACCAAAGGAATGAACAATCTATTCAATGGAATAATATCAAAAAATTTCCCAAATCTGAAGAATGAAATGGAAAATCAAGTTCAAGAGGCTTATAGGACTCCAAATACAAAAATTACAACAGACCCACACCAAGGCACATTATAATGAAAATACCTGACATACAAAATAAAGACAGAATTTTAAAGGCTGTGAGAGAAAAGAACCAAATTACATTCAGGAGGAAACCAATACGAATATCAGCAGATTTTTCAATCCAGACCCTAAAAGCTAGAAGGGCCTGGAACAACATTTTTCAAGCCCTGAAAGAAAATGGATGCCAACCAAGAATCTTATACCCAGCAAAACTTACCTTCAAATTTGACGATGAAATAAAATCCTTCCATGATAAACAAAAGCTAAAAGAATTTACAAAAAGAAAGCCAGCATTACAGAACATTCTCAGCAAAATATTCCATGAGGAAGAGATAAAAAACAAAGAAGCAAATCAGCAAAGGGGGAATTATCCTAAAGGAACTGTCAAATAAAGGAGGAACCAAGGTGTGTCAAAATAAATAAATAAATAAATAAAATTTAAAAAATGAACCAAATGACCGGGAATATAAATCATATCTCAATAATAACCCTGAATGTTAATGGCCTGAATTCATCAATCAAAAGACATAGACTGGCAGATTGGATTAAAAAGAAAGATCCAACAATATGTTGCCTGCAAGAGACTCACCTCATAGAAAGAGATACCCATAGACTAAAGGTGAAAGGATGGGGAAAAACATACCAAGCACATGGACTCAGCAAAAAAGCTGGAGTATCAATCCTCATTTCAGATAATGTGCACTTCAAGCCAAAGTTAGTCAGAAGGGATAAAGAAGGACATTTCATACTGCTTAAGGGAAGCATAAATCAGCAAGATATAACAATCATAAACATCTATGCCCCAAACAGTGGCTTATCCATGTATGTCAAACAAATCCTTATCAATTTTAGAAACCAAATAGACCATAACACAATAATACTACGTGATTTTAACACACCTCTCTCACCACTGGACAGATCTTCCAAACAAAAATTGAACAAAGAAACCATAGATCTCAATAACACAATCAATAATTTAGACTTAACAGACATATATAGAATATACCATCCAACCAAGAGCAAATACACTTTCTTCTCAGCAGCACATGGATCCTTCTCTAAAATAGACCATATATTATGCCACAAAGCTAATGTCAGCAAATACAAGAAGATAGAGACACTACCTTGTATTCTATCAGATCATAATGGATTGAAGTTAGAAATAAATGAAAGAGTAAAAAACAGAAACTACTCCAACACCTGGAGATTAAACAATATGCTATTATATGATTGAATGGATAACAGAAGATATTAGGAAGGAAATTAAAAAATTCTTAGAGGTCAATGAGAACAAAGAAACATCATATCAAACTCTTTGGGACACTATGAAAGCAGTACTTAGAGGAAAATTTATTTCATGGAGCACATTTAATAAAAGAAGTAAAACTCAACAAATAAACGACCTAACACTACAGCTCAAAGCCTTAGAAAAGGAAGAACAGACCAACAGCAAAATTAGTAGAAGACAGGAAATAGTTAAACTCAGAGCTGAAATCAACGAAATTGAAACAAAAGAAACAATACAAAAAATGGACAAAATAGTTGGTTCTTCGAAAAAATAAACAAAATTGATAAACCTTTAGCCACACTAACAAAGAGAAGATGAGAGAAAACCCAAATCACTAAAATTTGGAATGAACAAGGAAATATCACAACAGACATGACTGAGTGAAATACAAAACATAATTAGAAGCTATTTTGAAAATCTATACTCCAACAAAATAGAGAATTTCAAAGACATCAACAGGTTTCTAGAGACATATGAACTGCCTAAACTGAACGAGGAGGACATACACAATTTAAATAGACCAATTTCAAGTAATGAAATAGAAGAAGTCATCAAAAGCCTACCAACAAAGAAAAGTCCAGGACCAGATGGGTTCTCAGCCAAGTTCTACAAAACCTTTAAAGAAGAGCTCATTCCAATACTTCTCAAAGTATTCCTTGAAATAGAAGAGGAGGGAACCCTCCCAAACTCATTCTATGAAGCCAATATTACCCTGATACCTAAACCAGACAGAGACACATCAAGGAAAGAAAATTTCAGACCAATATCCTTAATGAACATCGACGCAAAAATTCTAAACAAAATTTTAGCAAATCGCATACAAAAACATATTAAAAAGATAGTGCACCATGATCAAGTGGGTTTCATCCCAGGGATGCAAGGTTGGTTCAACATCAGGAAATCAACAAATGTAATTCACCATATCAATAGGCTTAAAGTCAAGAATCACATGATTATTTCGATAGATGCAGAAAAAGCATTTGATAAAATACAGCACCCCTTCATGCTCAAAACTCTAGAAAAAATAGGGATAGTGGGAACATTCCTTAACATTGTTAAGGCCATCTATGCTAAGCCCATGGCTAATATTATTCTAAATGGTGAAAAACTGAAAGCATTCCCCCTAAAAACTGGAACGAGGCAGGGAAGCCCCCTTTCACCACTTCTATTCAATATCGTCCTTAAAACTCTAGCCAGAGCAATTAGAAGACCAAGAAATTAAAGGGATACGAATAGGAAAAGAAGAACTCAAACTATCCCTATTTGCTGATGATATGATGGTATACTTAGAGGAACCAGGAAATTCCACCAGAAAACTTTTAAACTCATAAGTGAGTTCAGTAAAGTAGCAGGATATAAGATCAATGCACATAAATCTAAGGCATTTTTATACTTAAGTTATGAATCTTCAGAAAGAGAAATTAGGAAAACTACCCCATTCACAATAGCATCAAAAAAAATAAAATACTTGGGAATCAATCTCACAAAAGAGGTGAAAGACCTCTACAATGAGAACTACAGAACACTAAAGAAAGAAATTAAAGAAAACCTTAGAAGATGGAAAGATCTCCCATATTCTTGGATAGGCAGAATTAATATTGTCAAAATGGACATACTACCAAAAGTGTTATACAGATTCAATACAATTCCAATTAAAATCTCAATGATGTACCTTGTAGAAATAGAGCAAGCAATTATGAAATTCATCTGGAAGAATAAAAACCCAGAATAGCCAAAGCAATCTTTGGCAGAAAGAGTGAAGCAGAAGATATCGCAATACCAGATCTTCAACTCTACTACAAAGCAATAGTAACAAAAACGGCATGGTATTGGTACCAAAAAAGAAAGGTGGATCAATGGTACAGAATAGAGGATATGGACACAAACCCAAATAAATACAATTTTCTCATACTAGACAAAGGGACCAAAAATATGCAATGGAGAGAAGATAGCCTCTTCAACAAACGGTGCTGGGAGAATTGGATATCCATATGCAACAGAATGAAACTAAACCCATATCTCTCACCATGCACGAAACTAAACTCAAAATGGATTAAGGACCTCGGAATCAGACCAGAGACCTTGCATCTTATAGAAGGTCCAGAGCTTCAACATGTCGGCTTAGGACCAGACTTCCTCAACAGGACTCCCATAGCACAAGAAATAAAAGCAAGAATCAATAACTGGGATAGATTCAAACTAAAAAGCTTTCTTTCAGCAAAGGAAACTATCAGCAATGCAAAGAAAGAGCCTACAGAGTGGGAGAAAATCTTTGCCAATCATACTTCAGATAGAGCACTAATCTCCAGAATCTATAAAGAACTCAAAAAACTCTACACCAAGAATGCAAATAATTCAATCGACAAATGGGCTAAGGAAATGAATAGACACTTCACAGAAGATCTACAAGCAATCAACAAACATATGGAAAAATGTTCAACATCTCTAGTACTAAGAGAAATGCAAATCAAAACCACCCTAAGATTCCATCTTAGCCCAAATAGAATGGCGATTATCAAGAATACAAGCAACAATAGGTGTTGGCGAGGATGTGGGGAGAAAGGTACACTCATACATTGCTGGTGGGACTGCAAATTAGTGCAGCCACTCTGGAAAGCAGTGTGGAGATTCCTTAGAAAGCTTGGAATGGAATCACCATTTGACCCAGCTATCCCACTCCTTTGCCTGTACCCAAAGGACTTAAAATCAGCATATTACAGAGATACAGCCACATCAATGTTCATAGCTGCTCAGTTCACAATAGCCAGATTGTGGAATCACCCTAGATGTCCTTCAATTGATGAATGGATAAAGAAACTGTGGTATATATATACAATGGGATATTACTCAGTCATAAAGAATGATAAAATTATGGCATTTGCATGGAAATGGATGAAATTGGAGAATATCATGCTAAGTGAGATAAGCCAATCTCAAAAAACTAAAGGACAAATGATATCACTAATAAGTGGATGATGACACATAATGGAGGGTGGGAGGGGTTAGTGTTAGGGTTAGAGTTAGGGTTAGGGAGGGGGGCAAGAATGGAGGAAGGAAGGACTGTATAGAGGGAAAAGAGGGGTGGGAGGGGTGAGGGGGAAGGGAAAAAATAACAGAATGAATGAAACAACATTACCCTATGTAAATTTATGATTACACAAATGGTATGCCTTTACGCCATGTACAAACAGAGAAACAATAAGAAAAAAAGAATGCAAGGGGAAAGAAACACTCATACATTGCTGCAAATTGCTACAATCACTATGAAGAGAAATATGGAGATTCCTCAAAAATACTAGTAATGAAACCACCATTTAACCGAGTTATCCCACTCTTAAGCATATGTCCAAAGGACTTTAAATCAGTACATTACAGTGACACAGCCATAACAATAATTATAGTAGTTCAAAACAGAATATGGATATAGTAGCCCTTCAACAGAATATGAATAAAGAAATTGTGATATATATACACAATGGAGTATTACTCAGCCATAAAGAAGAATGATTTTAGGATAACTCCTGATTAATAGATGAGTAACATGCTAAGTGAAGAAAGTCTGTCCTCCAAATACCAAAGATTGAATGTTTTTACTGATTTGTGGAAGCTAACCCACAATAAGTGGGGAGAGTGGAAGAACAGATATTCAGTAGATTAGACAAAGGAGAATGAAGGAAAAGGAGCAGAATAGACAGAGGATAGATAGCAGAATGAATCCAAAATAATGTTTCTCTGTACATAATTAAATACACCATAGTGAATCCCAGCATCATGTAAATCCATATGAAAGGGGTCTTAACTAGAATAAGATATATTCCATGCTTGGTCAATTTTCCAAAAATGAATTCTACTCTCATGCATAACTAAAAAGAACCACTAAAAAAATAAAAAGGGTAGTCTGTCTTTACAAAACTCATACTTGGGTCCAGGGGAGACTGATATGCTCCATCCACAATTACTTGACTATGGCCAGGTACTCCACAATTCTGCTTGGTATTGGGCATCATTGTGGAAGGACCAGCCTTAGGCTTCTGTTATGATTTAGATGTGGTGTCCCAAAAAAGCTCATATGTAAGATAATGCAAGGAGGTTCAGAGGAGAAATGATTGGACTATAAGAGTCTCAACTGAATCAGTGAACCCAATCCCCGATAGGGATTAACTGAATGGTAATTGAAGTGGTAGGGTGTGATTGGAGGAGGTGAGAACGGGGCCTGGCTTGGGGGTATATATTTGCATCTGGTTAGTGGAATCTCTCTCTCTCCCTCTCTCTGCTATGTGAGCTGCTTCCCTCTGCCACACTCTTCTGCCATGATGTTCTGCCTCACCTTGAGCACTGAAGAATGGAGCTGGCCTGCTGTGGACTAAGACCACTGAAACTATGAGTCCTCAAATAAACTCTTTCTGTTATGGTCAGATCTTTCAGTCACAGCAGCAAAAAAGCTGGCTAAAACAGCTTCTGTGTAATGATTTGACATGGCTCCTCTCTTCTTCCCCCAAACACAGCATAACTCTGTATTGTGTTACCTGGGTTGGGGAACAGACCTGAGCAGTCCTCTGATACCCAATACCACAATGCTGGGTCATGTTCAGAGCCCACATTCTGCTGAGCCCTGCACTTCACAGGGGCAGGATGAAAGCCGATGCTGCTGTGGTCTGCCTGCTGCTGTGGTATGCTGATGGCCCAAGACTGATGCAGCCAGCCAGCTCAAGATGATGATGGCCAGAATACAAGTTTATCTGGTGGGGGTATGGGACTCTGCCTGGCATCAGAGTTGGTCCAGAGGTTCCATCTGTAGACATTGACCTGGGGACATGGATTATTGAGATACCAGGCCTGGCATTGAGTTCCAAGGCAAATTCCTGTGTTTATTTCCCTATCACACTTCCCAGTGAATGCGGTCTTTCTTTGTGTTGTGCTGCCCAAGATTGTGGAAGCTGTGGTAGAGTTGATCCTTTGGTCACCAGGCTATCACAGGTCCAGAGGCACTGGCCTGAAGGCAGAAATAGTGAGATTCTCCATAGTGCTAGGTTTTGCCATGGCAAACTTAGTACTGAGTTCTAAACCTAAGAACTGCACTTTAGTCTCTTCCTCCCCCAAAAGAATGGAGTATCGCTCCAGCGTGTGCTGCTTAGAGTCACAGGGAAGAGTGACACAGGCCACTCTTCTCTTCTAGCCTTATTCAATGGTCTTTTCTGTTATGTTAAAACCAGTTATCTTGATCTTTAATTTTATTTTCTTAGCTTATGTGATGGAAGTTCCCCAAGTGAATAGCTGTTCAAATTGATATTTCTGTGGTGAGATGATCGCTGGAAGGTTTTACTTTGCTACCATCCTGTTCTGCCTCCCAATATGTTCTGTCAACATATCTGGGGATAGAAATTGAAAAAATGCTTGCTCTGTAGAGTTCCCCCATAGTATTCCTGCCAGAACCAGCATAGGTGACTAACAGGTGTTGGAAGAGATTAACATGTACTCTCTGGAGCCTACTCCTTTGTCCACAAAACTAGGTTGACTCCAAATGTGTTCTCCTTTAACAAAGTAGAGAAGAAAACATCTTAAGAATTGATGACATGTTCACAGTGACACCTAAGTCAATTTGTTCATTAACTATACATGATGGAATTACTTGTATAAACGTACTGAGGGAGAATGTCCGTATCACCTAGATTGTTGTCTTAATATGCAAGAGAATAAGCAGTGGGCCTCAGGGTTTATCTATGCTAGTTAAGAGAATCAGAACCCTGAGAAAGTTCAAGCCCCAGGCAAAAATTTCATCTCCAATATACAGTAGAAAAAACCCATCAGCTCTCTTTTCTGCCCTCAGTTTTTGGCTATGAAGAATAAAATAAATATATATTACTAAAATCCCACATGTCAATATTTATGTCCCCAGACAAGAACCAGTGATAAAAATCAGGATTACCTTCCTGAAATCCAAAACCAAAACAAAACAAAACTAATAAAACCAAAGAAAAAACTCCAAAATGAACAAAACATGAAACAATAGCTTCCCACTGGAAAAGTTTCTAGACAAACTTACTATAGGGAAAATCCTGGGAAAGCCTGGGAAATTTCCTCAATTTCAGAGACAGAGCTGCAAGTCTGCAACAATAAAATAAACCAGAGACCACAGGTTACAGAATCAGAGAGAAGAGAATACTACACAGAAAAATAAGCCCAGAGAGCTGCAGAGAGTTGCACTCAAGTATTAAATAGAATACTAATAAAAACATGTGTTTGAGGAAAAAACCAAGACTAGTGAAAAGTACACAGGAAATTATTAGAAATAATAGTGCTTGCCACTCACACAGAGCCCAAAACAGTGCCTGTTTCAATAGACAGAGTGGAAAATCTAACAATACACATTACCACTAAGAATATACAGAATGGTCTATCTTCAGTAGCAGAGCATAATTAGTCCTATATTCAGTACTGCTTTGATTTAGTCTACCACATCTTACAGCCAATACAGAAAGTATTGCATTGATCCCAAGTAAATGAAATGCATTTTAGAACAAAGCCCAAGAATATTTGTAAGAATATAAAAATATCTAACCTGAAAAATATCAGTAAAATATGCAATATGTAGATTCTAATAAACAATTGCTAGGCATGCAAAATAAGACAGAAAAATAGAAACCATATTTGGAGATGAAGTAATCAATTAAAACCAAAACAAAACATGCATAAATTTTAGAATTACTAGAATGGAATATTAGAAGTTTTAATAATTCTATGTAATACATTCAAAAATTAAGAAAAATATTAGAAGATATAACAAATACCATACTTATTTTAGGATGAAAACTTAAGTAAGATAAAAAATATACAGGAAAGGATTAATGAGTTGGAAAAAAAAGTATTAGTAAATTTAAAGATATGGTAACAAATTCTCAAAACTGAAAAACAGAGGGAAACAAGAATAATAAGAAAAAGTAATAAAGCATCAGCTGGCTATGAGGCAACTTCAAGCAGCCCAATATACATTTAATTGAAGTCTTACAAAGAGAGAACAGGGTAGTGGGAGGGAAAGCAAAAAGTAATTAAAGAAATGATGGCCAAAATTTTCAAATACTCATGAAAGCATAAACACAGAGTTCCAACTAGCTTAACAATGTCAATCTGCAAGAACAATCATAATCAAATATCAGCAACAAAAAGGAAATCTTAAAAGAATCCAGAAGGAAAAAAGACATATATATACATGGTAATGAATATAAGTATGCTTCAGATTTGTCTTCAGTGTGAGATGACAATTAATGAATGTCTCTAAAGTAGAGAAAAGAAATTAATTAAAGGTGTACTAATAGGTAAAGGAGAACTCAAAGTTTTACTATTTGCTGATGACATGATTTCATATTTAGAAGATCCAAAAAATTCCACCAAAAATATTTCTAAAATAAATGAATTTAGAAAAATAGCAGGATAGAAAATAAATATGCATAAATCTAATGCATCTATTCGTAAGTGATGAATCCTCTGAAAGAGAAATAAAGAAAACTACCCCATTCATAGTAGCCTCCAAAAAATTAAAGTACTTGGGAATCAACTTAACAAGAGGTGAAAGACCTCTACAATGAAAACTACAGAATACTAAAGAAAGAAATTGAAGAAAACCTTAGAAGATAAAGCCTTCTCATGCCCCTGAATAGGCAGAATTAATATTGTCAAAATGTCCATACTACCAAAAGTTTAATGCAATTCCTATTAAAATCCCAGTGACATTCTTAATAGAACTAGAAAAAGCAATCATGAAATTCATTTGGAAAAATAAGAGACCCAGAATAGCCAAAGCAATCCTTAGCAAGAAAAGTGAAGTAGGAAGCAACACAATACCTAACCTCAAACTGTACTACAGAGCTGTAGTAATAAAAACAGCATGGTATTGGCACCAAAACAGATATGTAGACCAATGGTACAGAATAGAAGACACAAAGACAAACCCACAAAAATACAGATATCTCATACTAGACAAAAGTGCCAAAAATATTCACTGGAGAAAAGATAGCCTATTTAACAAATGGTGCTGGGAAGAGTGGGAAGCCACAGGTAACAAAATGAAATTAAGTCTTTATCTCTCACCCTGCATGAAACTCAACTCACTGTGGATTAAAGACTTAGGCACAAGAATGGAACCACCATTTGACCCAGTTATCCCACTCCTTGGTTTATACCCAAAGGACTTGAAATTAACACAGTACAGTGATACAGTGATGCAGTCACATCAATGTTTATAGCAGCTTAACTCACAAAAGCTGAACTATGGAATCAACCTAGGTGACCTTCAACAGATGAATGGATAAAGAAAATGTGATATAAATATATATATATATATACACACACACAAACACACATATACATACACATACATACACACATACATATATGTATATATACACACATACATACACACACACGCACACACATATGAATGCTGGAATACTACTCAGCTGTAAAGAAGAATGAAATTATGGCATTTGCTGGTAAAAGGATGGAGTCGGAGAATATCATGTTAAGTGAAACAAGTCAAATTCCCAAAACTAAAGGCTGAATGTTTTCTCTTATATGTAGATGCTAATTCACAATATGGGGGGGACAGCTAGGGAAGAATAGATTTACTTCATATTAGGTAGAGAGGAGTGAGGGGAGGGGAGAGGGTATGGAGGTAGGAAGGATAGTAGAATGAAACAGACATTATTATTATTACCTCATTTACATATAAGACTGAATGACCCATGTGATCCTACAATATGTACAATCAGAAAAATGAGAAATTACACTCCATATATGAATGGTTTATCAAAATGTATAAATGCATTCTACTGTTATGTACAACTAATTAGAACAAACAAAAAAAGAAAAGAATGAAAAAATAATTTATAAAAATAGAAAGAAATCTTTCAACCTAAAATCCATACTCAACACAATTCCTTTCAAAGATAATGGTAAAACAAAACTTTTTTAGACATACAGAACTTTAAGGGATTTACCACAGACAAGGAAGAAATTCAGGTAGAAGGAAAATGATAGAGTTATGGTTTGGATCTCCAATGTCTCCCAAATCTCATATTGAAAGCATGGAACCCAAGAAGCAATGTTCAGAGGTGGGCCTTTTTGAAAGTTACTAGATCATAAGGGCTCTGACCTCATTGGTGAGTGTATCCATTGAAGTCTGAATGGACTATTGGGAAGAACATAGTTGGAGAAAGTAGGTGGGTGTGCCCTGAGTGTATCTTCTCTCCAGACCCTTCCTCTCTGTCTGGTTCCTAGCTGCCATGAGCTGAACAGCTGTATTCCACTATGTCTTTCTGCCATTATTGTTTGTATCACCTTGGGTTCAGAACAGTGGAACTGGTGGCTGTGGACTGCATTGTCTGAAACCATGAACAAAAATAAGTCCTTCTTCCTCTAGTATTATTGTTCTTCCCCTGATTTATTTAGGAAAGTAGATACACATCAAGGAAGAATGAGGGTCATTTCCATAGGGATAGAGAGCCTATGACATTATTTTTGCTTTTATATTTTGAATCATTGTACAAAAATTGAGTACAATTTTCATTTCTCTGGTTGTACACAATATAGAGTACCACAATTTTTGCAATCATACATGTTCATAGGATAATGATGTTCATCTTTCCCATCCCCGGGCCCCTCCTCTCCACTCATTCACCTCTGAACAATCCAAAGTCCCTCCAATCTTCCTTTACTTCCACCCCCTACCCCCATTATGTATCAGCATCTACTTATCAGAGAAAACATTTGGTCTTTGGTTTTTTTGGATTGACTTATCTCGCTTAATGTAATATTCTCCAACTCCATCCATTTACCTGCAAATGCCATAGTTTTATTTTTCAATAAGTCCAAGAGTAAGAATCCATTGTGAATATATACCACAGTTTCTTTATCCATTCATCTATTGAGGGACATCTAGGTTGATTCCACAATTTAGCTATTGTGAATTGAGCTGCTATAAACACTGATGTGGCTGCATCACTGTACTATACTGATTTTAAGTCTTTGGGTATAGGTTGAGGAGTGGGGATAGCTGGATCAAATGGCGGTTCCATTCCAAGTTTTCTAAAGAATCTCCACACTGCCTTCCAGAATGGCTGCAACCCCACCAGCAATGTATGAGTGTACCTTTTCCCCCACATCTTCACCAACATTTATTGTTGCTTGTATTCTTGATGAGAGTCATTCTAATTGGAGTGAGATGAAATCTTATAGTTTTGATTTGCATTTCTCTAATTGCTAGAGATGTTGAACATTTTTTCATATATTTATTGATTGATTGTATAGCTTCTGTGAAGTGTCTGCTCAGATCCTTAGCCTGTTTATTGATTGGATTATTTGTATTTTTGGCATAAAGTTTTTTGAGTTCTTTATAAATTCTGAAGGTAAGTGCTCTATCTGAAGTGCATGTGGTAAAGATTTTCTCCTACTCTGTAGGCTCTCTCTTCACATTATTGATTGTTTTGTTTGCTGATAAAAAAACTTTTTTAGTTTGAATCCATCCCATTTATTGATGCTTGATTTTATTTCATGCAGTTTAGGAATCTTAATAAAGTCTAGTCCTAAGCCCACATGATGAAGATTTGGGCCTATTTTTTCTTCTATTTGGTGCAGGGTCTTGGGTTCAATTCCTTGGACCTTGATCCATTTTTGACTTGAGTTTTGTGCAAGGTCAGGGATAGGGTTTTAATTTCGTTTTGCTGCATATGGATTTCCAGTTTTCCAGCACCATTTGTTTAAGAGGCTATCCCTTCTCCACTGTATGTTTTTGGCACCTTTGTCTAGTATGAGGTAACTATTTTTGTGGGTTTGTCTCTGTCTTCTATTCTGTACCATTCGCCTATCTGCCTATTTTGATGCCAATACCATTCCATTTTTGTTACTATAGCTCTGTGGTATAGTTTAAGTTCCAGTATTATGATGCCTCCTGCTTCACTCTTCTTGAAAAGCATTGCCTTGGCTATTGTGGGTCTATTATTTTTCCAGATCAATTCTTGATTGCTTTCTCTATTTCTATGAGAGAAGAAGTTGGGATTTAAATTGGAATTGCATTGAATCTGTATAACACCTTTGGTAACATGGTCATTTTGACAATATTAATTCTGCCTATCCAAGAACATGGGAGATATTTCCATCTTCTAAGGTTTTCTTTAATTTCTTTCTTTAGTGTTCTGTAGTTTTCTTTGTATAGGTATTTTACCTCTTTTGTTAGATTTATTCCCAAGTATTTTATTTTATTTTTGAGGATATCATGAATGGGGTAGTTTTCCCAATTTTTCTTTCAGAGGATTCATCACTTATGAATAGAAATGCATTAAATTTATGTGTGTTGATTTTATATCCTGCTACTTTGCTAAATTTATTAGTTCTAGATGTTTTTTGGTGAAATTTTTTACATCTTCTAAATATAGAATCATGTTATCAGCAAATATGGATTTTTGAGTTCTTCTTCACCTATTTGCATACATTTAATTTCTTTCATCTATATAATTCCTCTGGCTAGAGTTTCAAGAACTATGTTGAAAAGAAGTGGTGAAAGAGGGCATCCCTGTCTTGTTCCACTTTTTAGATGAATGCTTTTAATTTTCTTCATTTAAAATTATATTGGCATTGGGTTTAGAACAGATAACCTTTAAAATGTTGAGGCATGTTCCTACTATTCCTATTTTTTGTAGTGTTTTGAACATGAAGGGGTTGTGTATTTTATCAAATGCTTTCTCAGCATCTATTGAAGTGATCATATGATTAACTTTAAGTCTATTAATGTGATAAATTACATTTATTGATTTCTGGATGTTGAACCAACCTCGCATCCCTGGAATGAACGCCACTTGATCATGTTGCACATTTTTTGCATGTGATTTTCCAGAATTTTGTTAAGAATTTTTGCATCTATGTTCATTAGACATGTTTTCTTTCCTTGATGCGTCTTTGTCTGGTTTAGGTATCAGGGTGAAACTAGCTTCATAGAATGAGTTTGGAAGGGTTCACTCCTTTTCTATTTCATGGAATACTTTGAGGAATATTGGTATTAATTCTTCTTTGAAGGTCTGGTAGAACTCGGTTGAGAATCCATGTGGTCCCGTGCTTTTCTGAGTTGGAAGGCTTTTGATAGCATCTTTTATTTTATTGCTTGAAATTGATCTGTTTAGATTGTGTATGTCCTCCTTATTCAGTCTGGGTAGATCATATGTCTTGAGAAATTTGTCAATGTCTTTGAGATTTTCTATTTTGTTGGAGTATAGATTTCCAAAATACCCTCCAATTATCTTATCTATTACAATAGTGTATGTTGTGGTATTTCCTTTTTCATCACAAATTTTAGTAATTTGAGTTTCTGTCTTCTTCTTTAGCTTCACTAAGGGCTTATTAATTTTATTTATTTTTTTCAATGAACCAATTTTTTCAATTGTTTCTTTTGTCTCAATTTCAGTGATTTCAGTTCTAATATTTATTATTTCCTGTCTTTTACTACTTTTGGTGATCTGTTCTTTTTGAGGGTTTTGAGATGTAGTGTTAGGGCCTTTATTTGTTGACCTTTTGCTCTTTTAATGAATGAGCTCAAGGCAATAAACTTTCCTCTTACTACTGCTTTCATAGAGTCACAAAGATTTAAGTATGTTGTATGGAATTCTCATTTACCTCTAAGAATTTTTTTTATCTCCTCCCTGAAAGTCTTCTGCTATCCATGTGTTATTGAATAGAATATTATTTACTCTCTAGTGGTTGGAGTAGCTTCTTTTTTTTATTATTTATTTCTAATTTCATCCCTTTATGCACTGATAAAATGCAGGGTAGTATCTCTCTCTCTCTCTTTTTTTTTTGTATTTGCTAAGAGTTGCTTTGTGGAATAACGTATGGTCTATTTTAGAGAAAGATCCATGTACTCTGAGAAAAAAAGTGTATTCACTTGATGAATGGAATATTCTATATATGTTAAGTCTAAATTATTGATTGTATTATTGAGTTCTATAGTTCCTTTGTTCTTTGTTCTTTTTGTTTGGAAGATGTAACCAGTGGTGAGAGAGGCATGCTGAAGTCACCCAGTACCAAACTCAATGTTTGGTTTATTTGATTCTTGAAATTGAGAAGGGTTGTTTGATGTACATAGATGCTCCATTGTTTGGGGCATATATATTTATGGTTGTTATGTCTTGTTGATGTATGATTCCCTTAAGCAGTATGAAATGTTCTTCTTTGTCCCTTCTGACTAACTTTGGCTTGAAGTTCACTTTATCTGATATGAGGATGGAAACTCCTGCCTTTTTATGTAGTACATGTGTATGATATGTTTTTCCCCATCCTTTCACCTTCAGTCTGTGGATGTCTTTTCCAATAAGTCCCTTGAAGGCAGCATATTGTTGGGTCTTTTATTAAAATCCAATTTGCAAATCTATGGTTTTGATTGATGAGTTTAGGGCATTAATATTCAGGGTTATATTGAGATAGGATTTGTATTCCTGGTAGTTTTGACTTATATCTGATTTTTAACTTGACTTGTGTTTCTCCTTTGATTGGCTTTTCCTTTAGTGTAGTTTCTCCCTTTGCTGATTTTCTTTGTTGTTTTCTTTTCCTACTCATGGAATATTTTGCTGAGAATGTTCCATAGTGGAGGCTTTCTATTTGTAAATTTTTTTAACTTTTGTTTATCATGGAATGTTTTTATTTTGTCATCAAACCTAAAGGTTAGTTTTGTTGGATACAAGATTCTTGGTTGGCATCCATTTTCTTTCAGAGCTTGGTATATGTTATTCCAGTATCTTCTAGCTTTTAGGGTCTGGGTTGAGAAATCTGATATCTAAATTGGTTTCACCCTATATGTATACTGATACTTTTGTCTTGTAGCCTTTAAAATTCTATCCTTATTATGTATTCTGGGCATTTTCATTATGATGGGCCTTGGTGTGGATCTGTTGTAATTCTGTACATTTGGTATCCTGTAAGCCCCTTTATTTGATTTTCCATTTTATTTTTCAAGTCTGGGAAATTTTTTGATATTATCTCATTAAATATCTCATTCCTTTTTATCTCTGTGCAACAATTCTTAAATTTGATCTTTTCATGTTATTCCAAAATTCTTGGAAGTTCTGTTTATAGCTTCTTACCATCTTCTCTATGTTGTCAACTTTATTTTCAAAATTAAATGTTTTGTCTTCAGTGTCTGAGGTTCTGTCTTCCAAGTGATCTACTCTGATGGTGATGCTTTCTATTGTGTTTTTAATTTTGTTGTTTCCTTCATTTCAAGGATTTCTGTTTGCTTTTCTTTTTTGGAATCTCTAGCTCTTTGTTGAAATAATCTTTTGCTTCCTGCATTTGCTCTTGTAACTCTTTATTGAAGTGATCTTTTGTTGCCTGCTTTTGCTCTCTTATAGCATCCTTCACTTCACAGATTATTTTATTTATGTATACTCTGAATTCTTTCTCTGACATTTCTTCTACTGTGCTGTCAGTGAATTCTCTTAATATAGTACCTTGGTTTGTTTGAGGTGCTTTCTTCCCTTGTTTTTTCATGTTGTTCCTGTGTCTTCCCCTCTAGAAGTGTGGATCTGAGGTATTACAGTTTCCACCCTATAGATTTATTGTTATATTAACAGCACCCAATGCAAATAAGATGCAACATTAAACCAAACAGCCCATATTAAAACGTACAGTTTTGTCATAATAAGCAAAGATCATGTGTTTGAATGTTATCTACAACACAAACATTAGGTTTGCAATTAGGTCTACAATTTCTAATGATGGACAGAGAGAACAGGGAAGGGGTGTAAGACATGATGTTAATGAGGTAGGGGTGAGAATATAGAGGTGTTAGATCATAGGAAGAATGAAAGAGGAATCAGAAGAAGTTGGCTGTTAGCAGGAAAAAAGAGAGAAAGAGACTCCTAGGATAAAGATACATAAGAGGAAAATATAGAAAAGAAAAGGAAAAAACATAAAAAATAAAAGAACCTACAACCAAACTGTAATATACTATTCAAACCCCCAGTCCTCAATAGCCTGATGCATGAAAAGTACTTGATTTCAACAATATTGGGGATGTGGGAGCAGGCAAGAAAAAAGAAAAATTGGAAAAAAAAAAAAAGAAAAGAGTCTTGAAGGGAAAATGAACAATTGTTTCTGTTGGAGATCAACATCTTCTCTCCTTCCCTTCTCATCGTGTTTGCTGGTAACTCCACCCTCAGGATGGTGACAGTTACTAAGGTGGGAGGATTAGACTTGGAAGCAGGACTCCTAGAGGTGGGGTATAGCAATTAAGATCCAATTATTAGGTGCCTAGAAAAAAATGTAATTCACATACCAAATAAATAGCATAAAAATGAAGAATATAAAAATTTATGCCATCCTACTACTAAAAATAAAGAGTGGAATAGTTACATTAATATCAACCAAAGCAGATATTCAAACAAAAAATTTTCCAGGGACAAAGAAAACTATTTCCCAATAATTAAGTGAACAATGATTTAAGATGACATAATATTCCTAAATGTTTATCAACTAGCTATGCTATGAAATAGATGAATAAAAAAAAACTGCTATGTACAAAGTGAAATAGAAAACTTCACAGGTATAATAGTATATTTTAATATTTCTCTCTTGATAATTTATAGGACAAACATAATAAAATTAGTACAGACACAGATTTGAACAACCCCATCCACAAGTTTATTTAATTGATTTTTATAGAGCATTTAGGAAAATACACATGTTTTCCAATGCACAGGAAACACTTATCAAGTTAGAAAATATTCTGGGTCATAAAATAAATCTCAACAAATTTAAAAGTAATTCAAGTTACACAAAATATTTTTTTCTGATCAAAATATTATTAAATTAAAAAATACAGAAGTAATGTCTAGATGTAAAATCATGCAGGAATGCAAAGGATTTAGAACTGCCAAAACTTTTCAAGAGAAGAACAAAGGTGAAAGACTAATATTACCTGTTTTCTAAGAGTTGTAATGAAGCTAAGTAATCAAAACAAAGTAGTATTGGTGTATGGTAGACACATATTTTAACAAAACAGTAGAGGGTTGAGAAAATAGTTATATCTATATGTGATGTGGATAAGTAGATTACAACTAAGATACAAAAGAAATTCAGTGGAGAAAGAAACTTATAAATGGATCTCTATGAAAAAAAGAACAATTGCCATTCTGATAAGAGTGAGATGAAATCTTAGTTTTGATTTGTCTTTCTCTAATTGCTAGAAATGTTGAACATTTTTTCATATATTTGTTGAATGATTGTGTATCTTCTTCTATGAAGTGTCTGTTCAGTTCCTTAGCCCATTTATTGATTGGGTTATTTGGTTTTTTGGTGTTTTTTTGAGTTATTTATATATCTTAGAGATTAATGCTCTTTATCTAAGGTGCATGTGGTAAATAAAGACTTTTCTCCCAATCTGTAGGCTCTCTCTTTGCGTTGATTGTTTCTTTCACTGAAAAGCTTTTTAGTTGGAGTTCATCCCATTTATTTTTTCTTGATTTAACTTCTTGTGCTTTAGGGGTCTTGTTAAGTAACTCAGGTCCTAGGCTGACATGGTGAGAATTTGCGTCTACCCTGTTCTAGGGCCTAAATCTTTGATACACAGTGAGTTGAGTTTTGTGCAAGGTGAGAGATAAGGGTTTAATTTCATTTTGTTACATGTGGCTTTCCATTTTTCCCAGCACCATTCGTTGAATAAGCTATCTTTTCTCCAGTTAATATTTTTGGCACCTTTGTCTATTATGAGACACCTGTATTTATGTGGGTTTGTCTCTGTGTCTTCTATTCTTTGGTCTACGCATCTGTTTTGATGCCAATACCGTGTTTTTATTACTATAGCTCTGTTGTACAGTTTGTGATGCCTCCTGCTTCACTTCTCTTGTTAAGGATTGCTTTAGCTACTCTGGGTCTCTTATTTTTCTAATGAATTTCATTACTGCTTTTTGTGGGGAAAAAATGTACACTCATATATTGCTAGTGGGAATGCAAATTGGTGCAACTATTATGGAAAGCAGTATGGAGATTCCTCAGAAAATTCAGAATGAAACCACGATTTGATCCAGTTGTCCCACTCCTCAGTTTATACCTAAAAGCCTTAAAATCAACATACTACAGTGACATAGCCACATCAAAGTTTATCACAGCTCAAATTACAATAACTAAACTATGGAACCAACCTAGGTGCCCTTCTACAGATTAATGGATAAAGAAAATATGGTGTGTATCTATGATGGAATATTACTCAGCTTTAAAGAAGAATGAAATTCTGGCATTTGCTGGTAAAGGGAGGGAGTTAGAGAATATCATGTTAAGTGAAATAAGCCAAAAATCAAAGGCTGAATGTTTTCTCTGATATGCAGAAGCTGATTTGCAATAGGGAGGATGCTAGGGAAGAATAGAGTTACTTTATATTAGGTAGAGGGGAGTAAAGGGAGGGGAATCGGTAACGGGGGAGGAATGATAATAGAGTGAAACAGACATTGTTACCTCATGTACATTCAGGACTGTATGACTGATGTGATCCTGCAATATGTATAATCAGAAAAATGAGAGATTATAATCCATTTATGTATGATCTATCAAAAAGTATAAATTCATTCTACTGTTATGTACGACTAATTAGAACAAATAAAATTTTAAAAATTAAAAAAATTATTCTGATATATGTTTTCTCTAAGTTTAGGAGTGAGATATACTACTGTTTACAATCTACTTTGAAATGCATTAAAAGTAAGATGGACTAATAAACGGATAGAGGGATGTATATGTGATACGGGGAACTTAATACTACTTAAATTATGAAATCTGAGTGGATAGGTGGGTGTGCATTGTACAATTCTTTCAATGTTTATGTATGTCCTCAAATTTTCATGAAAATATAAGTGAAGAGTCCTATATTTTGAAGAGTGTACATGATGAATTAGAAGCAAGGAGGTATTGAACACAGGGGTACTCTCTCATTCAGCTACAACCCAATTCCTTTTTTTTTCTTTTAAGACAGGGTCTTGCTAGATGCAGACTGGTCTAAGGCTTGTAGTCCTCCTATTCTCATCTCCCAGTAGCTAGGATTGAAGGCATATGCCTGGCAGTGTGCCTGGCAGTTTTTAAAATAACTTTTGAATAAACACCTAAGAAGTAAAACAAAACAAAACAAAACAAAAAACAAAAGTACAAAAAGAACATGAATTCATATCTCACATCTTATACAAAAATTGAACTAGAAGTGGATACTAATTCAAGATATAAGACCCCAAATTATAAAATTTCTCGAAGAAAGCACAGAAGAAAATTTTTGTTTATATTGCTATTTCTAGTATTAAGAAGTTTTTCTAAGATATAACTCCCAAAGCATTATCCATAAACAGTAAGTTTACATATTACATTTCCTCACAACATAAAATTTCTGTTCTCTCAAAGACCCTATTAAGATACTGAAAAGACAAAATGAAAAATATATTTGATAAATATTTTTAAATCATGTATTTAATGGACTTATATCTAAAAATACACAAAGAACTCTCAAACCCTAGTAAGAAAACAAAATTCCAAGAACAAGGTAGGCAAAAGATACAAACAGGTATATTCTGTCCCCAAACATAAAGCAGGTGAATAATAAGGTGAAACATCATTAATTATTTGGGAAATACAAATTAAAGTTACAATGAGATACCACCATATGTCTATTAAAAAGGCTAAAATTATAGACTTGATAATATTGAGTGTTAGGAATGACACGGGAGAATGAGAACTCTTATACACTGCTGGTAAATGGGAATGTCAAATGGAAATAAAGAATCACATAAACACTTCAGAATAGTTAAGACATTTTCTTTAAAACTTTACTAAGCACATACCTAAATGTGACCTGTCACATGTAGGTATTTTCCTAAAAAATAAAAAACATGTACCCATACATAGCAGGCTTATTTGAAATAAACAAAAACTGGAAATAATTCAAATGTCCATCAACAAGTGAAGAGGTAGATAGTATCTACATATAATGGCATACCAGACAACAATAAAAAGAAGTTAATTATATTTGACAACATGATAAATCTTAAAATTATGTTGACTGACAGAAGCTGGACAAAATAATAGAATATATAGTATATGGCATGATTCTATTTATAAAAAATTCTCAAAAGTGCAAATTAATCTTTTATGACAAAAGATCAGCATATGTCTAGGGGAAGGCAAGGCAGGGAAGGGTAGAAGGGAAATATTGTACAGCAGTGCTAGAGTGGTGGCAGATAAATGTGTATATCTGAACACGTTTTCATTACACAGTCCATGGATGTATACATGTGTCAAAATTTAACACCTGCACACTTTAAATACATGTAACTTGTTCAATTAACAAAACCTTTAAAACTAAAACATGCCCCTCAAATACATGATTTTTTTTATCCCATAGGACAAATGCCTGAACACCACTGTTACCGAATTATATTCCTTTAGTGCTTTTCATCATACAAAGCACATAGCTCATAAAATGTTCATACAGTTTATTTAATCTTCATAACAAATCAAAGAGATTCTGTACCTTTAGTTGCCAACCCTCTCTAATTCTAAACTTCTCAAATGTACACAAAATTTGGAAATATGGTATTCCTCCAAGGAGTGCCTTTAAAATTGGCATGCAATAAATCAAAACAAAGATATGCAAAATCTACATATAGAGTATGAAATGTTTCCAGGTCACAACACTTGGCTGCAGTGTAAAATTATCAACCTGATTAAATTTAATAAGGAAAGAAAAAATAATTTTGAAGGAATTAAGCCACTGAGAAACCTAGACAAAGGAACATCACTGAGGCTGTCTTTGTCCGTGACCCATAAAAGCTATCTAGAAAAGGAAGTGTCCAAAAACTTAACCTATTCACTCTTCATGGCAAAAGTAACTTTGTTATGAGGATGTTTTCTCAGGTGTGAGTGTGCTGTACTCAAATATCTAGTCTCAGATAATTAAGTGTTCTGTATATTTAGAAAGCACTCTTCTAATAATATCTGTCTTCCCATGGACTCTGGCTTAGGAGGGAGTATGCTAGCCAGAGGTCTCCAGTACCCCCGGTAGTTCTAATTTTTCATTTTAAATTAAGAATAGGAATTAAATTCAGTTTCTGCATGCACAACTAATGCGAAAATATCTTAAAAGACCCAGTCAGTATCACATCGTGTTGCTTAAGCCTGCAAGTTGGAGACTGAGAGAAAGATTCTGTAACATTACAACTCTTGTGGGGACCAAGTTATGACCTTGTGGACAGTTTTTGCTATGAAAATATTCTTTACCTACTTTCCTCTTCTTCTACAACTTTTACAGTTAGTTATTGTACAAGTCATTTTCAGAGATGAGGAAACTTAGTCTTTTTGCTCAAGTTTACCAAATTTGTAAAGAATAAAGCTTAGGCTCCTACCCAGCACGTCTAACTCAAAGATCAAACCTCTCTGTATTGCTTCCTGGAAATAAAATGTGGTCAACAGCAAAACGCTTAACTCTGTGATATCTGCAAGATCTCTGTAGGTGATGGTAAAGAACTGACAGGGGTTGCTGAGTGGGTGATGGAACTGGGACAGGGAAAAAATAATTCTTAAAATAACATCTACCAAATGAAATGAAGACATTTAAGTTTTATATTGTCAGCCAAAATTCTTTCTAACTCTGTAAGCATTCATTGCCAACTTTCAGCCTCATGGTATTTATTTACTTGTTCAGTCAGTATATTTCTGCTTTGATCCAGGAATAACATATGTGTATGTGCATGTTCTGTCTGTTCCATGTATGCACGTGGGTGTGATAAGGTGAGCATATGTGATTCTCTTTAGACATTGTTGGCAATTGGAAATGATTTTACTTCAGCAGTCAACGCTGAGCTAGAATCTGACTAGGAATTACTCCATGCCTTTCCAGCATGGATAATTCTCAAGGGCTGGGATTATCAGGCTTAGTTTAGCAGCTAGTTCCATTATAGTTCATTATATGTGACTGGATATCTCAGAGGGCCTGGAGAACCATGCTTAATGCATTCAGGAGATATCAGTCAGGATGGATGTAAAAAAGGGGGAGGTTTTGTTTTTTTTTTTAAACTGCTAAAACTGAGGTAATTAAAAATGACACAGCTAGTCTGTTGTTGGGATCCGTATGGCAGTGGGTTATTTCTGCATATTTCAAGATGACAGATTCACCTCAGGCTGTCTTCTTCCCAAATGAAGAAGTCAGAATTTATCTACCTTGCTAAATAAAATGTTCTGCATAGAGCTACAATTAACTTACTGTGCAAGGGGGACATTTTGTAAGGGGCTTGCATTTTCTAAGGAAGTGAGCATTTCCTTACAAAAATAAGGAAGACAAGTTTTTGGTGAAAGCAAAGAATAAATCCTCAATGTATGTGTCATTCCAGTGGGATCAGAGTCTAAATTCCTTGAGGGTAAGAACTAAACACTTTTCATTTTTTTATCATAGAGTAGTAACTGGTATATAGTAAGAGCTTAATAAAGATTTGCAGTATATCACTAAAGTATAATTTTTAAAATTTTAACTTGTAATTAAGGGTAAAAGATGAATTTCATGAATTTGTTTCACTACTGTCTTATTTTATCCTACCTCCCTTCCAGTTAATGTCTAAAGGGCTGTTGAATTTATCATGCTAAACTTGTTAATGGTGGCTACATTTATTTATATATAGTAATTTTAAAATATTTTAAAGTACATGTTTACATATTAGTTTATACATATTCATTTATATTGAACTTATAAAGCAATGGGTGGAAGACATGTGAATGAAAGTAGAAATCTGTCCCAGAAGGCAGATTTGGTGGGAATTAATTTCTGATTTATCAATAGGCCTGGAAGATTATGCAATATTTATTAACTAGCTGAATTACTTTTGTGTCTTTAATACCACAACACTGAGTTCTACAACTTTGACTTTATTTCAAAATCTGTAAAATAAACAAATAAAAATAGTATCTTTATTGTTTTTATCTGTTCAGCCTAGATAATTCATATATTATTGTTTTTCTCACATATTTGTAATATTTATGCAATTTCATAACATTTAAGCATCATGTTTACATTGATACTTTTAACAATCTTACAAGGTAAGTTGTTTTACCTAAATATTCACCTTATCATATTTTTGTACTCTACAATTCAAGAATTTATTTGGGGTGCTAAAAAGTTAAAATATACATTTATATTATACCTTCATATATATCACATCTATATAACATATAATCACCTGGAATCTATATATTCCTAATATTTTTTATATATAAAAAGTTTATAAATTACTGTTACTTATGATTCTCTGAATAATGATCATATTAGAATATATATAAATGTGCAAGTACTTCACATATGAAGACATTCAAAATTCACTTTGAAATAATTGGTCAGTAGCTATAAAGTTTTGAATATGGGATTCCAGATACATAGAATACCTTCCAGAGAATAAACTATCCTAAAAATCAGTAACTTATTTTTCTGAGACTTTGGAGATAAGAGAAAGCAGACATTTTTTATTTGTACCTGGTAATAGTTAACAACTTTGGACATTTAGGTTTGTATTACTGAGAAATGAAGGGCATGCATCAGGTGTTTCTGTACATATATTTTCAGGTGGAAGCAACATAATTTCTAAAAATAATGGGCTGAAGGTTTTAACTTTTTCTCTGAATTACCCTATCAACACATTTATCAACTACATAGAAACCACTGTGCTAGGTAGAAAGCAAAGCAAATAAAAGGCATATTATCTGTCCTAAGAGAGCATATAGTTTATTTAGGGAAATGTGTTTATGCAACAACCTTTTTACTTTTCTTTTTTTTTGGATAACCCTGTAGAAGGTATGGTGGTAGGTATTATGATGGTTATAAAAACGATGAAAACAGATCTCCACTCGAGAGGCTTTCTGTTTACCAGGAGGAATAAATCCAGCATATAAACACTTTGAATGTTAGAGCAGAATATGAAATATATTATGAAGGAGAGCTAAATAAAATGTTATGGAATTCAAAAGGCAGAGAGATCACATGTGATGTCAGGGGTTTCAAAAGGCAGGTGGCCTTTTGACAGACATAAAATTCCAATTGCTTTCCAGTCAATATTGCCTTTTCAATATTTCTAAGGCACTGAAGAGAGTCTGACACTCTTCCATTTCTCTTAATACTTATAATTTCAGATGGCACAGGAGAGAAGTCATGACTGAATATGTCATGTATGCATGCATGTGTGTGTATCATAGAGAAATGTGATCTTACAGCATATCTACAGACATGATCTCCTTTTGCAGTTTCTTCCCTGTCCATGACTTCAAAAAACCACCTTTATGTCAGTGACTACTTATTTTTTTAGCCTAGACCTCTCACAAATCCAATGGCCCATTTACCACATTACTTTGGACATTTTAAATGCATATCACACACTCATTGTGTTTAAAATTGAACTCTTGTTCTTGACCCCAATCCTGTGGTGATAGACATTAGCACTGTATCCACATCTCTTATAAGATTGTTCTTCTATGCACACTTGAAATTTTGTGGGGTCTCTACCTTATTGAATGGCATGCTCCATCATAAAAATTAGAAACTTATACGGTATTCTTGACATTCTTTCTATCTCATTCCCCATGTCAAGCTGTCTACCACTCCTGTGAATTTTACTTCCTGGATATTTCTTGCATTTGTCGATTTCCATTTCCACTGCTACCATTATCACTGAAGTTACTACTGCCTCTTTCCTACATTTCTGCTGTTTCCAAGTTTCTAAAAGATGTGATCTTCAGTATTTGAGAATGAGAAACAGTTGTCAATAATAATTCTTTGGAAATTCTGAAACCTTTCTTTATAACACTTTATGTGGTTTTGGGGGAAAGGAGGTTGTAATAATAATTTTAATAATACCTCTATATATTTAATAATAAATGGTCATGATAAAAATAGTGTATCATTTTTCTGTGTCAGGAACATGTTACAAGATTTGGAGGTGTCCTATAAAGTAATAAAAATAAATGAATGTCTTATGATTATAATGAACCCAACATATTGTAAAAATATTCTATATTTAAATATGTAAATGGTGATATCTGTCTGATAAAGACATCTGACTAACAAAACATCAAAAAAGGGAATAGTAATGTAAAATAAATGCCAAATAAAAATCATTTTAAAATTGAAATATGAAATCATAAATATACAATAATTAAAGGTTGTTCTTGAGATGAAATTTAAAAATACACAAAGTATTAGTTATCTAATATTTTCATGACAAATATTGTAGATGTTGAAAATTATTTTTACATTGCTCAATGGGAGTCATTTTGTCTGTGTCTGTGTGTGGTACTAGGGATTGAACCCATGGGTGGTCTACCACTGAGTTACATCCCAAAGTTTATTTTTTAAGATCTTGAGACAGGGTCTCACTAAGTTGCCAAGACCAGCCTTGAACCTGCTTGTCTCCTACCTCAGCCTCCTGAATAGCTGGGATTAGAGGAGTGTGCCACCATGCCCTGCTGGTGGTCAAACCTTTAAAAGTATGTCTAGATGCATTTTCAAATTGCTATTAAGGTACATGATGCTTCTTATAAACTCATTTTATCTTTTATCAATCAAAGTGTTGTGTCCACTTGTACTAATTTTGGTTTGGCCATGAAACCATACTGTTTTCACTAATTCAAACTTTAGTTTCTGATTCTGTGTTGAAATGTTCCACAGCATCCTCCTCTTGTTCACTTTGTACTTCTGTTAATGAGTTCACATTGAACTTTATTCCAAAGCAAATCGTCAAACACTAGAAAATGTCAGTGAATCATTTATTAGAAAGTATTCAAATAACATGAATTTGGATCTCCAAACAAGGTTAATGACACTATTAAGAATCACATTTTGTAATTACTAATTTAAGGAATCTGCATCTAAAACTTGTTATAGAATGTCACATAGGATTCTGTAAATCTACATTTATTAATAGTTTTGTTTGTAAAAAAAACTCACCCTTATCAGCAGACAGGGCCACATAAACATACTTATGATGTGACAAGAGCTACAAGAAGGCAGACTCATTAGATTGTGGCCACTTCTCCCCTATGGATTCCCCTTCCAGCTTTAGAAATGTCAACTCTCACTGTCTACTTGGTTTGTCAGCATTTCCTGCTCTTGCTCGTATTTGATGCCAGTGGATTCTTTCAAACTGGCCATCTCTATGTTGATCATTAAACTTTAATCTCAAAGGAGATAATATTTTCCCATTTTTCTGACCCTTTGACTGAGTTTTCTTGGGATTTGAAAAAAGTTTTCTGAGACTGCTATAAGAAATTCTCATATGGAAATACAGAAATAATAATTCTTATAATAGTCTCCCAATATCCAGTCAGGCTCTCCTTCAGTCTCTTATCATATTACATTTAGAATCATTTCCTAAAAATACAAGTCCAAAGGGGTGTTTCTCTTGCTTACATGTCCTTAATGGATTCCCCATTGCTCTCAGGATAAAGACTAACTCCTTAAAATGTTCTATATGATACCTGTGAACCTCTCTGATCTAGTGCTATGGTCTTATTCTTCCTCTCAGTTTTCGTGTTCCACTTTAGACATGGATCTCCTTTTAGTTTCATGTATTCACCACCACATGGCCTTTGCACTTACTGTTTCTGGCACCAGAAATCTTACTTCACTATTCAACTTCTGATGTCAGCTCAAATAAAATTTAAGTTTTGCCTACTTCAATCTATGTCTGACTTCTTTAGGTATTGTAAATCTACTTTCTCACAAACTATCTAGATCAATTAACACAGAAAATTTGCACAGGGTTATTTAATTAATGTCTTTCTCTATATAAGCTCCACAAGAGGAAACCTATGTCTCCATTTGCTCCCCAGAATATCTGACTTCTAACAGTATGCATAACACACAACAGTAATTAAAAATATGGTGAAAGAATGTTCAATGAAGAAAACCTTGGTTAACAAAAAGAATCAGTATATTGTAATATGTAAAATTTATGATCCCTATTAGTTATGGTAAAAAAGATGTCCTTAATCAATATTTAACTATAAAATTATGTATGTATTGGGTACCAGGCATTGTGCTAATTGCTGGAATATAACAGTGAATGGACCAACAACAAAAATTTCCATCTCCGTTGGAGCCTACACATTCCCATGGGAAGATAAATGCCTGTGCAAAATGTAAATTACACATAAGATATAAGAAAAATAAATCAGGTAGGTGGGGTAGTCAAGTTTTCAGGGGACAGAGACTGAACATTTGTAAAGGTTTCCCAGAAAGTTGAATTTGACAAGAGTGTAAAAACCTTAAAAAGGGGAAGTAGTATGCTGTATGGATGTCTGGGAGCAAGACTGAGGTCAGACGATGTCTAACATGTTTAAGATTTATAAGGAAGTCAGGATGGTTGGAAGGGAGTGCATGAGGAGGGTAGGTGAAGATAAATTCAGAGGTGATGAGGGAGGGATGAAGATAATGCCAGACTTAGTAGGGAATATATTTCCAGTTCTTTGGCTTTTACTCTGAGATACAAAAACATTGGGGGGTTTTGGGCAGTGTTCTGACATGACCTGATTTACATTTTACTATGACAGTGATAGCAACATTGGTGAAATTAGATGCTAGTCAGTTAGGGACAGAAGCAGGAGGATTAGTAGGCAATTACAGTAATGTCAGTAATAGTTCCCAGCTAATGGTGGAATAATCAGTACAATAACTGAAGAGGTAATAAATGGTTAGATTCTGAATATATTTCGAGATTGAACCAGTAGGATTTTCTTACAGGCAGGATGTAGGCTATGAGAAAAAGGGAAGTATCAAGGGTGACTATGCTTTTATAGGTTGAATTCAATGGACGTTAGAGAGTTCCATCATATGCAGTATGGGAGCCAATTACATTGTGAAATTGAAGGTTTGTACTAGGGATGATCATAAGGTATAGATTAAGACTTGTTAAATACAAGATGCCTACAATCATTCCATGTGAAGATGTTGAACAGGCAATGGACTAAGTCTGATGTTCAGGGAACAGATGGGTCTGGAAATATTGATTTGGTAGTTCCAGTGTAAAGACTGTCTTTACAGACATGAGATTGGATGATGGACCCAAGAATGACTAATATTAAGAAAGAGAGCTGGTTCAGCATCTGGAAATGTTGTTTCAACATCTGGAAATCAATACAGGTAATTCACCACATCAACAGACTTAAAGTTAAGAATCACATGATTATTTCAATAGGTGCAGAAAAAGAATTTGATAAAATAGAGCACCCCTTCATGCTTAAAACACTAGAAAAAATAGGGATAGTAGGGACATTCCTCAACATTGTAAAGTCTATTTATGCTAAGTCCATGGCCAACATCATTCTAAATGGAGAAAAACTGAAAGCACTCCCCCTAAAACCTGAAACAAGGTAGAGATGACCTCTTTCACCACTTTCTATTCAACATCATCCTTGAAACTCTAGTCAGAGCAATTAGAAAGACCAACAAAATTAAAGGATTAAGAATAGGAAAAGAAGAACTCAAACTATGTCTATTTGCCAATGACATGATTCTATATTTAGAGGAGTCAAAAAATTCCACCAGAAAACATCTAGAACTCATAAAGGAATTCAGTAAAGTAGCAGGATATAAAATCAATGCTCACAAATCTAATGCATTTTTATTCATAAGTAATGAATCCTCTGAAAGAGAAATTAGGAAAACTATCCCATTCACAATAGCCTCAAAAAAAAAAAAAATAAAAACTTGGGAATCAATCTAACAAAAGAGGTGAAAGATCTCTACAAGGAGAACTAGAAAACACTAAAGAAAGAAATTAAAGAAAACCTTAGAAGATGGAAAGATCTCCCATGTTCTTGGATAGGCAGAATTAATATCGTCCAAATGGCCATTCTATCAAAAGCACTATACAGATTCAATGCAATTCCAATTAAAATCCCAATGACATTCCTCATAGAAATAGAGCTAGCAATCATGAAATTCATTTGGAAGAATAAGAGACTCAGAATAGCTAAAGTAATACTTTGCAGGAAGAGTGAAGCAGGGGGTATCACCATACCAGAACTTCAACTATAATACAGAGGAATAGCAAAAAAAAACCAGCTTGGAATTGGCACAAAAATAGATAGATAGATCAATGGTACAGAAAAAAGGACAGAGACAAACCCACATAAATATACTTTTCTCATACTAGACAAAGGTGCCAAAAACAAACAATGGAGAAAAGAGCCTCCTCAACAAATAGTGCTGGGAAAACTGTAAATTCCATATGCAGCAGAATGAAACCAAACCCCTATCTCTCACCTGCACAAAACTCAACTCAATATGGATCAAGAAACTTGGAATTAGACCAGAGAACCTGCACCTAACAGAAGAAAAAGTAGGTCCAAATCTTCATCATGTTGGCTTAGGACCAGACTTCCTTAACATGACTCCCAAAGCACAAGAAATAAAAGTAGGAATCAATAATTGGGATAGATTCAAACTAAAAAGCTTTTTCTCAGCAAAGGAAACAATCAACAATGTGAAGAGTGATCCTACACAGTGGGAGAAAATCTTTGCCACACACACTTCAGATAGAGCACTAATCTCCATAATCTATAAAGAACTTAAAAAACTTTACACCAAGAATACAAATAACCCAATCAATAAATGGGTTAAGAAAATGAACATATACTTCACAGAAGAAGATCTACAAGAAATCAACAGATTTATGAAAAAATTTTCAACATCTCTAGTAATAAGGGAAGTGCAAATCAAAACCACCCTAAGATTCCATCTCACCCCAATTAGAATGACTATTATCAAGAATACAAGCAACAATAGGTATTGGCGAGGATGTGGGAGAAAAGGTACACTCATACATTGCTGGTGAGGTTGCAAATTAGTGCAACCACTCTGGAAATCAGTGTGGAGATTCCTTAGAAAACTTGGAATGGAACCACAATTTGACTCAGCTATCCCACTCCTTGGCCTATACCCAAAGGACTTAAAATCAGCATAATACAGAGATACAGCCACATCAATGTTCATAGCTGCTCAATTCATAATAGCAAGATTGTGGAACCAACCTAGATGTCCTTCAATTGATGAATGGATAAAGAAACTGTGATATATATATACAATGGAATATTACTCAGCCATAAAGAATGATAAAATTATGGCATTTGCAGGCAAATGGATGAAACTGGAGAATATCATGCTAAGTGAGATAAGCCAATCTCAAAAAACCAAAGGCAGAATGATCTCGTTGATAAGTGGATTATGATACATAATGGGGGGTGGGAGAAAGGCAAGAATGGAGAAAGAAGGAACTAGATAGAGAGAAAAGAGGGGTGAGAGCGGTGGGAATGAAGGGAAAAATAACAGAATGAATCAAACACCATTACCCTATGTAAATGTATGATTACAGACATGGTATTCCTCTACTTCATTTACAACCCGAGAAACAAGTTCTACCCCATTTGTTTACAATATAAATTGAACAATAAAAAAAAGAAAAAAAAAGAATTCTAGATGAACATTAAAAAAATCTAATATTTTTAAAAATAAGAAGTAAATGAGAACAATGACACAACACATCAAAATCTCTGGGACACTCTGAAAGCAATACTAAGAGGAAAGTTCAGTGTACTGAGCTCATACATTAAAAAATGAAAAAATCAACAACTAAATGACCTAACATTACACCTCAAAGCCCTAGAAAAAGAAGAACAAATCAACACCAAAAAGAGTAGAAGACAGGAAATAATTAAAATCAGAGCTGAAATTAATGAAATTGAAACGAGAAACAATTCAAAAAATTGACAAAACAAAAAGTTGATTCTATGAAAAAGTAAACAAAATTGATAAACCCCTAGCCACACTAACAAAGAGAAGGAGAGAAAAAACTCAAAGTACTAGAATTCATGATGAGAAGGGAAAGATCACGACAGACACACATAACATAATTAGAAGCTACTTTGAAAATGTATACTCCAACAAAACAGAAAATATCAAAGACATCAACAAATTTTTAGAGAAATATGATCCTCCCAAACTGAATCAGGAAGGTGTACACAATCTAAACAGATCAATTTCAAGCACCAAAATAGAGGAAGCCATCAAAAGCCTACCAACCAAGAAAAGCACAGGACCAGATGGATTCTCAGTCAAATTCTATAAGATCGTTAAAGAAGAACTGATACCAATACTCCTCAAAGTATTTCAGGAAATAGAAAAGGAGAGAACCCTTCCAAATTCATTCTATGAGGCTAGTATCACTCTGATACCGAAACCAGATAAAGACACAGCAAGGAAAGAAAACTTTAGACCAATATCTCTGATGAACATAGATGCAAAAATCCTCAACAAAATACTGGCAAATCATGTACTAAAATATATGAAAAAAAAGATAATACAACATGATCAAATGGGGTTTATCCCAGGGATGCAAGGTTGGTTCAACATCCAGAAATCATTAAATATAATTCACCACATCGACAGACTTAAAGTTAAGAATCACATGATTATTTCAACTGAGACTGAGAAAGCATTTGATAAATACAGCACCCCTTCATGCTTAAAACACTGGAAAAAATTGGAATAGTAGGAACTTAACTCAACATTGTAAAGGCTATCTATGCTAAGCCCAAAGCCAAAATTATTCTTAATGGAAAAAACTGAAAGTATTCTCTCTAAAACATAGAACAGGGATACCCTCTTTCACCACTTCTATTCAACATCATCCTTGAAACACTTGCCAGAGCAATTAGACAGACCAAATAAATTAAAGGGATATGAACAGGAAAAGAAGAACTAAAGCTGTGTCTATTTGCTGATGACATGATCCTATATTTAGAAGATCCAAAAAACTCCACTAGAGTATTTCTAGAACTAATAAATGAATTCAGCAAAGTAACAGGATATAAAATCAATATGCATAAATATAAGCATTTCTATTCATAAATGGTGAATTCTCTGAAACAGAAATTAGGAAAACCACTCCATTCACAGTAGTCTCAAAAAAAATAAAAAAACTTGGAAATTAATCTAACAAAAGAGGTGAAAGATCTCTATAATGAAAGCTACAGAACATTAAAGAAATTGAAGAAAACCTTAGAAGATGGAAAGATCTCCCATGTTCTTGGATAGGTAGAATTAACATTGTCAAAATGGCCATTCTACCAAAGGTGTTATACAGATTCAGTGCAATTCCAATTAAATTGACATTCCTCATAGAAATAGAGAAAGTAATCATGAACTTCATTTGGAAGAATACCAGACGTCAAATAGCAAAAACAATCCTGAGGAGAAAAAGTGAAACAGGAGGTATCACAATACCAGACCTTAAACTATACTACAGAGCAATAGTAACAAAAATGGCATGGTACTGACACTAAAATAGACGGGCAGACCAATGGCACAGAATACAAGACACAGAGACAAAACCTCATGAATACAGTCACCTCATACTAGACCAAGGAGCCAAAAACATAAAATGGAGAAAAAATAGCCTGTTCAACAAATGGTGCTGGCAAAACTGGAAGTTCATATGCAGTAAAATGAAATTAAACCTCTATCTCTCACCTTGCACAAAACTCAACTCAAAATGGATCAAAGATAAAGGAAATTAGACCAGAGACCCTGCACCTAATAGAAGACAAATTAGGCCCAAATCTTCATCATGTTGGCTTAGGATCAGACTTCCTCAACAAGACTCCCAAAGCACAAGAAATCAAAGCAAGGATCAATAAATGGGATGGACTCAAACTAAAAAGCTTTTTCTCAGCAAAGGATACAATCAAGAATGTGAAAAGAGACCTTATAGAGTGGGAGAAAATCTTTTCCACATGCACTTCAGATAGAACACTTATCTCCAAAATTTATAAAGAACTTAACAAAACTTTACACCAAAAATACAAAGAACCCAATCAATAAATGGCCAAGGAACTGGACAGACACTTTACAGAAGATGACACACAGGCAATTAAAAAATATATGAAAAAGTGTTCAACATCTCTAGTAATTAGAGAAATGCAAATTAAAACAACTCTAAGATTTCATCTTACTCCAATTAGAATGGCTATTATCAAGAACACAAACAGTAATAGATGTTGGCATGGATGTGGAGAAAAAGGCACACTTTTACATTGCTGGTGGAGTTGCAAATTTGTGCAGCCACTCTGGAAAGCAGTGTGGAGAATCCTCAGAAAACTTGGAATGGACTTACCTTTTGACCCAGTTATCCCACTCCTTGGTTTATATCCAAAGGACCTAAAATCAGCAAAGTACAGTAACACAGCATCAATGTTTATAGCAGCTCAGTTCACAATAGCTAGATTGTGGAAGCAACCTAGGTGCCCTTCAACAGATGAATGGATAAAGAAAATGTGGTATATATACACAATGGAATATTATTCAGCCATAAAGAATAATATTATGGCATTTGCAAATAAATAGATGGAATTGGGGAATATCATGCTAAGCCCAAAATACCAAAGGCTGAATATTTTCCCTGATAAGTGGAGAATGATATATGATGGGGTGTGGGGGGGGGTGGAGAATGAGAGAATAATGGGGGATTTTAGAATATGTAGAAGGAAATGAGAGGGAGGAGGTATTAAAAATGGTGGAATGAGACAGACATCATTACCATATGTACATGTGCGATTACACAAATGGTATGAATCTACATTGTGTACAACCATAGAAATGAAATGATGTACCCTATTTGTGTAGAATGAATCAAAATGCAGTCTGTAAAAAAATAAAAGCTAAATAAAAAATAATTTTAAAAAATGGGACCAAAGAGGGTTTAAAGTGTTGTCGCTAATAGGCTAACACTCTACAGAATCTAGTGTTCAGAACTTTGAGGAACCCATTGATAATATAGGTTAACATTCTGACCATGATGCTGATATTTGAATGACTCTAGGCAACTCACTTAGTATCTATGAACCTTGGTCATCATTGATATGATACAATGACATCTGCTTCCAGATTTACATGGGGATCATAGATTTATACAAGACGTTCTATGTAAAATCACCTAACACAAAAAAGGCACTCAATCACGTTGAACATATGTGGGGTCACACCTGCACACTCATGTGTTAATAAGTAACAAAGAGAATCAATTTAAAATTTAGAAGACTTTAAAATCAGAGGGACAGAAAAAGTTAAGGGGATACTTCTTAATTGTGTGATTTCAGGGCAATCACTTCCTGGAATGGTGGAGAGCACTGAGCATGCAAGGAGTCAGTGAAATTGGAAAATCAGATAGGGCCTGGCTTCAGGCTTGTGGAAAATCTATAGGGACTCCATCCCAAAAGGAAACGCTTCTAATTGGAAATAGGAAATGACAGTAATGACATTATATAGTTATATATTAAGCCTACCTTCATTTGTTATTATTCCACTACCTATTTGCTATAGTTCTCCTTTCACAGGTGATGACAAACACAGTATTGAAGTGACTTAATCAAGACCACACAGGGAAAAACAGTAGAGATGGTTGTAAAATCTAGGAAGGGCTTACATTTTTTTCTTTCAGAGCTTTTATTTATTTATTTTTTTTAAGAAAAAGAATAGCAACTCAAGAAGAATGTGATGTGAACTTGAGGTCTGTCAACTGAATAAGCAGAGTAGTTCAGAAATACATAAACATTCCTTGTAGAACAGTCATTGCAAATATGTTAAGTTCATAAGGCTATCTTCAGCTGGCAGCAAAACAACAGCAAAAAAAAAAAAAATTAGAAAAAGAGCTACAGTAATCATCAAGGCCTGTATGATGATTAACACATACTTGCCTCCTCCTGAGGAATATAGCAGTTAGAGGAAAGAGCTTAGAGTAACTGAAAATGTATCTTATTTTTGTGATTCAATATCAAATGTTTTAGGTCTAGAGTAAAAAGAAAATTCTGGGATTGAAGGATTTTCAGGTTCCTAAAATTACATTACTCATTTTAATTTTTCTCTTATATTCTTAGACCCCCATAAAATGAAAGCTTTTGACCAAATAATCTCTATGGTCCTTTCTAGTTCTTCAACTTCATTAATCTATTAATTTTTTGTAGTTAAGAAGAGGAGATGAAGGGAGACTTTAACTCTTAGTAGGAAATTTCTATTTAATTAGAATGATATGATAACAAGTTCTTGACTCATAAGTTCCATATGAAATAGTTTTTTCTCTGTTCTTTGTGCTTAGCCTATCAGTAAAAAGAGATTTTAAAACATTAATTTCAGGTCAGGTGGAAGTGGAAGAATCAAAGCATGTACTCTCAGAATCCTAATCCTAGATTGGAAAAATTCTTAAGCATATTTAAAATTAGGAACTGTTAGTCAGCCTTTATTGCTGTGATAAAATACCTGAGAAAATAAAATTAAAGGAGAAATTAAATTAAATTAAATTAAATTAAAGGAGAAATTTTGAACCAGGTGTGGTGGCATAAGCTTGTAATCTGAGTTCTCTGGAAGCACAGGCAGGAAGATCAAAATTTGAGACCAGCCTTGGCAACTTAATGAGATCTTGCTTCAAAATAAAAAAACACTAAAAAAGTCTGGGGTGTAGTTCAGTGGTGAACTGCCTTGCATTCAATCCCCAGTACCACAATAACAACAACTAAATTTAAATTTTGAGCAAATTTTCAATGGAGGTTTAAAATTACTAAATAAAAAATGTCTAGGGAAAGTTCATTATAAAACAATTGGACTTTAAGTCTTCTCAAATTTGTGATGCTGTGTCAAAATGTCTTATCCTTTACAGTACATAACATGACCCTATCAAGTTACAGAATGTTGAGAAAGAGATATAATATGTTCACAGGATTCCAGTTACTAGAGTGAGAGTGGCATGCACTGTTAATGACATCATCAGGCTAATTAAGAACTATTACTTATAAGAAGAGTACTTATTACAGTCTCAAAACAGATTTATCAGATGCTGATTGAACTCTACTTAATAATTTTAATATGTCAAGTTTTCTAATTGAATTCTACTATACATTGCAAGAGGGACTTGCAGACATGTTTAAGAATCTTAAAAAGGGCAGATTATCCAGGATCATACATGTTGGTCCAAAGTAATTACATGGGTCCCTATAAGAGGAAGTCAGTAGTATCACAGTAAGAGAAGGAGCAGTCCAAGTGCTATGATCACAAGCCAAAGAAAGCAGGGGGAAAGCCTCTGGAAGCTGGCAAAGGCAAGAACAGATTACCTGCCAGATAGTTCAGAAGGAATGCAGTATGGATCCATGGGGTGTATTTCAGACTCCTGACCTATAGAACTGTAAGATGATAATTTGATGATGCACTAAGCCACAAAATTTGCAGTAGTTTATTATAGCAGCAATAATAAGCTAATGTACTGCCCTTATGACTTCTATCGATGACTCATGTTTTTCAGGTATGCTGGCATGCAGAAAGTCATAAATCAATGGGTTAGACTACCTCTGAGATCCTTTAAGCTCTCAATCATTCATATATATATATATATATATATATATATATATAAATGTGTGTGTGTGTGTAGTTATGTGTGATGAATTCTTGTCTTGACAGTCCTTAATATTATGCTTTACTAATGGTAAAAATGAAGACAAAGCAACAAATTCCAATTATATCTCAGAAACTTACAGTAAAATTAAATAAAATTGGTTTGTAGGGTTAATATTTTTTATTCTTATATCCATTCTGTAAAATTATTTAAAAGAGTAAGTTAACAAACGTTTTAACATAAGCAGGTAAAGGAGTTTGTGTGTCTATGGGGGGTGAGAGAAATCACAAAGAAGATTGTATTTGAGATTATTTACAAATGAGAGGAACTCTGACCTAGAGTCAGATGCTATCAAATGACAGTGTTAACATGTGACTATATCTTTATAAAACCTCCGCTTTCTTTTTAAAATACAAATTTTCTTGCCCCAAGATGAGTTAGTCATAAGCACTAGTATTCTTGATTCAGTGTTTAGGATTTGTAGTTACATAAGTTTTTAAAACCTAAAAAAAACTGATGGGAATCAAAATAGACATGTATGGTATGTATTCAAGGCAAGATAAGAGAGATAAAGATTAGTTGATTGAGGTAATTTCAATCTATATCATCCCTAAGCAAAATCTGAGTCATGATCTAATAAGGAGATTAACTTAGAATAAAGTACAGAATTATGTTAAATTCATAGAAGGAAAAATAATCTATGTGTAGCCTTCGTACAATCATTTGATGAGCTCTCTACATTTCAAAATATCAGAAAATTTAGAGCTGTTCTTATGATAACATTTAGCTGACATGAATGATTTTGATACTGTCTTATACTTAGGATGCATATAAAGGCATTTTTCTTTCTTACTTTCAGGGGTATCATAAGCAGGTTCAGAAAAGAACTAATTGGCAAACACTCTGAGAGATGCTTGCAGGAATATATAAATTGTAGCATTTTATAATGCCTTACACAATGCTGAAATAATTGAGAATATAATGGCAAGGAGCTAAATCTCAGGGGAGAATTTTAAATATTTTTTTACATCTTAGGGTTTCCAGCCCATGTGGAAAAGTGAATTCCATTTCCTAAAGAGAATATAATAACTGTTTGAATATTAGAACAGAGTTGCTTGTGTAGCTCAGCTGGTTTTTCCTGGAACTTATTACTGTACAAATCGAAAATGATTGTATGTCCTCTACAAAACATTGTGTTGTTCTGATGTAGCATCTTCCATTAGAAGTGTGGGGTTAGGAAGTTCATTTCTGTGGGTTAATAGTTGTTTGTGAAACAGAGTCTATAAAGTACATGTTGCATAATTGCAAAGGGGCAAAAGAGTAGACAAAAAAAAGGAAGTGAATATGATTTCTTAAGGATCTGTTTAGGCAAGTGAGACACAATGTAGGAGTGAAGTGGAGGAAAATGGACAGAGATAGTGTGTAATAATGTAACCCGTGCTATGACTATGAGTGCTAAGCAAATTCGAAGTGAGAAAGATTTGTGTAAGGCTCAGAGGCTTCTGAATAGACTAGTCTTGATTAGTAAGGTTGTAGGAGTTAACTGAGGATTTGTATGCTCTGAGAAGAGAAAGAGAGCTTTCCACAAAGATGAGGATGAAGAAACTAATGGGGCATTTATTAAATGATGGTTGTGTGTCAAAAATAATCCTTGATACTAAAAATAAAACAATAAAAAATTCTTTCCTCATAGTAACATTCTATAAAAATAAGTAAAATGATTTGCTAGATGATGATAGATAATTGCTTTAGAGAAAACAAAGCTGAAGAGAGATACCTTGGGATTCTCAGGGGAACAATTTTAAATAAAGTAACTAGGGTAGGTCTCACTTAGAACATGGTACTGGAGTCAGATCTGAAGGAAATGAGGGAGAACATAGAGCACTAAGAGCAGAATATTAGGCAGCAGGATCACATGCTGAGGTAAAACCAGCCTAGTATGACTGAACATGTGTAACAGGGAAATACTGCTGAAGCAGGATGAGCAAAAGGGAGAACTGTAGGGGATTGGGTCAGTGAAGAGGTAAAAGCCAGACAGTGCAGGACAACTTGCATCACTTTAAGGGCCAAGACTCTTCCTCTGAGTGAAACAGAGAGCATTGGGAAGTTAAAGCAGAGAAGTGATATAAATTGGTTTGTTTAACAGGATTACTGCAGGATGTGCTAACAATACACTGTATGGGGCAAGGGTCAAAGGGCACCACATGTGGGCAATTAAAAAGTTGCTGCGGTAATCCAGGAGACAAAAACTGGTGGCTTGGACCACAGTGGGACTTCTAGAGCTTGTAAAAAGTGGTCAATATGTTTATTTTGTAGATAGAAGTAATATATTTGCTCAGTTGAAGATTTGAGCAGCAGTATTGCTTCTCAACAAGGTGGGTGACTGAGGGAATTTACTGAAATTCACTGAACAGTAAAATAATCATAGAGACACAGAAATTCAGAAACTTTGAACATAGAGCAATAAATAATATGTTAGAGACATGCCAGTTTAGCCCACTGCAGAGAAGAGCAGCAACACAGACAGAAAGAGAGGAAAGTACTGCAAAAAAATTTGACTTGGAAGAACCTGTGAAATACAGAGGCGGGGCTGATCTTAATTGACGCACTGACAGCGGGGCAAGTCAATAATTGAAGAGATCAGAATCTCTGGATAGTCATGGCAGGACCATCTGTAAGTGGCTGTGTGGCAGCTTGCAGAGGCAGGAGATTGAAAGTTCTTAAAGGATATTGCCAGCTTGCCCCAGCAGACACCTGTTTTAGGGTCCAGAGTATCCTTGGAATAGAGTGACCAAAGTGTCCTTGGATCAGAGAGGATTGCCACCAGGGTGATCCAGGCTGGGTATACCAAGGGGAGACAGGGTCTGAGTGTCCTTTAATAATGGCAGCCCATGCAACCAGCAGGAGAGAAGAGAGAAACTGGTCAGACAGGCACATCTGCACTTTAATTCTGATCCTGAAAAATTTACATCCACAGTGAAATATATGAGCCCCGTGGAAACTTGGATTACCCATTCTAAGTGAAAATTTCAGGAGGTCCCTGAGACCCAGACAAATTCCAAAGGATAGAGAAGTAAATCCCAGTTGCTGGAACTTCCCATTTAGAACTCTACATCATTGCTGCTCTGGGAGTACACACATCTACTCCATCCGGACTAAACTTCAATTTCAGTACTCCCCAGTCTATCTTACCCTATACCGTGAGATAGGAAGCTGAGAGCAACGACAAGCAACTTACATTCCAAGCCATACTGATAGGCAGCTTGGTGAGAAAAACAGAGGTCAGATTTAACAACCCTAGCCCTTGATCCAAGAGGTACATAGCCCAAAGGCAAGTGCAAAGAACTGCACAGTAGAATAAGCAATGGACATTTCATCTTGCCAACTGTTTTGACCACTTCATGAGAAATAAGCCCTCCATTTTTCAAGAAGATTTTTTTCCTTTTTTCCCCTTTTTTCATTCTATGTGTGTGTGTGTGTGTGTGTGTGTGTGTGTGTTTTCTTGGTGCACTGATAGGTTCCAAAATATATATACATACATATGTTTTTTCTTTCATTTTAATGCTTTTTTTCTTTACCCATTTGTTATTTAGCCTTGTTTTGACTTTGAAGAGGTAAAATTTTATGTGGGTTTGTTCTCGTTTAATTTTTTATTTGTTATTACCTTTATTTTTGTTCTTTTTACTCTGTCTTCACTTTCTTTCCCTTCTAATCGCCTGCCAAATTATCTTGTTACCTCTTTCTCTCCCTTTAATTACTTTTATTCATGTCTTCTTCCTCCTACCTCATAGCTGTCATTTGCTACTTTTCTTTTGCTTCTTCTCTGTTCACTTTCTAAATATTTCAAACTTTCTTTTGGCTTTCTACCTCATTTTCTCCTCACTTAAGGAACTATGCTTTTAATATGTGCTAGAATTATTTAGTTCATATAATTTCTACCCCTACCATTCATATTGTAGAGGTTATTAATATAGTGGATGACATAGATGAAACCTGCTATTTAATACTAGATCTAGTTCATGGCTGTTTATTGTTGGTGGTGAGGTTAAATGCTGATCCCCCATTCCTCTTTAGATGACAATCAATATTATAGATGCCATAGTATGCTCTAGACATTTATTTTAAGGCTATATACAGGTTGCTAACATTACTCCTATTCTTGCTACCCTTTTTGCTAAGAGGGCCTAGGAAGTGATTGGGATAATACAAGTTCATAGGTTAGAGATACTTCTAGTGAGTTATAATTACAACTCAGTCAAGTGACAGTGAACCTCACTCCATGCACAAACTTGCCCCACTCAAACTCCAACAATACTTCAACATATAGAATAGAGGAGGCAAAACCCCCAAACCAATGATGACATCACAGAGGAATGGTCAGAGTGTGATCTCAGGTCCCATTCCTGACATCAGCTTAGACAGCAAAAACAAAAATGTCAAGAAAAATAAGACAACTACATACCAAAGGACACACATGTAAAAGAGGAAGATAAATCCATCTAACAGATGTGCTAATCCAAGGCTTCTGAAAACATGAGGAAATAGGCAAATGTTTCCCTTCCCCTATCAAAATTTATAATCCCCCAACAAAGGAAACCACAGATATGGAAGTGGATGAAATACCAGAGGAAGACACAAAAAATGATTACTAAAATGTTCAATGAGCTCAAAGAAAAATTAAGGAATGAATTAAGACAGTAAACACAGGAGGTGAAAGACCATTTCCATAAAGAAATGGAGATACTGAAAAGAAACTAATCAGAACTCCTGGAAATGAAAGACACAATGAATCAAATAAAAAAGTCTTTTGTAAGTACTACCAACAGATTAAATTATGTAGAAAATAGAATGTCAGGCCTTGAAGACAGACCTTAGGATCTTGAAGACAGGGTATACAAACCTGAATACTCAATATGTAATACAAGAAAAAACAGTTAAAGACCATGATAAGAATATACGAGAGTGCTACCAAATCTGAGAGTCACTGGGATAGAAGAGAAATGGTGATGCAGACTAAAGGCATCAAAAAGTTTTCAGTGAAATAAAAGCGTAAAAATTTTCAAACCTTAAAAATGAGGTGGATATCTACATACTATGGACTCAAATGGAAACCCAAATAAACAAGGTCAAAAAATGACCTCTTCATCATAAGCAAAATGCCTAACAAAGAAAATAAGGAAAAGAATCTGAATGGATCCAGCAAAAATCTTTGACAAAATCCAGCACCTATTCATGTTAAAAATGTTGGAGAAACCAGGGATAGAAGTTTATCTCAGCATTATAATGGCTATATATGACAAATCCAAAGCTGACATAATCCTGAGTGGAGAAAAACTGAAAGCATTTTCTCTAAAACCAGGAGCAAGAGGAGGATGTCTACTCTCACCATTCTTATTCAATATTGTTCTTGAAATTCTAATTACAGCAATCAAGAAAGAGAAGAAAATTAAAGGAATAGAAAAAAAGAAGTCCAAATATCTGTTTGCTAATGACATAATCCTATATCTAGAAGAACTAAAAAACTTTACCAGAAGACGTCTACAGCTGACAAACAAATTCACTGAATAGCAGTATGCAGGGTCAACATTCATAAATCAATAGCTTTCCTATAGTCCAATAAGGATCTTCTGAGAAAGAAAAACTATCCCATTCAGAAGAACCTCAAAAAATAAAATGAAATACTTGGGAATAATTCTAACCAAGGAGGTGAAATATCTACACAATTAAAAAGAAACTGAAGAAGGCCTTAAAGATGGAAAGGCCTCCCATGTACTTGAATAGGCAGGATTAATATTGTCCACCTGCTGAGCCCTCAACGGGGATGCTTATTGAAACCTCATGAGAGACACTGTTCCATACCACTGAAATTCATGTTCTACAGAAACTATGAGATAATAAATATTTGCACACAATACAGACAGACGCCGGTTGCTGAGCCCGCCCAGCGCACCCCCACCCACTGCAGAGGGACACTGCACCTGCCACGTGTGCTGACTCAGAGCACCCTTGCTGGGAATCCCCAGCTTCTTTGAAGGCTGGTGAAGGCATTTTGAATTATTCCTGAGTGTGTGGCCATCATCATTGGAAGGGCGACTGCCTTCCCGAGGCACCTACATGAGACTGGAGGCCCTTTGACAGATATCTCTATTTACTCAGTTACATCCTACACCCTTCCCCATATTCTTTGTTCACAACTAGAAATACTGTAAATAGAATCGAACTCATCCTGTTTATTACAATAATGTTAAAGTCTTTATAGGGGCGGTGTGGTTCAGGGTTGCAATTTCTCTGTATTGGGTGCTGCTATTGTTGATCTCCCCTTCAAAGGAGAGGTACTGGAAAACTGCAGGGTCACAATAAGCCCGCAGGGGGAAACTTCAATACCTCTGATCTTCACTGCTAGAGGGGAATATTCAGAAACAAAATGAAAAAACAGGGGAAGAAAGTGACCCTAACAAACCAAGATGCTATTTTGATAAAATCCAATGACAGCATGACAGTAGAAATGACAGAAAAAGAATTTAGAATCTGCATAATTAAAATGATCCATGAAACAAAAGACAAGATAAGAGAGCAAATGCAGGCAATGCATGATCATTCCAGTAAAGAGTTAAAAGAGCAAATGCAGGAAGCAAAAGAACACTTCAATAAAGAGTTAGAGATACTGAAAAAATAACCAAATGGAAACACCTGAAATGAAACAATAAACCAAATTAAAAACTTAACAGAAAGCATCAACAACAGAATAGATCTTGTGGAAGACAGAATCTCAGACAATAAAGACAAAATAATTAATCTTAAAAATAAAGTTGAACAAACTGAGGAGATATTAAGAAGTAATGAACCAAACCTCCAAGAATTATGGAATATCATGAAAAGACCAAATTTAAGAATTACTGGGATTGAGGAAGGCACAGAGATACAAACCAAAGGAATGAACAATCTGTTCAATGAACTACTATCAAAAAATTTCCCAAACATGAAAAATGAAATGGAAATTCAAATACAAGAGGCTTACAGAATACCAGGTCCAAAAAATTACAACAGATCCACACCAAGACACATTATAATGAAAATACCTCACATACAAGATAAAGATAGGATTTTAAAGGCTACAAGAGAAAAGCGTCAGATTAAATATAAAGGGAAACCAATATGGATGTCAGCAGATTTCTTAGCCCAGACTCTAAAAGCAAGAAGGGCCTGGGAAAATTTATTTCAAGCTCTGAAAGAACATGGATGCTAACCAAGAATCCTATACCAGCAAAACTAACCTACAAATTCGAGGATGAAATAAAATCCAAGATAAACAAAAGTTAAAAGAATTTACAAATGGAAAGTTTGCACTACAGAACACTCTCAGCAAAATATTTTATAAGGAGGAAGTGAAAAACAACAATACAAGTCAGAAAAGGGAGGAACTACCGTAAAGGAAAAGCCAATCAAAGGAGAAACCAAGTCAAGTTAAAAAAAAAAAAAAAGCCAAAATGAACAGGAATACAAATCATATCTCAATAATAAACCTGAATGTCAATGGCCTAAACTCAATAATCAAAAGACATAGACTGGCAGATTGGATTAAAAAGAAAGACCCAACAATATGCTGCCTTCAAGAGACTCATTTCAGAAAAAGACATCCACAGACTAAAGATGAAAGGATGGGGAAAAACATACCATGCACATGGACCCAGTAATAAAGCAGGGGTCTCCATCCTCATATCAGATAAAGTGGAGTTCAAACCTAAGTTAATCAGAAGGGATAAAGAAGGACATTTTATACTGCTTAAGGGAAGCATAAAACAGAAAGACATAATGATTTTAAATATTTAAGCCCCAAACAATGGAGCATCTATGTACATCAAATAAACCCTTCTTAATTTTAAGAAACAAATAGAACAAAACATAATAATAGTGGGGGACTTTAACACACTGCTCTCATCACTGGACAGATCCTCCAAACAAAATCTGAACAAAGAAACTATAGAACTAAATAATATAATCAATGATATAGACTTAATGAACATTTATAGAGTATTTCATCCATCATCAAGCAAATATAATTCCTTCTCAGCAGCTCATAGATCCTTCTCCAAAACAGACCATATGCTATGCCACAAAGAAGTCATTAGTAAATACAAAAAAATAGAGATACCACCTTGTATCCTATCAGATCATAATGGAATGCAATTAGAAATTAATTATAAAATAACAAACAAAAACTACTCATACACCTGGAGACTAAATAATATGCTATTGAATGATGCAATGATAACAGAAGACATCAGGGAAGAAATAAAAAAAAATTCTCAGAGGTAAATGAGAACAATGGCACAACATATCAAAATCTCTGGGACACTATGAAAGCAATACTAAGAGGAAAGTTCATTGCATTGAGTTCATACATTAAAAAAATTAAAAGTCAACAACTAAATGAACTAAAAATACATCACGAAGCCCTAGAGAGAGAAGAACAGATCAACACTAAAAATAGAAGACAGGAAATATTTAAAATCAGAGCTGAAATTAATGAAATTGAAACAAAAGAAACAATTAAAAAAATTGACAAAACAAAAAGTTGTTTCTTTGAAAAAGCAATCAAAATTGATAAACCCATAGCCACACTAATAAAGAGAAGGAGAGAGAAAACTCAAATTACTAAAATTTGTGATGAAAAAGGAAAGATGATGACAGATACCATTGAAATACGTAATTAGAAGTTATTTTGAAAATCTATACTCCAACAAAATAGAAAATATTGAAGACAGTGACAAATTTTCAGACACATATGATCCTCCCAAACTGAATCAGGAAGACACACACAATTTAAACAGATCAATTTCAAGCACCAAAATAGAAGAAGCCATCAAAAGCCTACCAACCACGAAAAGCCCAGGACCAGATGGATTCTCAGCTGAATTCTTAAACAACAACTAATACCAATACTCCTCAAAGTATTTCAGGAAATAGAAAAGGACGGAACCCTCCCAAATTCATTCTGATATCAAAATTCATTCTTTGGTACCACTCTGATACCAAAACCAGACGAAGACACAGCAAGGAAAGAAAACTTTAGACCAATATCTCTGCTGAACATAGATGCAAAAATCCTTAACAAAATACTGACAAATTGCATACAAAAATATATTAAAAAGATAATACAACATGATCAAATGGGGTTTATCCCAGGGATGCAAGGTTGGTTCAACATCCAGAAATCATTAAATGTAATTCACCACATCAACAGACTTAAAGTTAAGAATCACATGATTATTTCAACTGAGACTGAGAAAGCATTTGATAAAATACAGCACCCCTTCATGCTTAAAACACTGGAAAAGATTGGAATAGTAGGAAATTAACTCAACATTGTAAAGGCTATCTATGCTAAGCCCAAAGCCAAAATTATTCTTAATGGAAAAAACTGAAAGCATTCTCTCTAAAAACTAGAACAAGACAGGGATGCCCTCTTTCACCACTTTTATTCAACATCATCCTTGAAACACTTGCCAGAGCAATTAGACAGACCAAATAAATTAAAGGGATATGAACAGGAAAAGAACTAAAGCTGTCTCTATTTGCTGATGACATGATCCTATATTTAGAAGATCCAAAAAACTCCACTAGAATATTTCTAGAACTAATAAATGAATTCAGCAAAGTAACAGGATATAAAATCAATATACATAAATATAATGCATTTCTATTCATAAATGGTGAATTCTCTGAAACAGAAATTAGGAAAACCACTCCATTCACAGTAGCCTCAAAAAAAATAAAAAAACTTGGAAATTAATCTAACAAAAGAGGTGAAAGATCTCTATAATGAAAACTACAGAACATTAAAGAAATTGAAGAAAACCTTAGAAGATGGAAAGATCTCCCATGTTCTTGGATAGGCAGAATTAACATTGTCAAAATGGCCATTCTACCAAAGGTGTTATACAGATTCAGTGCAATTCCAATTAAATTGACATTCCTCATAGAAATAGAGAAAGTAATCATGAACTTCATTTGGAAGAATACCAGACGTCAAATAGCAAAAACAATCCTGAGGAGAAAAAGTGAAACAGGAGGTATCACAATACCAGACCTTAAACTATACTACAGAGCAATAGTAACAAAAATGGCATGGTACTGACACTAAAATAGACGGGCAGACCAATGGCACAGAATACAAGACACAGAGACAAAACCTCATGAATACAGTCACCTCATACTAGACCAAGGAGCCAAAAACATAAAATGGAGAAAAAATAGCCTGTTCAACAAATGGTGCTGGCAAAACTGGAAGTTCATATGCAGTAAAATGAAATTAAACCTCTATCTCTCACCTTGCACAAAACTCAACTCAAAATGGATCAAAGATAAAGGAAATTAGACCAGAGACCCTGCACCTAATAGAAGACAAATTAGGCCCAAATCTTCATCATGTTGGCTTAGGATCAGACTTCCTCAACAAGACTCCCAAAGCACAAGAAATCAAAGCAAGGATCAATAAATGGGATGGACTCAAACTAAAAAGCTTTTTCTCAGCAAAGGATACAATCAAGAATGTGAAGAGAGACCTTATAGAGTGGGAGAAAATCTTTTCCACATGCACTTCAGATAGAACACTTATCTCCAAAATTTATAAAGAACTTAACAAAACTTTACACCAAAAATACAAAGAACCCAATCAATAAATGGCCAAGGAACTGGACAGACACTTTACAGAAGATGACACTCAGGCAATTAAAAAATATATGAAAAAGTGTTCAACATCTCTAGTAATTAGAGAAATGCAAATTAAAACAACTCTAAGATTTCATCTTACTCCAATTAGAATGGCTATTATCAAGAACACAAACAGTAATAGATGTTGGCATGGATGTGGAGAAAAAGGCACACTTTTACATTGCTGGTGGAGTTGCAAATTTGTGCAGCCACTCTGGAAAGCAGTGTGGAGAATCCTCAGAAAACTTGGAATGGACTTACCTTTTGACCCAGTTATCCCACTCCTCAGTTTGTATACAAAGGACTTACAATCAGCAAACTACAGTAACGCAGTCACATCAATGTTTATAGCAGCTCAGTTCACAATAGATAGATTGTGGAATGAACCTAGGTACCCCTCAACAAATGTATGGATAAAGAAAATATGGTATATATACACAATGGAATATTATTCAGTCATAAAGAATAATATTATGGCATTTGCAAATAAATGGATGGAACTGGAGAATATCATGCTAAGTGAAATAAGCCAATACCAAAAAAGCCAAAGGCCAAATGTTTTCCCTGATAAGTGGAGAATGATATATAATGGGGGTGGGGGATGCGGAAAGTGAGAGAAGAATGGAGAACCTTTGGATTATGTAAAAGGAAATGAGAGTGGGTATGCAAAATGGTGGAACGAGATAGACATAATTACCCTATGTACATGTATGATTACACGAAGGTATAAATCTACATTGTGTACAACCATGGAAACCAAATGATGTACTCCACTTGTATATGATGAATGAAAATGTAGTCTGTAAAAAATTTAAAAATAAATAATAAATAAATAAATATTTGCTAAGTTATGCCACAAAGTTTTGGGGCAAATTATTACATAACAGTTGATAACCAATAACCAAAATTCATCACATCCAAGTCAATCACTGGAACCCTGGCCCCCTAAATTCCCTTTTATGGTTCAAGTGGCAGGAAAATGGGGCAGAATTGTCCATCATGCTTCCATCTGGCTTTCTTCTGTTCATTGGAAGACTTATCCTCTGACATCCTCTATGCTATACTCATAGTGATATTCTCTGTGCATCAGTTCTTATTGTGCTGAGCTGGAAAAAGCATCGTCCTCCTCACCCATGCTACAGTCTGACATTATGGTCAAGAGAAAGAATGTTTTTACGTTTTTATTTTCTAATCAGGTCTCTAAGAATGTCATTCTTTTCTTTGCCTGCTCTATGTTTCAATACCTTCTTTTTTAGGATGGCGACAGTTTGTTCCTAAAGGGCAAGGCTCAAACACAATGTGAGAGACAACACATTGTAAAGCACTCAACCTCTTCTCTTCCTTCTGACTGCCCAGATTAGGTACTGGATGTGCCTCCTTTAGAGCAATCCACCTTACCTATGAGCTTAATATGTATATAAGAATATAGCTATGATAGTTAAGATAGGCTTAAAGTTTAAGAACTTAGTAAACAAGCGGTGATATGGTCTAAAATATATTGCTAGATGATTTATCTATAAGGTAGATAAGATTTAGCATTGGTATAAAGTTATTCATAATAAAATATCCTTCCTCATTAGAAACTGTCCTGAAGGGATCAGTAGGCCAATGGGTATCCAGAATGTCACAGATATTTTTGACACAATCTCTAAGCAAAATGAGCACAACATCAATCCTTTGACTCTCCCAGGCCAAATGATTCCTGACACATGTTGCCTCACTTTGTGCCCTCCGACTTTGCCAGATTGACCATCAAACATTATGTTAGAGGCTAAAATTTAGCTATGAACAATCACCCAGAGGGGCTGCATAGACATCTGTGAGAAGCTTGGCAGGAGAAGACTATACCATAGGAATGGTCAATACTGTACTATGACTAAACTTTCTAAGACAGGATCTAATTTTATCAGTTAATTCTGAGACACAGAGAAAGATAGATGATAGAGTGCCAAATAAAGGCACAGCTTCAGAAAAAGAGTCAGTAGAATAAAGGAATATTCTGCAGAGCATTTGGCAACTGCAGAGTAAAAGTGGAGCTGGGAATAGTGTCAGGAGAGAGACAGAGAGAGCTCTGTGTGGGGATGGGGTTTTAGAGAGTCTCAGAGTTCCAATTTTCCATAAGGCTTTCTAGCACCATAGATGAGACTGATTTTCCTCCTTCCTCCCTTCCCATGTTGCTTTATACTAACTCCTATCACCAGAGATAACCTGAGTGTTTAATTATTTTGGATGACATGAATCAAGCACAGTTATCTCACATTTTTCTTAGGGCCAGTCAACTCCTTTATATCTATAATTGGTCTTCCCAAGTGCTACCCTGAGTTATCATTAAAATGACCCATCACTGGATATGGTGGTGCATGCCTATACTCCCAGTCACTCAAGGAGGTTGAGGCAGAAAGATAACAAGTTCTAGGTCAGCCTGAGCCATCTTGATGGGACCCTGTCCCAAAATAAAAAGGGCTGGGTGTGAAGCTCAGAAATAGTGTCCCTGAATTCAATTCCCAGTATCAAAACAACCAGCCAACAAATAAATAAAACAGCAATAACAGCTATAAACACAACCCTGTGTGGTCAAATTTCCCTATCTCTATGTCCTAATATAGATGATCTGATACATTCATTGTAAAGTGAAAATATCATTGCTGAAAATGCACTTAGTTTGTTTAATGAATAATAGCCCAACCTAGCCTACCTTAAACATGTTCAGAACATTTACATCAGCCTATAGTTTTGGACATCATCTATGAGAGTATAAAACTGTATACCACTAGAGTGGGAAAAGATCAAAATTCAATAGTTTATAGTAAATGCATATCACTCTCACAGTACTGAATTAAAAAGAACCATAAGTTGAGCCATCATAAGTGGGGAATATATAGCAATATGGCTGCCATGTATTCAGTGAGGCTTTGTTTTTGACAGATATCATTTCCAATCTTTACACTGACTTGAGTCTTATTCACCAAGCGAAAAATACTTCGAGATTTATAGCACCATTTAAAAATAAATTAAAGCTCAAAATGACCTTGATCTTGCCAAAGGTTACATAGCTAATGATTTTTAGAGCTGGCATTGAACCCAAGCACTATTTGTCTCCAAAGATCCATCTACTAAATCAGTACTTTCTGAAGAACAAAGATGAAAGAGCTTTTTCATTCAACTAGTATGTTCTGAACAACCATGAGGTTTCTACAAAGAGATTTCCACTGGGTCTATTATTTATGACTTGAGGTTTGTAAGCAGAAGACCTAGGAAGGAACAATGAGTGTTGGAGGCTTGATCTTGGAAATACTAAATTTCTAAGTAATGAACAGAAGAGATTGAGTCTATTGAGTAGGACAGAAGGCAAGTGTCAGGGGATGTTAAGTAGGACAAATAGGAACATTTGTTATAGGCAATCAGATGCTGACACCTACTTTGATTAAATATAGGAAGTGATAGAATTATTTTATTCCAAACTGGGAAGGAGAAAACTGGTAATTAGAGCACAGGGATGGTCTAGGGAGATGAATAGCAACTGCCAAATTAATTCATTCACTCAGGGAATAAGGGACCAGTGGAGAATCGTTGGCTCTAAGGAGAGCTTGCTTTGTTGCAAAGAGACAATTTTAAGGTGTAGAGGTGATGACTTGGAGACTTTGCGAATAACCCCACTCATCCTCTAATATTGTTTCATAAATCTCCTTGGTCTCCAGACTTCCCTGGGTGGTCTGGTATCATACAAAGGTACTGAGCCTGTTCTGTGACCTGTCTCTGAATTGTTAACACTGGGATGCTTGAATTAGGCCAGTGAGACAGAAAGAATATTCTCAAAACCAGAGACCAAAGGAAAAACTAAATTTCTCATTGTTTTCTTCTCCTTCAGTCAGGACTGTGGAATGCAAGTTGAATAATAAATCTATGCAAGAAATTACCAGCATGAGTCAGCCTTATTACAGATGAACAACAGTTCATCACTAATATATTTAACTCAAGTTCTTCGTGTTCTAATGAATTAACTGCACTTAAGTGGCCTGCAGCTGAGAACTTGTTTGGGGAAAATGGCTTAGATACAAATCCCATCTGTAATCACCCTTTGAAAACACTTAATACTTGTGCAATATTTAAATCAAGGATTATTTTCATTTTCTGTCAGAACATCTTAAAGGAATATAAACAACTTGTGGTTTTTTAAAATATGGCAATATGGAATGCATGCAGATGACCATTAGGGATAAATAAAAATTAATGTGAATGGGCTCTTAAATTGGGATCCTTTTCTCCTTTAGGCTATGACTGTTGTAGTCCTGTGCAGCTTAATTACTTAGCCTTAGAAATTTCCAGCTGATGACTATATCTACAAGACACAGAATCACATTGTAGATCAGCTCCAAATCCTGTGAAGTCAACCAACCATTATTTGATTTATCCACAGTTTGTAGAAAGGAGATACATGTGTTTAAATTGATTCTTTGGAGTTAATATCAGAAGTGTTATAAGATCATCTAAAGTGCAGTTCATCATGTAGTGATTTGAACAACATTTGGAAGACTCATGTCACTTTACTGAAGAAGATCCTATAAATAAACACTGCTTAAAGTGCTTTGCTTATGTGCTAACTATATTGGAAATGTCTAGAGAGAGCCAGAAACATTCTAAGAACCCACAGCAGCTTCCTTTGGTCAGCAAGCACAGATATAGTGTTCTCACTTGCACTATTCTGGTTTTAAGAGGGCTCAGTCAGGCTAAACTTGAGCATGAAGGGACTCACCGTCAATAACTCTGAAGTGTTAATAAGACATAGAAACATAGATGCTATTCAAAACTAGCCAGGATCTTAACAGAACATTTTATCATTTTAATTTCAGTGTGTTGAAAGAGATGTCTGGAAATTGAATGTAGTCCAGAGAGGAAAACAAGAGAGATGATTAAAAAGTAGGGAAAATAGCAGTTTGTAGAAAAGTCTAAGGGGATTTGAATTTTTTTATTCTGAAGAAGATGGGAGCTATATTGTTCTTTAAAAGTCATTTTCTTTTTAGTGAAAAACTATTCTAAAGTTAGATTGAGAAGTTGTACTTGAAGATAGCACTATATATACACACATGCATATATATGCATATATATTTATATTTAGATATAGAACAAGGGAGATGTGTTCTCTAGTCTGAAATTTTATAAAGGCAGGAAAATGCCACTAATTGTGTTAAAGATATATTTTTCTCTGTTGTTCTATGAATATCACTGATCTCAGAAGCAGAACAGCAATCACTGGGTCATTTCCACAATTAATGTTTGGTCTTATTTCAGACTTGCTATTTCTCCTCAGACACTTATTTCTTTTCCCTTATTAGCCATGACAATTTTTTTTCCTAATCCTATTAGGAATTTTTCTTTTCCTACTAGTTCTTCATCTACTTAATATACTGTATTTAAATTACCTCCTGTATCTTTATAAAGTATGATCCTTTGAAATTCTGCCTATCCTTGCTAAGTCCAAATCATACATATCTGAACACCAAACTCCTGCATTTTACAAACTGCAGACAGACAAAAGTAGTATTTTTAACTTACTGGTCCACTAAATTTCCTTTCTGCCTACTCTTGCCATAGAGATAGATACAAAGACTATAAAAGTATTAGTGATTAATTCTGACTACCCTACATAATTGAATTCTCACCCAGGTAAAGGTCCTTTGACAAGTCCATTATAATGTAATTAGTCAAATAGCTTTTATAAATGGAAAGAGAAGGAATTGATTTATCTCTGAGTAAAAGATGTGTCTAGATCACTCTGAATAAAAATTATCTATCTGTGTAAACATATATAAAGCATTTGTTGAATGAATGAATGGACTATGATTTTAAAATAGTGTCTTTAATATACAAATTATTCTCAAGGAAAATGTAGTGATGAAAAGTTCATATTGGCAATTGTCCTGATTTCTTCTGCTTTTTCTGAGTGACTCCCCAGACTATTTTGAGTCTAATAAAGACCTTTTTTAACCTCTTCAAATGATGAGTAACTCCATCTTTCCTCTTCCTGTAACCATAAGCCACAGCAGAAAAATAAAAACGGATACCATTAAAAACCACCCACTGTATATCAGGAGCTCAGTATGAGTCTTTAAATAATGAATCAAAGACACCACTATATTCCTATAGCTTACCAAATCACCACACACTTTAAAGTGGTCTGTGGTATGTTTAACAAATGTTTAACCATGTCCCAAATTATGATTCCTAATTTAGTCTGAGGCACTTAGTAATTTCAAAAGGTTTTGCATTCTGGTTCCAAAGTGAGTTTTTAGAAGAAAACTGAAATACTGTGTATTATGAGTAAAATTGATATGAATTAACATGTTATTAAATGTTCTTATACTTCTTTCAACAGTTAATGTTTTCTTCCTTCATGGCTATTAATTTTTGTGTGGCAAATAGATATTAAGACTTTTCTTGATTGTTTATAATGATAAAATCAAAGAAAATAGATGTATATATATAGACCTCTTTGGTGTCCTGGCATATCCAAAGATTACCCTGAAGGGACAAAATTCACAGTGCAAAAGAACCTTCACTGTCACTGCTGGCTGGTAAGGCAACCTCTCCCACACTGGCTGGGAAGATAACTTATTTTAGGGGAGAATGTGCATGCCTGAAGCCATCATGAAATTATGTGTGTCTATCAAAGCAGCCCCTGAGCTGAATTTCTCCGCCCTTTCCCTTGTCCCTGTCTCCCCTCTTTTTCCATTCTTCGTCTCAGCTTCTTCAACAAACTTCACATCTTTTACCCTCTTAGCCAAGCTTTCTTTCCTGAGGAATTGATCGTCAGCAGATTCAGTTCCTCCAGCTGGATGCACCTGTTCCTTTTGTTTCTGCTCCACACAGACAAGTTGACTAAGGAGGAGTAGGAGTAATGAGAATTATGACTGAGATCCATCCAATTGTTCTATATCTATCTACTGCACAGCTTGCTTCTCATGTTCTAATCTACAGTCTTAATTTAGAAACCATTTTATATTTGTTCCTGTGAATAAAAGTTTTATACCAAAATGAAATATTGGAAAAGTTTCTTAGAATTTTACACAAGATTTGTGAAAAAACTTCAGTCTGCTAACATAAAATAGTCTATTTAATATACTCAATTAGTTCTCTATTGCTGCATAACAACTTATATCACCTCAGAGTGTCCAGGGTCAAGAACCTTGGCATGGTTTAACTGTGTCCTATGCTCAAGATCTCATAAATCTGCACTCGAGGTGTCAATCAGGGATAGGGTCTTGGTGTGGACTGGAATCCTTTTCTAAACGCTTGTGGTGGTTGGCAGAATTCATTCCTTATATTGTAGAAACAGGCCTTTGGTTCCTCAAAGCCATCCCTTCTATTGAAAATTTAAAACATGGTTTTTGTGTCCTTACAGGGTATAAGGAAGCATTTCTCTGACTCCACCCATCTCTGAGCCTTAGTCCCTCTTTTAATAGCTCATGTGGCAAGGTTAGGCTCAAGTCAGAATAAGCTCAT